>NC_063169.1:29822038-31022038 GCF_023159225.1 Perognathus longimembris pacificus | reverse complement strand
TCTCATATTTGTTGTGATATCCCCCAATCTAATCTTTAATTTTATTTCAATGATGTCTCCTTTTGGTCAATTTTGTTGCTTTTTTCCAAAGAATTTTTTGTTTTATTCTCTGTAAAGTTCTGTTAGTCTCCATTATTTCAGATCTAATCTTTATTCTTTCCAACTACTAGATTTAGTTTGTTCTTGTTTTTCTAAGAGTTTGAGGTAGGTACATCACTACTTTATTCATTTGAGATTTCAATATTTTGTTGATGTAGGCAGTCTTTTAAAATTTTTTTTTAATTGTCAAACTGAGTACAGAGAGGTTACAGTTTCATACGTTAGGCATTGGATACATTTCTTGTACTGTTTGTTATCTCCTCCCTCATTCCCCCCTCCCCCTCCCCCTCCCTTTCCCCCTTTCCCTTTCCCCACGAGTTGTTCAGTTGATTTACACCAAACAGTTTTGCAAGTATTGCTTTTGTAGTCGTTTGTCTTTTTACCCTGTGTCTCTTGATTTTGGTATTCCCTTTCAGTTTCTAGTTCTAATACCAGTATACACGGTTTCCAATGTACTCAGATAAGATACAGAGATAGTGCAGGTACAACCACAGGAAGGTGATACAAGAGGGTCATCAATAATAGAAGCTACGGTTTCACATGGCATGTTGAAAGTAATTACAACAGTGATATAACAGTCGTTTCCATAACATGGAGTTCATTTCACTTAGCATCATCTTATGTGTTCATAAGGGTATAGCTATTGGGCTCTTGTGATCCTCTGCTGTGACTAGCCTAAACCTGTGCTAATTATTTCCTATGAGGGAGATCATAGAGTCCATGTTTCTTTGGATCTGGCTTACTTCACTTAGTATAATTTTTTCCAAGTTCTTCCATTTCCTTACGAATGGGGCAATGCTATTCTTTCTGATAGAGGCATACAATTCCATTGTGTATATGTACCACATTTTCCTGATCCATTCATTGATGTAGGCAGTCTTAAACTAAAATTTTTGTCCTAGAACTGCCTTTGCTGTTTCCCAAAGATACTGGTATTTTGTGTTTTCACTTGATTCTAGGAACTTTTGGATTTCCATTCTTATTTCTCCAATGCCCTACTTATCATTCAGCAATGTGTTACTTAGTCTCCATGAATTTGAGTATTTTCTGTGTTTTGTTTTCTTTTTTTGCTGTTAAGCTCTAATTTTATTCCATTATGGTCTTACAGGATACAAGGGATTATTTCACTGTGCTTATATCTGCTCAGACTTGCTTTATGACCAAGGATATGAGCTATTTTTTTGTTGGTGGTGGGGCTTAAACTCAGGGCATAGGCTCTGTTCCTGAGAGCTCTTTTGCTCAAGGTTAGCACTCTACTACTTTGAGCCATAGCACCACTTCTGGTTTTCTGATGGCTAATTGGAGATGAGTCTCATGGACTTTGCTGCTTGGGCTGGCTTTGAACTGCAATCCTCACGTCTCAGCCTCCTGAGTAGCTAGGATTATAGGCGTGAGCCACCAGCACCTGGTCTTAGTAGTCTTTTGATAAGACCTTGAGAAGGTTGAAATAAAAAATGGTTTTCCTCACTGGTAATACTTAACATAGAATTAGTTGATTAGCTTATCTCCTTTAAATAAAAATCTATCACTGCCCACAAAACCTGAACAATGACAAAGAGGTAATTAAGAAAATCCTTGTTATTTACAATTAACAATGCACCAATACAACAAAAGCCTTAACAGAAAATATAGATATTAAAGGCAATATGTGAGTTACATGTGGTAAAACAGTAAAGATTTGTGAATATCTTCTTAACAACTGAGAGATATCAGATTATATGAATGTGTACATTTAAGTAAAAAATTTACACAGATAAATGAATGTGAGTGAAAAGCTGAAGAAATATTAGCTCAATATTCTGCTTACTTCTTACCTCATTTTGTAAAATTTCTTCTCGAACTTGAGAAACTGCAAGGGACTCTTGTTTATTCTGAAGCTCATTAATTTGATTTTGGAAATGTTTTATGAGTACCTAATAAACAGGGAAGAATGGGATTAGGAAAACTGTCTAAAACAAAGTAAACAATATAGAAAACAAACTCATCATGACTAAAATTAAATAAAATCTTTAAAAAGCCTTAGCCCCGCAAAGTAGCACATACCTATAACCCAAACATTTCAAGGCTGACATGGGAGAACATTAAGTTTAAGACCAGCTTGTGCTACATAGTGAGACCCTGTCAAGCAAATAAAACCTTAAAACATACTGAATAAAGTGGACAACATTATCTGTATGTGTCATCTATATTTATTATTCTCTTTATACATCCAAGACTAAGCAAGATGGTGGTCTTTGTAAAAGACCTATTAACTATAACATAAGCCTTACATCTCTGTGATATAAATGTCAGTTTTTTACTTTCAGACAAACTGAAATACATGAACAGACATTTTCACCAAGAAACAGAGGAGGGGCTGGGGATATGGCCTAGTGGCAAGAGTGCTTGCCTCGTATACATGAGGCCCTGGGTTCGATTCCCCAGCACCACATATACAGAAAATGGCCAGAAGTGGCGCTATGGCTCAAGTGGCAGAGTGCTAGCCTTGAGCAAGAAGACGCCAGGGACAGTGCTCAGGCCCCGAGTCCAAGCCCCAGGACTGGCCAAAAAAAAAAAAAAAAGAAACAGAGGAGGTTCAAAGTTGTAGAACACTTCCTACCAAGCGCAAGGGCTTGAGTTCAATCCCAGAACTGTTAAAAAATAAACAATAAAAAATGTAAAAAAAAACCCTATGATAACATGTAAAAAATATTATTATCACCAGTTCTCCACAAAGATTTGTTTCAATTAAGAAAGTATAAAATAATTATAAATGGAAGAAATGGTAATGAGATGAGGAAATAATTTCTTAAAACTTGTTCCTTATGGTGATTAAAAAAAATTTAATGCCTATAGAAAAGATGAAAAAATGAACACGAATATTCTTCCATTCCACCAGCTGTATTCTGCCACATTTTCCTTTTCTTTGAAGTATCATTTGCAAATTGCAGATAAAAGTTCTACTTTTAATGCTGTTTTCAATCTAGTAACAGAAAAGGGCCACAATAGCAGATATTGAAGCCATTCTTAATATGTTCAGCTATTCCTTGGAAGATGATTTTATTGAAGGAAATGCTTAGGAGCGTCATCATAGTTCTCAGAAGAGAACTTCTCTCTGTTCATGATCACCAGTGTCTGATGGTTTATAGTTCTCAACCATCTGTTTAGTGAAGGAAAGGATAATGCACAGGAGGAACAGATAACTGCTTGGAGTGGAGAGGGGTGGCTCAATAATCCAACCCTAAGTTCCTAGTCATGCTAGATATACTTTAACCTTCTGTTAGAACCTTCTGTCTTAGAAGTATATTCAGGTTTAAGACAGAGAGAACTGTCACCTACCTCTTGAGTTGCTATTTTGCGATTCAGTTCAGCAACTTTGGAAGAGGAATTTTCGACTGCATTTTGGCAAAGGAGCTTCTCTATTTCCCTCTGATGAGATGCTTTGAGGGATGCAATATGGGCTGCAGTGTCTTCTTTGACCCTAGAGAGCAAATGAGAGAAAAATCACATAACAGTGCCCCTCAACTTCTAATTAAGTTAGCACATATATAGTGCAGGCAGCCTGGAAACAGTAAAGGGAGAGAGGGCAACTAATGGGGTAGTTAAGTGCTAAGCTAAGCACTGATTACTTATGGGTTCTTAACAATCACTCCATGAACTCACTATTTACTACGTTATTTAAAGGGCAAACTTAAGTTTATGAAAAGTTATGTAGAGTCCAAGATCAGTAATTATAGTTCTAGACTTTTTTTTTAATATTCCTTTTATTCAATTTCTTTCTCTCTCTCTCTCTCTCTCTCTTTTTTTTTTTTTTTTTTTTGCCAGTCCTGGGGCTTGGACTCAGGGCCTGAGCACTGTCCCTGGCTTCTCTTTGCTCAAGGCTAGCACTCTACCACTTGAGCCACAGTGCCACTTCTGGCCATTTTCTGTATATGTGGTGCTGGGGAATTGAACCCAGGGCCTCATGTATACGAGGCAAGCGCTCTTGCCACTAGGCCATATCCCCAGCCCCAGTTCTAGACTTTATAATCAGTAATTGTAGATCCAGATTTTATAATCTAGATGAGGCTTTATATATTCTCTGAGGAATCTAAGTTTCCAAGTATCTGCTTGAATGTGAAGTGTTTGATATTCTAACTTTTAAGATTAACTTAAGATTTCTTGTTCTGATTCTGGTTTGGATGAGTACAACCAACCCCTCCGGAATCTTAACGCTTTGTGTTTAGACAGTAGTCACTAAATTTGGTTCATGGATATGGCTCCAGGGCTATCTGTGTGCTGTGAGAATAAAATGACATTTATAGTAATTTTCAGGACACAAGGAAAACCTCCATTTAATTATCTGTGACCATAAGTGCGAGAGAGAATTTCTGTAACAAGATATACACATCCATAGACAGTAAAAGAGATGGTAAACTTAAGGATCACTACTCATTTGTGCTAATACAGCAATTTACAAACTATTGAGAGGCTTATTAGTTGTTCCACAATATTACTATTTCTCCATAGAAATAGTATGGTTAGAGTTCTAAGAACAAGTAAAAAGCAGTAGGAAGTAAAGTTTACTTCTCAGGATAAGAACTATCTGAGAAACCGATTGACAATACTAGAAAAATTTAAAGGCAAATTACTAGGAAAAAAATGTTTAAAAATTATTTCTGTGTGCTGTGATGTGGGAATATTTAAATGTTTTTCACGGTTTCTATCAATGTGAAATAAAATTGAATTCTGACTTTTCTGTGACTGTAAAAAATTATTTCTGGGGGAAGAATGTAATTTTTTCCTAAATGACTTACTACTACTCTTTTCAGGACTGAAAAAAAACCAACAAGGTTTAGAGCAGGATTGCCAAGACAACTCCATCACTGACATGACATGCCTACCAATCAATCAATAGGCATACATTAGGTGCCTTTCCATGTTCTTTGGGGCTCAAGTGACAGAGTGCTAGCCTTGAGCAAAGAGAAGCCAGGGACAGTGCTCAGGCCCTGAGTCCAAGGCCCAGGACTGGCAAAAAACAAAAACAAAAACAAAACAAAAGCAAAGCTACAGCCAGGAATGGAGAACTTACACGGGGAACTTGTTTATAGGTTAAAAATAGAAGATTAAAGATAAAGATTAAATGAAATGTCCTATTTCTGCCTCCCAAGTGGCTAGGATTATAGGCATCATATACCATGAAACCCAGCCTCAGGTTTCAACTAGTTCTGATAGCTGATTATTGACAGGAATCAAAATCAAGGTCTCTGATAGGTAGAGAATTGGGAATCAATAGATCTATGCTTAGCAAAGTAATATACCTTAAAATCTAGCAAAGAATTTGTATAGGGATTCAATTAATTATCCAGAAAAAATACAAGTGTGTGTGCGTGCGTGTGTGTGCGTGTGTTCTGGGGCTTGAACTCAGGTTATGCATATTGTCCTTGAGCTTTTTTGTTCAAGGCTAGTGTTCTAGCACCTGAGCCACACCTCCACAGGCTTTTAGGGGTTAACTGGAGATAAGAGTATCATGAACTTGCCTGCCCTGGCTTAAAGTTGAGACTCTCAAATCTAATACTCCTGAGTAATTACGAATATAGGCATGAGCCATGAGCAACCAGCTGTGTCTTACAACTTCTAATCAATCTTTTATATTCATATTTTAGAAATAATTTATCATTTTACCTTTTCATGGAGTTTTCAAACTGGCTCACTGCTGCTTCAGACTCTATCTTCAGCTTATTTCTTTCCATAATTAGTCCCTCTAGCTCATTTTTCAATCTGTAGTTTTCCTGCAAAACTTCTGAAATATGGGAATCAGTAAAAATATGTGGTTGGTACAGCTTGCCACTCAAGGGTTCAAGGAAGTACTTTGCAGTTCCTCTATTTGGTGGCAAGGTATCTTTTTTCACCCTTGAAGATGATTCCTCTTTTCCCTTCAAGTTCTGACTAGACAGCATCATTCTCCTTTCCTTTTGAAGCCTCTCCACAGTTCTTGAAAGTCCTTGTATTTCCCTTCCCTTTGCTGCCAGTTCTTCATTGAGTCTTACCAGTTTTGCTTTAGCATGGGCCTGTTCTACCTGCAATTCTATAGACTGGAGATCTTTACCATTGCTGTCATTTGTCTTGTATTTTAATTCAGCATTCCTTTGTTTAAGAATATCTATTTCAGTTTCAAGGTTTCTCACGGTGGTCAGATGAGCTTCCTTAATGTCCTTGAGCTCTGTCTCTAGTTCCTTAACCCTGGTATCATGGTGATTCTGGGGTTCTTCCTTTAATTTGTTGGCAAGTAGCTGCTCTTGCTCTGCTAGTCTTTTTTCATACTGAATCTGGAGAAAGAATGCACATAATATTCACTTAACAACCATGTAATCTTTCATGTTTCATATTCATGTTCAATATCCATGTAACATTTCATGTTTCATTAATTATTGAAGCCTTGCATTCTGCTGAGTCCTACCTATACCTTCATTGGGCATTCATCATACTGTCAGATATCTCCAAGTTTTTTATTTTGAGGGGGGGCACAATTTTATTATCTTTAAGTAATTTTACAAAGGAGTTGCCATTCAACAAAGCAGCTTATAAATATAGTGTGTCTTGAGCAATGTTGCACCTTTCAACATTCTCATCTACCTCTCCCAACCCACCCCCAACCCTCATTTTTCTTAATTTTCAGGTTGTGTATTGACGTTTTCTTTGCCATTTAACAAAGCAGTTCATGTATACAATGTATCTTGATCTGTGTCATCCCTTCATCCTAGAATAAACTGAGGTCCTCCTTTGAAGAAGGGTATACCATTAAATCTCTCTCTCTTCTTTTTTTTTTTTTTAAATGAGGAAGAGTCTTTGAAATGAGGACTTCAAACTTGCTTGAACACTTGACCCACATATGCTAGTATATTCCCCATTTTTTTTGAGCTTTACAAACAAAATTAAGAAACCAGGCACTGGTGGCTTATGGCTATAATTCTAGCTATTCAGGAGGCTGAGATCTGAGGATCACGGTTTGAAGCTCGGGCAGGAAATTCCATGAGATTATCATCTCCAATAAACTGCTCAAAAAAGCTGGAAGTGGCACTGTGGCTCAAGTGGTAGAGCACTTGCCTTGAGCAAAAGAAGCTTAGGGACAGCACCTAGGCCCATAGTTCGAGCCCCACGACTAGCAAAAAATAAAATAAAAACATAAAATTATGGTTTACTAAGTTAAGATTTTATTAATTTTAAATCAACAGTTTACTACCAACCTTTTCTTCACCCTTCTGTAAAACACATTCATTGAGGATAAACATGTAAAACAACTGGTAAATACTGATGTGTTTGAGGGAGCAGTACCCTAAAGCATCAACTTACAAATGTTGTAAGGAACCTGACAACTTGGAATTGCTATGATCCTTTACTATACTAAATAAATGAAATACTTAGAATAAACTGTTTCTTCTATGGACTGAGTAATCATAGTGTTATCTCATTTATTCAGTGAATATTTATTGAACTACAGCTTCATGTCAGTGAGTTTAGTTCCACAGGTAAAAGAGATTCAGTTCTTTTATTTCAAATAGTTCACAGCCTGTGAGGATAGCAACAGAATTCCTTGATACATGACTTTGGGAACATGGTTCAGAGAGAAGAAAGTGGCCAGACTATCTAGAGGCACCAGGAAGGTGGGGAGACCACACAGAAGATAGCACATTCAAGTTTGGTTCTGAGGGATAAAGGTAAATATGGGGCTAAGTGGATGCAAGGATGTTTTAGAAATAGGAGGAGGATACTTGAATGGAAAGGAATGCTAAATGTGTGCTAAGACTTGTAAATGAATGAAGAAAATGACAAGTAGGGAGGAAGGGCAGGAATAGGATGAAGTAGGGAAGTATAAAAAGGGAAATGTTATGGTAGGCAAATTTAGATATATAAAATTAGGGTAGGAAGTTTGAGTTTGTATCTGAGAGTCCCTATTTGGTCACTAAAATATTAACAATAATAAACATTAACTTAACTGTGTGTTTTCTATACTCCGGGTATAATATTGAGACCTTTAAGGATAGTCAATTCTACCAATATCTTTTAATTTAGGGATTACTTAAAATATGTATTAAAGGATACTTTTCCAAGCACTTTGATTATGGTAGGATACAATGGTGAGTAAGAGTAGAACAGTCTCTCAGCCATCAGGAGTCCACAATATAGAGGGGAAAGTGACCACTCACAATCTAACCAAATGGTTAAAAGTATGGTGAATGTATGGAGGAAAGGTGCTTGGGGCTAAGAGTGCTCTCCACAGAGAATTCATCAACCAAGAGGCCTAGGAAAGGTTTCTCTAGGGAAGCAATATATGGGCTGAGATCTGATGGTCAGAAACTTGTTCATTTTGGGAAAGGAACAGAATACTTGCATCTCTGTGGCTGTAGGAGTAAAGGGTAAGAAAAGGCCTAGCTATAATCTATAGATACATGCCATTTATCTAGGGAAAAGAACAGAATACTTGAATCTCTGTGCCTGTAGGAGTAAAGGGTAAAGAAAGGCCCAGCTATAATCTATAGTGCCACTTATCTATCTTAAGAAAAATGGGAAATTATTCAAGGAGCATCAACAAAGGAGTGTGGGCACAAGGCTGAGCTATAGATGGGCTGGGATGTACCTCAGTGGCAAAGTGCTTGCCTAGCAAGTGCAACGTCCTGGGTTTGATCCCCAGTACCAAAAAAAAAAAAAAAAAAAAAAAAAAGGCTGAGCTATATGGCTTGGTGGTAAAGTGCTAGCCTAGCAGGTACAAGACCTTGGTTCTATATTCAGCTTTCAAAAACCAAACCAAACACACAAAGAGAAGTTTGTAAGAGATGATGCTCTCCTAGCTGTCCTGCATCCCTGCCCTAACCTACGCCCCAAAATGTGTTATTCTGCCTCCATCTTTCAGTGGTGTCTAGGTAAATTTAGGGAAAATGCTTCAAACATGGTAATTTATTTCATTTTATACCAAATATGTATCAGAGTTGTTTTATTCTCCCCTAACTTCATTTCAACTAATTCTAATATTGAGAGAGGCAATGTAAAGATCACTTTGTAATAGCTTATTATGACAACAAGATTTGATGGTTCTAGGTTTCTTTTGTACATACAGGTACTAGTGGTAAGGATTTTGAGGGCAAGATGTCTAGAGCTTTGCTAAAATGAGCTCTTGGAAGCCCTATCCATAGCCAGCTGGTACTTACCTTCATTTTCTGAAACTGTTGCTCCATGGTACGAAGGCTTCTCTTTGCTTCTTCATCTTTACCCTCCAGTTCAGCTTCTAGCTTTTTTACCCTTTTTTCCATAAATTCCACTGTGTTTCTACCTACTACATCACCAGCTGCTGAAGCAGCCAGAATTAAAGTAGGTAAAGAGTTGGGGTATCTTCTCTTGAGAATTCCTTCCATTTCCTTAACCTATTAGGATGGTTTTGAACATATGTAAATATATAAAACTAGGTAAGAATAAAGCAGCTTAACACATAAACTTGGGTTATGTGCATTGGTCATACTGGAGATGCTGATAGTATGTCTCTAGGATGAATGAAAGGCACAAAGTACAATGCACTTTCAAAAAACTGTCTACTTTAAATTCCTCCCTGATTAACTACTGGCTCACTTAGGAAATTCTCCTACAGCCACATCTTCTGCTGTTTTGTTATATTAGTAAAAACTAATCATACTGAGTACAAACTCCTTTCACTATTGTTTAAAAACAATAGTACTACCATCCACTGACTGAAAAATTACTTACATGCATATGAGCACTCAAAGTTTCTGCAATGAACATCACTTTTTAGGCACTAGCCCTATGGTAACAATCTCCAATCTACAGACTCTTCCATCAAGCCTCTCCAATAAGCTTAAACTAATTTAAAATGACTTATTTTAATGGGGAAATAAGAAGAATCAGATGACATATAATAAGGTCTTCACAAAAGGATACTTTTCATTAAGTCTATAAACTAATGACATCTTTTATGGTCTTTCTGTAAGAAAATAACTGTACTAGAGTACACAGAAATCATTCTTGCTTTTTAAACGATAACCCAGCATAGATAGTGAGGCCTTGATAAATGCTGGCTTTCATTATTGTTATTATTTTATTTATTATTACTTTGTCTAAAAAAATCTACCTAAGGCAAGATGGGTGGTGGGGTTCAAAACCTTGCTTCTAGACAACATTATTTAGATTTAGCATTTAAGAATCATATACCATTTGCAAAGCTGACAGTAAATATATTCATTACTGAAAACTGCTTTTGTATTCATTGGTGTGCCATAAATTGAGATATATCAAAATCTAAATACTAATGTTTTACTTAAAAAAATCTTCAAAGTTTTCTTTCCTTTGACAATTGAAAATCTAGTTATTTTCATGAATTCTATTTGGAGGCATAGGCATATAAACATACATACTATATAATAAAAAGAGAATTAGATTTTAGAATTTATTTGAAATATTTTAATTGGTTACAATGGATTTATTTAAAAATTACATGAATGCTTTAGCCCTAATTATGGCATCTTGAAATACATATATCATTTTCAGAGAAAATTAATTTTACTTTTACCTTTCTTCATTTTTGCATGAAAATATTATTCTTTAGTCGATATCAGAATGGCTGGTATACAAAGCAAATTTTTCAAAATTTTCATGAAATTAAACTATGAAATGGTCCATTAAATGAACAAGCTGGACACAGTGGATCATGTCTGCAATTCTAGCTACTTGGGAGGCTAAAATTGGGAGGATTGAGGTATGAGGCCAACGCTAGTAAAAAATTTCTGAGGCCTTCTATCTCAAGCAATAGCTAAGTGTGGTTGCCCACTTCTGTGATCCTAGCTATGTAGGAAATATAAATATAAATATAAATATAAAGACTGTAGTTTAAGCCAGCCTAAACAAAAAGTGAAAAATAATGAAAGCAAAAAGGGCTAACAAGGGTTGGGAATATGGCCTAGTGGCAAGAGTGCTTGCCTCCTATACATGGGTTCGATTCCTCAGCACCACATATATACAACATGGCCAGAAGTGGCGCTGTGGCTCAAGTGGCAGAGTGCTATCCTTGAGCAAAAAAGAAGCCAGGGACAGTACTCAGGCCCTGAGTTTAAGGCCCAGGACTGGCCAAAAAAAAAAAAAGCTAAAAAACCCCAGTACCTCCAAATGAACAAAAAAGCATGAACAAATTTCACATCTAATTAGCCTCGTTTTTACTTAGATTCTATTTTGAAAAGCAATAATTTACAGTTAATCAGTTTAGAACATATTCTAGAATGATTCTGAATACATAGTGATATACCTTGATTACAAAATAAATATTCAGGCCTAAAAATCACTAGGCTAGAAATGCTTACAGAGAATAAATCAGATCTCATATAGTTATGCAGAAGTCCAATTATAAAAAGTACTACTAAATGAGGACTAATATTCTACAAAGATATAATCGAAGATAATTATATAATACATGCTTAGTGAAAATGCTAATAAAAGCTGACTTTTATAAAATAGTCTATTTCTAGTCAATAGGTGCCCCTAATTCAAGCCTTAATTTTCATCTTAAGCACATTTTCACATCTTAACTCTCATACATTCATTTCTACATAATTTCTCTTTAAAAAGTCATTTAATGGACTAGTTCCTTTGGGATTTTTCTCTCATAGTTTGGATGCCTTCTTCCATGCTGGCTGTTAGATCTCAAACACTGAATAAATTCTAAGTAAAATCCTGGACTACATTCCCTTTAGAATACTCCTCCCTCTTCAAACCAGTTTTGTCCTATTCCTTTCCTGGTCCTTAAATCAAGTCATACCTTTCAACATAAAAAAAGAAGGTCTGGAAAAAGGAACAAAAGTTTTGCTTTTATTTTTTGCATAGTTTTTCTTTTGCTTATTAAATGAGGAAAATACTGAGCCTAGTGATGACCTCACAGATTTGGATTTGTGATGGAATAATAGCCACAAGTTTAAAATATTATGACTTGATTATAGAATCACACTCCCTATGAACAAAGCTGGAATTGTGTACTCATTTTAATATTTAGCTGTGAATATAAATGATAAGCCGAATGGTTTAAAAACAGAAGGAAAATAAATTCTACCTCTCCCCCCAACTGCTTATTCTAATAAGCTTATCCTAACAGTCTCACTGTATGATTTCAACAAAAAGCTTCCAGCCACACTGACCATGGCATGCATTATTTCTAATCGTAAGTGTGAGTTCAAGAAAAGTCTGAATGTTCTGTTTTTAGCATGTTCTTAGCACTTTGCAGTATTATCAGCATTCCCAATTCAAAGACCTTCATCCTGTATTATTCTCTTACCTCACATCAGAGAAGGACTTACTCTTTTTTTTTTTAAAGTAATCTTTTTTTAAAGATTACTCCTGAGTTCAAGCAGTCCTTGTGTCTTAGCCTCCTAAGTAGCTGGGACTATTAGGCATGAGCCACTGTGCCCAACCTAGGAGGAAGAATGCTAACTAACCCCAGAGCTTCAAAGTTCTGCTTCCTTCTTCTTAGATATCTAATAGAGCTGGGATTCAAATTGACCTTCCACTGATGGTTCTCCTTATAACTCAGGAACATTAGTCAAAAAATTCCTTATTTATAGTCATCAATTATATAAAGTGCTGTTTATTAATGTCACTTTAAAACAAAAATTTCCCAGTTAAATACATCTTGTAGGAAGTGCTGAAACAAAAATGCATTGTATATAAAAAGTACCTTCATAAAAAAAATCTACTCTTTACACATACTTGTCGTTCTAGGTCCTGAATTCTTTTGGCATCAACTGCTCTATCTTTTGAATGTAACTTCTGCTGAGTAGATGGAGTACCAAATTCAGCTTTCAATTTCTCAATCTGTCAATACATAAGGAACAGAGTAAGGAGCATATTTAAAACAACAGAAACAATAGTTATGTGCATATGCCCATTTAAAATTATGTTTATCATAATGAACTCCAAGAAATGGAAACAAGAGGGTTTTTTTTTGTTATTTTGCTTTTTGTTTTTGTTTTCTTTACTTTGGCAATGATTTTGATTTCTATGCCTTTTGTTTTATATGTAAGTGTATCTGTTTGAGGGAAGGTAAGGGGAGCATAAAAATGGTGGGACAAAGGGTAAAAAATGCAGCAGTGATACTCACTAGACACTATGTTGAAACTGAACTGTATAACTTGTAGAGGTGGGAGATTGGGTGTGGAAATTGGGAGAAAACGAGGGAAGTGATGGCATTGTTCAAAAAGAAATGTACTCATTACCTGACTAATGTAACTGTGACCCCTTTGTACATCACCTTTAAATAAAAATAAATCTAAAAAAACCCACAAAGTAGCTCCTCATCAGTGAGCTCTTTCCTAGTTCTGGTACCTTCCAGTGGAAGCATATAGCTGCTGGAGAAAAGGAGGCTAAGCAAGATAAGACAAACTGGAGTCCCTGCTCTCAGGGTGTATATTAAGTTAATAAGTGAAGTAAGACAAAATTACTTCAGTCAGGGACAAGTGCTATAAAGAGAAGAAGACAAAATGAAAGAACAGGAACAAAGAGCAGAGGGGTGTGGCTGCCAGCTTCATTAGATAAGCAGATCAGGAGACATTTTCTGGGGAACAGAAATTTGAGCTAACATTTAAGAAGGCAATGAAAGACAACATATGGGATAAAGTGAGTCCCAAAGGTAAAGCAATGAGTGCAATGAGCCTGACATCTTCAAGAACCACAGGAGCTGGTGAGGAAAGCAGCTCAGATGAGAGGTTCCAGGTGAGTCCTTAAGGCAGTGCACAGAACTCACATACCGTGAATGGAGCACATTTTCAACACAAAATACAAATCCAAGTTGGTTATCAAAAACCACAGACTTTTAAGTGATGGTGCAGACATCATTGCTCACATAGAGCAGAGCTTAAAGACCAGAGGGCTCATTTGCAGTCAGTAATACATTCTAAAATGTTCTACTACCTCAAGCTGAAGCTTCTCAATTTCTTCATTTGCTTCCTTAAGCCGAATGGTATCTTTATCCAGAAGTTCCTGATTTTCAGCATACCATTGTAATCTCTTTTGTAGACAGCTGACTTCTTGTTTATGTGTTTCTTCTAAAAGGTTTATTTCATATAATTTTTCTCCTGTTAAGAGGAAGTAACTCAATAACCTGATTGTATTTTTAAAAATATGGAAATAAGTGAAACAAAATTTTGAATGAAAACTTTCATATTTCATTTAGCCCTGCCCTCTCAAGATCACATATTATTTCTTAGGATTCTCCAAGATAGTAGTCATATAATTAGTCCTCTTGTTGTTGGTTCTTGGACCTTATTATTATTATTATTTTTTGGTTACATTTACTAGGTAATTTGCTAAATTTTTGTGCCCTAGAAACAAAAAGAAGAAGTGGAGGAGGAAGAGGAGGAGGTAGAGGAGGAGGAGGAGGAGGAGGGGAAGAGGAAGAGGAGGAGGAGGAGGAGGAGGAAGAGGAAACTGGACAGATAAATAGTTTTGAGGGGCTGGGAATATGGCCTAGTGATAAGAGTGCTTGCCTCCTATACAAGAAGCCCTGGGTTCGATTCTCCAGCACCACATATACAGAAAATGGTCAGAAGTGGCACTGTGGCTCAAGTGGCAGAGTGCTAGCCTTGAGCAAAAAGAAGCCAGGGACAGTGCTCCGGCCCAGAGCCCAAGGCCCAGGACTGGCCAAAAAAAAAAAAAAAAGTTTTGAAATTTAGGGGGAAAACACTGGCTGGTGTTTAAATTGAATCATCTTGGTGGAAAAGAGTGAGCTTGACACAGTACAGTACACAGTAGTAGGTACACAATACATTATAGCAGTTTGATAGAAAGAGAGAAAGGAAAAGATGTGGAAAGGAGAGAGAAAATACGAAATGAAAACATTTGGACATGAAATATGATGGTGTAAAATATAGTGATGTAAAAGATGAAGATGATTGGCTGGCATGGTATATGGAGGAAAGTGTGGTGAAAATGCTTCAAAATTTTTTTTTAATTGAGAACCCCAATTAGCTTAATTTTGAGAATTTTCTGAATATAGCATGATAGGTTTAGATACATTTTTCTGAAGGACTCCAAAAGCTACCATTTTTTTTTAATGCCCATACCTGCCATTGTGATATCATCATTATTTCACTCAATCCCTGTAAGATAGGTGCTACTGTCTCCATTTTATAGATGAAAAGGTTCAAAGATTCATAAACTTGCCTAATTTAACTGTAATAGAACTGGGGCGTAATCAGATGTGAAGCCAGTTGAGGAGGCTCTACTGCCTCCTTAAACAACTTTTTGTAGAATAAACAGCTCTTGTCTATGGAGATTTATATTGTCCTTATAAAACTATTCTAGGAATTTTGTGAATGTCCTTTCTCTTCCCCAAAAAACATTCATACTATTTTCCCTTGATAAAGCAATTGTTTCATCACTTTGACTTAAATAAGCCACAGGGGGCTGGGGATATGGCCTAGTGGCAAGAGTGCCTGCTTCATATACATGAAGCCCTGGGTTCGATTCCCCAGCACCACATATACAGAAAATGGCCAGAAGTGGCACTGTGACTCAAGTGGCAGAGTGCTAGCCTTGAGCAAAAAGAAGCCAGGGACAGTGCTCAGGCCCCGAGTCCAAGCCCCAGGACTGGCCAAAAAAAAAAAAAAAAAAAAAAAAAAAAAAAAGCCACAGGACCTCATTTTAGCAGATGCTATTTGTGGGGTGTGTGGCATTTTGATTTTTAAAGACATGATTTTTAATCTGGCACTTTAGATATCTTTGTGTGCCGTTCAGTCACCCAGATCCTTAATCTTAACTTGTGGTACCTAATATACACACTCAGGGCTAATAAACAGGTATTTGAGTCACTTTAGAATTTAAAATGGAAGGGTTTTCCTCCCACCCTGCTGTATCCCTATTTTCAAGTAGAACTGAACAACTCTAGATGTGTTAGGTATAAGCACACTTTAAAAGATGTCTTCTGATCCTGAATTTTATGACAATTGGGTACTTAATTTTGGAGAACACAGCTATTGAGATCAAAATTTTGGGTTGAGGAAGGGGTATTATAAAATGGAAGAATCAGCATTTTAAACACTGTAACCAAAAAACACTTTTCTGCCTGCTGTTTGTAAAAGCTCTCTGGGAAGATCTTTTATGACCAATTTTTAAAAATGTAATTTACCTACCTATAAGTGTCCTAAAACATGTATGTAAACTTCCAAACTGTTTTGTCAGTGTGTTTAGAAAATACACAGGAATCTTTATCAAAACTAAAAATATAAACATGTGAGCACTAAAAAAAAGATTTTTGAATGAAAACCAATGTTTGTCTAAATGGACGCACTAGGAAACAAGGCTTGAAACCCTATGTAATGAAGTATAGAGTTTAATGTCTTAGTAATGGAAGGCAAAAGACTGTGTTCATAATCCAGACCTTCAAACTCATAGCAATCTATCTGTCCAGCTATCTTTGATAACTCAGTTTTTCCCCACTGAATTTCATTATAAAAATGAAGTTGTTTCCTGGGGAAAGTGAAAAGAAAAATGAAGAACAGCTATAGTTTTATTAAAAATGAACAGCGAACATACACAAGTGCTTCCTTCCCATTACCTTATTACAGCAAACTTGAAGAAAAAAGTTTTCAAAAGTAGCTTTGTGTTTTTTTTTAAACCTTTTAGCATTAGTATTTTTACTTTGTCATTATTATTTTGTTTTTACTTTATTATGACTTTACTTTGAAAAACTGAGCTCCCCTGACTTAAGTGTTTGCCACCTGGACTCCATCTGCAGGTGTACTTGACAATGTGCTCACTGGCCAAACTTAAGCATGCTCTCTTCTTTTCTTCACTGTCAGATCCTACTACTTGTTAAGGCCCAGCTCAAAGCTCAATCTTCCCTGCAACTCTGACTTAGCATCCTGTCTTCTCTCTTATAATTTCTTTCTAAAAGTCTTCTCAATTTTTACGTAACTCACTTGACTTTCCTAGTGGGGAAAAATACAATGCAGTGTATGTGGCTCATCTGGCTCAAATACTTAAGAGTATGTTCAGACCCAGGGATAAGACGAAAGACCTTGCCCTCAGGAAGTTCACAGGCTGAGATCACAGACATGTAAATACTAAGCAGAAAATGCCACAAGTCCAAAATAATCCTTGATTTTCTCTGATCTTCCAATTTATTATTATTATTATTCAATTAAAACTAATGGAAGGCACACGTCTTTTAGTCACTATAAAGGTGTTCTAAGATATTATATAGTTAAAGGAAAAACAATTATACTATTCATTTTCTAATACTGAAATCCAAGACTAGCATGATTGGTGGAAAAGTAAGCCATTTCAGCTCAATGTTTTACCTGTGGTATAAGCAATCTGATCTTTGGCCTGGTCCCTCTCTTTCTTCATTTTTTCCAAGTCTACTTCAAGAGCTTGTTTGTCTTGCTTCAGTCTTTTGATTTCTTCCAACAAATTGCTTTTTTCTTTCTTGACATTAGAGAAATACAAAGGCAAGTTACTTTCCAACACCATAATATTGTGGCATAATCTATAGTCCATCAAAAAGAAAAGTGACATACTTTCCTAAATTTCAGGCCTAATTTTATTCATTCTTCCTGCCACAGGCTCAAATCACAAGGAGCTCCCCTACAATCCATTTTTACAGTAGCCAAAGGGATCGCTGTAGAGGCAGTTAATGTCACTCTTCCATCTGAAATTCTCTTGTGGATCATCTCTCAGGGTTAGCCCAAAGCCCATGACCTTCAGCCTAGTTTTGACTGCACTGATGACAACTACTGTAAATTTTCCTCCTATTCCATTCTAGCCAGAGATCTCCTTGCTGTTCTCCTTGAATATCCCACACCACAAGTGCCTTTCCTGTCTATGGCACTCTGCCCCCAGATAGGCATGTAGCTCACTTTTTTCACTTCAGGATTTCTGTTCAAAGGAATCCCCCAAGGAACACCTTCCCTGACCACTCTGTAACAGACCAAGCCTTAGGCTGGGTGTGATGGTTCACACCTATAATCCCAGCTTTTGTGAGGGTGATCTAGAGGACTGAGGTTCAAGGCTTGCCTGAACAAAAAAGTAAGACTTGATTGCAACAAACAGCCTGGGTATAGTGACATGTTTATTTCCAGCTACAGGGGAAGCACAGGTAGGAGGACTGTGGTCTGAAAACTGTGGGACTCTATTTGAAATAGCAAGGAAAAAACAAAGGTGAGGAAGAACTAGGCATGTGGCTCAAGTGATTAAGCACCTGCCTAGGAAGCATAAGCCCTGGTACAATTCCCAAAGCCAACAACAAAAACAGTAACAATAAGCCCACGCCTTCACTTGACATCATGAGACACAGTTTTATTTTCTTCCCTTAGCACTCATCCCTCTTAAACTAGCATATTACCTAGCTACCTGAAAGCACAATTTTATTTTGCTACTCTTTTTTTATCATACACACATAGAAATGGCTTAGGAAATAAAAACTTAAATGAATTCTCAACTCTTGAGCACTGCGCCCCATCCTATGTATGCTTGACAAAAATCCTACTCAGCTCATATTCACAAAGCTATTCTGAGAATCTGCTCCTGCACTTACACACCATTTGGTGAAGCTCTAGGAAAGCATTTATTTTGCATGGATGTTCTATTTATTTTATCAAGATGACAGCTCTGGGGAGACTATCAGTTAATATTGACAACCAATATTCATTCAATGTATACTGACTCAAGGTTGACATAATTCTGATCACAGGAGTATATTTAATAACAAAATAACAAACTCTTACAATTATCTATCACATTATCTTCACATTCACAAGCACTGGATAATCTTGGCTTTCAGCTAAATCTTGGATTTAACTTCAGTCATTTCACTGCTTCTGTGTGATCTGTATAGTCTCTTCAGAACCTCTTCCTAAGTTTTTTTTTTTTTTTTTTTGGCCAGTCCTGGGGCTTGGACTCAGGGTCTGAGCACTGTCCCTGGCTTCTTCTTGCTCAAGGCTAGCACTCTGCCACTTGAGCCACAGCGCCACTTCTGGCCATTTTCTGTATATGTGGTGCTGGGGAATCGAACCCAGGGCCTCATGTATATGAGGCAAGCACTCTTGCCACTAGGCCATATCCCCAGCCCTCTTCTTAAGTTTTTGAACACTCACGTCTCTGTGCCGATGCTTTTTGAAAAATTAGCTCAATTAATTTAAAAATCCTGTCTGTTAGTGCCTACTTCTTAGAAGAATTTCCAAATGCTTTTTAAATATCTTAAGTTCATTCAATCAATATTTGTCTATGTCCACTCATCATTTGCACATGTCAAGGGACAGAGAAGGCCAGCATGACCCTGAGGTCTCTGCCTGGCAAACAGTACTTGCCCTCCTTATGTGCTACTGTGCAGATTTCATCTTAATCTCCCTTCCCTCTTTTCTCACTCACTCTGCCTCCTGGAAGGCAGTAAACCCATTCCTAACTCAAGCCTTTCCCATTTGCTATTTTATCCAGCTAAAGATTTCTCTTCAATTATTAAATATCGTTTTACCTCTACCTTGCCATTGCCCATTATTCTTTCATTTTTAAAACTTCCTTCTGCAATTATTTGCTTATCATTCAACTTATCCACTCCAATGTAAGTTCCTAGTAAGCAAGATCTACCACCTATCTCATTTATCTGCTGTCTTCTGTTGCTTAGTTGAATGCTTAGAGCCATGGCCAGTATTCAATAAAGGACCACCAAGTGATTCTTTAGGTCCAACCCTAATAGATTCATAAACAAAGCTATATCCTTCCTATGAATGAAAAAAGTTGTTAAACATCAGCTATTGCACTGCTGTATGTTTAGACTTATTTTTGACAATAATGGAGCTTAACCTCAGTGTTTTGTGCAGCCACCCTACATCTGAGCCAGGACCTCCAGCTCTTTTTGTTCTGGCTATTTTTGAGATAGGGTCTTGCTTTTTGTGCAGGCCAGCCTGGACTGCAATCCTTCTAGATGAGAAAGGATCTTGTGAACTTTTTTGCTCAGAATGGCCCGATTTCACCACCTGTGTAGCTGAGATCCTAGGCATGAGCTATTTGTGCCTGGCTAGATTGTTAGATTTTTATTTAAAAAATTTTTATTGTAAAGGTGATGAGTACATAAGTCAGGTAATAAGAACACTTCTTTTTGAACAGTGTTACCCATTCCCTAATTTTCTCCCACTTTATGTAACCAAACTGTATAAGGTCTGTCTGTCTGTCTGTCTGTCTGTCTCTCTCTTGTCAGTCGTGGGGCTTGAACTCTGGGCCTGGGTGCTGTTCCTGAGCTCTTCAGTTCAAGGCTAGTGCTCTACCACTTTGAGCCACAGGGCCACTTCCAGTTTTCTGGTGCTAAACTGGAGATAAGAGTCTTTTGAAGTTTCCTGCCTGGGCTGGCTTTGATTCTAAATTTCTTTTACTGATAGATTTTCTTTTAGAAAACTCTAGGCCATGTTCTTTACAATGTAATCTAATAAAGAATAAATAAACAAGAAAGGAGTTATTGACTATTGCAGTTCACTTTAGGTATCAGAGATGTAATATGAATAAGATATAAAGATATGGTTGTTGCTGTCTACAAATGTACTGAGAGCACTTTGGAAGACATAATAAGCCAAGTAATTTTTCTTTTTTTTTTTTTTTGCCAGTCCTGGGCCTTGGACTCAGGGCTTGAGCACTGTCCTTGGCTTCTTTTTGCTGAAGGCTAGCACTCTGCCACTTGAGTCACAGTGCCACTTTTGGCCATTTTCTGTATATGTGGTGCTGGGGAATTGAACCCAGGGCTTCAAGTATACGAGGCAAGCGCTCTTGCCACTAGGCCATATCCCTAGCCCCCCAAGTAATATTTTTAAGGAACAATTAACTTTCAACTTATTTTTCTGTTTTACTTGTATACACTGTATACATTCCAATGTGGAATTTGTTTGAGATAAATTATGTATGTCCTAAAACAATTGTTTCTCCAATAAGGTTTAATATGATATACTGGATTATAAAGTAGTATTACAACATCTTCTCTGCATTAAAGTCACATGACTACTAAATGCTAAACTTATATTTTTTTCTTCTTTATTGTCAAAGTGAAGTACAGAGGGATTACAGTTTCATATGTAAGGCAGTGAGTACATTTCTTATCCAACTTGTTACTTCCTCCCTCATTTTTTTTTTCTTTTTAAAGCACAAATGGTTTCATGGCATGTATTTCTAGGAAACTGTTTCTTCAATTTATACTTTATGATTCTTATAGCAACCATTACTAACTTTTTGCCTAAGGAGAATTAAAACCTAATAATTTCTTTTACTGTCAGTATGTTTAGTACACTGGAGAAAATCTATACTATTTAATGTATTGCAAATGTCACAATGAAACCCCAAGCATTTAAGTTAACAAAACATTTAGTTAAAAAGGTGTTTGTTTATAAAAATTGATCTTATTCATATATTTACATTACAGAACCAGATCGTTTTTATACCCATGAGACTTCATAATAATTTTACTATTCCTTACAATTAAAAATCACATGTAACTTACCTGTTCCCCCCGCAGTTCTGCTAACAGATCTGTAAAACTCTGGTTTCTGGCTGGCTCTGAATTTTCTGGTACTTGAGATAGCAAATGACATTTGTGCATCTGTTCTCTGATTTATTTAAAAATAAAATATATTTTTAAAAGTACGGTAGTCCTTCAACTACAACTACATTTCTTAGAAATGAAAAACTAATGAACATTACAACTACATGAATTACTGAAGAAAGAAAACTTATCTAAAATATTAAAATATTAATGCATGAAAGGAAAAGTATACTTTATGGAAAATGCATGTATTTTTAATTTAAAGAAATAGAAGTCCTAGGTTTATTGATTTATTTTTAATATAAAAATATTTCCTCCTAATTTATAGAGGATAAAAACCAGTGATGTAGAAAAATGTGCTGGATGTATATTTCTTGTGTAGCTATTAAACCTGTCCTGTTGTTAAGAAAAAAATAGCAAAGAAAATCCTACCCTATTGTTCAGACTTTTGAGTCAATTTTTCTGTTTTTACAGAGGTATTATACAAAGAGTTTAGGAATCTATATAAGATGATCTAACCATAGAGCACTATAAACATTACAGTGTGAAAGTTCATTTAGAGCTTTAATATGGGATCCTGGAATCATTTTTTTTTGGGGGGGGGAAGCCAGGTAGTATAAGATATGATTATTTCAATATTCATCATGGAAAGGCTGAGCTGTAGCTCATGTTAAATATCTACCTAGCAACTGAAAGGCCCTGAGTTAAATCCCAACACTGTTCAACCCTCCCAAAATATCTGGAAAGGCAATATGTATATTTAGTTGTATGTATCAGGTTAACATGCTTGCCTAGGGATTATATCCACCAGGAGAAAAGGACAGTAATTTCTTTCCAATTTCACACAAAGGTATCCTTTAGATGCCAAACTTTGTAGCTCCTAGATCTATTTACTACTGAATGTCTTTCTACTTGCAAGGAAGATCAATATGAGCTAGCAGTTGTACTTCTTATACCACAGGTTAATTTCCAAAGAAAGGGAAGTAGCTTGCCAATACATATGGTGACATTCATGACATTTATGATCAAGGAAATTTCTCCTGATTAGAGTCCAATCTAAATAATGAAGTAATGTGGTTACAAGCAAGAACGCTAGTCATATCCTAAAAGAAGCAAGCTTGACCATGTTTTGGCTTCTGCATCTTTATTTGATGTTAATGTGTGAAGCAGGAACAACTCAAAAGCTCTAGGATATTCAACAGGAGGAAGTAGTAATGATGTCCCACTGTCCTCCCTGTCTAGTGCTAGCTGACAGCCATCTACTGTGTATACTCTGGGGAAATGCCCTCAGCCAAACCAGTCCCTGGAGGAAAGACTTCCCCACTATTTGCCTAGGTACACACCAGCCACAGACTGGGGCTGCCCTCTTGTCTTAAGTGGGGACCAACTTTGTGGTGTAATCTGTTCTTCAAAGCCCTGGTGTAGGAGCACAATGAAGCCAGCAATGACCACATTTTACTCTCCCTCTTCTTCCTCCCCCAGTTTGCTTCTCTTTCTCTCCTTTTCTTGAGTGATCCTACAGTAATATACCTTCTGCAAGGATGGCTATCCCAGGATTTCTGTCCACAGAACCTGCCTGAAGACACAGTGATACTGTATGAGTATTAAGCTTCTTTTTCAGTTTTGGATGTTAAATCACAAGGCTCAGGAGATGAATAAACCTATCAGGCTTTGTGAGTGAACAAGATGAATGTTGTTTATTCAATTTTCTGAAAGTGATGTTAAACTCAGTTAAGAATATGTTGTAAATGTTAAAGTATATACTAGTCATCTAACAACAGAAAAAATCCCTCTGAATCTTCAACATATAGAGGCCATTAAACTAGGAATCAGTATACAATGGAAGGTAAAATAAGTAAATGACTAATTTTTAAGTAAAAACAAATGTGTTATTAATATAATGATAAGATGCACAGAAAATCGAAGTATATTTCATGGTAAGAATTAAAAAAAACTTACTTTAAAGAAGCTAATTCACTAAATAAAGTCTGGTTTTCCTTAAACATTTGCTCTTTGTTTTTCTTGTTTTGTTCTTGGAGATCTTTTACTTGATTATATAATCTTTCATTTTCCTTTTAAATAGCAGAAAGATACATGTGGATTAAATCAGTAGTACTTACAATACAGAAGATGCTTGCTACAGGGAAATCCTTTAAATATTTCAAATTTCTCCAGTTTTTAAGTTTGCAAAATATCTTTCAAATTTTCTGTTTATTTTGGGGGAAAACCTGTTATATAAAAATATTTCCAGATGCTTACAATGATTGCTTGAAAAAAGTTGCAAAATTTCTCAATGTCAGTATAACTGACCATACTTCACAAGCGTTAACAATAGTAAAGTGGGTGAAGGAATCACTACGTTCCAGTTGTGTGGACTAGGAGTGGGTGAGGCCCAGTGCGACTCTGTACAGTCTTGCATTTTTTAACTGAAGGAAGAAAATAAATCCTAACGAGTTAAATTGATAAAGGCGTAATGAGTATTCACTCTTGTAGCTGAAGCCAACTATTATTAAATGGTGAGTTGAAGTCAAAGTTGTGAGGGCAAAGCAGAGAAGAGCACAGACCTAGTTTAAGATTAAAGAGCTATTCAAGTCACCTGAGAGAAATAAGGAGGGTGTACTATTCTTCCTTAGATGTTCTAGTTTACTAAAAATCTGATAAAACAAACCAACAAGGGCTTTCTAAGGATATACTGAAAACAATGGAATATTTAACCGATGTGGAATGGTGGTTGGCAGAAGGCACTTAAACATATAGATTTCCCCAAATAACTTGTTACATATATTTTCTTCTATCTTGAGGAGTGAGAATGGGTGCTGAACTTAGGGAGTCTGTGAAATCTTCAGATTTCCTCTCTGTTAAGATCAGGAGAAGAGGCTGAATTCAACTTCTTCACGTGAACAGCGTATGAGTCCTGCAGTCAAGCTATTTCATGTAGAGCTATTTCACTGACAGCATTGTTATGGCAGTACTATCTGGTCAAGTCTCAGGCTATAGTGGCCAAAAGAAAAGACTGAAATGAGAGAGGGAGAAAAGGGGAGAAGAATAGATCACTGAACCTCTCCTGCTGTCACACAATGGAAAGACCTGCCTCTACAAACCAATCCTCTCGTGTTAAAAAACTGCTTGCGGGCTGGGAATATGGCCTAGTGGCAAGAATGCTTGCTTCCTACACATGAAGCTCTCGGTTCGATTCCCCAGCATCACATATATGGAAAACGGCCAGAAGGGGCGCTGTGGCTCAGGTGGCAGAGCGCTAGCCTTGAGCGGGAAGAAGCCAGGGATGGTGCTCAGGCCTTGAGTCCAAGGCCCAGGACTGGCAAAAAAACCAAAAAACAAAAACTGCTTGCCTTGAAGGTATTAGCAATTAATTTCACAAATAAATTTCTGAATACCACAGAAAAATAGCAAGAAGAATCTTTTATAATTTCTAAGGATCTGTGCTATTAATATTAATAACAGGCCACATTCATTGAATGACTCTGTGTCAGGCTAAGTATACATTTGCTTATACTGCCACACTTTGAATTTCATCACCACCTATTGTTTTATCATCTACATTTACAGATGATGACACTGGTATAGAAAGGTGAAGCAAAGTGCCCATAGCTATACAGTAGTGTACAGCTAAGACTAAAAAACCCAATTCTTTGAATTCAGAATCCATGCCACTTTGATTTTGCCATACAAAAGGTACAGACTAATCAAGTGATTTCCCTGTCTATCTGTCTGTTAAATGAGCACAAATATTTGAATATATTTTATGCTTATAGTAAAAAGGCCAAAGCAAACATGATGATGTGACATACCTGCTGATATCCTTGAAGCAGTGTCTCTTGTTCTTCTATTTCTTTTTGGATTTGCTTCAACTTTTCTTCAGTGACAGGATCAGCTGTTTCTCCAAACTGCAACCACCTTTGTTTCCTGCTTGTTTCTTCCAAGCTGCTTAACTTTCGTAAAAATGCAGAAAATGTTTTATTTGCCGAAAGAAAGGAAAAAAAGAATTGAAAATTCAAGGTGTTCAGGTCTTATAATATTGAGCATGCTGGATATGATTACAGATAAACCATACAGTGTTTTGTGCTGAAGTAAGTCCTGGTGAGTTAAAGAACTCTGAATATTAAGAGTGAACTTTGAGTCTAGGCTTCCCAATAGCAGTTCTTGCTAAAACATTGACTTCTCTAAGAGTCATAACGAATTAATTGATTTGTTTTTTAAAAAGCCTGCTAACATAGGAGAACCATCAAAATGAGCCAATTTAGTTCATCTACCTGGGGTAGAAAATCTATTTTCACATATTGAGGTATTTTCCAGAACAATGCATATGTTCTATACAGCAAACAGTTTAAGTCACACAATCAGGGGCCAATAATGGCAACACATTTTGCAGGGAGGATAGTTTGCATTTTTGTTTTCTTTCCCCCAATAAATAAAAAGAAAAAATAGAATTATGTGGTTAGTACCTTGGCTTGAAGAATATAATTTTCTTGATTCAATTTGAAGAGTTCTTTTTCCTGTTGTAACTTTAATTCTTCTAGCTGATTTTCCAGTTCTTTCTCTTTTTCTGAGAATGTGATTTTAATTTGCTCAATTAGGGCTTGTGCACTCCTCCATTTTTCCTCTGCTTCCTGAACTCTTTCAAACATAAATAATTCTTTCTCCTTGTTCCCACAACAGTACCCTAAGGAATCCTTTCAAGGAAAAGCATTGTTTTATTATACTGGTTACAGATAAGACTCACAAAAAGACTCACCAAAAGACAAAGCATAAAACGAGATTGATAAAAATGTACTACTAGAAAGAAACTCAGTAAGTGATTAGAATATCACTCTAGAAAAAAAGAAATTTCATGTTTATTATATTGCTATTTATTTTTTACATCAGTATTCATTAACATATATTACCTGTACATATTAATGAAAGTCACTGTTATATTCCCATGCAGGTATGTGCAATGTGCATTGATCATCCATTTTGTTATCTATGAATTAGTGATACAATGTTTGATAACATTATATATATCAATGTGAAATTTAATACATACAGTCTGAAACTGAACATAAGACTCAGTGGCAGTCAGATCTTCATGCTTCTTGGGAGTAGCCAGGCAATTTTCCCTTTTAGGAATCGATCTATTCACAGCTGTGGGTTTGATGACTTTAGTTCCAGATAAGATTTCTAAATATTGCAAACAATGGATGAAAGAACCACAAATGTAAAACTGTATGTTAATTCAGCTATTATGTAACAACACATATGAAAACAGTGGGAACACTAAGATAAAATGAGGACTTCAAAACAGGTTAAAATGCAACACTACAACACAGCTATTTCTATGATAACTGTACTAGTAAGAATGGGTTATTGAATTATCATGTTACACTATCTGACACGATGGCTGACTCCTGTTAAAAGGACAAATGGAGTTAAATAATCGTAAGGAAATTGCAAAGTGGTATAGCTTCAGGCTTTATTACTTTCAAGTAACTTCTACATGTTCACAGTATTAAGAATTTCTAAATAATGAGTCCAAGAACAAAGAGCAGTGGATAACTTTCTAAAGCATTTTAATTCAGGTGAAGTGCACCTTCATAGCATATTTTTTGCAAGCCAGGTACAAGGTATTATAGTACCAATGGAATCATAAATTGCAAGGACATTGTAGCAACTTAGATGTAATTTTACAAGATTAATAACATTGCTATAATACCAAGTCATATACATTAAATTAGGAAAATGTGATTAATAAATATTCTGGTCCAATTTTTCATTTTTAAGGCAATTCATAAATCTCAAAATGGTAGAAATAATTCTGAAGCCAATGCATTATTTAGTTAATAATAAACACTATTTAAGAGAAATACTTAGAAGGGAATCTTAAGCCCATTTTTCATATATTACAGGTCTCAAACACTCCATAAACATCTGTTTGCCTTAGAAGTGAAGTACTTCAAAATTTACAGTTTTAAAAGAATTTTTTCAAGATGCTAATTTTTAAAATGCTAAACTTACTATTCCATTAAATGTTATACAAGATTATTAAGTTATATATGATTATTAAATATTTGAAAATACAGAAAAACCAAAAGAAACAAGTCACTATCAGTTTTTCAGAAAGACTTACTTTCCATGTTTTTTTAAATAAGCTTGCCAAGGCTTTCCTTGTACAGTCCTGGTGACACTTAACTAGACTGTTTCATGGAAGAAATTCTCATGCAGAAGCAGCAATAGATCTTCCATGTCACTGTAGGTAAATTACTGTGTAATGGGGTGTATTCCACTAGCATGTGATTCTCTTCAGGACCAAGCAGCTACAAACAGCCTGGTCCTGCATTCACAGATATAGTCTGTAAGTCTTCTTACTATAGACATTTCCCTTTCTCATGTTTTAATTTTGATTCTTTCTCAGTGGGTCATAGAGTCTTAAGTAATTTTTTGGTTAAGTTATAGCAAGTGGGCTTCTATCTTTGCTCAGAGTCTGTGTCTTGAAGAATTTAACTTGTGACAAGTAACAAACCTTCTGAAGGTATTATAAATCTGAGTAAAGCAACATCTGCTCTGGACATGTCTTTAATTATATGTCCATATATCTATACACATACACACACACACACACACACGCATGCAGTACATCTAATAGTCTAATAAGAAAAAGTAGTTTAGTATAGTAAGAGTCATTGTCAATCATTACACAAGTAATACACAAGTAATGTATTTTATTAGAATTATGGTAGTCAAAATATTACAAAAATGTAGAAGAGGGAAAAATAGGCTTATACATTACATAACTTTACTCATAACACCTCAATAGCCCAAATAAAAAACTCAGTTGAAAGCCTTGCTAATAGAATGGAGCAAGTGGAAAATAGAGTACCAGCAATTGAGAAGGTAAAAAAATTAGATTGACTAGACAAAGGTTATGAAAAAAGTACTATGAAAATACACATAGCAACAAGGAAGGCCCGAGTCACCATCAAAAGAAGAAAGGTAGGAAGCCTGGAAAGAGACACAGCTAAAGGCATAGAGAACATACTCAACAAAGAAGGAGCAGAAACCTTGCCAGTCTTACTAGATGATTATATTATCTAAAAATGATTAGCGATGAAGAAAACATCATAATAACAACAGAATGACAGGAAATATATACTTCTCCACACTAACATAGGGATTACAAAACAAGACTTATCCATTTGTTGCCTATAGAAAACTGACAAACACAAACATTGGCTTAGAATGAAAGAATGGAAAAATATTTTCCAAGCAAATGGAGTCTGAAAGAAGGCAGAACTAGCTATTATCTGTTTCTTTTCTTTTCTTTTTTGCCAGTCCTGGGGCTGGAACTCAGGGCCTGAGCACTATCCCTGGCTTCTTTTTGCTCAAGGCTAGGACTCTGCAACTTGAGCCACGGTGCCACTTCTGGCCATTTTCTATATATGTGGTGCTGGGGAATTGAACCCAGGGCTTCATGTATATGAGGCAAGTGCTCTACCACTAGGCCATATTCCCAGCCCAGAACTAGCTATTATCATAGCTGATAAAACACATTTCAAGTCAAAATCAGAAGAGACCAAGAAGGTTACTTCTAATTAATAAATGTAATAATTCATCAAGTGGAGATTTTATAATTGTTAACATATACACACCAAACCTTGCTCTGCCCAATTTCATTAAACAAACATTACCAGACTAACAAGCAGAGACAAACCAACACAGTAACAGTGGGAGACCTCAATACCCTACTCTCACCAAGACTGGTCACTCAAGCAAAATAATGAACAGGAAAACTTCAGGTTAAATAACATTATAGACCAAACAGACTTAACAGATATATACAGAATATTTCATCCAGTAACTGTATAATATGCATTTGTCTCATCATCTCTAAATCATATTTAGGACATAAAATAATACTTAACAAATACAAACAAAATAAGTCTCCTGTATTTTAACAGACTACAATAGAATAAAACTAGAAAAGAAAATACCAAAATGTTAAAGAAAAAACAAAATATGAAGACTAAAAAAATAGATTATTGAATGACTCAAGGGTCACTGAAAAATAAGAGAAAACTAAGAAAGTTTTACTGTAATAAAAATGAAAACACATATTACTGGAAGTTCTGTGATACAGAGAAGCAGTATTAATAGGAAAGCTTATAGCTATGAGCATCTACATTAAAAAAATAGGCACCAAATGTACCTCAGCCTCCTAGAAAAACAAGAATAAGGCAAACAAAATTAGCAGGTGGAAATAATAAATATAGAGGCAGAAATCAATGAAACAGAGATTGAAAACAAAAACAAAACCCAATTTAAAGATTCAGTAAAACACAGGTTGGGTCTTTGACAAGTAAGATTAATAAGTCTTTAGCCAAACTAATTATATACCAACTTTATTGATGATGAACACAAACACAAAAGTTCTCAATAAAATATATGTAAAACAAATTCAGTAAAACACTGAAGGATTGACTCTGGTCACTATGCACAGCGCATATAAATGAGTATGATAAATTGAAAACATCTTGCCCAACTATTTAAGATAATTAAAAACAAACCACCACCATCACTACCAACAAAGAACCTCCTATAAACAACAACCAAAAGAGATCATACACCATGATCAAGGTGGTTACAATGCAAGGATTCAAGAATAGCTCAACATATGCCAAATTAATAAAGATAATATAGTACTCAAAGAGAATCAAAGGCAAAAATCACATGATCTTCTCAACAGAGACAAAAATTTAAATAAAAAAAAAAGCTTTTGGCAACATCCAGCATCCTTTCAAATAGAAGTTCTAGGAATAAAAGGAACATGCCTTATCATAAGAAAGGCTGTATATGACAAACCTATAGCCAACAATGTGCTAAATGAGAAAACAACTGGAATCATTTCCTTTAAAGCAAGGAATAAGGAAACCAATGTATACTTTATAAAATTAAGAAGAGCAAAGGAAAGGGTATGGGGGGAGGGTGAGAATGTTGAAAGGGATGATACTGATCAAGATGCACTGTATTCATAGATTGCTTTGTTAATGTAAGGAGACTGTCACATGGTTCAGGCAGAAGAGAGTTTATTGGGAGACTCAAACCACCAGTCCCCACCAGATATAGGTGTGCAGAGCACAGAGCTAATGCAGCAATGGACCTCGGAGCCTGGGGTCCTTTTGCTGACTCACAATCAGGTGATTAACAGGTACAGGTGATTACAGGTAAGGCTGTGTGCTGACTGTCGGGGAGGGGGTGAAGAAGGACTGTTGTTCTGGGCAGACTTCACAGTTAAATGGCAACTCCTTTGTACAATTAAAGATAATTTTTAAAAAGGGATGGAATTGGGGCTGGGAATGTGGCTTAGGGGTAGAGTGCTTGCCTAGCATGCATGAAGCCCTGGATTCGATTTCTCAGCACCACATAAACAGAAAAATCCAGAAGTGGTGCTGTGGCTCAACAGGTAAAGTGCTAGCCTTGAGCAAAAAGAAGCCAGGGACAGTGCTCAGGCCCTGAATCCAAGTCCCAGGACTGGAAAGAGAAAAAGGGATAAAATTAAAATAAGTAAAAAACGAGGGTGTCCATTCTTCCCACTTTTATTCAACACAGTACTGGAATTCCTAGCTCAAGAAATAAGGCAAGAGGAAGAAAGCAAAGGGACTTAAGTTTGAAAAGAAGTCAAATTATCCCATTTTGCAAATGATATAATCCTACACTTAAAAGATTCTAAAGACTCTACAAAAAGATTCTAAAGACTCTACCAAAAATTTAGATCTGAAAAACAATGAACAGGCTGAGAAAGAAGTCAGAAAACAAATTCCAGTCACAATAGCCACAAACCAAAGGAATAACTTAACTAAAAAAGGTAAAAGACTTCATTATAGCCAACTATAAAATCTGGAAGACTGAAGATGGAAAGGCCTCCCATGTTCATTAACTGGTATAATTAACATTGTGAAATGGCTATTACTATCAAAAGCTACCTACAGATTTCAGGCAGTTCCTATAAAAATACCAATGTCATTCTTCACAAAAAAATTAATCCTAAAATACACATATAGAAACACAAATGACTGTGAATAGCAAAAATAATCTTGAGCAAACAGAGCAGTGTTGGAGGTTATATAGAACTAGACTTCAAATTACACTACATAGCAACAAAAATAACACACTACAGACGCAAAGACCTATAGAACAGAGTACAAAACCAAAAAATAAACCATACAGATGCAACCCATTTAATTTGTGATAAAGGACTCAAAAAACCATGAGTCGGAAAAATCAGTCACTTCAGCTATCAGAAAGAATGACATTGCCCCATTCGTAAGGAAATGGAAGGACTTGGAAAAAATTATACTAAGTGAAGTGAGCCAGACCCAAAGAAACATGGACTCTATGGTCTCCCTCATAGGGAATAATTAGCACAGGTTTAGGCTAGTCAGAGCAGAGGATTACAAGAGCCCAATAGCTATACCCTTATGATCACATAAGATGATGCTAAGTGAAATGAACTCCATGTTATGGAAACGATTGTTATATCACTGTTGTAACTACTTTCAGTGTGCTATGTGAAACTGTAGCTCCTATTATTGATGATCTTCTTGTATCCCCTTCTGTGGTGTACCGGCACTATCTCTGTATCTTATCTGAGTACACTGGAAACCGTGTATACTGGTATTAGAACTAAGAAACTGAAAGGGAATACCAAAATCGAGAGACACAGGGTAAAAAAGACAAGCGACTACAAAAGCAATACTTGCAAAACTGTTTGGTGTAAATGAACTGAACAACTCATGGGGGGGGGGAGGGGAAAAGAGGAAGGGGTGGGGGAAATGAGGGAGGATGTAACAAACAGTACAAGAAATGTATCCAATGCCAAACTATGAAACTGTAACCTCTCTGTATATCAGTTTGACAATAAAAATTAAAAAAAAAAACAACAACAATAAATGGTGCTGGAAAAATTGTATATCCATACATAGAAGACTAAAACAAAGATCTCAATGTAAGAGTTGAACCTTTGAAACTTGACTGTAGGGGCTGGGGACATGGCCTAGTGGCAAGAGTGCTTGCCTCCCATACATGAAGCCCTGGGTTCAATTCCCCAGCACCACATATACAGAAAACGGCCAGAAGTGGCGCTGTGGCTCAAGTGGCAGAGTGCTAGCCTTGAGCAAAAAGAAGCCAGGGACAGTGCTCAGGCCCTGAGTCCAAGGCCCAGGACTGGCAAAAAAAAAAAAAAAAAAAGAAACTTGACAGTAAAAACACTTGAAGATAGGCATAGGTAATCATTTTCTAAATAGGACTCTAATTGCCCATGAAATTAGAGGAAGAATTGATATGGAATTACCTTAAATTAAAAAGTGTATGCACACCAAAGGAAACAATAATCAGAATTAAGAGACATTCCACAGAATGTGAGAAAACATTTTTCTGATATTCACTGGATAAAACATTAATATCCAGAACATACAATGAGCTCAAAAAGTTAAAGATAAAAAGAATAATCCAATTAATAAATGGGCAAGTTCACTGCACAGATAGTTCTCAGAAGCAGTGTAATTGGCTAATCAATACAAGAAGAAATGTTCAACATTCAGAGCCATAAAGGAAATACAAATCAAAACTACATGGAGATTTCATCTTACCTCAGTTAGAATGGCAAATTACCAAGAAACAGTTAATGCCAGCAAAGGAATCAGGGGTAGAAAACAAACCCTCATGCCCAGCACTGGTGGGTACATAAAGTTCTCAACTACCCTGGAAATCAGTTTGGGAGATCATCAAAGGGCTATACCACCCTTGTTTATACATATTCTTCAGATGAAGGATATATTATCTATTCAATATAGTCAAGCTATCAAATCAGTCTAGGTACTCAAGTAAAATGTGGCATTTATAATCACAATGGGATATATCATCACATTGAATGAAATACTCAAAAGGCCAAATATAATAGGACCAGGGAGGGCACTTGTCTCAGTACAAACCCCAGTACCACCAACAGCCCAATTTCAAGTGTTTTCACTTATGTAAAATTTATGACATATTAATGTCATCATGACAATGATAACAGAACATGTGTAAAAGAGACATTGACTGAAAGGGGAATTAGTGTGGAGAGTGGAAAGTCCTGAGGGGAAAGGAGGATAAAATATATTATATATATTATATATGTGTACACTATATACGTATATATATATATATATATAGTGTAATGAAATCCATCAAATACAGTTTGAAAAAAAGTGGGAAGAAGGGGATTTAAGGAATAAGGTTAACTTGAAGTACACTGTACTCAACAATGAGACCATCAATAAAAAAGTATACTGTTGTAGTCAACTATCAGCTTTTAAGACAAAGCCCTTGTTTTTTTTCCCCATTCCCTGTGAGCTCCTAGACTAGCTATGATGCCACTGCTTGGCTGCCTATTACAACAGCTTCCTCCAGGGTGCTTTGTTACTTGAAAGACTCACTCCACTCCTTCTGTTCCTCATCTTCCTATTCAATCTGCTTAGCATTGCCACCTGTACACAAAAACTGTTCTTTACTGATGACCTCTTGCTTGCTAAAACCAAGCACTTTTCAGTTCTTAGTCCTCATCTTTCTTTCTTTTTCATCAGTAAAGACAGAATGGATAATTTTCTTTTTTCTTTTGCCAGTCCTGGGCCTTGGACTCAGGCCTGAGCACTGTCCCTGGCTTCTTCTTCTTTTTTTTTTTTTTTTTTGCTCAAGGCTAGCATGCTGCCACTTAAGCCACAGCACCACTCCTGGCCATCTTTTTTTTCTGTGTATGTGGTACTAGGGAATCGAACCCAGAGCTTCATGTATATTAGGCAAGCACTCTTGCCACTAGGCCATATTCCCAGCCCAATTTCTCTTAATTTATTTTCTTCAGTTGTTTTTAGTATTCTCTGCACTCTGAGTTCTCCCAATCTCACTCATTTTTTGCAGGTTCTCCTTATTCTGTTTCACCTCTTAAGGTTTGCATGCCTGGGTTTCCAGCCTATTTTTCCCCCTCTCTAGCTACCCTTATTTTCTTTGTACCGTCAATGAGTTTCATAGTTTAAAAAGCACCTCTATTAGCTTTTAACAGTATCTTCTAAATGGTATCTGTAGTCCTCACTGCCTTCTTGAACTCCACAGACATCAAACAGACTACTTGGCATCTCTGCTTGCATGTCAAACTGACACCTCAAGAAGTAGCTAGTTTTCCCTCCATCCCTAAATCTACTCTATCTCAGTATTCCTTATGCCAGCAAGAACTCTATTCTTCTAGCTGCCTGGCTAAAACTTTTAGCAACCGCAAATTAATTCTCTTAATACTTTCACTCCTATTAACCTGGGTCAAGGTCTGTTACCTTCTGTAAACTGTATTTTTTACAAAAGGAATGTGGTTTCTTGAGATTAACACTGTACCAAGGCCATAAACACAAGTAAAATAACATATACTATAAACGCAGAATCATATATTGGAAAGAGTATATTATTACCTTTTTTCCTAGCTTGATTTGAGGTGGGAATGGATCTCAAGTTTTTGCTTTTCACAACATCCTTTGAAGTTTTCTTTTCAAAAGTCGAGAACTTGAGTGGTGAGTTGGGTTTGCCATAGCCTGAGCTCCTAACTGATGTAAATAATCCACTCTGGGGTTTTCTTTTAAGCAAAGGAGGTGCACTTCTGGCCTTCTTATACAATATCTGCTTACCAATTATAGCCCCTTCTTCAGAAGTGAGCTGAGATCTGAAAGCCTGTACACAATGAACACTAACTATTCAGTATGTAAATAAACTCCAATTATTTTTGTTACTAAAGATTGAACACATGGCAAAATGGCAGTGGTTACCAAATACTATAGTTTGTAAACTACAGACATATAGTAGTTTGCAAATAGCTATTATATTATTATACTCAGAAGTTTTAGCAGTTTGAAAGTTTTCATTATATCAAAGCAAACAAATCATGAAAGTGAAAAAAAACTAGTTAGAAAGCAAAACTAGAATGAAAAGAGAAGCAATGAAGAACATATTTAGAAATGTCATTTGGAATCTTATCTTTTTCTCAATTTAAGATACTTAAAAAAAATTAACACCTGTATAGTTTCACAGAGGTGATTTATAGTAAATATCTAAATTAAAAATAAAACGTTGGAACTAGGGTATAAAGTACAACAAATAAAAAGGTGTAAGTTTCTGTATGGTGTTAACATGCTTATAAAATGTTATTTTAGTTATAATAAAAATCATTGGGAAGCCGGAACAATGAGCACTACAACAATAAATAAACATTTTCTTAAGCTATTCAAATTTTGGACTTATTGCTGAAACAAAAGAAGAGAAAAGAAGATAAAAAAAGAAGGTATAAAGAATAGCTTCTAAAAGAAAGTTACATTACATGGTACTTCTGAATTTGGTAATAAAAGATCCTTGACATCCAAATAACCAATCTTCTTAGCTTAAAAAAAACCACATATATTTATAGTATTTATGACTTTCACATAACTTCATCTTTCAATATAGCAAATCAGTAAAAATTACAAATACTTACTTTATGAGTTTTGCCATCTTGAGATAATGAGGAATTAACAGATATCTTTTTCCTCAAAATATGAAGGTACATTTTATCAATGTTATCAACATGTTCTTTCATATTAGTTACTGTTGGACTGCTATTTTCTGTATTCCCATTTGTTTTCTTTTGTAAAGTCATAATCTCATCATTTTTTTCAAAAAGTTGATTGGCATGACTTGGGTCTTGAGAGACAATATTTGTATTCATCTTAAGGGGTAAAGAAGTAACATATTCACTTTCTCTACTATCAGCTACTTTCTTAGAGCTATAAAACAAAATAGGACACAGAAGATGAACAATGTACTATGATTCTTAAGTCCCAGTTATACACATCTGCCCATTCTATACCTATAAGTAAGTTTTAACTATTCATATTATACTACTGTAAAATATATAATTAATACTTTTAGCTTATACAGAATACTCACATAGTGTCTCATATTTGTTTTGAATTTCAGAAAGTTTTAAATGCTATATAATAGATTCTGCAGTATAATCTATAAGTGACTCTAGAACCTATGTTATTGCTCAAACCAAAGACAATGGAGGTTGCTTTCACATAATATAATATATATATTTCCAAATACATTTTTGTATCATTTATTCATAGTTTCTTATTAAGTCAAACAAACATGTACCTGAAGTAGGAAAAGCATTTTATAGATTTCTTCCAGAAACTAAACATATTAAGTGGAATTGACTGGAGTGACATAGATAGAAGAATACTAAATTTTCTGAAGGCCCATAGCATTATTTAAAAGCAAAGAAAAACAACAAAATAAACCAAAAACAAACAAGAAAAAAATCCAAACATCAGCTACTGAGAACCTTAAAATTACCTGCAGGCAGGAAGTAGATTAAGAAAGGAATTCATCTCTAAATATGAACATATTCTCCTAACTTTGGTATTGGCCAATAATGATAACAAATCCTTCAAGAAATAAAATCAAAAGCTTTGTAGAACAATATATTTGTAAGAGTACATCTTAAGATAGAATCATAGCCTCATCAAGAAAAATTATATCCGTACAATATAGGTCTTTATAAAGACTTTCTATAGTTTCTAAAGTTGCAACATCAACCTGATAATATCTTCCCTTTCTGATGAGAGTATTTGTTGTGTTCCATCTTTATATACCTGGTAGGAATAAGGAAGTATATAACTTGCTTTAATTCATCCTTTGGTATGCAACAGAAGACATACTCAAACCTAGAGACAATCCCGACTTTGAGCAATCTGCTTAAGGAAGGGTATGAGTGGCTCTACGAATAATTAAAATGGAATGGATTGTCTGGTTGTTAGATTTTTTTCCAACAAAAACTTGCTAGACGGGCTGGGGATATAGCCTAGTGGCAAGAGTGCCTGCCTCGGATACACGAGGCCCTAGGTTCGATTCCCCAGCACCACATATACAGAAAACGGCCAGAAGCGGCGCTGTGGCTCAAGTGGCAGAGTGCTAGCCTTGAGCGGGAAGAAGCCAGGGACAGTGCTCAGGCCCTGAGTCCAAGGCCCAGGACTGGCCAAAAAAAAAAAAAACAAAAAAACAAAAAAAACTTGCTAGACACTTACAAAATAATTTGCTTTTCTTCTAGGCACATAATACAAAAGCAATCCACATTTAACAGAACTCTTGTCTGGATAGCTAAATATGCCGATGTTTATGAACAGAAAACTAGTTGAAATGATGTGTCACTTCTGTAGTAAGGCATCTAAAAGAAAACTATTCCTTCTTTCTCTACTGACTGGTTGAATGAGGCTCTGACAACCTTAAAACTATGCACCAATGACAGAGCAGTCTAGGTCACTAAAGGTCTATGTAGCAGAACCTCATTCCAACCCCGGTGCCTCACGCAGGATGCTGACTCCAGCAAGAATTGTTGATGACATATGACCACACGGCTTCCAAGAGTTGTTATAGTAGCTAGAATTATTTACCTGGCAGTTTATTAAAACTGTTTTAGATATCCACACTAAAGATCAATTATCACTAAACCTTTCATGTAAGTAGTTTTCAACTTTCACACAAAATCATAAAATTTAGAAATTATGATACTAAAATGGCCTTATTTGCAACAACAAAGACACAAGATTTGTAAGAAAATCTATTCAGCAATACTAACATACCCCCAACAACACAGGCTCCCCTTAAAACTACCAACTGGGATTATAGATTATTGGAAGAGCACGAGACTTAAGCATTTATGAGGAAAGAAGGCCAAGAAATCACTGCAAATAAACTGGTCTGATGAGAATCATCTCAAAGAATAGTCTCAAAATGTGTTTGCTGAAAACACAAATGATTAACTGACTAGATGAAAGGATACAGATTTTTCACAGCAATATTTCATGGAGATCAAAGCAAGCAAACTGCTTCTCTTGATTATAGTCATATGGTCTTGGGCAACTATTTTAACCTTTACCTTCAGTTTTCTTGTCTACAAAATGCAGATAATAATAGACTATTCTCATGGAGTTAATAAAAGGTAAAAGAAAATAGTGTAGGCGGAGAACTCTGTATAATAAATATGTGATAGATGTTACTTATTATCATCACCATCTGGTTCTTGGGAACGCTCAACTAAATTGGTTTTAATCTGGATTCATCATTGAAATATGAAGATAAGAAACAATTTGTGTTGTGTGTGTGTACTAGTCCTGGGGCCGAACTCAGGTCCTGGTCACTGTCCCTGAGCATTTGTGCTCAAGGCTAGTGTTTTACCACTTGAGCCACAGCTTTACTTCCATTTTTTTTTTTGGCAGTAATTGGAGATTACAATTTCACAGACTTTCCTGCCCAGGCTAGCTTTGAACTGCGATCTTTAGATCTCAGCCTCCAGAGTAGCCAGGATTGCAGGCATAAACAACTTGCGCCTGGCTAATAAATAATTAATAAACAATTATAATTGTCATGTGTTATGAAGAACACATGAAAGATGCTACATAAATACCAAGTGGTCTATGATAAGAGTTACTGTGATTTTTACTCTGGAAGAAAGATAATGGGTCACACATACAGCTATAAAGTATGCTTGAGCTTGAGGATTCTCATAAAGCTCATTTCTCTTGGGACCACAGAAATCTCACTGGGAGAAAATAGCCAGTATTTGACTCACTTCAACTAGTTAAGATAAGTACAAAGCTATGATTCACCAAAAGGATAAAATTCTCTTTTGTACTTATTGTGAATCAACTGTTCCTCAGCCATTTAAAGCTGAAGAGATCATATTTTTCAGGAAAAGTTAATGGTAGCAATTTTTTTTAGCAGCATCTACCATTTCCTTTTAGCACTGTAAGAACTTTAATGAGGTAACTGAGGCTAATATAATAATAAGACATCGTTAGACACATACAAAATGGTACTAGCCATTAATCATTCCCTGAAATGATTACATAAAACTAGTGGTTGTAAAATTTCCAATGGCACAATAAACAAATAAGCAACCAAAAATTCAACTAATTAACCTATATAATACATTCTGAAAAATGCATACCTGACAGATTGTAAATCAAAAACTCTGGCCCCGCAGGAGTCTATCCTGATAGGTTTCATCAGCTCCTCTACTGTGGGTAGATCTAAGAGGAGAAAAAGGTTAGAAGAGAAACCAAAAATGTTACATAAATTGTTTAATTTACATATCAATGCCACAAACATTACATTTTTTCCTAATTAATGTTTTGAGGACAAACATAAAAGCCTTCCATCAGAAATGGGTTGGTATCAGGCAAGCTTCCTATTATATTGACCAAATATCAAACATACCAAATATCAATATGAAATAGAAGCCTAGAATATCAATATTGAATATATATGTATATATGTACACATACACACACACACACATATATATCTATACCCACACTACCTTCACATTTTCTAAGTTACACTTAGTGATCTCAAAATAGTATTCTTAGAAAAACATGTATATGTAAAAAGTAAAAAAATGTAAACTCAAGTAGTTTACTTGTTCAAGACATTCAAAATAATTTTATATTTTATTCTATGTTCAGTTAAATCAGTAATTCTCAGATTTCAGATGAACAAAGCTATGAGTTCAGAGAATGAAAAAAAATCAGGACAATATTGAATTCAAAATATACTACGCTTAAAGAACATCTCCAACAGTGGGTAATTTTATGTATTCATCTACATATCTGTGTGTCAGCTTTTACCAGATTCAGTAGTAGAGATGTGTTTTGAAGACTCTTCATTTTCTTGAGGGTGATCTTTTGCAGAGCTTTTGGTATTTTCTATTGTGTTACTCTCAACTGCTTGTTCCTCTGTATCTCCTAAGGAATGGGCCACATGACAGTAAGCTTGATGAAGTGCTTCAATGTCACTATTGCTTTGTCTGTGGGAAACACCTGTCAAGATAAATTCAGTATTTGGGTATCGTTACATTGTAAACAATGAGAATTATAGGACACAAACATCATTCTCCAACTAGCAAGGGACAGAGAACCAGGCTATAGGGCATGGCAACATTACAGAAAGGAAGGTTTAATAGAAATCTATGTACTATATCTCTCAGCAGGCTCAAGAATTCTTTAGAGGGTTGAGCTGAGTCCTGATGTGGTAACTGAATCTGTCTTCACTAGTTATCATCATCTTCTCATCCTATTACCTAATCAATCTCTGCACTGGATAAAACTATTCTGAAACACCTCAAACTGACATGTTCTTTTGAGGGCTCTACTCTCCCCCTTAGCACTGCCATTTTTTTTTTTTTTGGTCTTTTGTTCTATACCATCTTGGAATCTGCATTTTTCAACTACAATTCACCCTTTAAAAAGCCATTTCCTAATGATCAAAAATGCATCCATCCTTCTATGTATTCAACCTTGTGAAACATTTTACACTGTCCTGTTCCTTCAGTTTCTTCTACATCCTTTCTTTTCCTCATTACTCTTACTACTCCACTGCCTGATTATCTATGTCTTCAGACAATAGCTCATCCTGAGAAACTTCCTCTAGCACTTTAAATACATTCATGTATTCACTACTGGCAAACTTATGTCTTTTTCCTCATCAAAGTCTCAAACAGATACTTCAATTGTCCTATAAAGGACATCTAACACATTCACACAAACTTTATTACAGTCTTCAGCAAAAATTGCATCACTACAGTGTTTCCTATTTAGTGTGGCATCACTACCTACTCAGCTACTGAAAACAGAAACCCTGATGTCAGCCTTTACTCCTCCTCTACTTCAAGCTCATTCCACCAGCTGAGAAATTTAAGAAAAAAGTGTTCATTTTTTAACTTCCAATAATGACATGTTCCAAATTAAAAAATGAGCCATATAAAAATGGTTTCTTTTTCTCTCGATACTCATGGTTAATTAAGTAATGCTTAAAAATTAAACAATGTATTGTATGTGAATCTATATACATACATTCATCTTCTGTACACACTGTAAACCTTACAAATAGCCTCCTGAGGCTATTCTTAACTGTAAATGTAAGAACTAGTAAAATGTCACATATAAGAAAGAATGCTGTATAGTGGGAGTTTTTGTAGCTAATTAGTGTTTTAGGTGATCAAGACTTTTTGGAACACATACAATAAGTAATGAATATGCTTAAATAAACTAAAAACTACATAGTGGAGGATACTGCTTGGGCAGAACTGACAACTGTTAAGAGAAAGGAATTCTCCAAGATGACCTGAGGAATAAGGTCTTGCCTACTGAGGCGAGCCTAACTATTGCTCCAAACTACCAGCCAATATCAGGGAAGCATGATTGAAAGATAATTTTATTTGCAAAAAAGAAAAGCATAAATATTTTATTTTCTCTATAAAAACATAAGAAAGTTAAAGTGCTTGCTGAGTAAATGTAAATGACTTCAATAGTAAATAGCTTTGTGATACTGAATGCTCATATCACATCCTAGATCTTTATGCTTTAGTTATTTTTTTTCAGATAAGGTTTTGTGCTTTGTTCCCAGGGCTGGCCGTGGACCAAAATCCTCTTATCTATGCCTCCTTTGTAGCCAGGATTAAGGGCACCAACCACTATACCTGACTTGTTGAACAAGAGTGTCATGCTTTTTGTCTTGAATATCAACCCTCCCAATGTCTGCCTCCTCAGGAGCTGAGATGAAAGGATTGAGCTACCATACCAAGCATTCTTTCATTTTTTTTTTTTTTTTTGGCCAGTCCTGGGCTTTGGACTCAGGGCCTGAGCACTGTCCCTGGCTTCTTCCCGCTCAAGGCTAGCACTCTGCACTTGAGCCACAGCGCCGCTTCTGGCCGTTTTCTGTATATGTGGTGCTGGGGAATCGAACCTAGGGCCTCGTGTATATGAGGCAGGCACTCTTGCCACTAGGCTATATCCCCAGCCCCATTCTTTCATTTTTTGATCTTGTTGACTTACAGGTATATATTCAGTTCTTAGAAATTCTTCATGCAGATCACAATAGCTATGTCCATATGAACACATAAGATGATGCTAACCTAAATGAACTCCAAGTTATGGAAACAAGTGGTATACCATTGTTGTTGTTATTTTCAACATGCCATGTGAGATTATGCCCTTTTTCTTTTGTATCTCTTCCCCATGGTTTTACCCCTGATATCACTGTAGCTGATTTTAGTACTCCGGATATTGTATATATGTGTATTGGAACTAGGGAAGGGAAAGGGAATACCAAAATCGAGAGACAAAGAATAAAAAGACAAACCAGTGCAACAGCAATACTTATAAAACTATATGGTGTAAACCAACTGTACAACTCATGGGGGAGAGAGGGAAATGGGGAGAGGGGAGGCAGGGGAAAAATGAGGGAGGAGGTAATAAGTTGGACAAGAAATGTACTCACTACCTTACGTATGAAACTGTAACCCTTCTGTACATCACTTTGACAATAAAGAAATGAAAAAAACAAGAAATTCTTCATGCTACACTACTATGACATGTAAACTTTTCTGTAGGTGTACTTCACTTTAAAATAATTTAAGAAGTAAAATATAAAGTACAGATAAAATGAGCTGGTAGATAAAGCTGGTTAGTGATTCCTTCTGCTCTTTTTTATTTGTCTGTCATTCATGGGGTTTGAACTCAGGGCCTGAGCACCGTCCCTGAACTCATTTTGCTCAAGACTAGCATTCTACCACTTTTAGCCACAGCACCACTTCCCATTTTCTGGTGCTTAATTGGAGATAAGAGTCTCACAGATTTTCCTGCCTGGGCTGGCTTTGAACTGTGATCCTCATATTTCAGCCGCCTGAGTGGCTAGGATTATAGGCATGAGCCATCAGGATCTGGCTTTTCCTACTCTTTCAATTAAGTGCTTGACTATGGTTGACAAGTGTGCTGAGACTACAAAGCAAGATGGTTATGAAGCTTCCATTTACTTCCTGTTACCACTACTAGTATGGTAAATCAAGACTATATACCATATAGTATACACCAGTTTATAATGTCAGCATCACCTACATGAAGATTTCCAAGTAAGACTTCAATTGGAGATATGTTCTGCTTTAAGAACTCTGAGGGGTACTGTTTCAACGATCTTTACAGGCATGAAGAAAACCTAGTTTGTCTTAGGTATTTCAGAATTTGGGAGTGTGACCTAGCCCTTTCCTAAAGAGAAAGAATTAAGAAAAAGCATATAGAGGGCTGGGAATATGGCCTAGTGGTAGAGTGCTTGCCTTGTATACATGAGGCCCTGGGTTCGATTCCTTAGCACTACATATATAGAAAAAGCCAGAGTGGTGCTGTGGCTCAAGTGGTAGAGTGCTAGCTTTGAGCAAAAAGGAGCCATGGACAGTGCTCGGGTCCTGAGTTCAAGCCCCAGGAATGGCAGAGAAAAAAAAAGAACTCACAAAAAAGCATATAGTTGTTAATGAGTATCTATTTAACAAATCATACTAAACTTGGCCTATTAGCAATTAAGTGTTATAAGCAAGTTCTGATTATTTAAACTGTCAGATATGGCAGGAAGAATGATGGAAGTTATGATACTCATCAAGATACACTGTAGACATAAATGGACATGTTGAACTGAAATCCTTGCTACATCTATTCAAATACAATAAAATGACTAATAAAAAAACTAGGGTAAAAAATGTGAGATTTGAGATTTTCACTGCCAGTGTGTTGTTTTGTGTATATTCCTAGAAATTGTCAATTAGCTATAAAGCATTCCACATTAGAGCACACCCAATTTTTTAAACAGGCTTACCTGTTGCTGTCATTTCATTATCAGTGGCTTCTGGGAGGGCCTGTGGTGTTGCTTTATCTCGCCTATCACTATTGGCCTCTTCAACAGATTCTAAAGAATCAAGCAGTACAACTAGAAGACCATAAAAGAAAAAATGTGTGTTCTTTTGATCTAATACAATTACTTTAATCATATGCAATGCCTGAGCAAATGTTTATGTGTATAAGTGGTATACTCTTCTATCTATAGATGCATGTTTGGCATATCTATGCTTGTACAAGACAGTTAACAACATACACATCAATGGTTCTATGTAACAAATTTCATTTACATTTGGAAGGCCAAAGCACTTGAGAAACTATAAAAAATAAACTATTCTCTTCTAGTAAGAAACATGCATATAGGGCATATTATTGAGCAAAGCCATGACCTTTATTTAAATCTCAGAGATATTTAAAAGCAAAGATACAATAATTTACACAGATTTAGATAAAATTTTTATAGACTTGTTTTTCCAAACATACAAATATATCTGATATTTACCATTCGCCAGCATGCCAATTTTCTCTTCTTTCTAAATTAAAGGAAGAAAATTATTACATTTCAAAATCAAATCATGCAAAATGAGCACAAAATGAAGACTGATAATTTGGATACTAACACTTTGCCTCACTGTGAAGAAACCTAGGCTACCTCAAGCACACAGCTTGAACCTCTCAGAGAATCTTTACAAGTCTCATAAACCATGGCAATTACCCAAAGTATATTAGGCCTTAAAAGCCTTGCTTAACATAGCCTGGGTCTACCTGTTCATCTAGTTTGCTCAAAAATTCTGGCTTCTTTGTACATAAAGGCAATAGGGCTACTTCACATAAGAGTTTACAGTTTTAAATTTTTAATCAATTTACCCTTATTGCTCAAAATTAATGAATACACATTGTACTCATTGTTTTCTCTATGTTTTCAAAGACACAACTTTCAGAAAGGCTACTAAATGGCAAGAAGTTTTCCAGTCACTATCACCTCGATTCCCTGTCTGGCTAATCAGTATACTGGGTTCTCTCAGAACAGCTTTAATTTTCTTCCTAGTTTGATTCTTACTCTTATTCTGGCTATGAGGCTCTCACATTTACATTGATATATACACTTATAGACAGCATACATCTAGAATACACTGTACTACTGTGCCTTCTACTGACCTATTAGTTTTTATATAAAAAACTATAATTGCTAATTCCAAGTACAAATACTGTTAGATTTATAAGGATACTTATGAGGTCACATTAACTTGTGTTATGGAGTTTCACAGATTTTCCCACCCAGGCTGGTCCTAAACCTTGTTCCTCCAGGTCTCAACCTCCCAATTAGCTAGGATTACAGGCATGAGTCAGAAGCAACAAGCTACCTTTGTGTTAGTTCTAAAATCATCCTGTCCCCATTACCCCAACTTCTGTCCAACCAAGTGACACATGGACACACAAGGAAAAGTACCAAATGAATTTAAAAATAAGACCGTATATCCAAAGTGTTTACTCTTCTTAGTCATTGGTTTTATACATGTTTAAATATCTAGTCCTAATACACAATCCCAAAAGTGAGAAACAGTCCAAAATAGAAACAGTAATTATCCTTCTAGCTGGCCATAAGTAGAAAAGGCTGATTGAGACTGTGAGGCTTTAAATTTAGGCCCTGGCACTGACAACAAAAAGAAACTTATTGTTTACAACCTTGAGAAAGACAATGAAGAAGTCCATATTTTGAGCTTTTCATATAGCAAACAGCCAGGTTAACAGATGAAAGAAGTTGCAACACTGGCCAATATAAGAGTGAGACATACTTGATTGGGTACATCTAGTCTTTCCATTTGGAGATTTTCTTCAGAATAAGTCTCTTCATCTTTACTCATCAAAGGAACTTCATTATTCTCTATATCTTCAAAATCATCACTGTAACTTTCTGAAGGGAACAATTACAAAATACACATGGATCACCCTGTTCAAACATAAAATTCAATGCATATCCTTCGAAATTAAGAAAATGGAGGGAAGAAGTGAAGTTGGGAGAGATAGGGGAGAATAATGATAGAAGGGATGACGCTGATCAATATGCACTCTATTCATAAACTGCTTTGTTGAATGGCAACTCCTTTGTACAACTGCCTTAAAGATAATAATATGGAAAAAATAAACTGCAAAAATATCAAATTCCAGGAAAAGAATCTTGATATCAAAAGGAAGAAGTCTGCATAAGAATAATTGCCTATGATATTAACATAAAGGTATATTTAGAGATCATACTTTTGTAAGGAATTCATAAAAGTTCATTTTTAAGACTATGTTTTTCTTATCTCTAATTAGTTGTACAAAGGAGTTACCATCCTACAAAGCAGTTTCTGAATACAATGAATCATGATCAATGTCACCCCTTTCATCATTCATTCCCAGCCTTCCCCAATTCACCCCTTCCCTGTTTCCTTAATTTGAAGGATATGCAATTAATTTTATGACTACATTCTCTCCTGATTCCTCTCTTCATTTGTATACCCCATTCCCTTGATACCACCTTTTCCTTTCCAGCACTGGTTTCCTGGTGTTTATTTTGTTGTACTGTGAGTTAGCCTTTCTAAGGAAAGGCTGTTTTAAGTTCTTATCTACCACATGTTTTGTACACCTGCATATCACCCTTAGTGTTTACTTATATATTTATAAATTAGTTCCAACTTCCACATGTAAGAGAAAACATTCATCCTTTGCTTCTCTGGGCCTGCCTTATTTACTTAACATGATTTTTTCCAGGTCCTTCCACTCCTTTGCAAATGATACAATATCATTCTTTGATTGGATTGTGTATGTATACTACGTTTTCTCCATCAATTCATCCACTGAAGGGCATCTGAGCTGCTTCTGTACCTAGATTTATATTTTATGTTCAAAGAGTTCTAAAAGTTTTGTGTTTAAATCTTTTATCATTTGCCAAATAAAATATTTAGACCTTTCCAACATAATTTTTAAAAATTTCCTTTAAAATGAAACATTAAGATTTGTTTTTTTTTCAAAGAAATATTCTCAACTGCTTACTTAGAAAGGGCAGCACTTTTGTGAAATCTTGACACTCTAAAAAAATTGTTGAATTTTGTTTACTTCAAGTTGCTTTCTGATCTCTACAGGCATCTCTTCCGTACCTTTCAAATACCAATCTCTAGTCTGTCTCTTGGTTCAGCAAATACTAAATAACCTCTGCTTTCCTCATCCTGTGTCCATCTTCATAAATGCCCTAAAGTATATCTGACTGGCTTTGTAGCAGCAGAAAAAGCTGTCTCCAGTTAAATGATGTCATCAATTTACTAATGGTGAAGGTTGGGCAGAGGTTATTGGCTAAAATCCTGTTATCAAGTTTTATTTATAGTTCATAAATCAAAGCACTGACTGAGATCTATAAATTTAAAGAAGGGCAGAAACTTTTCACAGTAGTGCCAAACATTAAAAAAAAAAACAAACAAGGGGCTGGGGATATGGCCTAGTAGCAAGAGAGCTTGCCTCCCATACATGAAGACCTAGGTTCGATTCCCCAGCACCACGTATATGGAAAACGGCCCGAAGGGGCGCTGTGGCTCAGGTGGCAGAGTGCTAGCCTTGAGCGGGAAGAAGCCAGGGACAGTGCTCAGTCCCTAAGTCCAAGGCCCAGGGCTGGCCAAAAAACAAAAAACAAACGTTTTATCTGTGTTTAGAAGATTATATCAAAATGAGAAACAAGATAGGCTGAGGGATGCTTGAGTACTAGCATCTGCTTCTAGAAAGGGCTCTGCTACACTGCAGGGGACAACTTGCATGCAGTATTACAAGATTGGGAATGAATTTGAGAAGCTGAACAGTATCCAGGGAGAACTGGCTACAGAATCATATCCACTTTTCTTCATTAAAAACACAGATTTGGAACAGCACAGGTATTGTAACTTAAGTAGGCACATTAGGTTAACTACATCAGTATCTCTGCGGTGGAAAAGCTCACCTTTGTTTCTCCTCCACAGAAACATTTGGGACTTTGTAAGTATCAAATGACACAATTAAATTCACAAAAGAGTAATGAGTAATTGTTTTGTATCAGATGCATTTCAGGGTATCTAATATAACATAACTACAATTTTAACATTCTAGGTGAAGACCACCAAATTTTAAGTAATCGCAAAGATTAGACTTACTTAAGAAAAGGTAAAATAGGAGACAGAAGATAAGGGTGTGTGATACTTAGAAAACTTTCTGGAAGATGAGAATTAGAGGGCAGGGCTATATAGAGTGTGTGCCTGCGGAGAGACAGTATAAGAATCAGTGTAGTGTACCCACTAACCTGGCACTTAACCTGGACTCAAAAGGCTACCTTCAATTCTTTTTTCCACGATTTCAAACACTTGGCCTCTCTTTTCCCATGTGTAAAGTGGGATTGATAATTGTACTTACCACAAGTAACTGAGGAGATAAAAGCATTTAAAATAACAGTTGATCACCATAATAGTAATTATTGCTATTAGAATTACAAAGCTAGTCTTGCATTAAATTTCAATAAAAAGTTAGTAAAGCAAAATATTACTTATTTTTCTTGCTTGTGGTGTTGGAGATTTTGTATCAGATACATTTCAGGGTCTCATCATGATAGGCAAGCATTTGTACCATTGATCTACACCTCCATCCAATGCAAATACTTCTAATTGCAAAACTGATCATTTCATGTGCACTAATTATTCCAGGACACAGTCTAATCTTTTTACTGAGCAACAGCAACTATAGGCCAATATCACCATACAACACATAAATGGCTAATCTCTTCCCCAAGAACCTGTCATGAATACAATAGGGCTGATGTAAGAAGAAAACGTCATCAAGAAACAGAGAAGAGGGATGAGAAAAAGTCATAAAAAATTAAGACAAATTAGTTTTCTATAAAAATGACAAAGCATAATGAAATTGAGGAGATTTTAATGAGAATGACAGGTTCTTGTACACTGTTGAGGCAAGATGAGAATATTAACTTGTAGCACTCTGACCTTTTCAGCAGGAAGTGTCTCCTACTGAAGATATTCCACTTCTGTAACTCTGAAAATACTATTATTTTATTTTATTTTTTGCCAGTCCTGGGATTTGAACTCAGAGCCTGGGTACTGGTGCTGAGCATCTTTGTGTTCAAAGCTAGCAGTCTACCACTTGAGCCACAGTGCTGCTTCCGGTTTTTTCTGGGTGACTTATTGGAGATAAGAGTCTCACAGACTTTTCTGCCTGGGCTGGCTTTGAACCACAATCCTCAGATCTTTGCCTCCTGAGTAGCTAGGATTATAGGTGTGAGCCACTAGCGCCGGAATAACAGCAAATATTCTTACAGTTCAGATAAAGTAAGCTACAATCAGTGTCAAAGATCTCAGGGATGCTTTTCAGAGACATTTTTCATCCTTTGTTGGCCATTTAGCTTGTAAGCTTTAAGTATATTATAATCTGGCATGGTAGAATTAAAAGATTATATTTAACTTTCTTTGTACACTATTGGTATAATGGACAAAACAAATCCAAGTGTTCTCCATACAACAAGCAAAAAAAGTGATTATATAAGAAACTATAAATAAATGAGAACTCTCTCCATAATTACCTGAATAAAGATGTGCTGAGTAGGGAGGGATAGGTGCACTGAATTGAGGAGTTGGTTCAGAAAGGCTGAAGCACTTGGCAATTGTAGAGCAATGATCAAGAAATGAGGCGAATACTCCAAAGGACTCCAGAGATCTGCATGAGTCCGTTTGACTCTACTGGATATTAAGTCCTTAATGAGAGATAAGCCAAGAACAACTAGGAAGCTATAGGCTAGAAAATTCTGAATTCTCACAAGTAGGTAATCTTTGGGCTTTATTCTGCTTAATTGGGAAGTTCACACTGATCACAAGGGACATTGGTTAGAGACCTGGGGGGGGGGGTCTTGGTGGTAGGGTTAAATGATACCTAGAGTGACTACTCTAATTACCCCCAAATAAAAAGAAGAAAAGCCTGGAAAAGATCAAGTAGCAAGGGCTAACTGTTAACACAAAGCTCAGCACCTTCATAAAATGAAATCCACATGCTCAATGATGTAGAATTCACAATTTCTAACATCTAACAGAGAAAAGGGAGAAAAGGTATACCATGACCTGAACGCATATTGAAATATGTGGAAGATGCATATTTGAAGAATGAAGAAAAGCAAATTTAAAAAAAATCCAGGGCTGGGAAGGTGGCCTAGTGGTAGAGTGCTCACCTTGCATGCATGAAGCCCTAGATTTGATTCCTCAGTACCATATACACAGAAAAAGCCGGAAGTGGCGCTGTGGCTCAAGAGGTAGAGTACTAGCCTTGAGCAAAAAGAAGCCAGGGACAGTGCCCAGGCCCTGAGTTCAAGCAGGACTGGCAAAAATAAAAATAATCTTTTTTTTAAAAATCCAAAAGAAATTTCAATAGTGAAAGGGAAAAAATGGCTAGCATTAATGGGAAATTAAAGACAGTGACCTTGAAAGCATAGTAATAGAAACTGAAATATAGAAAGAGAAAAAAGTCTTTAGCAATGTATAGGGCAATGAATAGTCAGCATTCTGATGCACTTGTAAGATCAGAAGACATGAGAGAAAAGAAGAAATGGTACTTGAAGAACTAATAGGCAAAGCATTTTTTTTCCCTTGGGACTCTGAATCCATCCATCATTGATATTCAATCAACTTCCAAAGGATAAGTACAGAAAAGGCACTTGTCATCAACAAGTGTAAGGAGAAAAAAATATCTTAAAAACAGAGAAAAAGAAGGGATATAATGCAGTGAACTCTGTTTTTGGGTTCAACTAGCAGTGAACTTTTAAAAAGTGTGTGTACTGAATGCATAAGGATCTTTGTTCCTTGTCATCATTCCCTGAACAAAACAAAGTAACAACTGCTTACATAATCATTTGTATTGTACTAGGTATTGTAAATAAAGTAGGGTGACAAAGTACATGGGAAGATGTGCACAGGGTATGTGCAGATCCTGGGCACACATGCATGCAACTTGAACAATGGCAGATTTTTGTTACCTGTGAAAGAACCTGAAACCAATGCCCTACAGATACTTGGTGACCATGTACAGGAAAGTAACAGCAACAGGAGTTACCAGTGACTTTTCGTAAGAATAGAATCTAAGTGTTCAAAGAAAAAAACTAATTAAAATTCTAAATTGAGTGGGTATAGAATATAATGAGCTTATTTTTAATTGTAAAGGTGACGTATAGAGGGGTTACATTTACATAAGTAAGGTAATGAGTACATTTCTTTTGAACAGTGTCACCCTCTCTCTCATTTTCTCCCAGTTTTTTTTTCCCCTCCTGACCCTCTTCTCTCCCAAGCTGTATAGTTCATTTCCAACATAGTTGAGTTTATGTTTTTATTTGATAATGGAGTTTAAACTCAGAGCTTGGTGCATACTAGGCAAGTGCTCTACCACTTGAGCCATGCCCGAGTCCTTTTTGGCTTCAATTGTTTTTCAGATGACCATCTTCCTAACTATTGGGATTATAGATATGTACTACCACTGCTGGCTCATTAGAAACAGAGTTTGCTGAAACAGAGTTTTACGAACTTTTTGCCAAAGAGAGTCTAAATCTGTGATCTTTCCAATCTTTGTCTCCCAAGTAGTTGGAATTTTAGACATGAGCCACTGCACCTAATCTAAAAAGTATTCTTCAAAACTGAGGACAAATAAATAAAAGCTGAGAGAATTTGTTCCTAGTAGTAAACTGAGCTAAAAGTTAAAGGAGAAAAATAATTTAAAGATAGAAGTTCAAATTTATAGAAGGAACACAAAGCATGGCGAACCCTGTAGATTAATACAAATCAACTTAAATATACATATTTATATTCCCTAATTAATTTTAAAATGACAATTTTTCTAACAACAACAATAACAATGCATTGTTGAGTTTCAAGATATAAAGGAGAAAATATGTGATAAAAATAGCATGGCATGATTATACTGTAAAGCAAGGCGGCCTCTGCTAAGGCAAAGGTACACATTACCAATCATGGGACACTAAGAAAACAAACAACAAGCAATATTAAAAGAGTCAAAAGAAAAAAATAAAATGAAATGCTACGAGCAGTGCAACAAAGAAGGGAGGAGACAGTCACGACAGTCAGTGAATTCAAGTGTGTGTGCATGCGTGCACACACATACACACAACATTAAAAGTAAAAGATGGAAAAAGGTTACTCCTCCCTACCACCAGGCTTTGGAGATCTTTGGCTTGGCTTCAGAGATGCCTGCAGCATTTTTTAACTGGCTCATTATCTACTCTCTGCAATGGAAAAGCAAATTTATTTCTAATAATTTCTTAGTAGTCAGATTATGACACAAGCAACCTCATTCAATCTGCTTGACGCTCTTTTCATGACGACAGGATTTCTCTTTATTATTTTTCTCTAGGATACAAAGAAGCCACCTACACAGCCATGTTCACTGCAGCACTCACTTATTCACCACACCCAAGGTAAGGAACCAGCCCAGATGCCGCTCAATGGATGAGATCAAGAAAATGTGACACACACACACACACACACACACACACACACAGGAATCTTAGTCACCCATTAGAAAGAATGATATTGCACCATTTGCAGAGACATAGAAGGACATGGAAAAATTATGTTAAGTGAAGTAAGTCAGGTCCAGGGAGACAAAGGTTACATGTTTTCTCTCATATGTGAAAGCTAGAGAGAATGAATCTATAAATATATAAGTAAATACTTTAGGAAGTATACAAGTATATACAAATGTCCAGGCTGTTTCTTTATTTCAAAACTGTACTATCTTTTTAAATGTGACAAAATTTGAGAACTAAAAAAAGTACCTGGCAGTTCTTCCTGCTTCAATTCACTCTTATGTTCCTCTTCAGTTTGCTGTATGTTAGCATGGTAACTGGAAAAATAATTTAGTTACTTTGTAGTATAACATTAATAACAGCTCTTCATATAACCATTTAATATTTTTACAAAAACCTTCTAAAATTCTATCTTTTCAAATATGTTTATCCTACCAAAAGCTAAATATCAGAACTATACAAACATATTTTGAAAATAAAGGATCATCAGTTTATAACTGATTGTAATGAATAGATAACCAAAGGAAAAGGCCATTTTTCTTAAATTTATATATAGCTATACACAACATCATATACATAGTGTGTGCATCGACATGTATACACATAATCTACTGTGAAAGAAACTGAATGAGGTTAAGAGCTGAGCAGCAGATACTGAAGTGATGTCTGAATAGAGGACAGGAAACATTCCTCAGCTCAATAGTCACATACAATTTACATGCATTTCACTCGGAAAAGGAAGATGAATAGGAGGTGAAAACTCAGCAAGGGACAGACACGTGGGCATGTTTTTGTTGTATAGAAAACAGCAGTTATACACTACTTTCTTTCAAACGAAGACATCAGTTGTACCTTTCTTAGCTCCTTAACTCTGTCTTTCCTGAGATATTAGCACCCTAAGGAAATGGAAGACTTTGATGACAACAAGAGTAGCCAGAATTCAATGCTGTGGACTTCAGACTATGCTGCATATGAACTGGCCTATTATGAGCAGAAATATCCAAATTTAACAATACTGTTAAGAAATAAAGAAAAGGGGGCTGGGGATATAGCCTAGTGGCAAGAGTGCCTGCCTCATATACACGAGGCCCTAGGTTCGATTCCCCAGCACCACATATACAGAAAACGGCCAGAAGCGGCGCTGTGGCTCAAGTGGCAGAGTGCTAGCCTTGAGCACAAAGAAGCCAGGGACAGTGCTCAGGCCCTGAGTCCAAGGCCCAGGACTGGCCAAAAAAAAAAGAAAAAAAAAAAAGAAATAAAGAAAAGGAACAGTACAAAGATAAAAAACTGTCATCAACAAATGTGTGCATGCTTAAACTGTGCTATCATTGTTGGGAGTGTCAACTGCTATAGGGTTCCCACATAGCTTCTTTGGATATGCCAATAATGCAGGCCCTAAATATTTTTTACCAAGCCATTCTCACTATTAGTAGCAAGTACATATGAGCTATGAGCTACTTCTTCCACCAAAAGAGCAGGTTTATTCTTAGTTACAGCGGTGTTTCTTTCCTGCAATGCAGACATTCACATGGGATGCTGTTTGCTTTTGTAGGAATCCAAGGGTATAGGACACCAATGAAAATGCACATGACACAGGATGCTTTTGTTCCTGAGGAAACTCCTATTCCTTGTTAATATCCACAAAAATGGAGGTATATCTTGGTCATTGGCAAGCAGTACAAAGTCTCAGACCCCATACAGTCTGTGCTACTAACAAAGTAGTGCTTTTTCTGTCTATAACAAGCAATCTTGATAGTAGGCACTCAATAATCAGAAGCTATACTTTTCTTTGTACTTGTGTTATCAAAATCCAATAAAATCACAATCTGATTTCCATTTATAACAAAAACAATTACTCATATATTAAACTGAGGAAATGGAAGACATTAGGTTTCACTAAGTTCTTGAAAATGCCAATGGGACCAGCTCAGTCAGCTAGCAGGATTTCAGGGTGAATAACAGAGTCAATCTCACACAGAGGTAAGACAAAGGCCAAACCTGTGTTGGTTCCCTGCTTCCTACTTCCTTTTTCTTTGACTTCAGAATAATAACCTGGATCCTCTTATTGGACTTTATTTGTGGAAAAGCACTAGTTAGCTTCTTTCCTAGAACTATACAATGTCTCAATAATATCTTAGGTATGAAATTTCAGGTATGTGAAGGCAAAATGGACTTTCAACTTGAAACCAACATATTATGTTTGGACAAGAAAAACCTCTGACTAAAATAATAAGCACAGAATAGAGTACAAAATAAGACTTTGTTTTTAGATGACCTGTTTACCTACTCCACACATCTGTCAAAATCACAGAAAATAAGTCAATAGGTTTATATTGTACTTACCTTTGAAAGGCTTTCAATTGTGTGGAGTCATTAGAATCCAATTCCTTATTTAGTCTTGAATAATCAATGGAAGAAGTCAAGCCTTTCTCAAGTCTGGCAAAAAATTGCTCTTTTTCCTCTTGTTCTTCTAATGTGTCCAATCCCAACCCAAACACACTGTGATGGAGATCAGATACTACTGCTTCTAACGAGAAAGCACAAACACACTTTATTAATATTCAGAATTGTGATAAAACTAACTAGTACAGTTATTGACCTACCATAAATTTTTTTCTTCTTTATTGTCAAAGTGAAGTACCAGAGAGGTCACAGATTCATATATAAGGCCGTGAGTACATTTCTTATCCAACTTGTTATCTCTTCCCTCACTTTTCCTCCACCTCCCCCTTTCCCCTTTCCCTCTACCCTCCATGAATTGTACAGTTGGTTTACATCAAATGGTTTTGTAAGTATTGCTTTTGGAATGGTTTGTCTTTTTATCCCTTGTCTCTCGATTTTGGTATTCCCTTTCTCTTCCCTAGTTCTAATACACGTATATACAGTATCCAGGGTGCTAAGATAATAGGGGTAAAACCATGGGAAGGGAATACAAGAGAAAAAAGAAAAAGAAAAAAAAGGGTACAGTTTCATGTTGAAAATAATTACAACAATGATATACCACTTGTTTCCATAACGTGGAATTCATTTCACTTACCATCATCTTATGTGTTCATATGGGCATAGCTATTGGGCTATTGTGATCTTCTGTTATGACTAACCTAAATATGTACTAATTATTCCCTATGAGGGAAACCATAGCATGCAGCCATGCTTCTTTGGGTCTGGCTCATTTCACTTAGTATGATTTTTTTCCAAGTCCTTCCATTTCCTTACAAATGGGGTAGTGTCATTCTTTTTGAGAGGCACATAATTCCATTGTGTATATGTACCACATTTTTCTGATCCATTCATCTACTGAGGGGCATCTGGGTTGGTTCCACATTTTAACAATGACAAATTGTGCTGGGATGAACATTGTTGTGCTGGTGGCTTTAGTGTGGTCTTCCTTGTAATCTTTGGGGTAGATGCCCCAAAGTGGGACTGCTGGGGCGTAGAGCTCTATGTTTGGCTTTCTGAGGAACCACCACACTGCTTTCCAGAGTGGTTGAACAAGTTTACATTCCCACTAACAATGTAGTAGGGTTCTCTTTTGGCCACATCCCCACCAGCATTTGTTATTATTAGTTTCGTGATAATGGACATACTTACTGGGGTGAGGTGGAATCTCAGTGTTGTTTTGATTTGCATTTCTTTTATGGCCAGTGATGTAGAGCGCTTTTTCATGTGTCTCTTGGCCATTCTCATTTCCTCTTCAGCGAAGTCTCTTTTTAGGTCTTTAGCCTATTTGTTGAGGGGGCAGTTGGTTCTTTGAGGATTTGTTTTGGAAGAATTTTTTGAGTTCTATGTAAATTTTAGATGTGAGGCCTTTTGTCTGTTGTATGGACGGTAAAGATCTTCTCCCATTCTGTGGGCTTTCTGTTTATCTTGCAAGCTATATCCTTTGCCCGGCAGAAGCTTTGCAGTTTGAAGCAGTCCCATTTGTCCAACCTTTTTTTGATTTGTTGCATTTCTGGGCCTTTATTAAGGAAGTTTCGTCCTGTGCCTAGGAGCCCAAGTGTTTCTCCTACTCCTTCTTGTAATGTTTTCAGGGTGTCTGATTTTACTTCGAGGTCTTTGATCCATTTGGAATTGACTTTGGTGTAGGGTGATATATAAGGATCTAGTTTTAGATTGTTACAGGTATTGAACCAGTTCTGCCAGCACTATTTGTTGAAGAGGCTGTCTTTTTTCTATCCTATTGTTTTAGCTCCTTTATCAAAGATTAAGTAGCCATAGGTATGTGGGGTCATTTCTGGGTCTTCAATTCTGTTCCATTGGTCCTCGGGCCTGTTCTTGTGCCAATATGAAGCTGTTTTTTTTAATTGCTATAACTTTGTAATACAGCTTGAAGCCTGGTATTGAAATTCCTCCAGCACTGTTCTTTCTACTTTGGATTGCTTTTGTATTTGGGTTATTTTATTGTTCTGTATGAATTTCTGGATTGCTTTCTCTATCTCATTAAAGAATGGTGTTGGGATATTGATGGGTATTGCATTGAATTTGCAGTTAGCCTTTGGCAATATTGCCATTTTTCACAATGTTAATCCTTCCAATCCAGGAGCATGGGAGGTTTTTCCATTTCCTTAATTTTCTGCCTTAATTTTCTTTTTTCAGGTTTTTAAAGTTCTTATCATAGAGGTCTTTCACTTCTTTGGTTAAGATTATTCCTAAGTATTTTATGTTTTTTGAGGCTACTGCAAAAGGAGTTGCTTTCCTGATTTCAGCCTCACTCTTCAGGTTGTTGGCATATAAAAGCCATTGATTTTTGAGTATTTATTTTATATCCTGCTACTTTGCCTAAGTTTTGGATCAGCTCAAGTAAGTTGGGAGTAGTATATGGGGTTCTTTAGATACAGGATCATGTCGTCCGCAAAGAGAGAGAGTTTAACTTCGTCTTTTCCCATTTGGATCCCCTTTATGTCTTCCTCTTGCCTTATTGCGCTGGCTAGGAATTCTAGTACTATGTTGAAGAGGAGAGGAAAGAGCAGACAACCTTGTCTTGCTCCTGATTTTAGAAGAAACAGCTTTAACTTTTCACCATTAAGTATAATGCTCGCTGTGGGTTTGTCATAGACAGCCTTTATTATATTCAGGAATGTTCCTTGGAATCCTAGTATCTCAAAAGGGTGCTTGATTTTATCAAACACTTTTTCTGCATCTAGCAAAATAATCATGTGATTCTTGACCTTGCTCTGGTTGATGTGGTGTGTAACGTTGATTGATTTCTTGAACCAACTTTGCATCCCAGAAATGAATCTAGTTTGATCACAGTGTATGATTTTTTTGAAGACTTGTTGAAGTCGATTGGTCAGAATTTTGTTGAGAATTTTTGCATCAATGTTCATCAAGGAAATGGGTCTATAGTTTTCTTTGATGAGTCCTTGTCTGGTTTGGAATTAGCGTTATACTGGCATCACTGAATGTGTTTGGTAGTGAACTTTCCTATCATAAATTTAAAATTTTTTACAAATCTCTCACCCACCACGTAGATTCAAAGCCACAATCAATACAACTTCTCTGGAGTTGTAATTTTTAACTTCTAGGAAGATATATTTGTATCTAGAAAGATACATATACATGTTTTAGTCAAGGCTCCAAGATTAGTTAATTTCTATGAATATTGGGAAGTAAGGATAGTAATAAACGATTCATTCACATCCTACACACTTCTTACCATTTGCTTCTAAGCTGTCAACACTTAAGACAGAGGTCCCACTGCTCTTAAGAAACTTAATGTTTTCAGGAGACTCCTCTTCTGTTTCCACAATAGGCTGAGAAGTCTTCAATTTCAGGTAGCTTACATTTGCTCCAAGCAGTCCTAGGAATTTAATGGAGTCGGTTATTTATGTTCAGAGAACTGTTGTTCAGTGTGCCAACATCAAACCACCATTGTATTAATTTTGTGCACAGTAGCAATAATAAATCCACTCTATGGAATAAAAATCCATCAGACTTACAATTCACAAAAACTACAATTTTTTTTTTTGCAGTGCCTCTTGTAAATAGAACGTTTTAAAAATTAACGTAAGACCTCAGAAAATTGTCTTGAAGTAGAAGCACTTAATACAGTATGTCACATCACTTTTCTCCTGTCAGACAGATGTGCACAACATGAATTAGGAAAGAGCAGGTCCAAGGCAAGAGAACTACAAAGGTCAGAAAACAACTAACAATATACTGACAAGAGTTAGTATAAATATTCCCTCAAATAAGTAGATGGAAACATGAAAAGATTTTTTTTTTTTTGCCAGTCCTGGGCCTTGGGACTCAGGGCCTGAGCACTGTCCCTGGCTTCTCTTTGCTCAAGGTTAGCATTCTGCCACTTGAGCCACAGAGCCACTTCTGGCCATTTCCTATATATGTGGTACTGGGGAATCGAACCCAGGGCTTCATGTATATGAGGCAAGCACTCTTGCCACTAGGCCATATTCCCAGCCCACATGAAAAGATCTTTAAAGCCATTTTTCCTGAACATGGAAATAGTGGCTGGAAACAGTTGCTTTGTGCAGGATAGTCTCACAGCAGTATACATGTTTACTGTTGGGGGCAAGGAGGATACCATATTCTCACAGTATTCTAGACAGTGAAATTTTCTCTAACGTTAATCCATTTAAATAAATAAAATTGTTTTATGACAGATTAAATATTAGCTAACATTAAAGATTACTATTGGCACTTCTTAGATAAAGTCACAATCATATTTTAAAAGAGTACTTAGTCTAAAAAATACCTAGGCTGGGCACCGATGGTTCATGCCTGTAAATCTATCTGTTTAGGAGACTGAAATATGAGTATCACAGTTCAAAGCTATGGCACATTTAAAAAGGGTATCCAAGAAGGCTTCATCAAGAAGTTACCACTTGAGCTAAGACTTATGGACAAAGAAAACCAGTCCACATGAACATGTAACAAAAACTGTTTAAGGAAGAGGAAATATGTGTTCAGCCCCTGAAGCAGAAGGCTAGGAATGTGTGATACATAAGGAGGCTAGTGGAATTTCAGCAGCATGAGTGGAGGGGGACGGGGGAAAGGGGGGCAGTGGAAGTTGACAAGTCAAAGAAGTCATGATGTAAGACTCCTGTAGGGTGGGGACTTAGAGGCCATTAACTTTTAAGAATGATAAGAGAAGCTATTACAATGAGTTGGGATAGACAGGTGAACTGGAGGTGATGGTGAAACAGGGGCTGAAAAGTCTTTGATGACATGCTTTGTAAGACAATGAAGAATAAGGCCTAGAAAAGACAGGTCTAGTGGTAGAGGGAAAACAAACAGTAACCACTGGAGGAGCAGCGGGACCTATATAATGTAGTTCAGTGTGCAACAACTCCAGAGCTTTGGAGAAAATCCATAAGATATTAATGAAGAAGGGTCCTATCTAGACTGGAAAAATCCAAGGACATTCTGCACAGAAGTGATACTGCCAAAATTTGAAGAATGATGACAAGGTAATTAAATGATGTAGGAAAGGGTAAAAACTGCAGGAAGGGAGAACAGCAGTTTAAAGGAAGGCTGCATTTGAAGTTAGGGAGATTAGAATTCTAGAGAAGGGTGACTGGGAGATATATCTATATATATTTATATAATATGGAGATATATCTCATATATATTTATATATACATCATACATATGCATATATATGTATATATATGAGTTCACACTTAGTCCTATTACCTATACAGGAGGGGGGAAGAGAGAGGGAAAAGAGAAGCGACATATATCTATATACCTATAGATATATTGACATATTTTTCACAATTTATTAATGACTATTAAAGTTACAAACGAATGCAATACCAAAACTACAAATTTGTTAAAACATTCCCTGCGTGATTACATTAATACAGTGCCAGAATATTAAACCACGCATATCAATTTACCATTAAACCTGTTATTATCAATTGCATAATAAAATTTAATAAAGGGACGTAACAATAAAAATCAAATTAAGCCTCAAAAATCCACACTAGTAGTACTTTATATGTTTATACTTTAGTAACAAATCTGGAATTAAAGATCTTGACTGACATCTTGTCATCAAATAATTTAAAATAAAAAGTTCACAATATTTACCATCATCTTCAAAATCATCACCAGTTATCCACCAAGGCACGGTGTCTTTCTTCTTCCTTTCTTCTGCAGGCTGTTTGGGCATTTTATTTATATTTTCAAAAGAATCATCTGAAAGCTGAATCAGAGGCAAATTATAAAGATTTAAAATATACTATAAATGAGAATATTCCAACTTTGTCATTAAAATGTTTCTATTAGTTCTCCTAAGTTGATCACATAAACAATATTTTTAACAAAAACATATACATTGTTTTTAATTGTTATTGTAGAGTTGATATACAAAGGGATTATAGTTACACCAATCAGGTAATGAGTACAGTTCTTCTTTGTTGGGGACTCAGTTTTGGCCTTGGTGGGAGAAGGGCGCCAAGAGCGAGACGCTGCCCTTCCCCCAGCCCTGGGACAGTGTAACAGCGAGTCCCTCCCACCTTCCGGCCTCAACTGGAAAAGAAGCCCCCCGCCCCTGGGGGGCGAACATGTGCGTGCCACCATGATAGGGATTGTCCAGCCCACAAAGGAAGTTTCATGACATCACCTGATGGGCAGCCCGGCTTAGCCAATGACCCAAGTCCTTCCCTTTCCCGCCATTACCGCTATATAAACCCCCCTCCCAATTAAATCCTTTGAGACTCATTCAACCATCCAGCCGTCTCCCCGTTATCTTTGTCCTGCGGTTCCTGACACATTATGGGGGCCGAGGAAGGGATTTCGGCATCCCACTTCAGCCTAGAGCAGTCCAGAAAGGACATGCCTTACTCCTTCTGCCGGTATGAGGGGTAGGGCGGAGTTTCTTCCATAGAATCGAGGTTCAGGCATTCCCTCCGGGAGATGGGGGGGGAAGGGGTCCTGGAGACCCCAACATTTGAGCATCTCCTAAAGAGAAGTGAGAAGGGGTCCTCAGAGATCCCGACACCTCTTGAGCCTTGTTTCCTGGTTTTTCCCTCCCATCCCCACCCATAAGATTTACAGTTCATTTTCCACATTGTATCTAGTGAGTATCACTGTTGTATTTGTTCACCCTTGTCCTACCTTTTCTGTGCCCTCCTTTGCCCTTCCAAATACAAACAAACAAGACAAAAGGAAAAGAAAACAAAAATAGCAACTAAAAATGTCTGTTGTTTCCTTTTCTTGGAGTTCATTTCATAGAATATTACTTTATATGATCATCTGCACATAGCTATTGAACCTTTTGTCAACCACTCCTATAAATATCCTCAGTGGCCTCTATATATCGAGTGACTAGAGTCCTATATAATGTATCATGCCCCAGTGAACACATATGTTCTTATCTATAAACACAGGTGGCTAAATTAAAAATCAAGAATGTATCTGAACACTGATTTCATATCTAGAATCAAACAAGCAAAGCACAACAAAGAAAATTTGATAAAGCCACTTGTTGAGGAAAGGAGAGTAAGTATAATCTCTTATCTTCTACATGTTCTGTAAGGTTTAAAAATAAGAAGCAGGGCTGGGGATATGGCCTAGTGGCAAGAGTGCTCACCTTGTATGCATGAAGCCCTGGGTTCGATTCCCCAGCACCACATATACAGAAAATGGCCAGAAGTGACGCTGTGGCTCAAGTGGCAGAGTACTAGCCTTGAGCAAAAGGAAGCCAGGGACAGTGCTCAGCCTCTGAGTCCAAGGCCCAGGACTGGCAAAAAAAAAAAAAAAAAAAAGAATAAGAAGCAGTTGACCAAAATTACCCAGGATCGTAGAACTCAGAACTGCAAGACCAGGGACTGAATTTCAGAGGAGATGATGATATGGTCTAGAGAAATTAACATTTTGTCATAGTGATTTATCACTTGGAGTTATCCTTTAACCATGCATCCAGTACACTTTAACCCTGAAGTGTCTACTGTAGCACCAGTGCAGTACTTCCTTCTAGCTAGTAAGCCAGAGTTCCCCCCTTTTCACCGAAAAGTCAAAGACCTCAGCCAGCAGTACCATCTTCCCCTCACTAAACTCATCTACTAAAGAACCTCTTCCCTCTCCAAAGGCACAATTCTGTTCTACACTCCCAAGAGCACCTGCACTGGGGTCACATTTCCCTTCCATCCCTTCCTTAAGTGCTTCTGATGTAATGCCTGCATCCTGCTTCTCTCTACTTTCTAGGCTTACTCCTCGCCCATATCATACACCTGGCTCAGGACTGCATCTAGCACAGAACCTGGTACAACGTGGAATCAAAGACCCAATACTTATTTCTACTTTATACTCAGAGAGGTGGGGAAGGGCAAAACAAACAAAAATTTCCTTATTCCAACTTTCCTTTTACTGTACCTGATACATTTTCTTTACATAACAATTTAATTCAACATTAACCCCTTAGAATCTGGTTTTCTTTCAAACAGCTTTCCTCCAAGAATTAAAGGCCCTCTAAATGCCACAAATGACTCATCAGTCAGCCTTCCCTATCTGTGTTGCAGAATTTGGTATGGTGACCAAGTCTTCACTTCATGAAACTCTATACCTTTGACCAGGCCAGCATCACTCTCACTATGTTGCTGTTCAGTTCCATCCCCATGACCACCCACATATTTAATAGTGTTGGGCCTTTTGGTCCATTTTGTCTGCTTGAGACCTCTCTAGACCTGTGTTTCTGAGCCCTTCTCATTCTCATTCTTCAGTTCTCTACGTCAAGGATATACGCAGTGTCTCACTTCATCTTTAAATAATCTTGTAACAATTGACTGATGAGAACAGTGAAGCTCAGAGAGGTTAAATGATGCCCAAAGTGGCATTCAAACTAGCTCAGGTCTGGCCTGAGAGCCTGTCTGCTTTCCACCATACAACTAGGATACTGACAGGAGACTATGTAACTTCTAGAATGACAAGGTGCACACATCTCACACATGGCAAACAAAAATGACTTCTAAGAGTGTCAATGTCAAAATGTTCAAAAAGAACTCATTGTCTTCACTGACATCCAGGTAGTATGAAGGGAAGAAGAAAAATTAGTGTTTGGTTTTTTTTTTCCATCTGAAATTCTGTTAGCTAGCTATATCACTTCCATTTAGTCTGTAGGCACCATGATCACTTTGAAATGTTCCATTTCTCTCTTGTCACATTTTTTCCCCATTCATCTATAGTACACATATAGAAACACTAACACCACAGGGATGTAAAAAAATGAGTCTCAGCCTTTCTTTCTGTCTAACACATAGCAGGTGTTCTGACTTTCAAACCTGTCCACACTGCTTTTTAGGTTGTTATCATTAAAAATAAAAGAAAACAAAAAACAGAGCCAGTGGCTCACTGGTGACCCAGGAGGCTGAAAGCCAGCCTAGGTAGGAAAATTTATAAAACTTTATCTCCAATTAACCACCAAAATACTAGAGGTGGAGCTGTGGCTCAAGTGATAGAATGCTAGCCTTAAGCAAAAAAACTCAGGGACAGCACCTAGTCCATGAATTCAACCCACAGGACCAGCACTTAAAAAAAGAAAAAAAAAGAGCTGATCCTCAGAAAAGAACAAAATTACACAATTAGCAAGGACATAGACACACATAAACCCTAATTAATATACAGTCAGTGAGAATGTAAGCAGCATAGCTACTCTACACAACAGTCTTGTACCTTCCCAGTGGTTAAATAAACACACATAATTAGTATATGGCCTTGAAATTCATTTATAGGCATATGAGAAATAAAAACACACAATCCTTGCAAAACCCTGTATGTAATTTTTTGTAAATGCCCAAAGATGGAACTATCTTAAATGACCATCAACTACTAAGCAAATGAACAAATGCAGCATGCTTTGTTTACACAATGACATATGATTCAGCTGTAAGAACAAACTGATATATGCTAGAACGTGGAAAAACTTGGTTGGTAAAAGAAATGCCAAATAACGAATGGTTCCATTAAAGAAAATCTTTGGGAAAACTACTAACAAATAAAGGATTTCTTTCTGTGATGATAATATGTTTTAAACTCAACTGTAATGAAAGTTAAAAACTTTAAAACCATTAAATTATACACTTTAAATGGACAAACTGCATGGTATATGAGTTATATATAAAGTGAATTTTTAAGAGGTAGTTGAGGGCTGGGAATATGGCCTAGTGGTAAAGTGCTTGCCTCATATACATGAAGCCCTGGGTTCGATTCCTCAGCACCACATACATAGAAAACAGCCAGAAGTGGCACTGTGGCTCAAGTGGCAGAGTGCTAGCCTTAAACAAAGAGAAGCCAGTAACAGTGCTCAAGCCCTGAGTTCAAGCCCCAGGACTGACAAAAAACAAAACAAAACAAAGAGTTGGTTGACCCATTCCCAAAAACCATGGTATGTATATTGTATCTATACATAAATATGATATATTTAATAAATATACTCATCATACATTTATATATGTATATGTTAAATATAAATGTAATATTTACACAAACATAAACTATATCTTAAAAAAATTTACTTTTCTTTGTTGTAAAAGTGATGTACAGAGGGGTTAGTTGTATAAGTAAGGTAATGAGTACACTTCTTATCAAACATTGTTACCTTCTCCCTTGTTTTTCCCCCACTTTTCCTTCCCCCTGACTCCCCACTCCCCAAGTTATAGAGTTCATTTCCAACCTTGCTTCCTGTAGGTATAACTGTTGCATTGGTTTACCCTTTATCCTTTGTCTCTCCATTTTGTTATTTCCCTTCCCATACCCAAATCAGGTAAACGTTTATATGACACAGGGTACCAGAACTGTTTGAACAATAATTTATCAAAACTACTAATGAAGTTATTATGAGCCCTAAAACTACAATTTTTATTATTAAAATTAAAACATTGCTTTACCCCACTATCTGAGACTAGAGCCTCTATGATTAACAGGTAGATATGAGAGGAAGACAGAAAAAAGGGAAAGAGTGTTGGTGAGTATGTTTCTAGACGGGGTGGCATATGAGGGGTAGAAGAGAAATATCTTCCCAAAACCTATGATACTATTACTGATTTACGATGAAAATACTTTGAATAAATATAATTTTCAAAATGTGTACACACACAACGGTTTTCAGAATGAAAGTAAAACTCATTCTGATATATCTATAACATCTTGGTAATTTGTATATACCTATATATCTACACAAATATCAAATACATATATGAGGGGAGGAGGGAAAGGAAGAGAAAGGGGAAAGGGGAGAGAATACATGGGACCCCAAGAAGTGACTTGGTTACTTTTTATTGGGTTAAAAGGCCTCTCTGAAGTGGCGATATTTCAAATAAGAGCTTCAATAGCTAGGAGAATATAGGAACATCATTGTTGATGGCAGAACAGGGAGCTCAAAGCCTCCAGGGTGAAATGAGCTTGACACACTAAAGGAAAAATTTGGGGTCTGGGTAGGAGAAACAAGTTGGAAGAGTGATATATAGTCAGTGAGGCAGATATGACCAAAATTCCAAGGGGCTTTATAAACCAGAGGTTTTATTTAATGTTATGGGAAGAACAATAGCATCTTATATAATGGGGAGGAAGAGAGTCAGATTCTGCAACAGCCTACCTGGCTGCAGTGTGGAGAAAGGAACACTAGGACATCAGCTAGAAACAGCTGCAATAGGCAAGGTGACCCTGCAGGCACCAGCATTAGAACGAGAAAGAAACAGGGACACTTCTGCTGATGGACTGGAAGGTGGGCTAATTGCATTTTAGAAGTGTAAGAAAAGACTGAAGAATCCTATGAGACTGTATTGTTTGTTTGTTTTGGCCAGTCTTGGGCCTTGGACTCAGGGGCTGAGCACTGTCCCTGTTTTCTTTTTGCTCAAGGCTAGCACTCTGCCACTTGAGCCACAGCACCACTTCTGGCCATTTTCTGTATATGTGGTGCTGGGGAATTGAACCCAGGGCCTCATGTATATGAGGCAGGCACTCTTGCCACTGGGCCATATCCCCAGCCCGAGACTGTATTGTAATACAGCCTTTAAAACAATGAATTTACTTACCTCTTTCATAAACTGTTCAAATTCTTCATCCAGCTCTTCTTGGGGAGAGTGAGCCATAGTTAAATAAATTTCTGCTTCTCAAAGCAAATAGTCCAGAGGTAGTTACAAAATCTAACACTAAATGGCAAAAGACAAACATCTTTTTAAGAACATGGATCATACCATGAAAACAACCAAACTTAAACTTCAGAAACTGCATTACAATATCCAAAATTATGACTAGTCAGTTGGTCAAGATTCCTAATTTATTAAGCAAACTGATTTGGAAAAGTAGTTTAGACAGTGTCTAATACATTGTCTGGAATTACATTTTCATCTATTAGCATCCAATTCTTAAAAGGTAACTGTAAGGTCCACCCCAGGGACGGCTCCATGCAAATGCCCACTTGTTTAAATCTGTACTCAGTACCTGCATTACCTAGGTAACTGGCACACCTGGAGGCAATTGCCTCCTCCTTCTCTGAGATCACATCCAATCCAATCCACCTGGCCATATCTCCCACCTTTTTCTATATAACCCGGCTCAACATGAGTCTCTGGCTCTTCCCTTTTCTCTTACTGTCTTGTTCTTTTATGTCTTTTCCCCCTTCTGCCTTCCCCTCTGTCTCCCCACACTTCCATCTTGTGTGGGCTGGCAGTTTGCTTCTCTCCCCCCTCCCCGCCCCCCAAACTCCTTTCTGCCTGAACCATGTGGCAGGTTTCCTTTCTGGAGAAGCTTACAGTAACCTCTTCAGTATTTTCTAAACCTACATATATTTGTGTGTTTCCTATTACCTTTTAAATAGACGCCAAATCCTCTCAGAGAACTTTAAAAAATTTAAATAGTATAAAAATGGTCATTTTTTTTTCCTTGCAAAGCACAGGATGTTTGTGCTACTGAATTCAGCTAGTTTCCCCTAATTATTTTACCAATGCATAGGGACAGTTTTGCGAAATAGCCTTCATAGACGTGGGGATGTTTCCAGACAGCGACATTACTAACAGCCCTCAGAATACTTCATAAAATAAAATTAATGCAGCTTAGTCACCACGAATTCTTTCTTTTGAAGCAGCAAGAAGGCCCCTTCCCCCAACAAAACACTGAACACCTTAAGTGGAATTCGGTGCTTTGCAAGGCAAAACCCCCAGTTGCCCAATAACGAAGCCAACTTCAGATTTCTCCCAACTTCTGGTTTTAAGCCTTGGTACAAGAGAAAACGAGCTTTCACGGCAGAGGCGGGAAGGGGCGTAAGCCGGAAGAGCACCTTCCTGGATGCCAAACGCCGCCTGCGCCCTGCACCTGGATGGCGCCCGGCCCGGAAGTTTGAATTGACGCTGACCTACTGCTAGGCCACGGCGTTCTGGCTCCTGACAGAGAGGGCTGTAGGGATGAGGGGAAGGCAAATGAGCAAGTAAAAGACGAGTTGGGGCAGGAAGTGGAGAGAAGTGAAAAACGCGAGCGCTGGGGACCTGGCCGGGGGCCACATCCCGGCTTCACCTACCCCGGCCGTGGAATCCCGCGCTTTCTCACCCGGCTCACCCGCGGTTGCCACGGCAACCGGCCGCGCGGTTACGCCTCTATATCCCGTGATCAATACGGGTCACATGGTTGGGGGGGAGGGGATAGGGTTTCCCTTGGATTTCGCAAGCAGGTTGGGAATGTCGGTCCAGCAGATTGCCATCGCCCCTGCGGACCCTTTTGCTTCACCTTTCTGCGCTCTTCACTTTCTCTTTTCGGCTAGAAAAAGTAGGTGGCAGCGCGAAGGTTCCGGGAGATCCCGGAAGCTGCCCCAATGCCTTTCTGGGAGTTGTAGTCCAATTCTCCTTGTGCGGGGATTCGCCCTGACCTATCTGCCAGGCCTGGTCCATCTCTCACTTGAATGCTTAGGGGAGCTTGGTAGAGAATGAGTGCATTAGGTTTCCACTCAGTAAGCCCTGTGTAGCCTTGTGAGACAAACACCCATGAAAACCAGACCTGGGGTCTTAATAGTGACTCTGTGCCACCACCTAGTGGACAGGAAGTTGAAAATACAAAATGAAAGCCCCAGCCGGGAAAACCACGTGGGTACCAAGTCAGGTATAGCAAGCAGACAGGCTAGCTCTCTAGGATGGAGCATAGCAGCCTCTCCTTGTGCAGGGGAGGTAGTTATATAGTGCCAGCGAAGCTGATAGACAAAATTCAGGCAGTGCTCTAGGCCTGTCAAAATCTTCACAGGATTCACCACCAGTGATTTCTAGGCTGAACAGGCATGGGGAGACACCCATGCTGAGGAGGGTGGGGAAACCACTTCATTCGTTCCCTGAGCAGTTTCCCATGCAAGAGAGACAGAATAAGGAATCAATAGTAGTGAAACAAGGCAGTTTGAGAGCAGACTGGAAGCAGCTTCCTGTAGCCAAGGACCAACGCAGGCCATATAGCTAGCACACGTGTTGACCTGCATCCTGACTCACATTAACTGCATTCTATAAAGAAAAATATCAATCCTGGGTCAGGAAAATCAAGGTCAGCACCTACATCTTTGTAATGGAGTTCCCCCCAAGGGAGGGGACCACAATGTAATGGGGTCCAAGGGGGGTGGAATCCCCCATCCCTCCAAGAGTCTACCACTCAGAGACAGTCTCAAGTAAAAAGATGGATTTATTGGGGAAGTAAAAAGTATACTGACCGGCCAGGGTCACAGCCCAGACTCGTGAGCTGGAACCGCAACTGTAAAAAGCAGGCTGGCCAGCCAGGGCCGCAGCCCAGACTCACGAGCTGGTACCGTGTGCCTGGGCCATGCTTGGGGTTGGCTTATAACGGCAAATACCACATGGTCAAGCCTGCCACACACAGGTGGCCAATGAGGTTACAACACTTACAGAGCATGCCAGGCCACATGCAGGGGGCTAATGAGGTTACAATCTGCCTCATAGCAACTGTTTGAACCAACCTATCATTTTAGTTAGACTTGGCACATGGATTTGGCGGGGCTCACTTGATGCAGATGGATATGCCTACTCATGGGAGGGCACAGGTTTAACCTTGAGCGTTCCACTACTCAGGTGGTCAAGCAGTTTACACAATCTTATCACAGCAAAGGAGAACTTCCCTGGATAGGGATGGTGAGATCTTAGTGAAGATGGAGTTGGCTTCTGCTCTCTTTAATCTGAGATGGAGTCAATGTGACACCCCTCAACATCAAATGATGGCACTGGCCAGATCTGACCTTTGTATTACAATCTGCACACTCATTCCAAAATGACTCTGATCCCTTGATCTTAAAGAGAGAAAATGGAGAAGCAAAATCTTAGCCTATTTTATCTGAGTTGCCAGGATCAGATGTACATTTGAATTTTTGCATAGATGGACATAAAGAATAACATGTTAGTTTTACATTAATGTACTTATGCCATGTGCTGTATATTTGAACCTTTTGGAGTTTTTTTAGACACATTTGCTTGCACCCAAACATGAGTTTGAGTTTAAAACCATTTTTTTTTCCTCTTTTGGCTTTGAGTCAGGATTGCTTCCAGGCTGTTTACTGTGGCTCCACCCATGGGCTACAAGGATCAGCTTAACATAAGACTTAAATTAAGTTAAAATAGTAGTCAAAAGCAAGTAATTTTGAAACCATGATGCCAGTTTTTACATATTTTACACAGACAGACACTTGTGCACAAGCTTTGGGACATGCTTAGATTTTTAAAAATTGGATATGTAAGTTTTCTGGAATTCCAGTGGCAAAATGACATTTTGTCCATATTTTAGAACCACGTGGTCAGTTAGAAAACAAAAAAAAAACCCCAAACTTTTCCAGCAAACAAAAATTTTCACAGATTATATGGTAAGGAAGTGGAGAAGTCACATTTTGAGAAACCAATTCAGCTCCAATAGGGAGCTGAAGTGCGATGTTATGACCACAGAAGGTCCAGGAGATGGGAGACAGAGTGGCAGCAGAGCTGGTCAGAGCCTTAACAGGGTCCACAGCAGGACACCTTCACCTTTGAGTATTTGAATTGCAAGGCCGCAGTTACACAGTTGGGGGGGAGGGTTACAGAGAGCTTGAGTTTCCTACCCTGCCTCTAGGAATTGGGCATGCCCATTAGCTGGGGCGAGGTCCACCTCCAAGATTTTTTGGAAATTTACCTTGGTGGAACCAAGATGGCGCTTGTTAAAACAATTCTATTGTCCACCACATGGTCACTGCTAGAGAAAACTTAGGATTTCGCCAACAACAAGCAGAATTTAACAAACATCAATGACAAGAACAGAAAACCTTTCTTTTGTGTCTTTCAAAGCACATGGTAAATAAACATTGGTACCTTTGGAAGCTAGTACCAGCTCATCCTATATCACAGGCAAGCAGGCAAAGTGAGGCAGAAAGAGAGATTTCCATCTGCCCGAGTGCTCATAGAAGTTATGTAAGTCCTGTAAATATCAGGGGTCCAGTGTCCCATGAAGGATCCACATGGAATTCCAAATTTGGGGCCATATTTGATTTCATGAGGCTTAAGATTGGGCTCAAACTTGAGCAGCATTCCTGAAGCATTTTAGACTGTCACCCACCCTTGATGAGTGAACAGCAGAACTGAACTAGAGATACCCACCAGCATCCCAGTGGGGCTCAGTTCAGCTGACTCCAAAATGGAGTTGATTGTGAGGGAATAAACAGCAAATTGGAGTCATCAAACACAATTGCTGATTCCCTTGACCTAGGCTTATGGTCTCCTGGAGTGTGGCTCGGAACTTGGCGCCAAGATTTTGGGCAGTGTAGCCCGGTGGCCTTGGCCTGGTGGCCTTACAGCAAATCAGATCTGAGCCCCCGGATGATGGTCACTCACCCTGGTTAGAGGTTCAAACCTGTCGTTGTGGTGGTGGATGGAAATAGAGCACTTGGTCAGGAGAAAGTTACCTCAGTGGTCCTCTGGGTGGGCTTAGGACAGCAGAATAGGTCCTGGGGGTAGCTTGGACCTCCCCCCCCAGAAATGGGGGAGCAAATCCACTGGGGAACCTATCCTGGGTTCAGCACCAAAGAAAGGATATGCCCCAGCCATTCCAGGGGACCATGCGGAGATAGTCACAAATAGGAGAAGAAGGTTTATAAGGAGGTTTATTAGTGGGGCCATATCTCCCATGAGAGAGGGAGCAACATGGCATCTGGCTTCTGCCCCTTATCCAGGTGGTAGCTTCTCTGGGATTAAAGGGAAAGTAGGTAGGTCTTAATGGTGAGTAGGAGTGGCCCATTATAGTTCTAGGGCAGGGAATTTAGGTATGGGTGGATCTGGGGCCAGGGGAAACACTAACATTAGTAATTTCGTCTCCTTCAACACCTGTCTGCTCCTCTCTTCAATCTTCTGTCTTTGGGAATTTTCATTGCAGCATTAAATATGCCTTGGGATCCAGCAAACAACTTTTGAAACATTCTCTTCCTTGCATATTTTTCCTGTGATAAACATCTCCTCTTTTCCTGCCAGTCTTCCTTGAAGAATTATTTCCAATCACCTTTTCATTAGCTATTTCAATCTAGTTTGCACTCACATCAGACTATTAAAACCATCATGGTTAGTACCAGTAACTTTTCCTACATTTCCACATTAGAGGAAAAAAAGACATGTAAGACAACAGCTATTTGATTTCTCAATGTTATTTGTCATAACTACCACTATCCACTTTTCTTGCTTTATCTTTTACTTTTATGACTCTCTCCCCAGAGTCTTTCATAATTCCTTCATTTATCCTACATGATCATCAGGGTAATTTCTGGATGATTGTATCTTCTTTTACATTCTTATCCTTGGAAATAATCTGCTCATGGCCTTCAATATCATCTTTATATTTTTGACTCTGAAATATATGCCTCCAATTCTTAATTCAGTTTTGACACATAGTCTCCTATAGCCAAATTACCCAAATCATATATCCTCTTGATTATCCCATAACTATCTCTAACTCAATGGATGCCTTGTTTGTCTGCCCTTCTCCTACATTGATTTCTTTCTCTTTGTACTTCCTGTCACACTGTGGGGTAGTTATGCTTAGTCAGTCACTCAACAGAAATCTGAGTACTCTCTCTTCTTCATGCCATTAAGACTTGCCAAGATACAACACCTCTTTATGATAAAAGCTCGAGAGAAGCTAGGAATACATAAAATGCCCCTCAATATAATAAAGGCTGTATATGACAAACCTACAGACAGCATTACTCTTAATGGTGAAAAGTTAAAACCATCTCCTGTAAAATCAGGAATGAGACAAGGATGTCTACTCTCTCCACTCCTCTTCAATATAGTATTAGAATTCCTAGCTAGAGCAATAAGGTAAGAGACAAACAAAAAGGGATCCAAATAAGGAAAGAAGTAAAACTCTCTCTTTCTTTGCAGATGACATGATCCTGTATTTAAAGAACCCCCTAGATTCCTTTCACTTAGTTGATGTTACTTAGCTGAAGCAAAACTTTGGCAAGGTAGCTGGGTATTAACCCACAAAAATCAGTCACTTTTCTGTATGCCAACAATGAGAAGAGCAAGGCTGAAATCAGAATAGAAACTCAATTTGTAATAACCTCAAAAAAAATACCTAGCAATTAACTTAAGCAAAGATGTGAAGGACCTCTATGAGGAAAACTTCAAAAACCAAAAAAGAAAATTAAAGTAGATTTAAGGAAATGGATAAAACTCCAGTGCTCCTGGATTGGAAGAATTAACATCATGGAAATGGCAATATTATCTAAAGCTATCTACAAATTCAATGCATTACCCATCAAAATCCTGACAGTATTCTTCAATGATATGGAGAAAGCAATCCAAAATTTCACACGTAATAATAGAAGACCACTGAATAGTAAAAACAATCCTTAGTAGGAAGAACAATGCTGGAGGAATATCAATTCTAAGCTTCAAACTTGATTTTAAAGCTGTAGTAACAAAAATAGCTTGGTACTGGCTCAAGAATAGGCCTGAGGACCAATGGAATAGAATAGAGGAGCCAGAAATGAACCCACAGATCTATAGCCACCTAATCTTTGACAAGGGAACCAAGACACAGGATGAGAGAAAGACAGCCTCTTCCACAAATGATGCTGCTAGATTTGGTTATACATGTGCAGAAAACTGAAATTAGGTCCTTATATATCACTGTGCAGCAGAATCAATTCCAAATGGATCAAATACTTCAATGTAAGACTATGCACCCTGAAAATATTACAGGAAGGGAGAGGGAAAACACCATAGCTCCTTGGCACAGGTTGACACTTCCTATGTAAAGATCCAGCACAACAAATCAAAGAAAGTATAGCAAGATAAATAGAAAATCCACAAAATAGGAGATATTTAAGACCAGCTATGCATCAGACAAGGACATCATATTTAAATTATACTTACAGCTCAAAAAAATTAAAATTTCCCAAATCAAATCTTAAAGAAGCAAAAAACCCAATTAATAAGTTGGCTAAAGACTTAAAGAAAGATTTTTCTGAAGAAGAAATAAGAATGGCCAATAGACACACAGAGAGAGGTTCAACATCTCTGACTATAAAAGAAATGCAAATCAGGACATTCTTGAGATTCCAACTAGTCCAGTTAGAATGGCCATCACCAAGCAAACTAACATTAACAGATGCTGGCAGGAATGTGGCCAAAAGGCAATGCTGCTACCTTCTTGGTGACAAAGTAAATTTGTTCAAGCGCCCTGGAAAGTAGTATGGAGGTTCCTCAAAAGACTAAACCTAGAGGTTCCCTATGACCCAGCAATCTCACTTTTGGGCATTTATCCAAATGACCACAAACCATACCATGCTAAATGAAAGGAAATGTCCTGGCCATCCCAGGGGACCATGCAGAGATAATCACAGACAAGAGAAGAAGGTTCATAAGGAGGTTTATTAGTTGGGCCATAGTTTCCATGGGAGAGGGAGCTACATGGCGTCTGCACCTTATCCAGGCGGCAGCTTCTCTCTCTGGGGGTAAAGGGGCAGTAGGTAGGCAGTGAGTAGGAGTGGCTCATTAGGTATGGGTGGAACTGGGGGCTAGTGGGAGGAGCTGAGGACCTGCGGCTAGGGAAATGCTAACATTCCCCCATTTGTTGTTTATTAATAACTGAGGAGGGGTACCAGGCCAGGAGTATGGGCGGAGGTTGTTTCTTCTGGAGCTACTTCCTGCTGTAAAGGGGCGAAGTAGTCATGGGTCCCTGATTCATCATTTGACCTGGTATTGTCCAAAAAGTATTTGTTTGACAGTTTGGTAAAAGTCCTAATCATTTACATGAGAATGGTTATCAGGGCCAATGGATGTCATGGTCTCCTCTGGCTACCTCCTGCAGCTTGGGCACATCAAGAAGTCACTGGGGCTGGGGTCTTCAGGGTCCAGATCTGCGCTGGGCAGAGCAGTGTAGTAACAGGATGGCCTTGAACTGCAAGTTCCCAGGGGGTGTCCTGGGTGAGAGATGTTATTCTGTTAAAAGTGACTTTTGAAAAGGTCAGGCAAAAGGCTGACAAGTTCATAGGACCAGTTAACATGAACGACATGGGTGAACACACCCTGGGCACAAGCCAGAAAAGTTCCATTTGGAACATAAACCCAAATGTGGCCCATTACAAGGAAGGAGGAATAACTGGACTGGGGGCAGGAAGGAAGTGTGTAGGGATAGTGGACTGGTTGGGAGTAACCAGTCAGAAGCTAATGTGTGTGTGTGTGTGTGTGTGTGTGTGTGTGTGTGTAATGGAAAATGGACAGGTATGGACATTAGGTGGGTAAACAACTATTTCTCTTAATCTCCTGGCTCTGATTAATTTTGAAAGGGCAAGTTTCAACTGACTCCATTTAAGATGAGTCTTCATCTCCTCTTACTCCTCTCCATGGTTCCTTGTTGTCAGGACTGACCTCATCCTGAACGTCTATGTGCTCATTGCTTGGATATCTTGTCCCAGTTGGCATTCACTGCATTGGAACTCACGGCTTGGCCACTGTCCCTGAGCACTTCTGCTCAAGGCTAGTGCTCTACCACTTGAACCATGGTGCCATTTTCAGCATTTGGCTGGTTCTCTTGAGCCAAGCTTCCAGTCTGGCTCTTTGCTGGTTAGTTGGGAGATGGAGTTTTAGAGGGATAATTTTTTTTTTCTGCCTGGGCTGGCTTCGAACTGCAATCCAAGGAGTCTTAGCCATCAAAGCCCTTTTTATTTCCAATTAAAGCAACAGAAGAACAATAGGAGTAGAGCTTACCTGTAACTTGTTGAGAATTGACCAACTAATACTTCCCAGAGTTCTGCTGTAACACTTAGAGAACAGCAGACTGAATGAGATCCATGTGCCATCAAATCAAATCATCTCATTTAACCTTACCGGCAGGTGGAAGAGAACACAAATGCATAACAATAAAGAGGGCAAAGGGTCAGGACAATATAAAAGTCTCAGCTTCAGTGGGTCCAAAGTGGCTGTGTCTTCCATCCCGAATCAGCAGGCCTCATTAGTTATGTGTGATGGAGGCAGGCAGAAGAGATGGGTTGGATCTGGGCAAGGCTGTAGTGGCATCTCTCAGAGTCCGCTGTCACACCTCCTGTTGGGTTGACTGCAAATTTCTACACAGACTGATTAAAGACATTTGAAATCTCCCAGTATTAGAAGGCTTGGGCCTTTAACTATCTTCCTAGTCACAAAATCCGCACAGACCAAAGGCCAACCAAGTCTGCTCTCTGCAGCAGCCAGGACAGTTTCTGAGACATGGAGGGGGAAGACATCAATGCTACCCCAATGCAACCCTGTGGCCACCAAACACAACTCTGATGCTTTTAACCTTGGAGTAAGTCTTGGTTGCAACTCTGTCATGATAGGCCTGCTATAAACCCAACTCTAACCTTGGGGGCCAGGGCAGGAGCACTCTGGGCCTGTCAAAATCTTCACAGAAAGATCACCAGTGACTCCTAGATTCCCTGAGCAGTTTCCCATACGAGAGAGAGAATAAGGAATCACTAGTAGTGAAACCAGGCAGTTTGGGAGCAGACTGTGGAGGCAGCTTCCTGTAGCCATGAACCGCCACAGTCCTCGCAGATAGCACACATGTCGACCTGCATCCTATAAAGCAAAATATCAATCCTGGGTCAGGAAAATCTTGGTTAGCAGCCACATTTGCACACTTGTTCCAAATGACTCTGGTCCCTTGGTCTTAAAGAGTTTATGAGAGCACAGGAGAGAAAAATGAAGAAGCAAAATCTTAGTCTATACCAAAGAATTTTCAGGATCAAATGTACACTTCACTTTTAGCATAGATGGACAAAGAATAACACACTTGTTTTACATCATTGTACTTGTACCACGTGCTGCACATTTGAACCTTTTGGAGTTTTTCTTAGACACATTTGCTTGCACCTAAACATGATCAATTTGGGTTTAAAACATGGGTTTTTTTCTTTTGGCTTAGAGTCTGGTGATAATAGTCAAAATTGCCTCCAGGCAGTTCACTGTGACTCCACCAACAGGCTACAAAGATCAGTTTAACACAAGACTTAAAGTAAGTTAAAATAGTAGTAAAAAACAAAACAAGTAATTTTGAAATCATGATGCTAGTTTTTACATGTTTTACCAACAGACAGACAGACATACAGACAGTTATGCACAAGCTTTGGGGCACGCTTAGAATTTTTTTTTTAATTGGCCATGTAACTTTTCTGGAATTCCAGTGGCAAAATGACATATATATATATATATATATATATATATATATATATATATATATATATATATATATATATGACATATATATGACATATACACACATACACACACACACACACACACACACACACACACACACAGGAATTCTATTCTTCCATCAGAAAGAAAGACATCACCCCATTCTTAAAGAAATGGAAAGATTTGGGGGAAAAGTTATATTAAGTGAAGTAATCTAGACCCAAAGAAACAGAGCTTCGTTTTCCCTCATTTTTAGTAGTTAGAATGTGCCTATAAATCTACAAGTAAACCCAATGGATGGCAAAAGACAAATAAGTACTCTTAGACATGATTAATTAAGCAGGACTCTAAACATTCACAGTGAGACCAAAGGACGATATTCTTAGGAGAAAATCAAAAGAGCTCAATAAGTATGTGCATGTGACCATATAAAATGATGCATATGGAACTAAACTCCAATAAATGGAAAGAAGAGGTTTATTATTGTGCTGTTTGTGATTCTTCCCTCCACCTTTTTCTTTGGTTTATTTCCCTTTTCACTGTATTTTATTTCTGTATCCTTTTTGTCTTGTGTATAAGTCTATTTGATTGGGCGGGGGAGCACAGAAAGAGTGAACCAATTCAGCAGTGATATTCACTAGACACTATGTTGGAAATGAACTATGCAACTTGGGGGAAGGAGAGGTGGGAGGGGAGAAACTGGGAGAGAACAAGTGTTCAAAAGGAAATGTACTCATTATTTATGTAACTCCAGCTCCTCTGTACATCACCTTTACAATAGATTTTTTTAAAGACTTGCCAATGCTCCCTGTGGGTTATGTCTCCATTTTGTTCACATCTTAGTTGCAAGTACCCTAATACTTGGTATTAGTTTCTCTTGTCAGAACTACTTCAAAAGTCTCCCAATGTCTTTGTGATTTTATTGCTGCTCTCCTCTAACCCATGTTCCCCTCTAATCCACATAATAGAAAATTTTACCATCTGAAAATGTAAATCAGTTCACTGCATTGTTTAAAATGTTTCAATGATTTCTCACTGAATTTAGACTAAATACAAACGTGTAAAAAGCTTTATATGATTCGTTTGCCAGAATTTACCTCTGTAATCTCATCTTTACTCACCAAGGCTTATAGAATTGTTTGCAGTTCTGCTGTAGCATATAATACTCAGTCTTGTAGGGGTCGAAATTACATCTTTGATTATAAGATGAATGTTACTTTACTACAAGATTGGCTGTAAATTTTTTTTTCACAAATGCTCAATAATTTGTCATTCTGAATTGTGGTAGAGGACTAACCAAGATTTTTTATTCATAGTTTGACCTACATTTTAAAAGAATTCTAGTCATCTCTAATAATTTTGAGAGCATACTCTGTACTGGTCATTATTCTAATTGTCACTTTTCTCAAATACATTCTGAAGCTGGCCTGGAGAACGCTGGGGGCAAAAGACCCCAACAAGCCAGCAGTCAAGATCTGCAGCATCCTGGGATATAAAACCAAGATATATTGGGATTTAATTAAGGAGGTTAACCAAATAAGATCCATTTACACAACATTTTGAATTAACAAATATCCTAATTTTTGCACCTCCTTTTTTGATGTAGAGTAAGTTATTCGTTTATTTAGCTAATTTATTTCTTCTTGGTTCAGTTTGGGCAGTTTATACTTCTCTAAGAATTGATCCATTTCTGTAAAATTATTGTATTTTAGTGAGTAGAGGTTCTGGAAATAGTTCCTTATGATTGTTTGAATATTGTGTGTATTTGTTGTATTTTTTCCGGTGGAGTCCCTGATTTTACATATATGAGTTATATTTATATATATGAGAGTTATACTTTAAATCTATTTTTTCATGCATTTCATTTCTCAGGATGTTAAGGTCTTCTTTAACAGAGGATTGCACTATATCCATTTTTGCTTCCATTTCTTTCTTGACTTCCTGAAGGTCCTTTGAGACTTCCATTCTAAACTCCTGGAATTGTTTTCTGAATTCATTCCTGAGGCTTTCCATCATTTCTGCTATCATAGCCTCAGTTGTTTTTTTATTCTCCATCTCCTCTTCATTCGTACTGCTTTTTGGAGCTGGCGAGTTGGCTTGACCTTTCATGAAATTTGTAATATTTCTTTGTGATTTGTGCATCTGGAGATCTGTAGGTGGCGCCCTTGGCTTGGCTTTGTGCTGGTTTCCACTGGTCCGTCAGTGGAGACTTGTTTGCGTCCTGGCTCTGGGTTTGAGTTTGGCTGTTGAACCTTACTGCCAATGGGTGAGCGTGACTGTCTTGGTTGTTGCCAGGGTGGTCACCCTCACTGCACTTGGGGTGGGTAGGTTCTGTGTCTTTCTCTGCAGAACTGTGTCCTGCTACTGTGTTGTGCTGACCCTAGCGTTCCCCTGGTGGGGGTTTGCGGGTTGGTAATTCAGCGTGGCATGGAGACTTTTCTGTGATTCTTTTTCCCACTCGGTACTGTGGTCAGAGGGGCTCACCTCTCAGATTGAGTATTGCCGCTGAGAGGTGGCTCTCCCACTTCTGAGGATTGCTCTTGTTGGAGCAGGTGTTGCTGTTGAGGGGTGGCCTGCCCACCTGTGCTGAGTGCGCCTATCAGAGCGGGCACTGCCGTTGGGGGGCCCTGCCCACCTGTGTGGAGTGTGCCTATCAGAGCAGACATTGCCACTGAGGGGCCCTGCCCACCTGTGCAGAGTGTGCCTATCAGAGCAGGTGTTGTAGTTTGCCTGTTTGTGTGCTCCTGCGGAGGGTTGGGCAGGAGATCCTCCTGCTGGAGGGCTAGCATGCTGTCCCATGCTGGTCCTCTGGGGGGCACGTGCATGTGCACTCTAGTGCTTCTTTTGGGGGTGTGCTGCCCCGCGTTGTTGGAGGGTGCTTGTGCCCTCTTGGAAGTCTGCTGTGAGGGGCGGTATGCATGGACCCCAGCAGGTTCAAGTGTCTGGGCGTGGGTTGGTGCCCACAGACTCTCTGCACCCCCGCTGTGAGGGGGTCGTGAGTTCGAGCCCAGGTGTCCCTGCTGGGCTGGTATTGCATACCAGCAAGCCTGTGACTGTTGTTCAAAAAGTCTGCGCAGACTGGGGCGTCTCAGGTGGTGTTCCAATGCCTACCAGTTCCCGGCCCCTGCTGGGGAGGGGGTGGGGCTTGTGTGGTCAGGTTCAGGCTCCTCAGCTGGAGCTTTGGGGGACGCCCGTGTATGGTGTTTCCTGGTCACTTTGTTGGGCACTGCTCTGCCTCTGCTAGCTCCCGTGTTCTCCCAGAGGCTGTAGGGTCCTAAAGCCGCAAGATATGGGGCTCCTTTATTCCCTTGGGGTAGGAAGGGGGAGGGAGGGGGCTTTAGCTTCTTTGTAGGGTTTGGGTCTCTGTTAGAGCTGGTCTCCCATTGTGGGGGTGGGGGGCAATGGGGAACTTACTGGTCTTGGATTGTGTGTGTGTGTCCCGTGCTGCTGTGGGCTTTTCAGGGGTGGGGTGCTGGGGTGTTGCGATTGGTCCTTTGGTGGTGGTGGTTCCGGCTCTCCCTGTCTGTGCTGCCCGGTTCCCCTGCTGTTGTTTTCTGTTCCCAGTCATTCGGTCCTGCGCCTCTGGTCCCGTGCTGCCATCTGTCTTGGTCGGTTTGCTCTCCATCTGGGCCCCGTGGAGCTCCTGCTATCTGGACTCTGCACTCCCAGCATGACTTTTTGGCTGTTGCTTCTCTGGTCACTGATGGTCTGAGGTCCCGTTTACCGGCGCCGGTTCCCCTTTCCCAGCCTGGCCCTGTTCGGGCCAGGGTTGGCGGGGGAGGGGGGGTTCCCCAGAGATTTTCTGGCTCTGTGCATGTTATAGGCTCTTCTTTTTTTGTTCTTTTGCATTTCCTGTGTTTCTCTGTTGCTTCTGGTTGTTGAGTTTGCTGGATTCTTGATGGGGTTTTGGGTGCTGGAGTTCCCAGCTCACTATTCGGTTGGAGTGAGTTGGGGTGCCTCCCTATTGTGATGGCGCCATCTTCCCTCTCTCCCATTACTTATTTTTTTAAATTAAAAAACTTATTTCATTCATATTCTTTCTTTTTTCTACCAGAATTTTCCCCTTTTCTCTACCCTCAATGAGGGTAGGCATTGTTCTATAAATTGTTGTATTATACCATGGTGTTCACAAAGTAAGTAGTTGTTGAATCTGTCAACTTTATTGCTCTAATTTTATTTTCCAATGGTGCAAGTTGTAAGTTAAAACTTTGTCAGTATTAGTACCGCTTAAGAATATGTTATATTTCAGTGTGGTGGAGCTTCCCATTCTCTACCAACTACTATCTTCTAACCACCTTTGTATACTAGGTAGAGACATCTTTCTTTAGTCTGTGTTTGGCCACCCCACCTTACCTTCAGGCAGTTGTAATGACATTCTATGCATACTTTCCCTAGTTTTAGTGATAAAGAAATGTGTAAGTACACTGAAAGAAGTGAAGGTTTTAGAATTTCTTTTATCGATCCAGCAGTTATTACAGTCACACTGCGGGCTCTCTCACCTTTCAGATCTTGCAAATGGACAAATAACAATAAGAAAGTTCTTTCCTTTGAGGTCTTGATTATAAAGACCTTGGAGCAATTTATAAGAGAGCTTACTATTTGCTTACTGCTCTAGAATAGAGTATCTCAGAGTCGAGAAAGATGGGTATTGATGATGCCTATCCACTTCTTTGAAACATTTTTGTTCTTTATTACTGCTGTCTCATAACTTAATGTAACTTGGGTTAAAGTTATTTCCTTCAGCACTTTCTTTTCTTTCCTCTTAGTTCATTAAGCACACCCATGCAATGCATCTACTCTGTAATTTATCTACTATTGCTATTTTGGAATATGTAGGTAATAATACAGAATTTATGCCCCTTATCTTTATTCCTCAAGGACTAGAGGTATTAATGCTTTATCTTTTTGTAAAGAAGAGAGTAACATCAGGTGTTGCTGGCATGTGCCTGCAATCATAGCTACTCAGGATGGTAAGAATAGAGGATCTTAATTCAAATCCACCTCTAGCAGAAAAGTTGCAGAAATATATCTCCAATTAACCACCAAAATACCATATTAGATGTGTAGCTCAATGGTAGAACACAAGAATTCAAGTCAGACTAGTGGTAAAACCAGTAATTAAATAAAGTAATAAAGATAAATAAATGTCAAAGTAAAATACATAAACTTTTGGTCTCTATGTGGAGGACTACTTTCTCACTCTTGATATTCTTTTGAAGGAGATTGATTTGATTTAATTGTACCTGAAATTGAGTTAAAAAAATCTTTAACAATAAAACATCTATAACAATGAATGAAGAAGAAATAAAAATTAAATATTAACATTAAGCACTTCAAGCTGAACCCTGAGTGTATAACAACATCTTTCTGTGTAAATCAAAGAAGAGGCAACAAGTTGATTCAGTGGAAAGGTCTCTCAAAGGACAGTCTCAGCTGTGGTTTAACTATGGGCCTGAACCTCATTTGAGAGAGTCTGGAAATGTCACCATCCTGAATCTGTTTTGTTTGAACTTAAACATCTAATGAGTTTGTTTCTATAGTAGAATATGGTTGACAAGCTAGCAGAGACGTTGACCATCTTGAAATATTAAATTGGGCCATCTGAGCGCTCCCGGCTCTGCCTCAAGTGAACCACAGCTCTGTGTATCACAGGGGAAGGAGGCAGGGTTGGCAGGCCCTAGCAGGAAATGGAAGAAAACCAATTAGGACCAGGGTACTGGTAACTGTAGCATCTGAACATTAGAAGAAAACTATATATTTGGCTCAGATCAACAGACCCTTAAGGTCTGGATAACAAACCCAGAATATAATGCTAATATGAATTTACTTTACATTTTTAGTTCTGGCAACTTTTCAAGAAAAAAGACTGCTTCTTTTTGGAAAACTTACTTTGTCTTTAAAGACTGAAATCTCAGCCTATGATAGAATTTCAAATATCAAACAGAGTTGTAATTCAAAATTTGTCATATGTTGATACATAATCTTGTAGGACATAAATCAAAATTATCTGGGTTGGGGGACCATACTTGATTTTTTAATTTTCTTTATATTTCACTTTAACTTAATTCTACTCAACGTATAATTTTTTTTGTAGCTTTCAACAGTGAAAATACTTACTAGCATATGAAACTCCAGGACATATTTTACCCTTGATTACAAGTGGTTTTTGCTTGAGATTTATTTTTGAAAAAATAAATTACTAGGGATAAAAAATAAAGTCCTCTATATTTTATTTCTACTTTAAAATACGCTTACAATCAGACAAAAGAAATAAAACTATTACTTTTCTGAGAAATTACCAAAATTATCGTGTTTAGGCCTATTTGATGGATAATGCCATTTTAAAAAAAATCCAGAATAGCAATCCAGAATCAACAAACTAATAAGGATATTTATAGAGTATATGAGAATAAGTAAAGCATTTGTGTTTGTAAAAAGATTTCATGTTTTGGAAGGAGTCTATGGAAATAATATTCTAGTAGTAAAATAAATATCAAAATGAGAACAGCAGAAATGGAGATTGAATCTCACAACAAAATTCCTCCTTCCATTGTGGTTTCTTAGGTTACAGGGAACCAAGATATTATATGAATTTTTTAGTGTACAGACCATATTCAAGGCCCCAGGGTGAAGATGAGAATTTGACTTAGAGACAGATGTAAAGAAAGTAGTTGAAGTAGTCATTAACATACTTCAGCAAATACCATATTTCAATACTTTCACAATGGTGTTGGTAGGACGTATTAGGGCAGAACAAAGGAAGACTCTATTGAATGTAAAGTTTCTAAAAAAAAAATTCTGAAGACCCAGCGTCCATGCTTTTTATGCACATTAGTGAAACACGTAACTTATGCAATGAAACAATATTCATATGTGTCGGAATAAGAGGTTCCTGACTCTTAGAATCAAACAACTACATTTTTTATACTGAATTTAGCTATGATTATTCCTCACATGATTTGCTCATTTCTACTGTTGTGCTAGTAGTCTTTCCAGAATAAGCAATTTTAGTTCTTGCTAGCAAGTTTGGTACATGTTGATAGGATAAGAACCATGCTCATCCCCTCTGCAGTGCCTAAGGAACATAATAGTTATCCAGCTGACAATTGACAATGTGTTGAAGAATCATACTGCTTTAAAAATCTCATCTCTGTCAGGGTGTGGTAGTACATGCCTATAATCTCAGTACTTAGAATGTTGAAACAGAAAGATAGTGAATTTAAGACCAGTCCAAAGTTGCTTAGTGAGTGCTAGGCATTCCTAGGACACTTACAGACTCTATATTAAAAACAAAACAAAACAAAGAACAAAATCATATCCCTAATATAATGAATATTATTCACAAATACTTTGTTACCTCTTGGTTTAATATTAATAAATTAGATAATACTTCCCATTCATTAGTGATACACACTTAAGTTCATCATGTAGTTTATTGTCTTTAGAAATTTGATAACTATATTCATTCTGAAAATAATCATATATTTATATCTTCATATAGATAATAGTGTTGAATATTATTATAGCCATATATTGAATAGTATTTTGAAGAGTTGAAAAATATGATCTTTTCACAGTGAAATCTGGGTAATGACAATGGTATTTTCACTGTCTTTATAACATAAGAAGGGTAATTTGTGAATTTTACTGCATCTTGACTATTAGGCAACAGGGTTTTAGTGGGAAACTTTTGTGAATGACTACACTCTCCAGCCTACAATTAGGAATAGTAATCTAAGAAATAATATAATCTAGGAAATAAAGCAACTGCATATAAACCTTGGTTTTAGTATAACATTAGCAGTATGCCCAAGGCCATATCATAATCATAAGCTGAGAATGGAGTTGAAAGATGCTGATTATGAAGCAGAGGGCTGTTTTCATTCCAGGAACACTTTCTAGCTTGTAATGAAAAGGAAGATAGCACCTCTGCTACTCACAGTAGATGGTAGTGGTTTTAGGGGTGACTCACAGACTCTAATATGTACTTCCATGAAGAGCCATACAAAGTATTTACTCAGGATATATTTGTCCCAGGCATCCTGCTCACTTGTGAAGGCACAGAACTAAAATATAGACTCACTTTCAAAAGCAACTCACTATTTAGAGGGGAATTAATACTATGAAATGAAAATTACAAGCAACTGAGTGCAATACTACATGGGGTGCTGTGATCACACAAAAAGAGGCACCAACCAGTGCATCATAGAGAGCTGGAATTTGGCCAGGAAGAGAGAATAGGAAGCTATTGTTTTTGTGTTGAAAGAGGCAAAGGAATGTGTCTTCTTTGAAGAAAGTTGTGTAGACTGAGTGGCTGATGTATTTGGTTCAGCAGCTGATTCCATTTTAATTTTTTACAAAGCTGAAATATCTCCCTTTTGTTTGCAACTCCTATACTTTCTACTTGTTAGGAAAGTAGTGGTTTACAACTGCAGTTTTACCATCTAATTGGACAAGGGAAGTAGCAAAACACAATGAGCTGAGAATTTCCTAGTAGTCACAGCATCAGTGGGGTTGTAGTTTGCTGAAGCAGTAGGTGCCACCAGACCCTTCTAGAGAAGGCAGGAGTGGTGATGCAGGGCAGTGGTGACCTGGCACAGGACCATTTCTCTGCGGCGGCAGTAACATCTTAAGTGGCTTAGTTTTGTAGTCTGTTTTTGGCTGTGGTTTTTCTGGTTAGACTACTTTTCTGAGTTTTGTTTTCTAATCTTCCCTAGATTTCTGTGTGCTCTCAATTTACTCTGTCATAAATTCCTTTCCTAAGTTTTTGACAATGTTCATGTTTGCGTTGAAAAAGTGAGGGTAGGAATATGAAGGTTATATGATGTGTTAGACATTTTGAAGACTTCTAAGTGGAATAACACGATGATCATCTTGTGTTAAGAAAGTAATTCTGTTGTCTGTGTTTGAGATTGACAAAGAGGAAGGAGATGATGACAGAAAGTTCAGGTAAGGGACTATCACTGTGGGCAGACAGAAATAATGAAGATTTTGAAAGAATGGGTTAATAAACATAAGAGAAAGTCTATTTGTGAGCTTTTCAGAAGAAAATGTGGAGGGGCTAGGAATATGGCCTAGTGGTATAGTGCATCCCTCGCATACATGAAGACCTAGGTTCGATTCCTCATCTATCTATTTATATATACACATATAAAAACAGAAGTGGTTCTGTGGCTCAAGTGGTAGAGTGCTAGCCTTGAGAAAAAGAAGCCACGGACAGTGCTCAGGCTCTGAATTCAAGCCCCAGGACTGGCAAAAAAAGAAGAGAAAATAAAATAAAATAAAATGTGTTTTGCTGTGAGCTGTGAGGTGGGATATAGAAGAGAAGGTCATGAAAACTGTGAGGTTTCTAGCTTACATTCATGGATGTCTGTCTCTTTGGGTGGGCAATGTTAATCATAACCAAGTAAGCTAAAGACATTTCAGATATATTAAGTTGTTTAAATTAAGTTGCGATTTGAAATGTTTTGTATTTAGGTATATATATATATATGTATATGTATACATATAGATATATATGCAGAGCTTCACTTGGGTAAAGAAATAAAGGATGGGAAGATATGCACTGCCTTTTAGATGAATAGATGAAGTACCTGAAATAAAAACACTTTCAGGCCTATCAACAGAAACTTAAGAGCTACTCCAGAATTTCTTTTATCCACTTTGTTTTACAGCTTGTGAAGAATATGTTGAAACTCTCCATTTTGATGTGCCCCTTCCCTAGTTCCGATAAATACAGTACCCAATGTACCAATGTCAATTATAGTGACAAGAGGGGTAAAAGCATAGGGAAGAAAGACAAAAGAAAAAGACATAAATTCATAGGGTACATTGGAAATAACGACATCAAAGATAAACCACTTATTTCCAAATCTGGTAGTTCATTTGTCTTAGGATAATTTTATGTCATATATATATATTGTTATTGAGCTATTGTGCTCTTCTTCTGCTAGGACTGTCCCAGACAAGCACTAATTATTTCCAACGAGTGAAACCATAGAGTTTATATTTCTTTGGGTCTATATCATTTTACTTAGTATGATGGTGAACCAAAGCAACAGCAATACTTACAAGACAATGTGCTGTAAACCAATTGTTCATCTCAGGGGAGGGAGGGTGAACAGGGGAGGAGAGAAAGTGGGAGAAAACTGCCTTATGTATGTAACTGTAACCCCTTTGTACATTACTTTGACAATAAAAATGAATATGTTGAAACTCAATTTTAATTGGAGAAAGGAGAGATACTATGTGTTAGTTTTGTAATTTTCATCTTATAGCAGATTTTATTTTTTAAATGACAGTGCATGGATCTTTAATTGAGAACACAGAGGTTGAAAACAGAGGTACTCTAGTTGAAACACACATAGATTGCTATGTGCATGTATAGAAATGATCGTGTGGAACCCTATTAGCATACTGTATACAATTTAATATGTTATAAAATACCTAAAAAAGTGAAATAAGTGGGGCTGGGCATGTGGCCTAGTGGTAGAGTGCTTGCCTAGCATTCATGAGTTCCTTGGCTTGATTTTTCAGCACCACATAAACAGAAAAAGCTGGAAGTGGTGCTGTGGCTCAAGTGGTAGAGTGCCACTCTGAGCAAAAAGAAGCCAGGGACAGTGTTCAGGTCCTGAGTTCAAGCCCCCAGACTGGCAAAAAAAAAAAAAAAGAAATAGGCATGAAAGCCTAGAGTACAGTACACACACACACACACACACACACACACACACACACACACACACGCTATGACTCTTCCCTCAGTTTGCTAGACAGTACTTAAAGTACCTCCAGAGATTCATATAGCTCTCTGTCTCTCTGTCTCTCTGTCTCTGTCTGTCTGTCTCTCTCTCTTTCTCTCTCTTTCTCTCTGGATCTAATTATCTGCTTCCATACCTTGTATATTCACCCACTTTCTAATTTATTTTTATTGGTAGTGTGGCTTGAACTCTGGGTCTGTGTGCTGTCCCTGAGCTCTTCAGTTCAGGACTAGTGCTCTACCACATGAGCCACAGTGCCAGTTCCACATCCACTTTCTAATATGTCCCCTAGTTCCTTATTTGTGCTCACCAATGGGAGTGCCTTGTTCTTCATCTATTTGTTTCTGGTAGCTATTTGCAAAGCCACACAAAACAAGTCCACAGCTGCCATTGCCCATCATGAAAACATCAATATTGCTTGTATTTTGAAAGCTTTCTGACCCAAGCTGTCAGACCTATGCTGTGTGACCAACCTAGAGAAAAATAAGGCCTTTGTCTCTCACATTGTGACCTAAAATTCTCAGCAGATGCCTATAACTATCATCATTTGAGTAAATCCAGCCTATGAATCTAGAGGGGAATGGATCCATATCATCTTATCCATCTGTAGTTTTAAAAATATTTTCCCCACCTTGGCATAAAAGTAAATAAATGAAGACATACAGATATTCTTGTAAAAGATGTTTTAAAGAAGTAAGGCTATGGAACCAGGCAAAATTAATGGTGGCACTCAGATCGTGGCTACAAGGACAGCTGCTGACAACAGCAACTAGTGCAGAGACTCCATAAAGAGACTGCATACCAGATATTGAGAGGCACAGGTCCCCCAAACAAATTGGAGAAACTATTTTTTTGTTCTCCTTGTTTTTTTTGTTGCTATTTTGTTGTTGTTGCTGTTCTCTTCAGTCTTATATATACAGTCAATGGTGATTGCTAGCCTCTTTCTGTGATGTGTTGTGTGCATATTAATTCTGGATATATTTTTGATTGCTTAATTTTCTATTTTTCCATTTATTTTTATATTTTTAGGTTCTAATTTTTTTCTTCCTTACTTTTCCTTTTTTTTATTCTTGTGTTCTTACTTGGTCCTTCATTTCTTTTTCTTTATATTTCTATGTCTTTTAATTTAACTTGTTTCTCTTTATTCCTTCTCTCTTTTCTTTATTCCATTGATGCCTGATTGTTAGTTTGACTGTATTTATTTCCATTAGTACTCTGTCTAGTTGGCTCATTCTATTATTCTTTCAGTTGGGATTGATTTATTGTGACCTTAACAACAGATTTGCTCACTGGCTACAACTGCACATACTCTCCTTTTCTGTACCACAATACCCCTCCCTAAACAAAGTGAAGGGGTATTTAAATAGGGAAATACCTATCTATGATTTAAAACACATGATTTAAAGTCTGTGTAATTGTATGGCTCTGGGTTGGTTTCTAACTTCAAATTGTGTTCTCTTGTGGCCTTGGATTTGCTTTTGTTTCCAAATGAGGAGACAAACTATAGACACACAAGAAAAATGTCAAGTCAAGAACCCTCAACTCCCACACAAAACAACCAGGCAATAGAACAGACAATGGAAGATCTAGAAGATAGTTCTCAAAATGCTTTAAATATACTGCTGATAAATATGTTTAATGAGAAGATAGAGAGCCTACAAAAGGCTATGTGTGAGTCTGATAATAGGACTAACCAAAGATTATTAGAATTCATGGAATCCATAGCAGAAAGCTAAATAAATTTCAAAAGAAGGAAAAGGAGTCCAATGAGAAAATAGACATTCAGCTCAAGGACATGAGAGAAGACACAGAATATCAAACCAAGGAAGTAAAATGTCCATAGAAGCTGTAAATCAGGAGGGTGGGAGTTGTTCATTATCTGTTCCCAGTAGGTCTTTGAGGACAGTGGGAGTGGGAGAGAGATGGAGGAAAAGAATCATAGTCTCCCACCAAGTCATGCAGATTTCCTTCACCTAGGACACACACACACACACACACACACACACACACACACACACACTCATGCATGCATACCTAGAGCCAGGAGCCAGATTGATCCCCAGTTGCATCCCCCCACCCTACCCCATCCATGATTAGAATTTCAGTGCACAGGTGCTTTTTCTTCTTGGGTCGCTGCTGGTCACTTTTGCTGAGAATAAAGATCTCTCCTTCCCTTCCAAAAAAAGAGATGTAAAACAAAGCTTCAATGGAGAGAATCTATAAAAAAAATTACCCATTAGAAGGCAGGGAAATAAAAATTAAGTAGAAAGTCTTGACAGCAGATTAGTGATATGGAAGACATTCTATGGAATCAAAGACAAACTAGATATTATTGAGAAAGAATAAACACTTTTTCAAAACAAACCCTAGAAATAAGAAAGAAAAACCTTGCAGGAGCTTCAGAATTCAGTCAGAAGTCCTAATTTAAGACTGATAGTTATTGAGAACTGTGAAGAGAAGGCAACTAAAGGGATATGAAATATACTTAACAGAATTCTAGCAGAGAACATTACAATATCTAAAACAATAAGTCCAGACATTAGAACTCTAAAAAGACCAGACGATGCCAGAAAAGAACACCCTACCACCACATTGTAATCCAGATCGGATCAATAGAAGCCAAGGAAAGGATCCTTAAAGTTGTCAGGAAGAAAAGATTAATTACTTATAAAGGAAAACCAATCAGAATAAGTACAGATTTTTTAGCAGAGATCATGAAAGCAAGAAGAGCCTGGAATGAGGTATGACATGCCTTAAAAGCAAACAACTACCATCCAAGAATAGTGTACCCAGCAGAGCTCTCCTTTGTAACCAAGACACAAATAAAAACCTTCCACAACAAGGAAAAATAGAAACAGTTTATCGCCACCAAACCAGCATTACAGAAGATACTTAAAGACATACTACATATAGAAAACCATCAAGAACATAATACTGGCAGAAAAATGGCCCTTTTCCAGAGAACCAGATAAATGTAGTAAGAAATGACAAGTCACAGCCTCTACAAAGGTGGATAACATGGCAGGAATGACCAAACACTTCTCATCCATGTGCTGTCTTTAAGAGACACATCTTTCCCACAAATACAAACATATTCTGAAAGTGAAAGGCTGGAACGAAATCTTTCAAGCCAACAGCCCCTGCTCCCCCTCCCCAAAACAGGCTGGAATAGCAATACTAATATCAGATAAAATAGACTTCAAATTAAAATTAGTGGGAAGAGACAAAGAAGGACATTACATACTAATAAACGTATCTCACATACATGAGGATGTAACAATATTAAATATCTATACACCAAATGCCAGATCATCCAACTTCATCCAAAAAATAGTACCTAACCAAAAAACACACTGGTCCAAAGACATTTGATTGTTGGTAACTTTAATACATCACTGTTACCTTGAGATAGCTTAACCAGGCAAAAAATCAAGAAAGAAGCCTCAGACCTAAGTAATTGCATTGTTCAACTGGACTTTATAGACATCTACAGACTATTTCACTCAGCAGCATCAGAATATACATTCTTAGCATCACATGGAACATTTCTAAAATAGATCATATTTTAGGTCATAAAACAAACCTGTGTAAAGTCAAAAATATAGAAAATATTCACTGCATTCTGTCAGACCACAGTGGAATAAAATTAGAGTTCAACACCAAAGCTATCCTAGAAAATTCTCTAACTCATAGAAACTGAATAACACATTATTGAATGACCAGTAGGTCATTGAAAAACAGAAATTCAAACATTTATGGAACTTAACAAAAATGAACACACAAAGTACCAGCTCCTCTGGACACAGCAAAGGCAGTTCTCAGAAGAAAATTCACAGATCTGAGTGCCTACATCAACAAATTGGAGAAATCTCAAATCAACAATTTAATGATGCACCTTAAGCTGCTTAAAAAAGAACAAGTAAAATCCCAAACCAGTAGACTGAAACAAGTAATCAAAATTAAATCAGAAATAAATGAATGAGTACACATCATAATAAAAATTTGAGATAAAAATGGGAACATCATGACAGAAACAGCAGGATTCTAAACACTATAAGAGAATATTTTGCAAACATTTATGCTAACAAGTTGTAGAATGTAGAAGCAATGGAAGAATTTCTAGTGAATACTGATATACCGAAACTAAAACCAGAGGATTTTTAAAGCAACTAAATACACCCATAAAAGTAATGTAATAGAAATGGCAATAAAAGACCACACATCCAAGGAAAAGCAGGACCAGATGGATTCAGACAAATTCTATATGGCCTTCAAAGAATTCACTCCAATATTCCTCAAATTCTTCAATAAAATTGAAAGTGAAGAACCACTACCAAACTCATTCTATGAAGCCAGTGTAACCCTCATCCAAAAACCAGATAGGGACTCATCAAAGAGAACTATAGACCCATCTCTTTGATGAACAAACAATGAAAATTTCTCAATAAAATTCTGGCTAACAAAATTCAACAACTAACCAAAAAAATTATACACTATAATCAAATGGGATTCATTCCCTGGATGCAAAAGTGGTTCAATATACACCAGTCACTTAACACAATTCAATACATCAACAAAAGCAAGGGCAAGAACCACATGATCATCTAAACAGATACAAAAGTTGACAAGATCCAACATTCCTTTATTATAAAAGCTCTGGAGAATCTAGGAACACATGGACTATTCCTCAATATAATAAAGGCCAGAATTATACTTAATGGAGAAAAGTTAAAACCATTTCCTCTAAAATCAGGAATGAGGATGTCTACTCTCTTCACTCCTCTTCATTATAGATCTGAAATTCCTAGCTAGAAAAAGCAAGAGAAAAACATAAAAGGATCCAAATAGAAAAAGAAGAAGTAAAACTATGCCTCTTTGCAGATGATACGATCCTGTATTTAAAGAATCCCATAGATCCCTCTCCCCAGTTACTTGAGCTGATGAAAAACTGTGGCATAGTAGTAGGTTAAGAATCACAAAATCAGTTGCTTTGTGTATGCTACCAGCGAGAAGAATGAGACTGAAACCAGGAAATCAAACCAATTTGTAATAGCCTCAAAAAATAGCCTCATTTTCTCCCACTTACCCTCGAGGAAAGGGATAACACTACTTGCAAAGAAATGTACTCATTACTTTCCTCTGTATATATACTCCTCTCTATATCACCTTTACAATACATTAAAAAATTAAAGTAAAATAAAATACCTAGGAATTAACCAAAGATGTGAGGAAAAATTTAAAAATCTGAAGGAAATGAAAGCATATTTAAAGAAATAGATAAACCTCTCATGCTCTTGGATTGAAGGATTAACACTGTAAAAATGGCCATACAGCCCAAAGCTGTCTATAAAATCAATCCAGTACCCACCAAATCCCAAACATTCTTCAATGATATACAGAAAGCAATCCAAACATCCAAATGGAATAAAAGAAGACCCCTGAATAGCAAAAACAATCCTTAGCAGGAAGAACAATGCTGGAGGACTGTCAATCCCAAGCTTCAAACTCTATTTCAAAGCTGTAGTAATAAAAATAGCTTTTTACTGGCACAAGAATAGGCCCAAGGACCAATGGAATAGAATAGAAGAGCCAGAAATGAACCACAGATCTATAGCCACCTAATCTTTGATAAGGGACTCGAAAACACAGGATGGAAGGAAGACAACACTTTCAACAAATGGTGCTGGCAGAATTGGCTATACATGTGCAGAAAACTGAACATAAATCCTTAACTATTACCCTCAACCTGAATCAACTTCAAATGGATCAAAGACCTCAGTGTAAGGCCAGATACCATGAAAATATTACAAGAATGGATAGGAAAAATACCAGAGATCCTTGGCACAGGTCAACACTCCCCAAGTAAAGATCCAGAAGCACAACAAACAAACAAATAAAAAAAGACTGGATAACTGGATTGCATAAAACTGTAGAGGTTCTGCATGGCAAAGGACTTAGCTAGAAAAATAGAAAACCCACAGAATGGGAGATTTTTAAGACTAGCTATGTATCAGTAAGGACATCGTATCTGAAATATACTTACAGCTGAAAAAATCAAATCTCCCCAAAACAAATCCTCAAAGAAACAAAAACCCAATTAACAAGTGTGCTAAAGACTTATAGAGTGAGTTCTTTGAAGAGGAAGTGAGAATGGCCAATAAACACAGGAAGAAATGTTCAACATCTCTGACCATAAAAGAAATGCATAAAAGAAATGGTGATTCTACCTTTCCCCAGTTAAAATGGCCATTATCAAGAAAATTAACAATAACAGATGCCGGCAGGTTGATGGCCAAAAGAGAATGCTACTACATGGTTAGTGGGAATGTAAACTGGTTCAACCACTCAGGAAAGCAGTATGGGGGTTCCTCAAAAGACTAAATATAGAGCTCCCTATGACCCAGCAATCCCACTCCTGGGCATTTGTCCAAATCACCACAAACTAGGCCACATTAGAGCCCCTACCACCCTCATGTTCATTACAGCATTCTATACCATAGCTAAGGTATGGAATCAACCTAGATACCCCTCAGTAGACAAATGGACAAGAAAATGTGGTATTTATACGGAATTCTATGCTTCCATCAGAAAGAACGACATTGCTGCATTTGTAAGGTTTTGGAAAAAATTGTATTAAGCAAAGTAAGCCAGACTCAAAGAAACAGAGCTGCATGGTTTCCTTCATTTGTAGTAATTAGAATGCGCCTATAAATCTACAAGTAAATCCAATGGATAGTAAAAGACAGAAAAGTACACTTGGAAATGATTAATCAGGACTCTAAACATTCACACAGTGAGACCAAAGCAGGATATTCTTAGGAGAGGACTACAAGGGCTCAATAGCTATGTGCATATGGTCATATATAATGATGCTTATTGAAATGAACTCCAAGAGATGGAAACAAGAGATTTTTTAATTGTACTGTTTGGCTTTTTTATACTTCTATTTTTTCCCTTTTGTCACTGTTTTTGATGTGTGCATACTTTGCCGAATATATGTAAGTTCATATGATTTGGTGAGGGGAAGGGGAAGCACAGACATTCAGGGACAAGGTACAAACTAATTCAGCAGTGATACTCACTAAATACTATGTTGAAAATGGACTATACAAATTGGGGACAGGGAGTTGGAGGGGAAAATGAGGAAGTAGGTGATACTGTTTTAAAAAGAATGTAATGATTACCTGACTTAGGTAACTGTAACCCCTCTGTACATCAGCTTTACAATAAAAATTTAAAAAAATGTCTGGACAACTATTTACTAAAAGAAACAATTTTAGGGAAATTCTTAATTTTTTTATTTTAATCTCTTCACAGCTTTAAATTGGGAAGATGTTTTAGAGGAGAAGTAACAGCTTTAAATTGGGAAGATGTTTTAGAGGAGAAATAAAGTAAAATGCCAATGCTAACATTTTCTTTCCCTATTTTGAAGACTACTAATGGAAATGAAGTCATCTATACTCAAAGATTCATCTATTCATTCCTTCTTAATGCGTGCCAGGAAATTGTAGACCATAGTAGAGTGTTATGACAAGAGGAGAAATAACTTTGACCTAATGCAATTTAAAAATAGTCAGAATTGGAAAATTGCAATGTAAAAATAGTCAGAATTGGAAAAATAGTCAGAATATAGAATCTCTAACAGTGACATTATGATCCAATGTCTGGAGCTCCATAGACAATGGAATTAATATGCTTAGTATTCCTTGTGCACTGTCACACACATCATTCTTCCAACCTCCACGTAACTCAGTGTTATTCTGAGTTATTGATAGGACTTAACTTAGACATGGAAAAAACTTTATCAAATCTGGTTACTGAATGGGTTGAACTCTATTATGTTTGTAGTGTGTGTGTGTGTGTGTGTGTGTGTGTGTGTGTGTATGCTATATTTATGTTAACTTACCGAAAGGTCCATGTTGCATGCAAATGCTTTCAAATAATGGTGCTTCTTCATATTATCTTATAAAATCATTTATCTTTTATTATCACTTAGTTTTGTAAAATGAGGTTATCATTAGGAACATGACAAAGAAAGCAGTTCAAACAAAGTTCTAAATTCAACAGTTTGTTTGCCTTTAATTCACTATGAAACTGTTAACCTTCACAAGAAAAACATCTAGGAATATGGCTAAATATTTATTTTCATAATCTCTGGTTTCACTTATTTTTCAGTTCAGAAGTGAAATTCTATATCTCCTGTGATGCCCTAGCAAAGTTAATGGCATAAACCCTTTTTATGAACTTTTCCCCATGACTTTGCCTCTTTCATTTCTATGGCTCTAAAAAGTGGCCAGATATAGTTTATCTCTCATGTAGGACTGATGTTTATGGGTATTAATCCATCCTTAGAAAACATAGAGGATTGAGATTTCTACTACCAAGACAGCCATGAGAGGAAGCCTGCTGGGCTTCCTAGTCTATGGTCACACACTGTTCAAGTTTCTGTATGAGATTTTCCATTGACTAATAAGGAAATTAGCATGAGACGAAAATGCAGAAAATAGCTTGTTATATGCAAGTAGACACAGTGACTGTTCAGATAAAATACACTGTGTCAGTGATAGCTTACATTTTTCCATATTTTAAAAAAGGTATATTAAATACACAAAAGCTAGGGCAATACAATTCAAGGGCAATTTCATTTTTAAAATGGCTATGGAAGCATAAGTACCAATACAGATGTTCAAAGAACAAAAATAAAAAAAAATACTAAACCAACACGGACATGCAGAGACTCTAGTCACCAAACTAGCATTAGATACAAGTTTGCTTTAATTGAAAGAAACCATTGGTCATCCTCCTTCGGATAAGCCTGATTCTATCTCCTTATAATGCTGGCAGATAGAACAACTTTGGTTTTCAGATTTTCACCCAGTTATTTTTAGTTCTTCTGAAGCATGGGAAATAAGAAATACAATCTCCTTGAAAATCCAAAGGGGCCAATGATAGCCGGGCCTCTGAATCTGATTAGATAAAATAACAAAGAAGTTTTGTTGGGGCAGAGGCAGGAAGAGCCAAGGTGGGTGGCAATTGCTGCTTAACTCTGGGGAAATGGAGCCTCAAAGAATTTAAAAGTGGGTGAAAAAAAATAACATAAGCAATAGACAACTTTCCCACATCTCAGGTCACTCTTTAAATACAGCTAGAAAAATTTTCCCCACACTGAACTTTTTTAAAAATTTCGGAAGTATAATAAACAGTATGTGAATGTATGTTTATCCTAAGCACCACACTGAGAGAAAGATTCGCTCTGAGCAGCATTTGGACTCTATAGTAACCAGTTTTCATCCTTCTTCAGAGCTCAGATGGTGGATCAGGTCATACTTTAAGTTATAAAATGGAAATTGGTTTAACATTTCTCAGTCTCGTACTAGAGTAATCTACTGCAAGCTTTCCCCTCCATTGTTAATATGGAAGAGAATCATGGAAGCAAATGTGAAGCATTTGAAGGATTGGCCTGCAAGTCTTTAGCTTGGCAAATACCAGGCACAGTCCAACCAGGAAGGCAGAGTGGCTGATATGCTGACAGTTGTCATTAATAGTTTTCTGCAGAGCTCAATTAAGTGACATTAGGTATCCCAGCATCACCACCTCGTAAAAGAAAACAAATGACAAGTAGACCAGGTACTGAAATACAAGCCGGTGAACACCTGGCATCCTCAGTGCTTTGGAGGTCATGAAGGCACCTTGTATTTTAGTTTCACTGCTTTAAAGGTGGGGATTGTCTTACATTTCACAATTACTTGATAACTTGAGAATCTTTTTAAAGTCTTGCCTTCTTCCTCCAAAACAAGAGACAACTTCTTGTTCCATTTACTTTGTTTCTCAGGTATGTATGAGTGAAGCCAACCCTGCTAAACCTCGTTCCTGTTTTCTCTTAGAATTTTCCAGCTATGGATACCCAACTTCTTCTTTTACATGTTGTAAGCAGCTGAGGGGCACTGTGGCAGATGTGAGGGAGAGTTTTGGTAGAGATGCTAAACTATGCTTGGATAGGGAAATCCTACGTTCTGTGGAGAGGGCCAGGAGGCAACCTGTGCCCAAAGGAGGAGTGGTGGGGAAGTGTGGTAGGCCAATCAACATCCTAACAGGGCCCATGAACCTATCATATTTATCTTGTCAGCCAGGCCTTTTTGAATTGTTCCCCTTGTGTAGTCTCAAGCAATGTCACAGTTAAGGGTAGTATAGGGCATCCAGAATTAGTTAATGATCACTTCATCCTCACTTCTATACCCTTGATGGGACCCCAAAATGGCATTAGAGATGCTACCCTGCTTCCCAGATATAGAAACACTGAGTCCTTGGCCTGAAACTAGGCTACTTGGGCAGGGCTGTCTCTCTTTTGGGTCATCATGTGTGAAGCCACTTGAGAAGTGGACTCAATTCTCATTTCTCAGTACCATAGATCCTTGAACTCATACATGAAAATCATAGTCTTACTCTGAGAAACCAATTATACTTTTCTGTCTTTTCTTCTGTAGCTGCTGCTAAAGAAAGATACTGTAAATCTTCTGATATTAAATATTGCACTATATTATGTTTTAGCAGGGTGGTTTTATACATGCCTGTAATCCTAGCTACGTGGATGCCAGGAATGGGAGGATCATAGCTCATAGACAGCTTAGGCAGAGATCCTTCTCAACCCATAGTTGGACACAGTGGCATATGTTTATTAGCCCAGATACATGGGAGGATGATTTTGGGAAGATTGCTGACAGGCAGTCTGACAGAAACCCTGACAGAAAAGTTAAGTGATATTCTCTCTTCATGGAAAGGACTCTGGATTAGCTGGCATGTGACTATGGTCTCAGTGACAATGTGAAGTTTATAGAAGGCAGAGCTCAAGGGTACACCTAGGAAAAATGTGAGACCCTATCCTGGAAATAACTAGTGAGAAGCAGGCCTGAAGTCGTGGTTCAGTGGTAACATATCAGTCTAGCACGTGCAAGACCACGAGCAAACCTCCTCCAATACTGCCCCCAAATTTATTACTGTGCATTTTATAAGAAACCACTTTCACAAAACATGTGTGTATGTGTATTTCTTGTGTAATACAATAATATTGGCTGCATTAGTGGCAAACAGAAGTGTCTTTGCATCTACTTACTTTGAAATATCAGCACATATTACTGGTTAAGATCAACTATTTATACCATGTTGTAATTTCCAGATTCAAAACAACACCTTCAAAATAGAAGTTGTAAAACTCATTAAATAGCTACTCAGGAGCCTGAGATCTGAGAATCAACAGTTCAGTGCTAGCTTAGTCAGGAAAGTCTCCAATTAACTACCAAAAAGCCAGAAGTGGAGCTATGGCTCAAGGGGTAGAGTTCCAGCCTTGAATGAAAAGCTAAGGGACAGCACTCAGTCCCTGAGTTCAAGCCTCAGTTGCATTGCGTGTGTGTGTGTGTGTGTGTGTGTGTGTGTGCGCGCATATGAGTATGCACACACACACACACAACACCACCACTAAAACTCAAGAAATAACTGTTCTTATGGGAATTTTGCAATAAAAACTTTTCATGAACCTTTTTTTTTTTTTTTTTTTTGCCAGTCCTAGGGCTTAGACTCTGGGCCTGAGTACTGTCCCTGGCTTCTTTTTGCTCAAGGCTAGCACTCTACCACTTGAGCCACAGCGCCACTTCTGGCCATTTTCTGTATATGTGGTGGTGGGGAATTTAACCTAGGGCTTCATGTATGGGAGGCAAGCACTCTTGCCACTAGGCCATATCCTCAGCCCTCATGAAACATTTAACACTGGTCATGTATCTACCTATCAGCCAAAGGTATCATAGAAAAATTATAACTTTTTTGGTGTAAGTTTCCCTATTCTAAAAATGAAATACATTACTTCTAGGGAGAGTTTTTCTGTTTATAAAGTGATTTCATACTTTATCTGTTTGATTCTTCAAGAAGCTTGGTCTAGATGGTTTGCAAACCCTCCCCCCTCCCTACCTCCACCCCTGGTTTTAAATTTCTATTAGTCTGTGGCTATATTTTTATGAAAGAACACAGACTAGACCAATGGTAGCTCACAACAGAAACAGTAGACTGAACCAGCTCTATGAAGTAGAGTGATGAATGAATGATCTTCAAAAAATTCTCCTATCTTCAGATAGTACCCTTACAATCACTATATAGTGCTCAGGATTTTCTGTTTAAAGGGTCAAAGACGCACTGTCAGAAGATTCTGAAGTAGAGGCGACAGTCTGTCAGTATCCAGAGAGCTAGAGCAGCTGAGTATTTGAAGTCAGGCAGCCACTCACACAGCGAAATCACCATCATGAAACTAGATGTGCAAAGCACTGAACAGTACAAAGAAAATGGCACCTGTTCTTCTGTTTATTTCCTTTCTTTCAGCATCTCTCTTACTGATCATCTCTTAACTTCAGTTAGGCTTAAGAGCTAACCACTGGCAGAAACAAGTCTCCTATAACAGAACTTTTCCCAAGTGTACCTTGAAAAGAATCTCCAGATTAAGTGCCCAACTAAGCCTGTCCCTTTGTTGTTGTGAAATTTTTGAAGAGGTATTTCCTTAATGTGATTAAATAAAAACCTGAAACATCTTTCATAGAAGTAAGAATTATGCTGTGTGTTTATGAAGATAAATAAAACCAATGGCCTGAACTGTAGGAAATATTTTCATCACAGGAAATTCAAGCTTCTCCTCACTTAGAAAATAATTTTTCTAGAGTGGTGGAATGTCCCTATTTCAGAGGTGATAAGGCACTTATAAGATAGCTTGTCCTCTAAGGAAAGATTTTTCTATTTGACAACTCTGTAATTCTAGTAGGATGACATAGAAACATACTCTGAAAATTCCTGTGAGAAAATGTAAGTCTTTTAAAAAGTAAAGAATTGTTTTTTAATTATTGTGTGTTATGAATTCTATGTTCTGCAGTTAGCAGGCGTTCTCTTAAGCACTGGAGCAAACACTGTGCTTGGCTTAACTTTGGGTTTGGATTACAAGTACAGAGCTGTGTTTTGGACTGACTCTCTAGAATAGCAACACTCTATGAAAAACACAGCGGCACACCTGTACTTCAAATGGCTGAACAAGGCAAAATATATGACATCAAAACACTGGCAATTACAGTAAAAAGAGAGGAAAAGAAAAAGAACTTAAGATGCAGCAAAGATAGACTACATAAAGGCACTACATATACTGTGTATTAAAAGTTGCTAAGGTAATGTTCTTGCCTAAAAAATAAATTTTCACCACAAATTCGATAATGAGAAATGACTGCTGCCTGTATTTCTAAAGGCTCTTAGATGTCACCAAAAAAAAAAAGAACATTATGGCTTTTGCTGTAATTTTCAGCAGTAGCTGATTGTATAGGATAAATAGATTTTGCTATTTTAAGGGAGAAAATTATAAATTATTTCATACTAAAGGGGAAAATTCAAGTCATTATTTTGCATAGAAAATTTTAGCAAACTCTCTTTCCACTCCAATGAATTCTTACTCAGAGCTTTTAAAGGAAAGCACTTATAGCATTAATTTGGTTGTGGTTTTCACATAGTTTATTTTTTTCTGGAGATAATTTAAAGCCACTGTAATAGAGATTCTTCTATCTGTTTGCCTGGCTATCTCGTTTTACTTAAATGGTTGTAAGAAATTGATTTTGCATGCAAAAAGGTACAAACATACACTCTCATCTCCAATAATGAGCAAAAAGCTGGAACGGGAGGTATGGTTTTAGGGCAAAGTATTAGCTTTGAGTGAAAGAGCTAAATGAGAGCACAGGACCCTGAGTTCAAGTCTCAGTATGAGTGCACGTGTGTGTGCATGCACGCAAGTGCGCACGCACAGTCATGCACACACACATATACACACAAATCCATAACTTATTTCTACCTATCAAAAGGCTGATTATTTTTTTCCAGTTATGAGGCTTGAACTCATGATTCAGGGCCTGGCTGTCCCATAGCTTCTTTTCTTTTCGCTCAAGGCTAGTGCTCTGCCACTTCCATTTTGTCCTGAGTGGTTCATTGGCGATAAGAGTATCAAGGAATTTCCTGCCCAGTCTGACTTCAAACTGCAATTCTCAGATCTCAGCCCCCTGAGTAGCTAAGATTACAGGTGTAAACCACTGGTACCCAGCAAAAGCTAATTTTCCATGATTGGAATTTTGTTCACTGAGACTTGGCTTCTGTTCTTTATGATTACCTGCACAGTTTCATATTGCTTTACCATGTTACATAGATAATATAATAGCATATTGATATTCCTACATCATCTATTTATTCAAGGAATGCCTCTATATGTTGGCACAATGAATTTTTGTTTTAATTCATTACCTTTACCCGTGCGTCCTTCCTTATACTCCCGAGACAGCACTCAGGAATTCCAGTGCTGTTCTGTGTTAATACCAGAATTTGACAATTCTTTTATATTTGTATTATCTTTACTTAGTTGTGTAAAGGAGTTTCCATTCATCTGAGCAGTCTATGAAGACAATGCACCTTTCATCATTCTCCACTAGCTCTCCTAACCCCATCCCTCCATTCAACTTTCTTAATATTACAGGATTTGCATTTAATTTTATGAATACATTCTCCCACACCTCAAAATTCTGTTTTCTAATAACTACATGTACCTTGGACAGTATCATGAAAAAGGCCAACATTTGACATAAAACAATTTTTCCTATGGAAATATCAGAAGAGACATGAAAATTAAACATGTTCCCTGCTTTTTGTATTAGATACTCCAGAAATACACTCTAGAATCCATTTGGAAGTTTCGTGCCACCTCATCTTTCTTGGGAAACATGTGGCTGGCAATTGAGAAGCCAGCAAAAATCATGGATTTAATCATGGCTGAAAGGAACAAAATGAAAAGCTGAATTCCATAAATCCTGAAGGCTCATTGCACCTGGAATTATTTTCTCGGTTGCATGTACAATGGAGCTTTCTCCTCTTTAAAGTGAAAAAAATTGCTGTTTTGAGTAAAATACTACACAAATCTTGTATTTGCTGACTAAAAAACTTGTTGAGATTTTCAGGAAGTTCCAGGACATGCTTTGGTTGAGATTGCCAAATTCTTCTAGCCCACATCTTTGATCCTAGATGATACTTTCTGGGACCCTCTTTATTTCTCCTGTGTTTTTTCTTAAGCCTTCACTGACCTTCACTGAATTAGTCTAACTCAGTCTGTGCTTTGTATTCTTAGAAAATTTGTGGAATGGACATATACTGTATTTGGTAGAGATCATTTAGATATTATGTAAAAAAATTCAGACCACTAAGATATATTTTAATACAGTGAATATTTTTAATTTGTCTGTAGGACATTAAAATTTGTGTGCATGTTGGCACTGGCGCTTAAACTCAGGGACTTAAGCTCCCCTCTTGCCTTTTCAAATGAAGGCTGATGCTTTGACACTTGAGCCATATCTCCACTTGCAGCTTTTAGTTAAGTGGACTGGAGATAAGTGTCATCAATTTGCCCAGTTTGTCTTTGAACCGAAATCTTTGGATCTCAGCTAAGATTTCAAGTGTGAGCCACCAGTTACTGTTAGTTTTCCTTTTATACCTGGTTTATGAAAGAAATAAAAGAACAATAATATTGAAATTTTTGAGCTCCTATTTTATCAAAATATTTTGCACTTTGCGATTCCCTATCCAATAATTTGATTGCTTGCTGACTGACCATTAAAATGTTTATAGTCCTTTTGCACAAATGAAACCACTGGATCTTCCTTCATGACACTAGCAGGAAAGCATTTTGTTGTTTCCATTTTACAGATGAGGAAACTGAGGCTTCCAGAATGTAGAGATAGTAACCATTTTGCAACATTGCTTCCACATGCTGCTCTGTTTTCTTACTCAGTATTGTTATATCTTCCAAGTTATGCCTACTTATCTCCCTATTTACATACTAGTATACTGGAGCTTTAGAGATTCAGTAATTAGTCCCAGGTCATACATTTGAGAAGTAACAGAGCTAGAATTCCATCTAGGATTGAGCAAGGCCAACCTTCATGTTTTCTCCATCACAATAAGCACTTACTAGACTGCAAAGTCAGTTTTCTTAGAGAGGATGTCTACAAATCTGCTGTCTGGAATGGTCTGGGGTCACAAACACGAGGCAGTGACGCCAGGGCACTCCATTCTGCCCTGAACTGTAGTCTATACACATGGTTCAAATTGGCCTTCTTACCCAGGCTGCAAGGTCACTGCTCAGAGTGAATTGAGAATTTTAAAACAGTTTGCTTCCCAGAGTGGACAGGAGTCTTTAGACAGACCCTTTGTGGAATCCCTGCTGGGGTGACCACATAGCACACATATTTGTAATGCTTTCTCCTGCCTCAGGATACAAGGATACTTTGTAGTTAGAACCTAACTCATTTTGGAATCACATCTGGTCTTTGATGGAGTACAGTTGAAAAAGAGAACTATAGATTAACCCCCAAGCTAGAAAATATTTTCATGATTCCCAGTTCCATAAGGTCATGAGATTGTATGAGAATAGAATGACTCACAGGAAGTAATAATCTATACCCTTAGAAATATGATTTCCTCTAGTTCTAATTAAACCTTTTCTCATCTAGCTCTTTGTAAGAAGCTATGAGTAGGGACCAGAGCAGAAAATATAATGCTCTGGCAATAATAGGTTAGAGAAAATTCTACAAATATTTGATTTATATAGAAGCAAAATTTCATTAGTTGCTTATGTAGATTCACCTTTTCTATATTATGGAACTTGCTATTCATTTATGGGTTTATAATATCAAATATAATAAAACAATTCTTACACCTACTATTATTACTGTTTTATGAATACAGATGTATTGTCAATATAGCCACCACAAATTTGCAGTTACAGGTTCATGAGCAGCATAAGCTTGATGCCTTTCATTGTCTTTCTTAGAAGGACTTCCTTCATTTATTAGTGTTTGTCTTTTCTTCTCTTTGAAAGTGGAGATGAATATAACTTTATGTACAAATTGTATCTAGTATAAATGTAATTTAAGTGATGTGAATCTGTCCCCATTGTGACAGAGTTTTCCATGGCCTGCTCTGAGACCATTTTGGCTAAGATCTTTTTTTTATTTTATTTTATTTTATTTTTTTTATTTTTATTTTTTGGCCAGTCCTGGGCCTTGGACTCAGGGCCTGAGCGCTGTCCCTGGCTTCTTCCCGCTCAAGGCTAGCACTCTGCCACTTGAGCCACAGCGCCGCTTCTGGCCGTTTTTTTCTGTATATGTGGTGCTGGGGAATCGAACCTAGGGCCTCGTGTATCCGAGGCAGGCACTCTTGCCACTAGGCTATATCCCCAGCCCTTGGCTAAGATCTTAACCTTGGGTCTGCAGCACATAGACAAACTTCAGCAGCACTAGGAACTCCTGAAATTTCTATATGTGAACTTCGATACAAAGGAACCATCAAAAGATAAATACAGACTACTATAGCTTGGATGAATTCTCCTACAACTATTGACAAATTTGAAGTTTGTTTCCTAATGTGGTGGCATTAAGAGGTGTGTCCTAGAGAGGGGTTCTTAGGTTATAGAAGGTGCTGCCTTTGGAAAAGACTAGAGTAGTGCTCATGGGACCCTGGTTAGTTCTTGGGAGAGAGTTGTTATAAAAGAGCACCAGTGGCTCATGCTTACAATCCTAGCTTTCAGGAAGCTGAGACCTGAGGATCACAATTAGAAGCTAGCCTGGATAGGAAAGTCCATGAAGCTTTTGTCCCCAATTATCTACCAGAAAACCAGAAATGGCACTGTGGCTGAAAGTAGTTGAGTGCTAACCTTGAGCAAAAGAGTTCATGGGCAGTGCCCAGACCTTGAGTTCAAGCTCCACAACTGACAAAAAGAAAAAAGAACGAGATTTGTTTCTTCCTTGGTCTTTCTCTTCTTCTCTTGATATGTGATCTTTTGCGTGTATGACCTTCACGATGCTATTTGTCATGACAAGCTGTTTGGACATTCGGCCTCTAAAACTGTGGCCCAAGTAGAAAATGAACTAATATAGATACTGAAATTCTCAAAATTAAATCAGATTGTTCAAGTGATTGTCCACTTGAGAGAAGAAAATGTGGGACATACTATGCTTCCCCAAGACAGACTTAAAGGTTGGTTTATAAGAATACCACTGTCCTGGGGGGTAGGGAGGAGGACCCTACAAATATAATTTAGGTAGTCTTTTATTTGTACACATATAAAATGAGTATTCTCCCAGGAACTGTTGTTACCCTTTAACAGTATCTTATAGCCAAGAATTTTCTTTTCTCTTTGTCAGTCACTTGGCATTTTCTTTCTTTCCTTCTTCCTTCCTTGCTAGTTAGGACCATTTGTGTTAGTGTCCTGAGATTCCAATTTTTGCTTCCTTAGATAAATGACAAGTGGTCCCTGAGACTGGTGATGTGGGGAAGATACCCTGTGTGTTGTCTCTTTTCCAAAATTGGTGGTTTCTCAAAGCTTAGCCAATGGTGCTGTCAGTCACATCTCCAGCCTGTGAGTTTCCTTATTGTAGCCATAGCCCTTACCTTGTGCACAGTGCCCCACCGTCATACACTTCTCAAGATGACATAGTACTTTTTCCTCTGAAATATTAATTGATCTCGAAACAGTCTTTCCCAAAAGGACTATTAGTCTTTTTATTGCTGATACTCCCCCAACTCATTCTAGGCATGTGCTATTTCGTTTGTTTCTATATCCTCCCTAGACTGCTTAAAACTAAAAATCAGATTATTTGCATGCCTTCGTGTGTGTGTGTGTGTGTGTGTGTGTGTGTGTGTGTGTGTGGTCTTTGATGTCTATATGTCATGGAAATGAATTCTGGACATTTCAGTTCATTTATTTGGTGGCAATAATGTGATCACAATATGCAATTTGTCTTTGTATGGTTAAATTTCCTCCTTAATTTTAGCATATTAAAATAAAAATAAATTGTTCCTACATCTTAATACAACTCTTTATTGAGAATTTTGAGTCTTGAATGTACAGCATATTGTTTTCCAACTTGCCAATTTAACTCGAGTATTGAAGAAGATCATATATGTAGATTTCCATTAAGGATTTTCATGAATTTTAAGGATTAATTCCTAAGGCTTGAAGAGAATCTCTTGCTTCTGATAACTACTTTAGTTAGTTATAGTACCGATTCTCTGTTCATGACCTAAGGTGGAAATTTCCTAGCAAATTAATAGTAGAAGACGAAGTAGGTAAAAAATTAACAGTATCCTGTGTAAAGAGGAAAAGCTTCAGCATTCATAGATGAAAGAAAAATGAGACATGATTTGAGGAAAAATTGGGAGTCCAATGAAAGTGTTCATTTAGCAAGTAATAAAATCATGCATAGATATGTTACCAGAACTATCCTAGTTTCTGGAGACATAAAACTGAATTAATGTTAGAAACTTGCAGGGAGAAGAAATAATCATGTAAATACAAGTACAACACAGTGCAGTCAATATTGTGTTGAAAGATGTACAAAACACAAATAGAATCAGAGCAACAATTCTAATAACTTTTTTTTAGAGGACTTGGGGCTTGACCCCTGGGTCTGGGCTCTGTCCCTAGGCTTCTTTTTGCTCAAGGCTAGAGCTCTACCAGCTTCTTATAACTTTTATTTTATTTATTTATTTATTTATTTTTTTGTATTTTTCTCAAGGAACCCCACTGTCCTTAATGTGCCCATGTTTAAAGAGAGGAGAAGAGAAAGAGGACACTAAATAGGAGATGGCTTCAGTAAGCATGAACTATAAATTTGGTGTTGGTTTAGTGATCTGTGGAGTAGCTTGCATTCAGCTATTGTTGTGGAGGTGGAGGGGTGTGAATTAAAGAAGTGAAGTGTTCTTTCAAATGGAGTCCTGAAATGACTTTTTAGGAATTCTACCTTGTAGCCACCCCCCCCCCCCCGCCCCGAGAAACAAGGGAAATGGGACAAAAGCAAGTTTTGTGAACCCTCACTGTGCCCCAAAACACCTGTCCCCAAGCGCCCTAAGGCCTCCTGGGCTTTGGCCTAGGCCCCCCCCCCCCACCTTGTTCACCCCCCATCCCCCATGCTCCTAGCTCTCTCCCCTCCAGGTCTCGCTTGCTCCTCAACAGCCAGCTTCTTATAACTTCTAAAAATTCAAGAGTAAGAACTAAAAACTGAAAGACAGACATGAGCTGAGCTGTGTACCAGTGTCTCATGCCTGTAATCCTAGCTGCTCAGGTTCTGAGATTTCAGACTCACTTTTCAAAGCTAGCCCAGGCAGGAAAGTCTGTGGAATTCTTACTCCCAATTAGCCACTAAAAAGCCAGCTACAATGCTGAAGATTAAGTGATGAAGCACTATTCTTAAGTACAGATAGTGCCTAGGCCCTGAGTTCCAGCTCCAGGACCAGTGCACACACAAAAAACCAAACTGGAAGATATGATACCATAGATATTGACTTGGCACTTTGATGGTTTCAAAGAATGTACACATGAATTCTTTGGTGGCTTCCAAACACTTTGAAATAAGCAGGTTATTCTAATAGAGGAGGGAAAGATACACCCTATATTATTTTACTATATTTATGCAGTGCTCTTTGGCCAAATCATTACATTTCCCATGACATCTTCCTTCCGCACCATTTCAATATGATGCCTCTTGTGCTAACTAGAAAATGGAGGAATTTTGTGTGTGTGTGTGTGTGTGTGTTTAAAGGGTTAAATACTAAATCATGTTTTGCACTTTCCATAATACCTGAACAATGGTACTTTATTCCAGCATTAAAGGCTAATTCGTATTTTTTTCCAGTATTAAAGGTGGGTGAATAAAATTTCTGCCAATCAATGCTGATTTTGCAGAACAGAATTTGTAATTCTTTTGAAATATTTAAAGAATAATTTTTATAGCTAAAGGTTAAAGATTGTCTCTTTAACTTCCCTTTACAAATGTTTTCCAACATGTATGCTGTGTATTATTATAACAAATAAAACATGGTTAAAAGCTCTGGGTGAGCATTTTCCTTTAGATAAGTAAGTACTACTCTACCAGACCTGTGATATCACATCTGGCTCCTATGTTTTGAAATGAAACAATATAAAAGATGACAAGTTCTAGTAGCCACATTACAATGGGGGATGGGGTTTAAAACAAGACTGACAAAATAAAATTTGAGAAAATGGTCTATTTTTTAAATTGTACATTTATCATGACAGTTTGGGGGTTAATCTCTGGAACCAGCACAAGGATGAATGAGGTAATATCTGCACATGTTGCGGATAATTAATGTGGAGAAAAGCCCATTTCAGGCTTATGTGCAGCTAAGATTACGTGCTGGAGGGCTCAAAACTGCTGTGTGGTTAGAATAATATAGGGTCCAAACACATGCTGCTGGTGAAGAGCTGACAGCCACACTGCATCTGTTAAACTTTCTGAATGAGGGCATAAAAAGAGGAGGCAGTGAAGGGGCAGCCTGGAACCTGTCAAGATAGATTTGGGAAGCAAGAAATGGGAGACAAACTACCAAAGATCCTCATTGAAATCACACTGTAAGGGTTGGTGATTAAACCTCTATTAAAAAGTGAAATCTGATGACAAAACTAGCTTACTGTTGTTTGTGTGTATTGGGGCATGAGAGGACAATGTTACACTGATTTTCATTCCTTGCTACCCAACTGTTATTTCCATTGGAGAAGAGGCACAGGATTTGGGGAAACCTACTGGTTTCTTTCTGGCTTTGAGGATCAGGAAAGAAAGCATTGTACAGAAGTATTGACTGAAAACACTGTTCATGTAATGCTTCCTTTGCAAAAAAGCACTTTTAAATTATGCCAAGGCATTTTTAAGTGTTTCTGCAACATACTTTTGTGGCAATAAACAAGTGAGAGTACGTTTTCATAGTATTAACTGTAAGGTCCACACCTGGGAGGGCGCCATGCAGATGCCCCACACATGTTTAAGTCTACACTCAGAACCTGAGTTACCTAGGTAACTGGCACACCTGGAGGCAGTTACCTCCTCCTTCTTTGAGGTCACAATCAATCCACCTGGCCATATATCCCACTTTTTCCTATATAATCTGGCTCAGCACAGTCCTCTTCTCTTTCCTTTTCTCTCTTACTCTCTCTTGCTCTTTTTCTCTTTGTCCCTTCTTCCTTCCCTTCTGTCTCCCCACACCTCCATCTTGTGTGGGCTGGCAGTTTGCTTTCTCCCCAATAAACTCCTTTCTGCCTAAAAGAGTTTTGTTCTGTGGTGGGTTTCCTTTCTGGCAAACCTTACATGTGGTGCCTGACTTGGATGGGACAGTCAGGAGTCGCTGGATCCCCTCCTCCCTCTGCTCTTTTGAGGGTTAATCCGCCTCCTTGATTGTCCCTTCTTGGACCAAACTGCCAAAAGCTGGAGGAAACTCTCTTTGGACTTCCCGCCTTTACCATTGCTGGCTATGCATCCACCACACCATCTCCTCTCTAAGTCTGCTGAGTGACTCCCGTTTACAGGTCCTTTGTTTGTCTGACCACGCCAGAGGGACCCCTCATGCCTTTTTGGCCAGTCAGTTCTAATTTCAGGGATTCCTGAATCGAGAATTTGACTCTACATCCTTGTAGACCCCCTGTCTATGTCCTTGTGGACCCCCATCAACATCCTTATAGTCTCCTATGTTCTCACCAGACTACTCTATAAAGTCAAAATGTCTCATAGGTTAGAAAATTAGTCTCAGTGGCCCAACCTTTTGGCTTGTGCCCTTGAGAGTGCAACACAGGCTGGGTTCCAGGAACCCTCCTCTAGGTTAACTCTCAAAGGCTATCCATTCTGGGTTTGATCTAAAAACAAAATAATTGCATTCACTGACCTAAGTATTCTTAGCACCATGACTGTTCAGAAATTTGCCATCTTGGCCACATAGTGGGTTGGAGTCACTGTTAACCTCCCTTGAAGCAATTCTAAGATCACCTGATTCCACAAGTCAAAGGAAAAAGCAGGCCATTTTAGAGAAATAACTCTGAGAAGTATTTGTGGTCAATTCCTAATAAGTTACAGCCCCTGCCTCATGAGACTTCTTCCAGGCTTCATTCAAAGGCCACCAAGGGACAGCTGCTGCTTGCCTTCTCCCAGAGGGGCCACATCTCCACCTTTTACCTCCAATGTCAACACCCCTTGCCAGCAGGAAGTAGCCAGAGTCAGCACCCTTTTTCATAATTATGAAAAGGCCATAATGTGAGGTCCATCCTCAGGAGGTTTCCAAGTAGATGCCCCCCACCTGTTTAAATTTGCACCTAGTACCTGAGTTACCTCGATAACTGGCTCACCTGGAGGCAGTTACCTCCTCCTTTGAGGTCACATCCAATCCACCTGGCCATTATCTCCCACCTTTTCCTATACAATCTGGCTGAACCATGTGGTGGGTTTCCTTTCTGGCAAACCTTACATCAACAGAAATATCATAGTAAGTTACAGGGTTGAACTGAAAGCCTAAATTGGATCACAATAAAGCTCTTCAATAGCTAGCGGCAGCTAGTTTTGTTCCTGGCCCACTGACAATAGAATACTTACGATCTCTGATTGTCTCTTTGATGTATAGTCTTGGTTTCTGGGAGCCTGAGTTTTATGGAAGCCTCTTCTCTATATCCAGAAGATCCCAGATTTATAAACTTTCAGGAATTAGGAAAGAAATAAAGGTGTATTTCTTTCTTTTTAATTAAATTTTATTGACAAGTCTTTCTTAACTGGCGTAGGTGTCCATATGATATTAGAAGTTGTTATTGGCTGAGAAGAAATATTTATGTTTCTATCTTGTACTTGGATCAGTATACTTGGCTAATGGCTCACTTTGAATGTCTAAACAAATAAACAAAGGATTTGTGGCATTTGCTGACATTCAGGATCTGATTCTCCATTTTGCCATCTGCAAATACCAAAGCCCATTTATTCTAGCTTTTTGTTCACTATGGAATCTCTTTAGTCAGTTATATTAGTGAGTATCTTCTATCTGATTCTTTGTGCCGAGTTTGTGGACATCTGATTCTGCGACTGATTACTGAGGCGTTAGTTACATATGACAAATAGAAACGTGATGATATAAACCCTTTGGTCTTATGGGTCATTTTTATCTCAATGTCATTAAGTTTCTAGTATTAAAAGCATGGCAAGAAGGTGATCTAGGATGAAAAGATGGTTAGATGAACATTCTCACCTGAAAGTATGAGTGAAATCACATTGATGAATATGTAAGAGATAATCTCATCTCTTTTTCTAAGAGAAATTGTCAAGGAGGCACTCATGTAAAGAGATATACATGGGCTTTGTTGTACAGTATATTGCAGTTCAAATTTGGATAGTGGGAAAATTGATAGCCACTTGACAGAAATGTGACATCAGACAGGACTCTACAAAAAGTGCCCACCACTGATCATAATATATAAAGTGTATTCAACAAACATAACTTATTCTTCCAATAAGGTCATAAAGGACTCATTACTAGAAGACTTAGAAATCTGAGGACTTTGAAGGAAGTACTGAAAAATGCAGAGAATTTTCAAGAAGGATTACAGAGGAAGGCAGAGGAGCAAAGGAATAAACAAAGAATCGTATTGGGGGAAGATCATGCAATTCAAATAGACCTAAGTAAGGGTACAAGTAAGAGCTTTGTGAAGGGATGGGATGTGGATATAGACTTTGAAGGACTTCTAAACTTAGTAGAGAAATTATAAATTTTGTGAGGGGCTGGGAATGTGGCTTAGTGGTAGAGTGCTTGTCTAGCATGCATGAAGCCCTGGATTTTCTTCCTCAGTACCACATAAACAGAAAAAGCTGGAAGTGGTGCTGTGGCTCAAGTGATAGAGTGCTAGCTAGCCTTGAGCAAAAGAAGCTCAGGGACGGTGCCTAGGCCCTGAGTTCAAGCCCCAGGACTGGAAAAATAAAATAAATTTTGTGATGTGAGCAGCAAGTGACCTCAATATACTGTCCACAGGAAAGGAGTATATTTATTGGATGACTGCAGGGGTAGGCAGCAGTCAGGCTAATACCATGTTAGTGCCACAAAGGTTCACACTGATGGGGTAAAGGAAAGGGAGAAAATTCCTTAGCACAGAGCCTGAAGATGTCATCAGCCTTGAAAATACTGATTGATGTAAGTATAAAAATACAGAACAAGTGTGGGAGGTAGATAAAAAATGAATGAGAAAAGGCAAGTAAAAAAGAAGAGTAAAATAAAAGCTAGAATGGGGGAAGGGAGTGAAGAGAAAAATGAGGGGGATGTTTTGGAACAGCTTGAGTTCATTTGCAAGCAGGGATATGGAAGTGTAGCCATTAAAAATTAGATTAACACTTCTTTTATTTTTTCTTTTACACTGAAGGTTTCACCCCACACACTTCCCTTAATAAATATTAGTTGATGAAGATAGTGATGACATATCTTCTTCATGTTAATCCAGGCTGTTCTCAGTTTATGAATGCTTTGGGTTCCAAAAGAGTGTTCAAGTAAGTTGTTTGGCTATTGGTACGTAATTATCCTTTGAGACAATATAGCACTCAAGGGTTAATTCCTAAACTACTTTGCAAAAGGCTATTTAATCCACAAGGTGTCAGAATTATAGTGCTAATGTACTGTAGAACAGTTATTCCTTATAGAGATATTATATACTCCTTGATGGTTTGCAAAGTACTTTTGCATACACTGTGGAAAATGGAATGTCTCTGCATAATACTTTTTCCATGGAAAAAATGTGTTCCAAGTCTTAAATACAGAGGCCAATTACACATTCTCCACTCACTCTAGTCTTGGTGAGAAGACTTGGCTTCACAAAGGAGAGTCTCCATTTGCTCTTCCCAGAAGTGGTCATTTCAAGGAAAATCCTGGGACCAGAGCAGGGAGTAGGTTCTATGGTGAGTGGAACCATCACTGACTTTGAAATTGAAAGGGTGAGTTTGAATCCTAATTGTGCCATCCACCAGCTGATCACCTTGCGTGTTGAGGGAGAGTAATTTATACCTGCTTCTTGGAGTCCTGTGGTGTTTGAGATGAGATGACATAGCCCAGTGTGCATATAGTGACCAGGTTCTCTTATTCACTTTCACACCTCTCCACCACTAAAGTATGAAGAGACTGGATCTGTGGTCAGGTTGTGTCTCAGCACTGTAATTGATATTCCACTTCCATAACATCTCAGTTGTTTAATACCAAAGGAATCTAGTACTTGCTTACACGCAAGTGACATATCATGGGCAGATTGCTTCTCAAGGTGCTTCGGTGATTCAGGTCTCTTTTATCTCTCTGCATGTCTTCACCACTTGGCATATGGCTGGAAGAATAAAAAAGAAATGCTATAGTAGGATTGCATACAGTTCTGTTGTATGGATGAGGACTGAAGGAGCTCCTGTCACTTCTACTCACACATAATTGGTGTCATATAACCACATCAAACTATAGGAGACCAGAAAGCACAGTCTTGCTGCTTTTCCAGGAAGAAAAGGAATAGTCTGAGTGGTCAAGCTAACAGTCTCTGATAAGGATTTCATGTAGCTGCTTGATCTTGGAAAAGGCTCTAGAAAGGGGATGGATTTCACAGTCTTATCACTTCAATAGGCCAACGGTATTCTAAATCTCTACTATAAGTGAAGGAGTAAAGATTACATGACTCAGAGTCCTCATAGGAGAATTTGCAGTGTAGTAATGCTAGCATTGTGGGGTTAGTGTGCTCTTGCTGGCGTGTTCATGGTATAATGGCCTCTCAGAGCAAGAAGAACTGAGAGTGGAGGTTGAGGGGATAAGGGAAAAGTGAAAAGAAGCTGGCTAGAATGAAGATGAAGGCAAGAGTCAGAACATGGGGAACAGAGGAAGTTGTGTTGAGAGGCATGACCATTCTCCTGTTGTTGCCTGAAATGATACTAGATAACATTTCAAGAGTTGTAACAACTTATTTATAAAAATGGCTGTCTGAAACATTTCTGTGTGTTCTTGTTCTATTAAATTAAATTGTATGTAATTGGTTTAGATTCTGATGGGTTGCTTTTCCTAAGACATGCAAACCTGTTTTTTAAGACATGCTAATGATTTTTCAATTGGTGGTAGGGAATGTCTCTAAGTACCAGAGGCAATGACTGAGAGTAGCAAACATGTTCCTTGTGTCCTCTAGGTTTGTAAACTGATTTTTTCACAAAGTTTCCAAAGCCAATCTAAAGTACAATTCAAATGCTTCCATTGACAGCTTGGGGACATTCCATATTGTACTGAATTTAATATTGGTTTAGCAGTCAGTATTAGAAGAACGGTCACTTGGCTCACTTCTTTTTATAAAATCACTGTAAAACTATGATATATTTTTGGATGAAATTTTTATAATGTAACTCATTTAAAATACACTGTAAAAGAGAAAATTATCTTAAAGAGACAAGTATTTTTTCTCTTAAATGATTAGAGCTAAATAATTTCAGCTAGGTAGCAGCATAAGGTTTTATTTCATAGGCTAGTGGCAACATTTATAGGATTATAATCTGTACTACTATGAAAATATTAAAATGTCTTTAATTGGTAATCTGATAAATGACTGATATTTCTTTTTTTTTCTTTACTTTGTACCTTTTCTGAACTAGGTCCTGTAACTGTGATTTATTTTCTCTTTCCCACATGGTTGGATGTGTAGAGCACTCAGATGTTGAGTTCCAGTTCTTCTTAGGATCTCTTGGCCTATTTCCTTGGTTGTGAAATGGGGAAAATGAATACTTGTTTAAACAAACAAACAAACAAACAAGAGTATTGGAGGGACTAATTCTAACTAATGTGAGACTCATAGGCAAGTTTTTAGTTACTAAATAAAAGTTCAACAAAGTATGAATAGTGGAAGTATATATCATTTTTAATTGGTTAAGTATCTGTAGTATACTTATATATGTTTATCTTTTCAAATGAAAATTACTACCTGATATAGTAGCTCACATCTATAATCCCAGCCATTCAAGAGTCAGAGATCAGGGGAGTCATGGCTTGAAGCCAGTATGGTACAAAGTTAACTAGACTCCATCTCAACCAATAGCTGGGCATGGTAGTGTGCACATGTCACCCTAGCTATCTATGAAGCATAAAACAGGAGAATTGGCTGGTCCAGGCATAAATATGAGATCTTATGCAAAAAGGGCTAGATAGCTTAGGTGGTAGGCTTCCTGCCTAGCAAGCACGAGGCCATAAATTTGATCACCAATAACATAAAATGATCATTTAGATACCTTTGTACATGGTATGGAAGGAACTCTGGTAATGTCCAATAAAACTGAAATACTTAACAGATTCACACAAGTTTTCTGCAGTGTTGGTAGAGATGGGGGAAATACTTGTTACATTAGTGAACAAAAGCTAATTCAGAAAAGAATGTCAGGCAGGTGCTGATGGCTCAAACTTGTAATCCTAAATTACTCAGGGGGCTAAGGTTTAAGGCCAGTCCAGGCAATAAGTGCATTTCTTTTTGAACATGAGACTCTTATCTACAATTAAATATCAGAAAGGACATAAAGCTATGGCTCAGATAGTAGATTGCCAGCCTCGAGTGAAAAGCTAAGGGACAGTGCCCAAGCCGTGAGTTCAAACCCAAATACTGGCACTAAAGGAAATAAAGAAAAAATGCAACTCTAACATGCAATAATTTTACATGTCTCAAAATAATTTTAAGTATAAGATATTTTCTAGAGGACATAACTAGATCCTTAAATATTCATGGCTAAAATAATGTTTAAACATCACTTTTATAACAATCATTTAGATTGTTTATCATTTAGATAAGGTACTTATTTTAATCATGTATAGATTAGTTAATAAAAATTGTAAAAGGCAATGATTTCTAGGTACCAGGAATGACAGGTAAACAATTTGTGTGTGTATTTTCTCTGATTTGGTTCCTGTTACAGCAGCCCTTTCAACTTGGCACTGGTGTTTTGAATTAAAAGATCAACTCTGTTTATACATCTGGCCTTTCTTGGTGGTTTTCTAACTTGCCAATGTCATACCTTAAATATACTTATATTAATCATAGTTCAAAATAGTCACATAATAAAACCATCTTTTAATTAAAAAAATATACATTCTTAGAAACGATACCCACACCCACTTCAATATTTGTTGTCAGATCATGGGTTGGGTGGGGGTGGCCCCTTCCCTGTTTCATGTGAGTTTGCATGCTGTTGCCAGAGAGAGGATGGAGACACATGCAGCCACATTGTCATCTCTCCTGCCAGCTGTAAACCTCATCACAGTACCTGTGAAATGCATTTCCACAGATCATATTTATGCCAGGGAAGACTTTAACAATCTCTTACTCTGCTTTCAACCAACAACAATTAGCATTAGCGAATAGTTCAGGCCACTGCCTGGAATTACATATGATTTCTATTCAAAAAGACAAAGTTTTACCCAAACCAGACACACATGCTGAACATTTGAGCTCCGCTCTTAGGTACACTGAAGTTGAGATGGGTTCTATCCTTCATTTAAATAATAATAATAATAATAATAATAATAATAATAAACCCACTCTCATATTTAGAATCAAGTTGACTGTTTCCTCTTGGCTGGATTAGCATGTGGGAAGGACTTTTGGAATACTTACGTTTGGTCCAGGAGTTTATGGGGAAAATCATTATCCTTTTGTCCTTTTGTACCTTGTTCTTTTAATGTGGTCAAACTTTTTTTAAAATAATGTTTTCACAGCCGGTTTTATTTTTTCTTTCAGATAACACAGATGGCAAATAAGTTAAATTATTGATACATTTTACAGTCAAATATTGCTTTTACAGTCAGTCACAATATGCTTTTTTCAGTGTAGTATCAGAAAAGTACACACCTGATGGATGGCATTTTGGTTTACTGTAGAACAATGAAGATTTAATGAATTCAGCGTGTCACACACACACACACGTGTGTGTATCACACAGCAAATTTTCAGAATAAGGTATTCTTGTGGTAAGGGAGAGCCAGTTTCCTTTCTATGTGTTCCAAAGATTTATGACCGACCCACTTAGCATGCTCAGAGTCTTTATGGATTCTTCTAAGGTAAATTCTAAAAACGTGGGTTTTGATGTCTGGTTTGAATCCAGTCACTCTTGGGGCTATTTTCCTAAAAAATGGAGGATGATTATATTGCACTTACAAAAAAAAAAACACACCTTGATGAGAGCAAATCACCACTTTGAAACATTCTCTTTGGCTCCAGAAAAATCACAGATAATTTAGGTATGAAAATGGAAGTATCTGGAAAGATCATTTACATTTTCAGATAAGGAATTTAAGTATCAGAAAAGCAAGATAACTTTCTTTGACCCAGCTAGGTTAGAATGGAGAGGCCACTAGAATCTAAGTATACTTTTTGTACTCAAGAACTTTACTAATTCTCCCATAATGCAATATAGGCATATGGAATCTTTGAGTAATTCTTTTTTTTTTTTACGTAATCATGACAAATAGAAGGAAACTACATTTTCATAAAATGCTCACTATGTAATACCTGGATTCCTAATGGAGACTCTATTATTGTTTTAGCAATGCTAACCTTTTCTAAGCCTTTGAACAAATACATTTTTATATAAAATATATACTGATATTTATGCATAATACTTATCTATTCTGTATGTATGTTCTAAAGAAAATATCTTGAGCATTTAATTTCAAAATCAATCAATCAAAAAAGAGGAAGAGAGATCAGAGATGATTTAGACAGAGTTTAAAACATCTCTACAATGGCTTATATTGTGTCAGTTTGGCTAGTCTCAAGCTACATTTTTCACAATACCTAACCATAGGTGTCAGGAACCACATTTAGGTCATCATAGTTGTTGGGAGGTTATAGCCAGATCAGCACAAGCTCTATGTTCGGAATCATTTGAACAATAGAGGCATCTTGCCCTTTTTTGCTTGCATTGCTTCTGTTTATATCACCTCTCCCAGACGTAGTTACTTGGTCATGGCTATTTTCCAGGAGGCAAGAGGTGTAGAAAGTGTACATTTTTGCATTCTTGGAAATAAAGATGAAACTGATATTACTAAACAATAACAATAATAATGACATGAGAAAGGGAAGAGAGGACCATATGACCTAAAGGAAATGAAAAGCACTGGCTAGAAGACAAAAGAGGTGAAAAAGACAAGCTCTGCTTGGTTTCTTCTACTTTTAGCCACAGCAAAAGAAAGACTGACAAGTCATCACCTTTTATTTAATACATGTTGTACCAATAGTTAGAGGACTCTCCCTTACTGATCCCATAACAGCAGCATTATTCTGTAGAAAGTTAACTTTGGGGATGAGTAGGGATGGGACTGTGATGAACACTGAAAGGAGTGATAATGATTACAATTCATTGTTCTCAAAAACTGGCATGTTGAACAGTTATCTCATTGTACAACTACTTAAAGATAATAATAAAGAATGGTAAATTTGGGAAAATTATATAATATTATTTATGATTGTCTTTTTCAAACTACAATCTAATATAAAAAATTCAAAGGATATTATTATGATATTGTTAAACATCTGCAGAAAAAATATCACTCAAGAGCAAAGAAATGTAATGCACAGGCAAATACATGAACATGGGAAATGAATTTTAGTATTTTTGGGTGTGGGATGTATTACCAACTGGCTTTTAATAAGCAATTTTTTTAAAATATAATGAATTAAGGAAAGAATTTTTGGAAAATTTTTCTCTAATATATTGAGAATCTACTAGGAGCATGTGGATGATTTCCCCTCTCCATTTTCTATCCTGCCTTATGATTGTAAGTGGAATGTGCTGGTAGTTATGGAATGGCAATCAAATAATGTAAGTATTTTAGAAAATATGGTAGAGTATGTATAGTCAAAACCTTCCATATGTAATTGGTATAGACAAGTAATCCCCATACGAAGCTCACAGAGAAACACTGGTTGTTACTCAGAATTGCCTGGAAATTTGACAGTCTGGAAAAACTGAAATTTGGTGGATTCCCACCCTGCACATATTGGAAAGAGCAAGTCCAATTTATCTTCTTGTCCAACTTCATTCAATATCTCTGCATTTTTGTTGGTCAACTGATGTGCCTATGTGGCCGCCAGAGCACCACTCCCTCCCAGGGCACTTAGTAAGTTACCCACTTCCTGGCCCATTGCCCACTGGATTCTATGTGAATCAGGGGGGAGAGTGCAAGCTCAGTCAGCTCCACACACAAGCTCACATTCTTGGAGCATAACTGTCTAGACCATTTCCTTCACACAGTGGCTCAGGCTTTTTTTTTTTTTAAATGAAATAGTTACTGAAACATTAAAATGGGAGCAATGGTGTCTTCAGCAGATTTCTTACCCTGTTTGGGCAAGGTTGCTTTACATGCCCTTCTTCACATATCAACGTGTTCACTAATGTGCCGATCATACTGTAAGTGCATCCTCTTAACATGTTTTCACCTCTCACCTGTTCTCTCTTCAGAAAGGAATCAAGCAACTTCATTTTCATGTGCTTCATTTTCTTAATACAAGGACAGAAAAGGCAGGGAACATGGCCTAGTGGCAAGAGTGCTTGCCCCCCATACATGAAGCCCTGGGTTCGATTCCCCAGCACCACATATATAGAAAATGGCCAGAAGTGGCGCTGTGACTCAAGTGGCAGAGTGCTAGCCTTGAGCAAAAAGAAGTCAGGGACAACTGTGCTCAGGCCCTGAGTCCAAGTCCCAGGACTAGCAAAAAACAAACAAACACAAAGGACAGAAAAGAAAATGTTGCACAGCCACTTGCAATTGCAAAGTGTGTTTTAAAGAGTAGCAGAGAAACAGGAGGATGTTAAAAAAATGTTATGTCATGCACTTGTTTGGGAGCTTGAATTTGTCACTTTTTGTTTGGTTTGGAGAAGCTTAACTATTCTTAGTACTAAAAATTGTCCTTCTACATTTTCTCATATTGCCTTTATGACTTATTTTTATTTCCCCCTTTTCCCCTCTTTCCCTTTCTCCCTCCCTCCCTCTCTTCCTTCCTTTCCTTCATTCATCCATTTCTTTCTTTCTTCATTCCCTTTCCTTTCTCATTTTCCTTACTTTCTTCCTTCTCTCCTTCTCTTTCTTTCCTCCTTCCTTATTTTTTTCTTTGCCTTTTCTTCCTTCTCTTTTCCCTTCCTTCCTATCCTCCTCCTTTCTTTCCTTTCCCTTCCTTCTTTCCTTTCTTTCCTGGGATTGAAGTCAGCCACCACTTTACCACTAGAGCCACCCCTCCAGCCTTGTGTTTTGCTTCTTTATTGGAGATGGAATCTAAATGACTTTTCTGCCTCTTCTGGCATTGAGCCAACTCAGCTTCTTTAATAGTTATGATTACAGGAGTGAGCCATGATTCCCAGCTAGGATTTCTTTTGCTTATATTTTTATCTCAGCTATAGTTTCTTCTTGTATGTATCATAGATAAGCATTATTTTCTCAACATCTCTCATTAATACTCTTCTGATTAATTGTTACCATACTTTTATCAAATTCTACAAATTCTGAACATAGTCTGTGTTTCTGGTCCATATTGCCATGGTTTAGTTGCTATAATTTTATATTGTGTTTGGTCTTTAGCATATCAAATAAAGTCACATTGCCTATTCTTTTAGAAATGAACTTTAGAATTCACTTGTTACAAACAGAAATATTCCCATTAAGATTCTTCCCTATTTTTGTCTGTATCTTAGCCAATTGCCAATTTAAATTACTGTATCTTCCTCCCCCCCTCAGGAACATGGCCTAGTTGGGTCTTTCTTGGTGCCTTTCCATTCTTGATTAGTTTTTATGAGAATTTCTTTGGCAATATTTGGATAAGAAACAAAAAACAAAATTTAAAAATAAAACACACTCAAGATGTTGAATTCAGCCAAACCAAAGTTTCTTTTGTGATTGTTACTTTTGGAAAGGACAAATTGTTAAATATATGAGCTCTTCTAGTGAAAAAATAAAGTACTTGGCCATATAATTACAATTTAGTTAATAACTTGTTATTGATAGTAAGTGCTAAATATTATTTGCTGGCCTAACTGCTTTGTCCTCTTGGAAGAAGTTTTCCAATAAACATATATACAACACCCAGGGTACCAAAATAAGTCACAGTGACTTCAGGGGTAAAACGATAGGGAAGATAAACAAAAGAAAAAGGTATGATTTCACACAGTATGTTGAAAATAACAATGATCAACCACTTATTTCCATAACTTGGAGTTCATTTCGCTTATCATTATCTTTTTTTTTTTTTTTTTTTTGCCAGTCCTGGGGCTTGGACTCAGGGCCTGAGCACTGTCCCTGGCTTCTTTTTGCTCAAGGCTAGCACTCTGCCACTTGAGCCGCAGCGCCACTTCTGGCCATTTTCTTTTTTTTTTTTTTTTTTTTTTTGGCCAGTCCTGGGCCTTGGACTCAGGGCCTGAGCACTGTCCCTGGCTTCTTCCCGCTCAAGGCTAGCACTCCGCCACTTGAGCCACAGCGCCGCTTCTGGCCGTTTTCTGTATATGTGGTGCTGGGGAATCGAACCTAGGGCCTCGTGTATCCGAGGCAGGCACTCTTGCCACTAGGCTATATCCCCAGCCCTCTGGCCATTTTCTGTATATGTGGTGCTGGGGAATTGAACCCAGGGCCTCATGTATATGAGGCAAGCACTCTTGCCACTAGGCCATATCCCCAGCCCTCGCTTAGCATTTTCTTATGTGTTCATATGTACATAGGTATTGAACTATTGTGATCTTCTGTTAAGGACTATTCTAGAAATATAGTAATTATTACCAATGAAGGAAACCACAGTGTCTGTTTCTTTGGGTCTGGCTCACTTCACTTACTATGATTTTTTTCCAAGTCTTTTCCATTTCCTTATGAATGGGACAATGTCATTATTTCTGACAGAAGCATAGAATTCCATTGTGTATATGTACCACATTTTCTTAATCCACTCATCTACTGAGGGCCACCTAGGTTGGTTCCATATTTTAGCAATGGTAAATTGTGCTGTGAAGAACATGGTTTCTTGGGTATTGTGTATAATATACATTTATCGGAACTAGGGAAGGAGAGGGGAACATCAAAATGGAGAGACAAAGAGTAAAAGGCGAACCAATGCAACAGCAATACTTACCAGACAGTATGCTGGAAACCAATTTTACAACTGGGGTGGGGGGGGGAGGGAATTGGGGAGGAGGGAAGATGGGAGAAAAATGAGGGAGGATGTAACAAGTTTGATAAGAAATTTACTCACTGCTCTAGATATGAAACTGTAACCTCTCTGTACATCATTTTGACAATTAAAAAAAAGTTTTCCAGCACTTCTCTATATGGTCAGTAGGGGGTGCTGCAGCAACAACAGGCCCACTCACCTGTTGAATCCTAACAAATTTCAAGCCATAGGAAGTGTTGGTTTATAGGTTACCAGCTACAGTTCTCACACCTTCTAACAGGCTCACATCTGCGGGCATTTTATGTAGAAGACAAGTAATGTAGAAGGTGAGATCCTCAAAGTGTCTGGTAATTGAAGAAGGCACAGAAGGCAGAAAAGGATTACAACAGTTGTGTTTCGGCTAATGAATTGAGCCTCTGCTTTCAGAGCCTGTTCCTTTGAGCCCTGGTGCCAGCAAACTGTTTTGTGAGCTGTCAGTTTTCTGATCATAGTCTTTTAGGGCAACATTTTTTTAAAGTGGTGTTTTAAATAGGGGAGATATGTTCTGGAAAGTAGTAAGGGGGCAGGGCTGTAGAAGGAAACTGCTCTGCTGCAGACTATTAGTTTATTCTACTTCCTGAACTTGGAAAATGTTTCCTCATTGTCAGTGGTGCTGATATTTAAAGAAGGGTCATGCTCTACCTTCATCTTCAAGTCTGAGCCTTATATTTCTTTCTTATGCTACCAAGCAATCCAGTGCTTATTCCTATTTTGAGAACATCACATTTATGGTATTTGTCTGGGTATTTGTTTATCTCTCCTGCTAAGTTTAGGAAGTAAAATGAGGACAGTATGGTGTTGTGTTTTGTCAAACATAAGCTTTGGTAAATAATTATTTACTGTCAAATACATTATTATTCAATATATTCAATAAATGAAGTAAAAAAAGAAGGAAGGAAGGAAAGAGGGAACAAAGCAAATAAAATCACAGTGTAGTTGATTGCTTTTTTTTGGAGGGGTAAATTAATTTTTAAACTGAGTTAGAATCTGGAAACCACCACTCAAACAAAATTCATAGAGAGCATCATTTGGTAAAACCTAATACAAACAGTTACACAAAGCAAATTGTCTCTACTTGAGTTAGTAATATTTATAACAAAGATATAATTACCTCACTGTGAAATGAAGACCATTTGATGTTTATTGGGAATGCCAAAGTCTATAATTACATAATGTTAAAAATATTCTTCAAATTAATGAAGTTCTGGAATATAGTGTTCTTGTACAATTTTTTTTCAAAACTTATTATTTACTAATATATTTTGAAATGTTAACTCCTAACTCCAATTATGGTGTTTATTAAGGACAGAGTTTTCCTCATCACTTCCTTCTCCCTCTAGAATCATAGCAATGCAAACCACCAGGCTGATGAGATGCTGACATTGATATTTCCTTGTGTTACCTTTTGTAGTAATTTTGTTACTCTTCGTTGTCTCTATTATTCTAATCTTTCTCAATTTGATCCCACTTCTAGTAGTTTTTGCTCACTCTGAAACCCTGCTCACTTCTGAGAATTCATAAGACAGAGTTGTCTTCACTCTATAGTTTATAGTAGACACAGGCTGTCCAGTTTCAATCTCGCTCCTTAAGTTGGCTTGTTACACTTTGGAATGAATGAATGCCTTTCTTCTCTCTACTTGGGTTTGCCATATGCCTTCATGCATCTCTCTAGTACTCCCACACACTCATGTTTTGGGCCTATTGGTGATTTGTCATCAACTACCTGTTTGTTAAGATAATACTGCCTAACATTTGGAAATGCTGCTAATGGGATTTTGGTTTTGTTAATTACCTATCTCTCCACCTTTTGCTTTCAGTCTGGGAGTTTAGAACAATTCTCACTGGTACTGACTTGCTTAAATATTCATTTTGACATTAAGGAAATTGAACTGAAAATTGAAGTAATTTTTAAAAAAACACACGTAGAACTGGGTTCCAATGAAATAAATGGAAATTAGATTTCAAAACACTGGTACAATCTTGTCATGCAAATAGTTGATTTGAAAGTGATACTGAGGAGCTGGAGTAAAAGGCAGAGACAGTAAAATAGAAAAGGTGAAAACAAAGCAAGGATTTTTATCAAGATAACTACAGTGAGTGCAATAACTGAGGCTGGGACCATTTTCAGAGGTTGCTGAAGGGTTTCTAGTGAGCATCTGTCTAGATGATGCAAGAACAAGGTATTCATATAGCTACTCCATCATTGAATCACCAGAGCAAGCCTGGCTGTAGTATTCCTGTCCAGAAGTATACAAACTCATAGTTGATTCCTTGGGTAGGACAGGCAGATATCAAACAAAATTTACCCAAGTGGCTAGAGGAAAAGGTGGGATCTTAAATGTTTGAAGAGATGTTTGGGTGACAGTTTAGTAAAATATCTAAAAACCATATCACTTAAAATAATGAGTTATAGGGGCTGGGGATATGGCCTAGTGGCAAGGGTGCTTGCCTCTTATACATGAGGCCCTGGGTTCAATTCCCCAGCACCACATATACAGAAAATGGCCAGAAGTGGCACTGTGGCTCAAGTGGCAGAGTGCTAGCCTTGAGCAAAAAGAAGCCAGGGACAGTTCTCAGGCCCTGAGTCCAAGCCCCAGGACTGGCCAAAAAAAAAAAAAAAAAAAAAAAAAAAGAGTTATATTAGTAGCTTATGGAAGAAATATTTAAAGTATTTAGGGGTAGATTTCAGGTAATGTGCCTTTATACAATCAATCATGCTAAAATAAAAATATTTTGCAGTATTAATTGAAGATCTTTTTCATAAATTCATTAATGTAAGTCCCAGAGCTTGTGAGACTAATCACAGGAAATTTGGTGAGCTATCAGTTTTTCACCTTTATTGTCAAAGTGATGTACAGAGGGATTACAGTTTCATATGTAAGGCAGTGAGTACATTTCTTGTTCAACTTGTTACCTCCTCCTTTATTTCCCCCTTCCCCCCCCTTTCCCTTTCTCCCTGTGAGTTGTACAGTTGGTTTACACCAAATGGTTTTGTAGGTATTGCTTTTGGTATCATTTTTCTTTTTGTCCTTTTCTCTGGATTTTGATATTCCTTTTCCCTTCCCTAGTTCTAATACATGTATGTAGAGTGTCTGGGGTACTCAGATGAGATACAGTGATAGTGGGAGTACAACCTCAGGAAGGGAGTATGAGAGGAAACAAAAAAAAAGTTATGGTTTCACATGGCTTGTTGAAAATAATTACCACAATGATATAACACTTGTTTCCATAACATGGAGTTCATTTCACTTAGCATCATCTTATGTGTTCATATGGACATAACTATTGGGCTATTGTGATCTTTTGCTATGACTAGCCTAAACATGTACTAATTATTCCCTATGAGGGAAACCATAGAATCCATCTTTCTTTGGATCTGGGTCACTTCACTTAGTATGATTTTTTTCCAAGTCCTTCCATTTCCTTATGAATGGGGCAATGTCATTCGTTCTGATAGAGGCATAGAATTCCATTGTGTATATGTACCACATTTTCCTGATCCACTCATCTACTGAGGTGCATCTGGGTTGGTTCCATATTTTAGCAATGACAAACTGTGCTGCAATGAACATAGTTGTGCTGGTGGCTTTAGAGTGATCTTGCTTGTAATTTTTTGGGTAGGTGCCCTAAAGTGGGGCTGCTGGGTCGTAGGGGAGCTCTATGTTTGGCTTTCTGAAGAACCTCCATACTGCTTTCCAGAGTGGTTGAACAAGTTTACACTCCTACCAACAATGTAGTAGGGCTCCCTTTTTGCCCAATCCCCTCCAGCATTTGTTATTGTTAGTGTTCCTGACAATGGACATTCTTACTGGGGTGAGGTGGAATCTCAGTGTTGTTTTGATTTGGGTTTCTTTTATGGCCAGTGATATAGAGCACTTTTTCATGTGCCTCTTGGCCATTCTCATTTCCTCTTCAGAGAAGTCTCTTTTTAGGCCTTTAACCCACTTGTTGAGGGGGCCATTGGTTCTTTGAGGGTATGTTTTGGAGGAATTTAATTTTTTTAGTTCTGCGTATATTTTAGACATGAGGCCTTTGTCTGTTATGTGGCCCGTAAAGATCTTCTCCCATTCTGTGGGCCTTCTGCTTATCTTGCAATGAGCTATCATTTTTGATACAGGATGATTAGGCTGAGTTTTCCCATTTTGGAAAGAGAAAGGATTTTTTTTCTTTACTGAAATATCCATCCTCTTTTCCCTACTTTACCTCAAACATATTTGTCACATTCCTGATCAAATTTTAGGCCATGACACATAACATAATCACGTTAAATGATACCAACAAGAAACAGCTCAGTAGTATCTCAATTTAATTAGCACTCTTTCACACTGCATATTCAGAGACAAATTTGCTTAAAGAAAATATGAAACAAATCTGTTTGAGCCAAAGAACTACATTAATAATTATTTGGTAACAAAATTATAACTGATGTCTACAAACCAATTATGTGATAGACTCTACATAACTCAAAACAGTGCCATTATTTTCTAAGTTGTACACACACCTAATGACAATTTAAACTAATTTTTGGAAATTTAGATTCTCTTCTGTAAAATGAGAATTAGGTTAGATAATCTCTGAAAGCTTCTCCTATTCTGTAGCTTTCTAGTGTTTTGAGGCATAATTGTACATAAATTATAATCGATGTCTAACTGATATCTCCTTTGATATCTTTTTGATATCTCTGATATCTCTTTGGTTCTTTACTACCTATCTCCTATTGAATCATCAGTCCATTAGCTGAATAAATTTAACATTCTTCTCATCAGACCCACTAGATAAATGAGATTCATTTGGGTTTATTCCTTCAAATATCTCCATGAAACCAAACAGCTAGGAAGCTTTCCTAGCTGAGTGATAGAGACCACAGAGCTTCTTATAAATACTGATCTTAAAAGTTAATTTGGTGTGTAGTTTATGAAGTAGGTCAAGGAGTACCTGTGGCTATTTCTCTTTTTCTTTTTTTTTAATGGGTAATGGGTCTTGAACCAGAGCTTTGTGCTTCTTCAGTTTGTTTGGCTAACACTTTACCACTTGCACCATGCCTCCAGCCCAACTTTTTGCTGGTTGTTTTGGAGACAGACTCTCAGAGACTTTCTGCCAAGCTGACTTGAACAATGATCCCCTAGATTTCTGCCTCTTGATTAGCTAGGAATACAAATATAAGAAGCAGACACCAAAATCTAAATGATATTTTCTAAAGGTAGCATGTTTCTTCTGATGTATGGTTACCAAAACATTTTCTACACATTAATTTTAGAATATACAACACTTGCTATTGCATTGAAATGCATAGTTACAGATCTTCAATAATAAATGCATATGCAGATGAGCACTTCTTGGTTGTCTTAATTGGTTTATGTATAACTGAGGAACAGCATACTGGCTCATAAACTGGTGGGAAGGTTACCTTTGAGGACAAGCGGTAAAGCAGTTAGGAATTCAGAAGTTCAGATGAGTGGGGTTAACTGTAGATGAGCTAGGAGCCTCTTCTGTTCTGTTCTGGGTCTGCAAAATGTCTTGAACTGTTTTTTCAGTATCTGGGTTTGGCAAACTCAAAGTGTGTTTTGCTAAGCACTTTTCTCTTCATTTTAAGCCCATGTGTATTATAACGGAAATTTAATCCGTATGTTTCTGATTCCTTTACACTTAACTCATCAAAATGTTCTTTTGTAAGAGCTATTTTATGTCTAAGAAGCCTTTGAGTCTTTTTATAACTTTTAAAAGCTTCTCCCTTTTAGAAACAGGAAGTTGTCTTACTGAGAGTAAACAAACAAAAAAATTAGAAGCTAGGATTTGTTAGGTGATAAATACTAATTTCAGTAATACTTATAAAGGAAACATTAAGCTAAATTATAGCTATTTTTCATAGTTTAACTTTTTCAATTCTTAAAATCGCTCTGTGAAATAGGTAGTTATTATCTATTTTAAGGCAGGAGTTGCTTGAAAAAGGTCATGCAACTAATATGGTGAAGCTAAGGTTTCAAAGTAGTCAGACTATGGCCAAACATTGAACCATTCTACAATACTTTGTTTCCACACTGCCATGCTACAATTTAAAAACTTTAGATTGTATTTAAAATAAGTGGTATAGTTATAGCCTCTTAGATACTGAAAAGCTTATGCATGTTCTTACCCCCAAGAGACTTGAATTTGTAATGTTCACATAGTAAACTCTCCATGTATTGAAGGCTTATTGATAGAGCAGCTAGAAATGTCAGGATCTCTTTTGGTCATTGGAGTTTATCTCTGATGGACATTGGACCTTCATTTATGCACAGAGTACCAAGGGGAAATGGAAAAAATAATGTTCAGTCTGATTTGGATATTTCTAATCATGATGGAAGGGTCAGGGGGCAGCTGGGGTGACCTGCAGTAACCAACAGCATTCTCTTGGAGAGAGAGTCTTCTGTGGAAGATGAGGCCACTCAGGGTGTCCCATCTGTCATAAGAAGGCATGGCATATTTTCTTCCTAGCATAACTCCTTTTCTTGGAGACATCAAAAAGCTAGAGTTCATATCAAATGGGCTTTTAATCCTTTAATGTCTTAAGTTGAAAAATAAGGACTTTTTTCAGGGAATATTATGTTCATTAATATAAATGGTCATATTTTACTGCATCTAAATCATAAACAAGAAATTACAGCAAAAACTGAGAAGTTTAACAGTGAATGTAGGAGCTTAATGTTTATTTGAAAATACCACAGATGTTTTACATTATAAAAATAATATGAAATATATACAACAATTGGGAAAATAAAATAAAGTAAAAATGAGACTGTATGAACAAACTCAAGAAAGATGGCAGTTCTTGGAAGGACTTGGAAAAAATAATGCTAATTGAAGTGAGCCAGACCCAAAGAAACATAGACTCTATGGTTTCCCTCATTGTGAGTAATTAGTACATGTCTAGGATAGTCCTAGCAGAAGATCACAATAGCTCAATAGCTATGTCCATATGAACACATAAGATAATGCTAAGCGAAATGAACTCCAAGTTATTGAAATAAGTGGTTTATCCTTGTTATTTTCAACATGTTCTGGGAAATTATAACATTTTTCTTTACCATGGTTTTACCCCTGATATCACTATAAGTGATTTTAGTACCCTGGATATTGTATATACGTGTATTGGAACGAGGGGAGGGAAAGGGAATACTAAAGTTAATAGACAAAGGGATAAAAAGACAAACCAATGCAACAGCAATACTTAGAAAACTATATAGTATAAACCAATTGTACAGCTCATGGGGGGAAGAAGGAAATGGGGAGGGGGGAGGCGGGGGAAAATGAGGGAGGAGGGAACAAGTTGCATAAGAAATGTACTCACTGCCTTATGTATGAAACTGCAACCCCTCTGTACATTACTTTAACAATAAAGAAATGAAAAAGAACAGATAACATTTCTACTGATTATAATTTTAAAGCTATTATTGTGTTGCTTTTCACATATTGCTTATTATTTCAAAGATTTTTTATTCTTATCCAGAGAAAGGAATACCATGGGCTTTTTGTTTGTTTGGTGTTTCCTTTTGTCTTTGTTTTGTTTTGTTTTATTTGTGTGTGTGTGTGTGTGTGTGTGTGTGTGTGTGTGTGTGTGTGTGTGTGTGTGTGTATTGCTTTAGGGACTTGAACTCAGGGCCTGGATGCTGTCTCTAAACTTTTTGCTCAAGGCTAGCTGAGTAACAGATACCCTTCCCATTCTTTGGTAGTTAATTAGATACAAGGGCCACATAGACTGTCCTGTCTGTCTTCAAAGAATGATTTTCTGCTCTCAACCTCTTTAGTCCCTAGGTTGCAGGTGTGAACCACCAGGATCCAGCTATGTTTATTTTTCTTTATTGTCAAAATGAAGTACAGAAGGGTTACAGTTTCATACGTAAGACAGTGAGTACATTTCTTATCCAATTTGTTCAACCCCCCCACCCACTCCCGCCTCCCCACTTCTCTCTCCCCCCTCATGAGTTGTACAGTTGGTTTACACCATATAGTTTTGTAAGAATTGCTGTTGTATTGGTTTGTTTTTTTATCCTTTGTGTTTTATCTTTTATTTTTTTCAAATTTTTATTATCAAACTGATGTACAGAGAGGTTACAGTTTTATACGTTAGGTATTGGATACATTCTTGTACTGTTTGTTACATCGTCCCTCATTCCCCCCACCCTCCTCCCCCTTTCCCTTTCCCCCCATGAGGGGTTCAGTTCACCTACAACAAACACTTTTGCAAGTATTGCTTTTGTAGTTGTTTGTCTTTTTTTTACCCTGTGTCTCTCGATTTTGGTATTCCCTTTCAATTTCCTAGTTCTAATACCAGTATAGACGGTTTCCAATATACTCACATAAAATTACAGAGATAGTGTAGACACAACCACAGGAAGGTGATACAAGAACATCATCAATAGTAGAAGCTACAGATACATATGGGACGTTGAAAGTAGTTACAACTGTGATATAACAATCATTTCCATAACATGGAGTTCATTTCACTTAGCATCATCTTATGTGATCATAAGGGTATAGCTATTGGGCTCTTGTGATACTCTGCTTTGACTTGTAATTATTCCCAATAAGGGAGACCATAGAGTCCATGTTTCTTTGGGTCTGGCTCACTTCACTTAGTGTGATTTTTTCCAAGTCCTTCCATTTCCTTACAAATGGGGAAATGTCATTCTTTCTTATAGAGGCATAAAATTCCATTGTGTATATGTACCACATTTTCCTGATCCATTCGTCTACTGAGGGGCATCTGGGTTGGTTCCAGATTCTAGCTATGACAAATTGCGCTGCGATGAACATTGTTGTGCTGGTGGCTTTACTGTGATTTTGTTTGTGGTCTTTTGAATAAATAACCAAAAGTGGGGTTGCTGGGTCATAGGGGAGTTCTATATTTAGCCTTCTGAGGAATCTCCATACTGCTTGCCAGAGTGGCTGAACCAGTTTACATTCCCACCAACAATGAAGCAGGGTTGATGTGGTGGATAACATTAATTGACTTGCGTATATTAAGCCAACTTTGCATCCCTGGGATGAATCCAGTTTGATTGTGGTGTATGATTTTTTTGATGACCTGTTGAAGTCGATTGACCAGAATTTTGTTGAGAATTTTTGCGTCTGTGTTCAGGGAAATCGGTCTATAGTCCTCTTTCCGTGATGAGTCCCTGCCAGGTTTTGGGATGAGGGTTGTACTGGCTTCATAGAATGTGTCTGGTAGTGAACGTTCTCTTTCAATTTCATTGAAGAGTTTGAGAAATATTGGTGTGAGTTCTGTTTTGAAGGCCTTGTAGAATTATACAGTGAATCCGTCTGGACCTGGGCTTTTCTTGGATGGGAGATCATTTATTGCCGTTTCTATTTCAATACTGGATATGGGTCTGTGTAGAAGGTTTGGGGATATGAATTTTTTCTAGGAAGTCATCCATTTCTTCCAAGTTCTTGAATTTGTTGGCATAAAGGTTTGCAAAATAGTCCCTTATTATTTTCTGAATTTCAGTTATTTCTGTGGTGATGTTACTTGTTTCATCTCTTATCTTGTTAATTTGAGTGTGCTGCCTTCATTTTTTGGTCAGGTTTGCCAGGGGTCTGTCTATCTTTTTGATTTTTTCAAAAAACCAACTCTTTGTTTTGTTGATTCTTTCGATTTTTTTTGTCTCTAATTGATTTAATTCTGCTTTGTTTTTAATTATTTGCTTCCATCTATTGACTTGGGGTTTGGCTTGTTGTTCTCTTTCAAGGAAATTAAGGTGCTAGGTGCTTCCTTAAATTATTGAGTTTCTGTTTCTCCAGTTTGTTGGTGTATGCACTCAGAGATATAAATTTTCCTCTGAGTACTGCCTTTGCTGTGTCCCAAAGGAGCTGGTACTTTGTGTGCTCATCTTGGTTGAATTCCATAAACATTTGAATTTCCGTTCTAATTTCTTCAATAACCCACTGATGGTTCAGCAGTGTGTTGTTTAGTCTCCATGAGTTGTAGGATTTTCTGTGGTGGCTGTTTGAGTTGACCTCTAATTTTATTCCATTGTGGTCTGAGAGAATGCAGGGAATGGTTTTGATACTTCTGAATTTGTACAGATTTTCTTTGTGCCCTAAGATGTGATCTATTTTGGAGAATGTTCCATGTGCTGCAGAGAAGAATGTGTATTCTGTTGTTGCTGGGTGGAATATTCTGTAGATGTCGGTTAAGTCTAGTTGGAGTATGCAATTATTTAGTTCTGTGATTTCTTTGTTTAGTTTTTGGCATATTGATCTGTCCAGAGGTGACAGTGGAGTGTTTAAGTCCCCAACTATCAATGTGTTTGGGTCTATGAGTGTTTTTAGAGTCAGTAGTGTTTGTTTGATGAAGTTGGGTACTCCTGCATTTGGTGTGTAGATATTTAGAATGGTTATATCTTCCTGTAGGAGAGATCACTTTACTAGTATGTAGTAGCCTTCTTTGTCTCTTCTTACCTTTTGTAATTTGAAGTCAATATTGTCTGATACTTGGATTGCAACTCCAGCCTGCTTATGGGGGCCATTTGCTTGATAGATTTGATTCGAGCCTTTCACTTTTAGAAGATGTTTACTTTTGCTGGATAGATGTGTCTCTTGGAGGCAGCAGAAAGATGGATCTTGATTTTTGATCCAACTTATGAGCCTATGTCGTTTGATTGGAGAATTAAGTCCATTAATATTGAGTGTTAGGATTGAGAGATGATCGTTTGTTCCTTTCATTATCACTATCTTGTTAAAAGCTGAGTCTTCCCATTTCTTGATCTGATGTTTACTATTTAGGGTTCATTTCTCTGTCTGTATTGGGATCTTGATTATTTTCCCTGTATAGTACATGTTTGAGGATTTTCTGTAAAGCTGGTTTAGTGGAGATGTATTGATTCCGTTTTTCCTTACTGTGGAAGACTTTTATTTGACCTTCGGCTATGAATGAGAGTTTGGTTGGGTACAGTATTCTTGGTTGGTAGTTATTTTTATTTAGGGTTTGGTATACCTCATTCCAGCCTCTCCTTGCTATCATGGTCTCTGCTGAGAAATCTGGGGTAATTCTGATTGCTTTTCCTTTATATGTGATTGTTTTCTTCTCCCTAACAGCTTTAAGGATTCTTTCCTTGTACTCTACTGATCCTGCTTTGCTCACAATGTGTTGGTGGGATGTCCTATTCTAGTCTGGTTGGTTTGGGGTTCTAAATGCTTCTTTTATCTCTATAGGCCTATCCTTCTGGATATTTGGTAAGTTCTCAGCTAATAATCTATTAAATAGATTGCCTATCCCATTAACTTCTTTCTCCAATTTTTCTTCAATTCCTATTATCCTTAAATTGGGCCTCCTGATCGTGTCTTGAATCTCCTGTAGTGATCTGTTATGTTGATTGGACTGGATTTGTATTGATATTTGATCTTTCTCCATAGATTCCAGGGAATCTTCAGCTCCTGAGATTCGATCTTCTGTTTCAGTTAGTTGGGACTGTATGCTAGCTACTTGATTTCGAATGTCTTTTCCTTCTGGACTTATCTTTCCTGATGATTTCCATGTCATCTCTGAGGTCTTGCATGGACTTCTTTACTTCATTAATTTGGTCTTGAGTGCTGTCTCTCAAATCTTTTACCTGGGTAGCTATCTTTTCATTTGACTCTTGAATTTCATTTATCTTTCTATTTGTTGAGGCCATGAAATCATCTATTACTTAATGGAAGGATTGCTGTATTGATTCATACTTTTCATTTAACATGTTTATCAGTAGACTTTGTAGAGCATTTTGAGGGTTCTCTTCTATGTCTTTGGTTGACTGCTCTGTTTCCTGCTTGTTTTGAGTGGGAGAAAAGACTCCATTGTTTGCCATCTTTCTTGTGTTTCTTCTGCACATTTGGATTGGGAATGCCAATCTACAATCACCTGTGAGCACCGTTTAAGACCCAAAGCAGCCCTTACCAAGCACTGTTGTGTAAATCTTATAAGTTCACAATTATATACAGATACCTTGTATACCTGTCTTATAAACTTAGATTTGGTGTTCCTAAAGAATATAATTTCAGTATAACAACCGATCCTGGGCCCTGTATTCAGTAGTTACTTATTCACTGTTACATCCCTATGAGCAATTCTTGTTCTTATATTAAGTTCTTTTACGACTGGCTTTCTCTATGAATCCCTTTGATTCACTCGGATTAAGCAGGGATACCCTCTATCCAATAACCAGGAGTCAATGGAACCTGGAGGTCCTGGCAGTAAGTCAGGAGGGAAAGTTAGAGGTAGTAAAGAGAATAGAGTATAATGTATTTGGGGGGGGGTGATGATTTTGGTTTAGTTTCAGTGATGTGGAAAAGTGGAGAAGAGTGGAATCAGTAGAAAGAACAAGGTTAAAATGATAGACAATGGAGCGTTAGCAGAAAAGAGTGGAGGTGTTATTCATAGGAAAGTAATTTTTAAAGAAAGAGAACGCAAAGAGAGAAATAAAGTAAAAATACTGGAAGACAGATGCACAAAACAGAGAAAAATTATTTAAAAAAAATAAAAAGGAACAAATCCAGAAAAATGAACGACCAAAAAAAACCACAAAAAACAAAAAACAAAAAAAACTTGGTAAAACAAACAGGTAAAAATGGAAAACAAACAAACAAAAAAAACCAAAGACATTTCAGAAGTGAAAAAATTTTAAAAAAAGTTTAAAAAATATTTGAAAAGAAAAATAAAAATGGAGTCTTCCTTGTTTGGGTAGTCTTTCCCCACTCTCTGGTTTCCTTGCGATGGTCTGCAGTCTATTTTCCTTATTGACTGGTTTGACTTGCTTTCAGTTTGCAGGGGGTGGATCTGTTCTGACCCTTCTCCCCTGTTGGTTGGTGCAATCCTGGGTCTCTATGGTTTGCACAGCTTGCAGGTAGGCCTTGGGCATCCTCTATAGATGGGATGTGAGCAGTCTCGGGAACTGTGGCTCCCCTGTCTGCTGTGGGGCCACGGCCTTTAATGCCTGGCTTTGAATAGGCTGTGTACACAGCAGGGCGGGGCACCTCTGGCCTGGTTTAGCCAGCTGAGAGTTGCTTGCCTGGGGGAGGTTCCTCCCTACTGGGCGGGGCGGCCACCTGGTGGAGCTGGCTATGGAATTCAGCTCCATTTTGGGCTGGGAATTGGGCTTCCTCTATGACAGGACCGTTTATCTGTCTCAGGAACTGTTTGTTCCCCTGTATGGTGTTTCTGTGCCACTGGTAGCTGCTCGCCGCTTTTGCTTTAAATTTAGAAATTCCGGCGGGCAGGGAGGGGCACCTCTGCCTAAGCTGTGGCCCAGACGAGCCTCCTGCTTGGGCAGGTGGTGTTCTCCTGGGCAGAGCTGGCTCTCACTGGTCGGTCTCTCTTGCCCTTTTCAAAGATGGCTCCTTTGTCCTCGCTTTCCCCAGGCCCGCTTTAGTTCCAGTCTGGTCTGACCCTATGCCAGTGTCAAAGATGGCACTTTGCTCTGGCAGTGGGGGAAGGGCTACCTTCCAGAAGCTGCTCTGTGGGTGCAGAGTGAGAATATATTTCATGGGGTACTCACGCTTTCTCTGTGATTTCAGCCCATCCGTGCTCAGCCGCCGTCTGGAGGATTTCTCCCTGATCTATGCTGTGTGCTTTAGCCGTGCGGAGTGCGGGTCACTGTGCCGGGTGCTGTGTCAGTGCCAGGTGCTGTGCCAGCACTGGCACTGGTGCGGAGGCGGGACGCTGCCTGGAGCACAAGTCTGTGTTTTCAGAAGAGCAAAGTTGATTTTTTCTTCCTGGCCAGAATCCCTGTACTGTTAGAACTTACTCTGGCTGTCTTTCAAGGAGTAAAAGTTTCTATGGGGTGAGAAAACTGTGATGTCAGAAGGTGCTCAGCTAGGGCTCTGCTGCTTCTCCGCCTTCTTCCCGGAAGTCCATGTTTTATCTTTTAAAGTGAAATAAACTTTGGAACTTTGAATTTTACTTCTCTCTTCTTAAAGTGAAAGCCATTTAAAACGTCATTTGAATTGGAATTCAATTCCATCTTCCTTTAACAAATTCTCTAATAGTTTAGAAAAACAGAGGCCACCAGTTATCCTAGGTCTGCAAAACTTTAAAAGTGGCTGGAAATAATAAAATCTTGTTATACTTATTTGTTACAGATAGAACTTTTCTGTCAGCCTCTCAAAATGAGTCTGAGATTAACTGTGTTTTATAAAAGTTACACTTCAATATTGTTTATAAAACAGTTTCATAAGGTTTAAGCTGCCAGGTGTGGTTGTGAATTTCTATAATACCCAGTACCCAGGAAAGTGGAAGAAGGGAGGATTTTCTTTTTGAGGGCAACCTGGGTTACAAAACAAAATCATATCTCAACAAAAGCTTTAATAACCTCTAAAAGTCTAACATTAATTAAACTTTAAAATAAAATGTGCTGCAACATAAGCTTAAGGTGTTAAACACTATAAATTACCTCCACGAAAAGATATATTATTACTTTGATTCAGTTTATTATTCAGTTTCATTCAGTATATTACTATTTTCATTCAGTTTAAGATTAATATAAATAGTACAATACAAAAAAAGTCCAATATTTTCAAAAGAGACATAAGGTTTTGATCTTCTCATTAACTGTCTCTGAGTATCGAGTGCTCTTTCATTACATGATTTTCTTTGTTCTGTCAATAAGCCCTCCTCATTCTCAGAATTTCATTCAAATATTAGACGAATTAAGAAAAATGAACATTCTCTGAAGGAAAAATAGACTTGCTGTTCCATGCATATTTAAACCTTTGAATTACCTTATTTGCAGGATTCCATTTTGTGCAACTTTCTGTCTCGTTTTGTTTTCTCTTTTCTTTTGCTCTGTTTTTGGTAGTGCTGGGAATAGAACTCAGGATCACAACACATGCTAGACAAGCATTCCACTACTGAGTTATACACCAGTCCTTCATTTGTCTTATAACAATTTTCTCTTGAAACACCCTGTTCCCTTTATCATATTTAGCAGAGCTATACATTCCCTCTGCTTTAGATATGTAAAATAGAAAAGTAAAGTCTACACAGGTACTAACACAGAATTTCAATATTGTATTGGTTTAATAGTTATGAGATGCCCCTTCATTTAGTATACTTCCCTCTTAAGCATAAGGTAATGAATTGTTGTAATTTTCTTGCATAGTTTTATTTGAACAACACTTCTGCAATTTCCTTTGGAGCAAGAAAAAAAAACAGTTGAAAGGAACTGCCTTATAACATGGCTACCGATAAAGGAGTCAAACATAAAGCAATATTTCTAGAGTGTTATAACCTCACTTTAAAAATTATTAGTACTGACTTTTAGTCCCTTGCAATATTTCTTTCCATTTAAAAATTGATCTATTTACCTATTTTAATGAGCTAAAATTAACATGATGAGCAGGTAATCATTGCAATGATAAAGTCTCTCTGAAATGGGTGATTGGGATTCAAGTGTTTGAGGTTGCTACAACAATGATTCATTTCTATAGGTCATATGAGCAGTCTCCCTTTCAAACCTTGTTCTCCTATGCCTTTGGTAGAGTAGGCAGAGACAATCATGCATCGTCTTCCAGTAAATCTCATCTTTGTTTTTACACTGGAATCTGTGTTTTTTGTTCTGGAAAGGAGGGACAGAGATGGAAGGTCTACAAGAATTGTGTGGCCTGTAATTCCCTTTCCTTTTTTACTTAGGCCCAGGAGAATGGATAGTCAGTGCATATTACTAATGTAAGAAGCTGAGGGCCTCGTTCTAAAATCTGAGTGGATTACCAGCTTCTCACACTCACACTAAGCACTCCCTCTCTTAGTCCATCTTTTTTTTTTTTTTTTTGGCCAGTCCTGGGCCTTGGACTCAGGGCCTGAGCACTGTCCCTGGCTTCTTCCCGCTCAAGGCTAGCACTCCGCCACTTGAGCCACAGCGCCACTTCTGGCCATTTTCTGTATATGTGGTGCTGGGGAATCGAACCTAGGGCCTCGTGTATCCGAGGCAGGCACTCTTGCCACTAGGCTATATCCCCAGCCCGACTCTCTTAGTCCATCTTAAACTGTGGTTCATAAATACTGTATTTGGAAAATGGGAAAATGATAAAGAAATGTAAATCTAGTTTGTAGGTTTCCTAATGTGATAAATAATTGTCGTAATTGTTGCAGCTTACTATGAGTATAATCTCAAGTTAAACAGAACAAGATTTTCTACAAGAGAAAAATATAAAGGTTAGGTCTATATATTTATCTGATTTCTTTTAACTTTCTTATTTGAATTAAATGATACTTAGGCAGAGAAGTGTTTAGGCAGAGAGGCATTTAGGGAGTTGATGTTTTGTCAAATTTCATACACGTTTCTCTTAGGTTCATAACCAGAAGCTACATAGTTCATGAACTGTGATTTCCTATTTAGGAAAGTATATGGGTGTTGTTCCTGTTAAAGATATAGTCTAACACACAAGCTAAATGGGATTGTTCATGTGTGGAGTACTGAGTACTGGAGTACATACTTTTGTGTTGCTTCTAGAAGCTCACATGACTGGTTTAGTTAACAAGTAAAGAAAGAGAAATTTCTTTCTTGTCAAATATACAATTACTGGCCCAGAACTGTATGGCATATATATATATATATATATATATATATATTTATATATTTATATTCATCTATGTACATGTTATATAGATATATATCCATATATTACATAATAGGTAATGTATATCCCTATATATAATATAGGGACAATATAATATATATCCATACATATCATATATATACATAGATACAGATACAATAAATACACTACATATATGTATATATATTATATATTGTTTATATATATTTATATATATTTTATATATATTGTTGATTGTTTACTAAGTGTTAAGTGTCAAACTAGGCATGAGAAAATTGGAAAGTCATTCAGTCACTACAATTGGACATAGAAAGGATTGAAATTTCTACTCCACACATTTCTCCATCTGAGAAATCTATCTATTTATCTATCTATATATATCCAATTACTGCCTTGAGAATTTTAGTGTTCCTTTTGGAACTGTAAAAGTAGGCTGAGAACTTTTTAAAATTTGGACAAAGGACAATATAATTTTCTTATTTATTTCCTAAGGAAATTGTTTCCCTTCATGCATGTTTCTTTTTCTTCATCCTCTTCTTTCTTTTCTTATTTTACCTTCTCTTAAAATTTTTTTTAACATTACATATTTGACAATCATACATATTGACTCAGTACCACTAAAACGACAGTATTCTTAATAAAAACAGCAAGTATAAATATACTGTAAAAGAAATAAAGCACTTTAACACAAAACTTTCCTTTAAATCAATCTTTTCCTCTACCTCAGTAGGAAAATAGTGTTATTCCATGGTACTGGGGGTTGAACTCAGGGATTTCCTCCAAGTATTTGACCACTTTTACCACTCCCCTAGTCCTTTTGAATTTAGGTTATTTTTTACATAAGGTCTTGGGCTAAGTTTTGCACATATGACCCTCAGGTTTCCATCTGATCCTCCTATCTCTGCTTCCTGAGTAGCTTACAAGTATGGACATAAGCCACCATGCCTTGCTCAGGAGAGTATGTAAAATGGAAAGCAGCTATGTGAAGAAGCAAGAGCAGGATTAGTTACATAAAAAATTAAAAGGGAAATTAGAAGTGATAGTCCACTTAGAAAAATAAAGAAAAGCTTCCTGAATTTGTACTTGGGTTAATAAAACTTGTGCTCACTCTTAACTCTTGTAAGCTAGTTTTCTCTGACTAAGACTGTTAACATCTCATATAAGTTTTATGAGTACACTGAGAACAGAACAGTTTTTTTTTTCTAGAAATAGAATGAAAGTGGTCAGGGCACTGACATGTAGACAGTCTGTGAGACAATTGTCTTATAATGATGCTTAACTGAGTGTCTGGTTCTGAACTATCATACCTTTCCATGCAGCAATTAGAAACCTTTCCATGCAGCAGTTAGATGGGTCTGGGCTTTCTGAAGACATTTCCTGTCTTGTTTTAGTCAATGTTTTTATGTTCGGTAGTAGGGAGAGAAGTGGACAAGAATGCAGGCTGGAAAATCAGAAAATGGGCTTCCATGTTTTCTCAGTACCCTTAGTAAACAACTGGGAAAGAAAAATGCTTCTTGCCTGACAGAAGTAGAGGTGGAGCTGTGGAGGGCAAGAAACAGATAAGCAAGGGCACGTAATGCAGGTAGTCTGCAGGCCTGAGCCCCTTAGCTCTGCTTCTGGAGCTGAAATGAAAGGGTCAAAAGAACGATTCAGCAGAAATGTTGCAAAGGCATAGGAAAATGAAAGGAGGCAAAATGAGTGAATATTTGTTGATAGTTTACTAAGTGCTAAGTGCCAAACTAGGCATGAGAAAATTGGGAAGTCATTCAGTTACTACAATTGGACATAGAAAGGATTAAAATTTCTACTCCACGCATTTCTCCATCTGACAAATCTAGATTTCTAACAGATTCACAAGTTGTGTTATCCAGCTTTCTGTTGCTATAACAAAGACTTAAGACAGTCAGCTTGTGAAGAGAAAAGTTGCATTAGCTCTTAGTTGAAATCCATGATGGATAGGCCCTGTGGCTTGGGGACTGTGGGGAGGTGACAGCACCACAAGAAGTAGGTGACAAAGCAAGACTATTCACCTCGAGGCCAGAAGGGAAAGGGGAAAAGGAAGATATGTGGGTGATACAATCTCCTTTAGGGAAATGTCTCCCAAAGAGCAGCAGACTGACCACTGGACCCACATCCAACAGGCTAATCAACTTCCTCCTTGTGATGTAACAAATTAACATTTTGGAAGGCATTCCTGATCTAAACTGGAGTACGAAGAGTGAGTTGAAAAGAACTTTAGTAATCAGAACAAGCATTTTCTTTTTTCAAAACCTTGGAATAGAACTGATCTTTATCCTTTAGAGCTTGCATTTGAATAGTGGTCAAACAAAGTAACTTTTTAATGTTTGATAAGGCGATGAGTGTCACTGAAAATTGGTCTGGGTGAAGAAGTAAGTTACAATCTTAACTACAGTAGTCAGAATGAGCAAAGCCCTAAAGAAGATGAGGAGTTAGCCTCCTAGAGATGGAGAGGGGAGCCACTGCAGCAGAGGGAGACTCTGAAAGTCCCCTCAGGCAGACACAGTTCATGTGGAAGATCAGTAAGGAGGCCCCACAAAGGCCTTATTATTCCTAATAAAGACAATGAAGTAGGTGTCTATACTAAATCTAAGGGGTGCTGTGATCAATCCATAAAATTTATCCAGTTTTGGCCAGTCCTGGGGCTTATTTCAGGGCCTGAGTACTGTCCCTAGCTGCTTTTTGCTCAAGGCTATCACTCTACCACTTGAGCCACAGCACAACTTCTGGATTTTTCTGTTTATGTTGTGCTGAGGAATAGAACCCAGGGCTTCAATCCATAAATTTTAAAGTATTTTAGGGACAATAGCAAATAAACCAAGCATATATTGCTTGAGGGAATAAAATGGGATGGTAATTAGCAATGTATTAAAATGGCAATAAAATATATCTCCAAATGTACTTGATTTGTTATTGATGAATGTTTTAGTTTGGAATTATTTAGCTCCAAATTCCAATCCCCCTGGAGAGTATACATGTATAATTTACTTCTTGGTCTTTTCCTACCTTTTCCTTTTGAGAAGTGGTTGTTCCCATCCTAAATATGTTAATCCACAGATATCTTTAGTACTGGGGCTGGTGCCAATAATCAAGCTGGAAGAATAGAATACATTATTTGTTGCAATAATTGGTTCCAAGAGAGGATATGTGTGTAGTAGACATATTTGATTCTTTCTGAAAATTGATGTGGACTTCAGGAGGTTGTGTTCTTTTGTAAGGAACACTAGCCCAAAAATGTGATTCCAGTGGGTATTTACTTTGCTTACATGGAAATAACTTCCTCGAAAACAGAACTGGGTGCTGGTGGTTCACACCTGGAATCCTAATTACTCAGAAGACTGAGACTTGAGGGTTGCAATTCAAAGTAAGCACAGGTAGGAAAGTCTGAGACTTATCTCCAATTAACTACCAAAAAATCCAGAATTGGAGATGTGGCTTAAAGTGGTAGAACACTAGCTTTGAGCACAAAAGTTAAGGAATAGCACCAGGCCACGAGTTCAAGCCTCAGAACCAGCACATGTGTGCATGCACACCCACCCACCCACACTCACAAACAAATTTTTAAAAAGAAATCAGACAGGGGAGAAGAGGGAGAAAGACAGATACAGCGAGACAGAGATAGATAGGAGGATAAAAATGATTGCAACCTTATATTCAGTTATGTTTGAAGGAAGCTTGATTTCTCATGAGCTAATAAATTTCTTTGACTCACATCCATTGGAGTTGGTATTCCATTGCCTGAAACTCCAAAAATTCCATAACATGGGAATACTGACCTCTCCAAACATGAGTATGCCCATGAGTCCCAAGAACTGTCTTAAGGACCTTCAGAACTGGTTTGCAGCATCCTCTCTGTTATCACATATTGGCCCTGTCCCAGAGCAGGCTCTGCTGCTCTCAGCCAGCATGAACTGACCTGAAGTCTGCTGCTGGCAGTGCCTTGTCTCTGCAAAGTGGAGTCCCTTCCACCTCTGCTTACTGCTCTGAGAAGTTGCTGAATGTGAAGGACATTCACAGCACTAGCTGGGCTCCCCTGATGCACAGGATTGTAAATACTTTTAGTTAAATTATTAAAACAGAGTCTTAAAAGAATTTAAAGGCCACTCTCAGATTTCAAGACCGAATTTAGTGGTACTTGTCACACTATTCTAGCACCATCCCATACTAATTGATATGATAGTAAATACTACTATAACAAGTATATATATATGTACAAAGTTACATGATTTGTTGTGGGATGGAGATAAGCTGTGTACTAAGTGCTATCACTGGTAAATCTTGGAAGCAGCTCAACATTTTACATTCTGAGGTCATGTCTCAGCACTGTGGATCTGGTTTGGGGCAGGCAATGTAGATCTGGAGAGTGGTTAGTAAGCAAACACAGGTAGGGGAAGTTGTGATAGACAGGACAGCTGCTCATCATCTTACCATTTGAGTGGCATTTTACACTGTAAGACATTTTATTTACGAGTTTAAGGAAATCTAAAATTCAGAATGATGTTTATATGAGAGGGTTGTGCTTTACAATTCTCCAATGAAGACATAATTTTAGAAGCAATTTTCCAAGTTCAAATACCTGACATCTATCTATGGAGAGTCTTTACACATTTGGAGGTCCCCCTATAAAACAAACACAAGATTTAGGATCTGACAGTGAACCTCTTTTTAATATTTAATAATTGTTGATCTTGTAATGGCTTCCCTCCATTCTCCCTCAAGCTCACTTTGTGGATTTTAGAAAAACCTTGAGGCTCTGCAGTGAATCTTCTGCTACCACTTGCCAGATTCATCACTCAGTTCTAGCTCTGCTCTGCACTAATGAGATGGGCGTGGCTCACTTTTCACATGATCCAGCTGACTCAGCAAGGGTGGATTCCAGCATCTAGGAAATGTCTCTGCCTCTTCATCTTTTTATTTATTTATTTTTAATTTTATTGTGAAGGTGATGTACAGAGGGCTTACAGTTACATAAGGTAATGAGTACATTTCTTTTCAAGCAGTTTTTCCCCTACCTCATTTTCTCCTGCTTTCCCTCCCCCTGACTCACCTGTAAAGGTCATTTCTAACACAGTGTCTAGTGAGTATCACTGTTGCATTGATTTGCCCTTTTTCCACTGTTTTTGTGATTCCCCTTTCCTTCCCCAAATCAGCCTGCTGTGCATATCTAAAAGAATGTAAAGGAACAAATTAGAGCTCAAAATGAAAAAAATTCCTCATATCCTTTTTCTTCCCCAATATAGTAAGTCAAAGAAGATGTGATTTCTCTGTTATTGAGTGTGCTGTTTTGCCTAACATGTGGGAAAATTCAGTGATCTGTTATTCATCTTGACTAATCAAGAGAGCTGTTGCTTGCTAATAATGTCATATAGCAGGAACATTGGACCAAGGGTGTGGGGTTTTGGTTTTGCTGTTGGAGTTCAGCCCATACCAACGAGCCGCACACAGAAACTTTGCATTGAAGTAATGGTGCAGTACTTACACAGAATCCTTCACATTGCAGGCCCAGTTTCTGATTTCAAAGTGTGATGCTGCATGGAGGAGGAAGTATTATTTCTCTTTGCTATGGTTTCCTTGATTAAAAAATCTTATTATTATTAATTATTACAGTCTATTGCCAAATTGTTCCCAAACTCCCAAGTGGAACTGAGACTATAGGCATGTAACACTATACTTGGTTATTCATTCTTAAATGAATACAAGTTTCAATTAAAAAAAAAAGAACATTGAAAAGAATGGTCTTTTGTGGAAATACCACAAAAATAGGAAGCCAAGAAGGAAACTTTTGCATGGTTCTTCAAGTGGTAGCACAGGAGAGAGGAGGTACCACGTGGCACATTGTGGATTTCCCAAATCATTATCATAAATGGCTACAGAACTGAAAACGTTTGCTTACTGCAAGCTTCCTTAATTTTAAGTGGCATTCCGGACACTGGTGACTTATACCTCTAAACCTAGCTCTTTGTGAGGCTGGAGCCTGCCCCAGCAGATGAATCAAAAAGATTTATCTCCAATTAACTAGCAAACAGATGCAACTAGAGGTGTGGATCAAGTGCTAGAGCACTAACCTTGAACAAAAAGCTAAGAGGGCAAGGACCTGAGTTCCAGCCCCAGTACCAGCAATTACTCTCCTTTAGTTTTCTTTCTATATTGACAAGGAGTTTAGAAGTACTTATTTTCTCTCTTAATTCAGCTTTCCTCTCTAGATAGCTACCAGGTTAAATTGTTTCTCCTCTTGAAATCAAAGCCTTCATCCAAGGTAGAAAGTACCTTCTCAAAACAACATGGATTCTTATTATTTTCTATGTCTGTGTGAATTCTAAAACCTTATTGTTTTTCCAATGAATACAGTCCTAGATGCTCTTTAGGCATTTTCAGAAATAATTAATGGATCTTGCAGTGGTCCATCACTCTAGCCCACACTCTACCCCTTCCCTCCCTGTCGTGACAGATGTTAATAACTCCTTGAGATGTATCTCACGTAATTTGGGTGCACTTTAGTCTTAGACACATATTGCAGACAGCTTACTGCCCATCAGAGATGACACACAAAGGCATCTATTTGCAAGTCCTGGGTTCTAATGGTTAGTTTGAGCTATGTTGTCTTGCTCTCGCTCTCTTGTATAAAAAAAAGGCAAGCAGGGAATTCCCCCTACTGGAAAGGATTTCAAATACTGCCTTCCTGAACTTTCTGAATCAAAGAGCATCTGACATTAGGGATTCTGAAGGAATAACATCTGGGAAAGTCATTTCCAACCAAAGAGAATTTCAATTCCAAGTATCCAAGAGAAGACCGTCAGGGCAAGGATTTGGTAAACACGGACAGCACAAACGTCTATGGTTTGTTTAACTGAGAGCCAGTTCTCTGTTTTTGAAATATTCTACACTCTATTATGGGGGAACACAAACAACTACCTGAGTGATGTAAGAGAATGGTTCCACTAAGAAGTGGCAAAATAGTTACTTTTAAGAATGAAAAAGGCAAGCCAGAGAGCTGAAAAATACATTTCGACCCACACTATTACAAGAAGGGATCATTTAGCCACAGTTAATTTTGGCCCTCTAAATGAAATTAAGTTAAGAGGACAAACAAGATTGTGCTGTGTCAGAAAACAGACTGTATCATACATTTTTAGTAGTACATGTTATTAAATATACTTAACATAAAATCTGCATTTTGTGGAAAATTTTCTCTACTACAGACTTTAGATAGTAGGGTCCAGCCTTAGCCAGGGGTGTGACCATATCTTGTCTAGCCCAGTTTGTGGTTGTAGGCCCATGCTGCAGAATCTCCTGTTGGCTTCATCTATTCTTGATTCTGTTTCTAAACCAGCTATATCTCCCTGCACCTCTTCCTTCTCTGCCTTAATGAGTTCACTATCTTACCTCTTCCCTCAAGCCTCCAACACAATGTTCTTATTCTTTATCTGATTAACTCTTGGCTCCATTTTCTAAGAATCCTATCATGGTACTCATTTATGCATCAAGGAGTAGCCATGTCTTAATGGAAATGGCCTGAAGGCTTTTCATTCTCAAATTTTTCTCTCAGTCTGGGCAGTTTTGTTAATGAGCCTGCACACAATTGGTAAGGAGGTTTTCATATAAAAGAACTTTTATAAAATTGGTGTGCTTTTATTTTAAAAAATCATCTCACATTTCTTATAGCATAGAAGAGGGAAAGAGAGAGAGAGAGAGAGAGATAGAGAGAGTGTGCGTGTGTGTGTGTGTGTGTGTGAGTGATGTTTTTTGTGAACTATGCTTGAAATTCTCTTTATGAATGTCTGTACCAGAACAGAAATAGGATTAACAGGTACTTCAATCATGGAATATTTTGCAGAGAGGTATACTCCATGCTTAGGTTTCTTGTCTTAAAATGTATGCCTTTTCAGTTTTTCCATAGTGTATCTTTGTCTTTATTGTATAAACATTTGTTCTAATTGATTTATGTGATCTTACTATGTCTAAGGTTTAGTAAACCTAAGTCTTGTAACGTCTAAAGCTCTCAACTTTAGCAAATACAAAATAAGAAACATTTGGATTTTATATAAACAGAACATAATTTATTAATCTAAGTATGTGCCCTGTTTGTTTTTGAGATAGGGTCTTTGTAACATTGCCTCTGCCTCTCTAGTGAACCTACCTGCTTCTTTAAATTAGCTTTAGATGTATGTGAAACTCACAGTGAGCCTAATCAGTGCTTTTCTTGGGAGATGTTCACTTAGGTTTTGGGGTGCTGCAAGAATAGTTAAAAGAATTCTGGCTCCCTATCAAGATTCAAATATGGTAAAACTGAATAGAGTTGTTTTTAGAACTAGTGACTTCCAGGGACACTAAGCAGAGACTTCTTTCTTCCAGGCAATGTCTGGCATTGAAATGTGAGCGGTGCATCAGAGGTAACCTGTAACAGGGAAATCATCTTTCTGTAAAGTGTAAAGCTATTATTTCAACTGTACCATTTCATTCTTAACAACAAAAGAGTTAGAGAACATAAACCAAACTTGTCTTTTTATGAACCATACTGGGGCGTCCTTTATGAGAGTGTCCACTGTATATATTTTAAATCCAAACAGAACAATTTCCTTAAAACTTTGTTTATACTAGTGGTCTTGATGAAATCCACATGGTGATGTTGATTGACAGGGAAAAGGACATCAATAACTGGCAAGAAATAAGACTTCATTGTGAAATGAAGACGTTTGCCCCAAAATTGTGGAGCTGAGATGGAAATCTTAAGTTCCTTAACCTTCTCACTAGAGTCATTCTCGAGTCCTATATCCCTTTGACAGCCATTGCTAGATTATTTTTCCACTCTCACATTGCCAAACAAAAAGCCTGCCAGAATCATCTTTGCATTCATCATCTCTTGGATAGATTATTGTGAAGTGACGTATTGAGTGTAGTGTCTGGGAGCAGGGAGTGGGAAGGGAAGTGGCCTCAAATGAGCAGAACAGACTAGAGGTTTTCTAAGTTACTTGAGGTCTTGGATCTATAAGTCCCCCAAGGCCATCCCACTATCTTTCTTTTTTCCTTATAATAGCTATGCTTACAATTTATAGGAAATGATTTAAAGTAATATTGCTACCCAGTGAGATTTTCAGTATGGTCGTTTCTTTTTTAAACAATAAAATCCCTGTTCATCATGGCTCTACTCGTTTAACCTCCTTGGATATGCTTAGTGTAATCAGGGAAGTGCATCTGTGTCCATCCCCTACGTTTTAGATGAACATGTCTGGATCTATCTCATATCCTCAAATCCAGAGCTATGCAGCTCCTTCATTTTTTGAAATTCATATGAATATATATATAATTTTGTATGAGCATATATATAGTAAATTTGTGTGAATATATGTAGTATTTAATTAATATGTCTACATTCTAAACAATACCAGGCCTTAATGACATTTCCATGTCAATCTCCTGACTTGTATGCTCTTGGTGGTTTAACTTGTATGTTTATTGTTCACCTCATCCTCACAAAAGATTATGACTAAACACTCAGTAGTTTACCATTTTTGAATATTTTCAATGCACTTTGGTCAAATTTATCTGTAATTTCTAGCTTGTAGCCAAATTTCCTAACAAAGTATTTTAGAAGCTGGATGTGGGAGTACATGCCTATAATTTCAGCAAAATATGAGACCATACTTCCTTCTGAAGATTTATTTACTTTTTTCACGTACACAAAAAATGAAGGTATCAGAAAGAAAGTTTCCCTCAACCTCACACACTAAACCCCTAGCTATATTTGTATTCTTGTCTCTTATTTGTTTGTATCTAGTCATCATTCTAATTCCTCAAATCAGTCATTTTCTACCCTCAGCTGTGAGGTACTCTGTCTCTCTTAGGTATAGTTTATAATTTCCTTTATTTTGATAAGTGGAATGGTGAGATATCACTTACAATGCATAGATACACATACACACACACATACACACACCCTCGGTTTTGCTTTCCCTTTATAGTAAGAGTTCTTTTGTTCATTTCTTTATTGTTAAAGTGATGTACAGAGGTGTTACAGTTTCATACGTAAGGCAGTGTGTACATTTCTTATCCAACTTGTTACCGCCTCCCTCATTTTTCCCTCACCACCACCCTCCCCAATTCTCTCCCCCCCCATGAGTTGTACGTTGGTTTACACCATATAGTTTTGTAAGTATTGCTATCCAATTGGTTTGTCTTTTTATCCTTTGTCTCTCTATTTTGGTATTCCCTTTTCTTTCTCAAGTTCTAATACACATAGGTACAATATTAAAATGTGTTCTAGAGCCAGAGTTATCCTAGAACTCAGCAGACTGACACAGGATAGTCACGAGTTTGAGGAAAGCTTAAGCTTCATTATGAGACCCTGTCTCAAAAAACAAACAGGTATAGTAAACTGGTCTGAATTTGTAGTTTAACTTTGTCACCCACTTTGTCTAATTGGCTCTAACCTAGCTATTTTTTAAATCCAAAGGGCAGCTTCCAATCTCTCTCATCATTTATTGGAAACATTTGCAACTGGAATAGATTTTCTATTTGAAATAACACACATCATGAAAAGTAATCCGAGAAGTTTGAGATCCCTATACTTTGTCTCTTTTCTCTCTGGCTCTTGCTCTTTCATCTTGAAGGAAGATTCATCTTTTCCCATCTGGGCATTAACGGTTAGAGCTCCAGAGCCTCCATTCTGCACCCCCTCTCCCACTATACATAGAGTTCTTTTCAGGCAGTATGTTCACAGTTTAATTCCTATCTTAGAAACAATACAATCATAAGCTGAAATTTTATTTCTCAGGCAGAAACCTCTCATCAGAGCATCTAATTCATATGTGTGATTTAGTACTCTCTGTTTAGATGTCAAATTCTTCCTCAAAGTCAAGATTTTATGAATTTATGAATTCGTGATTTTCCATCCAAACTCCTTCTCTGTGTTCCTTGTCTCAGTGAATTACACCAATGGCCACCCATTTAATTACTTAACACAGAAGCCAGGAAATAATATTGGATATTTTCCACACTCTCACTTCTGTAATCAAGTCCTGTCATCCTATTACTATCTCAAAATCTTTAGCACTTTTCTCCATAAAATACCATACTCTAAGTGCTTCTCTGACCAGCTTCATCTCTCATCATTTCCACCTCCCCCTTTGCATTCCACTTTACTGGCTTGATCATATCCCTGCAATCATAGCCCTACCCTGTGGCTACTTTGCTCTGTAATGAAAGCTCTTTTCTTTTGAACTATAGTTAAATTGTACTAAAGATCATGGTTTATACCATTTCCTTAAAATCATGCCCCTGACACAGATTCTTTTGATAAAATGTTCACACCAAAGAAAATAGAAATTCATTGTATGATTGTTTAATTAATGTCTGACTCTCTAGACATTGCATTTTTACTCCTTATTGTAGCTCCAGAATTTGGAATAATTCCTGGCAATTTGAGTTTAGCTTGCTGAATGAATGAACGAGTGAAGGATCTCAATCATGTGCTTGATCCTTCAGAAAGCTGTGGGATGGACTAGAACCAGTGACAGGAGAAAAATAGATGCTATGGCTTCAGCATTTCCAAAAGTAAACTAGTATTACCTAGTATTCTCCAGTTTTGATAGTTACAAAACATATATAGAACTGAGCAGAAAATTATAGACAGAGTATTAAATGCAGAACTACTTAACTTAATGCCAGCGAAACACATAGCCAAATGTTTTTCAAAATTAAAACAAGATTAAAAAAAAAGTAAGTCTTGCATTCAGCCTTATTTGGATTGATCCATTTGTTCTAGTTTCTATAGTTTATGATCTGGAATTAAAATTGGGAGGAATCTTCATCAACAAGTTAAATGTGGTCTTATTCTATATGGAGAAAAGCAATGCACAATGCCTTCCTGTGTGTGTGTGCATGTGCGCGTGCGCACACCCACACACCCACGTGGTATCTTACATTAAAATGAGGCATTTGAGAAAACATTGTTTTCCAACCATTCAACCATATGCTTCATACTTCAGTCTTAAGGCTATCTTCTTTCCCTTCGTTCTCATTTACCTATCAAATCTCACTCAATTTTCTTTACTCCCTGTGCTCCAGAAGCACCAGTGTGAACACTTGGAATTTTTCTTTATTGACTACGGGTAACAATTCTCATGGCCATGTTATACTAGACATCCGTTGTGCTTGTTCTTCACAGGAATTTTTTCTGCTTCTTTATACTTGGAAGGATGCCTGGCTGTTTTCCTCGGCTTCAGTTGGGTGCTTTCTTGACTTTTGTCAGCAACATCTTTGGTCCCCAAATCTTTTTCTCTAGGGTATGTTCCATAGGGCTTCCCATTTTTTTTCTAATCATATTCTTGCACTAAATCTACTATTATTACTTGATTATTAATTCTGTATCCTGTGTTCTCTGGTGCTTATTAAGGAAAAGTGTGCCTTTGCTGCTGTTCTCCAAAATTTTAGTTTTCATCTTAGTTGAAGCTGTTTGAAAATGTGTTCTCTGTCAATTTCTGCAGAAACTTCCCAGGTTTCTTTACACTTTCATTTTCATTTTCCTTCTTTGAATTGGGTCTTCCTTTCCTATGTGCTCTAATCACTGGTTATCTAACCTACTTGTTCAGACTTGCTGTAATATGGTCTGTGGTAAGGAATGAGAAGTGAAGCAGGTTGTCTCAGATGTTTACATTTTTTTTTTTGTACATTAGCTTTTATGTAAATGAATAACCCTGTACCAGACTGAGAGTACATGGAGTGGAGGAGGTAGGTGCCTTGAGTACTCCAGTAGCCTGTGGACAATAGAATGTATCCAAGAGCACCGAATGCCACTTTTACATAAAACACTTGGCAAGCAGTAATTAAAATTCCCAGTCTCCAACACTGGTTCTCCAATCTTGTAGTAGAATTTAGGTATCAGATTCCCAATCCCTCTGGCATTCAAATTCTGCTGACTATATATCCATATTACCGGTTGTGATCACAATATAAACCACCAATACTTATGGGGAGAACAAATCAGCTGTTGCAGCCACTGTCAAAGTGAGATCTGTGGTGGTACAACTATCTATGTCAAGTTAGAAAGTTTTTATTTTCCAATTGTATATTTTGTCCCCACAAGGCTAACACATGTAAAAACTCCCACTATGTGCATTCCACATGGTAAATCAGTGGGTTTACATGGGAGTTGTAATTAGCCTTCTTTCCTTTGTGGTTTTTGCAGGGAGAAAAAGAAGTAGAAACCTTATTAATGTTTACATGAGTCAAAAATACTAGTCAAAAATGTGCTTCAACCAAGATCCAAATTCAGATTAGATGTTCCTACATCTTGGATGTGTGGAAGAAACAAAGGCCAGTCAAATGAAAGTAAGCAAAAGGTATTCAGAACTCTTAAGCACAACGTAGTCATCTATGGTTGTGAATCTTTGTAGAGATTCAAAGGCAGGCAGATGGTTTAGAGTGGAAAAAGAGAGAGGATTAATTGTGCCCTGACTAGCAGCTATCTTGGGAAGGAAGCTGCAGCTAAGATAGCTTTAAACATGATGTTCTAGTTCATTGAAAAGGGTCTATTCTTTTTTTCTTCTCTAGGTTGTAAGATGGAATTGGGGTAGATAGTAAGGGAATGATCCATTATTAATCAAAATTTGGCCTTTCAGAGACAATTATCACACTGATTACTTGGCTATTGTTTGTTCTTAGAAGCAACAGTCTGAGTTCTGATTTTTTTGGAAGTCTGTGCTGGTTGGGGTTTGGACTTAGCGCTTCAGGCTTGCTACATGAATACTTTTCTGAGCCATACCTCGTGTGTGTGTGTGTGTGTGTGTGTGTGTGTGTGTGTGTGTGTGTGTGCGTGTGTGTGCAGGTTATTTTTGAAACAGGCTCTCAATTCCTGTCTAAGCTCATGTCTGAACTTCCTTCTACTTGCTATGCTTTATATTATATATGGGATGAGAGACATGTACCTCCCACATCAGGCTTCTTCCACTGAGCTGGAGTCTCTTGATCTTTTCTGCCCCAGCTGGCCTGGAACCATGCTTTTCTTGAGCTCAATTTCCCAAGTAGCTAGCATTACAAGAATGAACCACCAGTGACTGGCCACAGTCTACTTTTACATGTGATGTGGATGTTGTTGGTTTGTATGTACAGTCTCTCAGAAGTAGAAAACCGTAAAGAAGAGAGGACATTCCTTTCCTTTACTGTTATTTCATACATCTAAATGGGGAGTATCTCATAAAAGCAGATGTTTAAATATGAGGAAAATAGCATAGGTACATTTTCCTGGTCTACTAAGATTGAAAAATTTTGGAAACTCCTGTTTAGTATCTACCCCCCTAAATAGAGGAAAATAATGTATAAACAGCAAGAATCACAAAGTGAATTTAGATGTGGGTATAGCACAGAGTTTTTCTATGTGGAAAATATTCTCCATTTCCATGTTAAACTGAACCTAGCTATTGGATGGAAGAGTCAGATGCCATGATATTGTTGTGACTATCAAAGTGCAAGAAAAAGGGACCCATATGCAGAGAGAGACAGACAGGTATGACTTGATCCATCAGCTCTGTTACGGCTTAAATGTAAAAGCTCATGCTCTAAAGGCCTGGTCTCTAACTGGTGAGAAGTTCTGGAAGCAATAGGGGATGGGGTCTTGCTGGAGGAAGTATCCAAAGGGCCTGTATCTTGTCCTTGTTCCCTTTCTGTCTCACTTTCCACTGACTGGCCACCGCTAAGTAAATAGCCTTTGCCACATACTGGCAGCCACCAAGGTGTTCTCCCTCTAGAGACCTAGAAACATAGAGGCAGGTGACCATGGACTGAAACCTCTGAACTTGTGCACTGAAATAAATGTATCTTTTAAGTTGTTTGTGTCTGGTTATTTTACCATAGCAACGAGAAACAGACTACCATAAGGCTGGAGAATCATCCAGAGAGAGGGGAAAATGACTCTTTTCAAATTGCCTTTGATCTGACTGATTCTTTTGGTTTAAATGCAATACAAGGCTTTTCCAATGACACGCTGATAAAACCTCTTTGCCTCTTTGTATTTCTGATCATTCTGTCGGTGGGCTGATTTTAGAAGAGTGTATCCGGGTTAATATTTACTGTGACAGATTTTACATTCTGACCCCAGTTACAGTGGGCACAGAGTAGGGATAATGAAAGGTATTTTAGGAGACCAGCCAAAATATCTATACAGCACCTATGAAAAATGAAGCCCTAAATGCCCTAATATTCACTCTAATTTTCCTGTTTTACCCAGTGTTAATTGCTTCCTGCCCTTAGCTCTTAAAATGAACCTTTAAATTTCATATCCTGTACACTTGGAAGTCCAGTGTTTTAACCCTTTCCACAATATGGAAGTAGGTGCATTTACATTTTCTTTTTTGAGCCTTCTCAAAGACAGTTCAATTAACCTCCCAGCAGTAGCTTTGACAATTCTGACTTTGCATCCAGCTCTTTTCTTGAATTTCCTCCTCAACCAGACTCTTTGTGGCAAGATAAAGACATTATCATCAGTGATTCATTTATTCCCTACATCAAATCAACCAATGGAAACTTGTACAATAGTCTTTTGCAGGTTTATTAATTTTTTTCAGAACTAACTTTTAGGGCAACCTGTTTTCCCCCTTTAGTTAAATATACCTCTTGTCCTTTATAGATTCCCCTAGCAGATAATGTTCCATCTTTCTTGCTTCTCCATGACTTTGTTGACCGAAGAGCAAAAAAAAAGTAAGTAAGAAAATTAGTCCAAGGGCCTTTTGGCCAGTCTTTTATATAGATGGCTTGTGTCTCCAGAGGATTTTGAAACTGCTCTATTGCCCTTCCCAGTATTTAATGAGACCTATGAGCAAACACATGAGTCAGTGGAAACTAAGAGGTAAATATGGAAACTAAGAGTTTAAATATGCTCTGATGGCAGCTGGCTTACTGTGGGAGCTGTTGCAAAAGAACTCTACTAATGGTTCAAGCAGATGGACAGAGGGAAGAAAGTTGAATGTTAGAATGTGTGAGAGGCCAAAGGTCAAGGTGAATGAGCCTGGCGATTTCCTGAAGTCTGTGGGTGTTTTTGTGTTATAGCCTAAATTGAGGATTGTTTTTAATTTGATGCATTTTTTCTAACCTTTAAGTAGGTTCATTAAATCAAAAAAGAAAAAAAAATGTCTCCAGTATTCATTTAGTTCTCAATTAAGTTTTGGGTTTTAGCTTTTAAAATAATACAGTATTTACTTGTCAAGTATAGGTATTTATAATATATTTTAAGCTCAATATGGTTTTAAGCTCAATATGAATAAACTCAATATGGTTTATTTAACAAATATTTCTTTTCTTCAAAACACAATCCTTTGATTTTTTAACATATTAAAAAGTATGTGTACTATGTACTTTTGCCATTTATTAAAACTTAATAATAAATTGTCTTTTTTCTGGTGGGGGTAAGGGAATTACAAGACAGTTTAAATATGTTGCACTAATATAACAACCTTTTGGATTGTTCTTGAAAATCTTATTTTTCAGATGCTTGCTGAGCTTAAGTTAAAAAATCCAATACTGTTTTTCTATTCCTTCTGATTTTGTAACTCTTATACCTTTTATCTTTAATCAAGTTTTATTGAAGCCAAGACATTAACTAACTTCTAGTTTGGCAATCAAGCCCTTCAAAAGAGGCCATAAATTTGAAAGGAAGATTGGTTTTGTTCCAGAGAAGAGATTTGAAAGCTAAAATATATGTACCACTTATAAAAAGAAACAAAGTAATGCTTTGTTGCAAAGGTACACTCCATATTTCTCTAGTTCAGAAATGAAGCAGGTCTCAGGAAGCAGTGGGGAAATTGCCCCTCCAGGTATCCAAGCAGCTCTTCCCACAGGGAACACCACTAGCAATGGCAGTGCACTACTTTCAGGTCAATTTATTTATTTACTAATTTATTTAAAAAATGGAATTTACATGCTATGAAACTCCAAATTTAGCATTGCTTAAACTACTAAAACACAACTAGATGTAGTGTTTACCTCCTTGATTTCCAAACCTGTTCAGATTGAAATTCTTTGGAAATTCATAAAAAAGATAGTCAGAAAAAAGAAACTACCCTCACTTCATAATTAGCAGTGCTTTCTTTGCAGTTTTCATGTGTGCATGGAGATACTCTTAGAGCTTTCACGAATGACTCATTAGAATCCACTATATTATAATAATGAGCAACAAGTAAAGATTATAGTCCTTGAAAATCAAACACATTCTAAGTGTGGAGCATTAGCTTTTTCATATGTGTTTGATTTTTTTTTCTTTTCAAGAGATTTTCTTATATTTTGCTTTTTGGTGAGGTTTTCAGAAATTATAAATTGTTATTAAGTAGTTCTTTAAATATGGGAGGGCCCCTGAAGGTATCAGAGCACTGACCTATAACAACGGTGGAGGGAAAGAATAGTAAATATCTACTTCTTCCTCATCAATATCTCAGTTAAAGGCACTGAATAGAATTTCATTTTTAAAATTTGGATTGTGTGAACAACATATATAGAAAGATATGTCTGTTCTCTTGGGTCAATGAATTCTCTTGAAGAGTTTTAACGGACTAAACCACTTTTCTGAACAAAAAAGCACAGGTAACTGGAAGAAGGAGCTAAGAAATTAAAGGAAGAAAATATGTCAGTAAATGTTATATGATTACATAAAGTTGACTTACTTTTCATATGATTAATAATGTTTTAAGTCAAGGGCTGGTGGCTTATGCCTAATCTTAGCTACTCCTGAGGTTAAGATCTGGGGATCGAAGTTTGAAGCTGGACTGAATAAACAAATCCAAAAGACTCTTATTTTCACTTAACCAGCAGGAAGTTGGAAGTGAAGGTGTTGCTCAAGTGGTTGAATACCAGTCTTGAGTGAAAAAGCCAAGCAAGAGCACAAAGCTCTGAATTCAAGCCCCAGTACCTTCATCAAAATAAAAGTTGTAATGTATAATGCAACATATGTGTTGAAACTAGTGTCTAGTCCTTGTGGGTGCATTTTACAACAATTTTAAGTTATTGGCTCTTAACATTTAAAAAATGCCCAGAAAACATCCCTTTTAAATGGTGTGTGTTAGTGAGGAAAGAACTTGGGAGGAAAAGGGCAGTGGGCTTGGCACAGCTATTGCCTCCCTTGCATCTTCCACTGACTGCTATTATTTACTAAACTCTGAATTTTTATTTTCTTACTTATGAGATGGGGCCAATACCTACACACTGAACTGTTTGGCGTTTTAACCATTATCATTCATTTAAAGCAGCTGTCTCTGTTAGGTTAATATGAATTTTCTTGCTTTTCAAATTACTTGAAGAACATTTATTCTATGCTGTGCAAAATGTTTTGCATGTAACTGTCTTGTTTATCAAAAGCCAACAAAAACTGAAACTCTTAGGGTAAGTTCTCCAGTTGCTGCTGTTGCATTGAGGAAACAGGAGCACAGAGCAGGTTGAATGTTTCATTATAAAGCCTGTGTTACTAACTGTAGACTATGTTATGGGAAGAGATGCTACCTGAGCTCATTGACTAATACTGATATGTGAGACAGAGGAATAAGAGAATAGGAGATCTTAGAATTTTGTAATTCTCTTAATTTAGAAATGACAGTGCAATATTTAAAAACATAAAAGCCCACCTATTGTATTACACAGAAACTCTAAAAAATAAGCAGAATTCAAAGGAACAAAATATCTGCATGTTTACTGTCTGTTGGTATAACTTCCAGAGTGATGCTATTATGATGTCTGCATGCTGGCATTATTAAGCATTTTTCTCTGTACATAGATCATTATTGAGGCTACAGTATTAGAAAAAAGAGAATTAAACTTGAGTGACAATACAAAAAAGTGGTAACAGAACATCTATTTGCTACAAGACCTCTATTTGATCTTCTTCCAGTCTTGTTATTTCAGTCTCAGGGCTCTGTTATCTCAGATGCTGCCTGTATTCGGGTGGCTGCAATAGTAAGAAGGTGTAGAGGACCAAGCTCCTGAACCACAGAATCCTAGCATTCTCTACCAGAACTCAGCATTCTACCTGCCCAAGTGCAAAGGTGCAAGTGGGGACCGAGTGTTGTATCACCAATGTGAACCAGATGTACCCAAGACCGCTCATGAGCTTTTTTATTTTCGGAATGTGGCTTTTATGACCACGTAATTCCTATCACTAGTAATGTCACTTTCATTTTAGTAATTTCTCAACATAACACATTAAAATGTTTTAAATGATATGTGGGAGGTATTCTCTAGTAAGGATTTTGGAAAATGAAGCCATTGATTTTTAACCAGCAATTTGAAGCTGTAGACGGTGATGGAAACACAAAGGAAATGACACAAAGGTACAGCTCTTTCATTCGGCCCCAGTGGCTGGGTTTGGACATGGCTTGTGTTAGAGGCTGTTTGCTTCTTCTGAGACCACTGAAAAGTGGAAGGAGGGGTGTTAGTGTTTTTCCAGGACTCACTTCCTGTAGATTCTTCCACCCTGTGATCCATATGTGTCCAGTAGTTGACCAATGGTGGTGGCCAGTGGTAACAAACAATATCACCAGTGGTAGCATAAACAAGTACTTCTAGATGTGCAGTATCCAGAAAACAAAACTATGCAATGCATGCTATGAAAGATGAAGCACTTTCTGTAAACAAAACCCAGATGAAAATAAGTATGAGTTAGTCTAGATTTTTTTTTTTTTTTAGTGCATATGGTTTTCTGGTTTGAACTACGGCCCTCATACTTACTTGCTAGGCAAGTGCTCTGCCATTTGAGCCAACCTCCCTTCCCTCTTTGCTTTAGTTTTTATTTTTTAGATAAAGTCTTGGTGTTTTTTTCCCAGGCTGAATTCAGAACACAATCCTTCTACTTCTACCTCCTGAGCAGCTGGGACTAGTTGTTGCTAAAAAATTTTAATTGATGGCATTTCTTGGGAGATTATTCTATTACTTCTTTAAAAAGCTGAATTTATTTAAGTGGTATAAATATGGTGGAATTACAGGCATGGCATTGAAAACTTTTTAGTTGTTAAAATCAATGATTCCCTCAGCTTTAGATTTTTTTTTCATTTTTTTTTTTCAAATTTTTATTATCAAACTGATGTACAGAGAGGTTACAGTTTCATACGTTAGGCATTGGATACATTTCTTGTACTGTTTGTTACCTTGTCCCTCATGCCCCCCTCCCTCCCCCCTTTCCCTCCCCCCCCTAGATTTTGTTTTTAAGTGATCAAGTGTTACATGTATTAAAAGGAAGAAGTGAGTCACATAAATGATTATTTAAAAAATTGCCAGCCTAGGAAGTAGAGTTGTGGCTCGAAGTGGTAGAGCACTAGCCTTGAGTAAAAGAGCTCAGGGACAGCACCAGCACCCAGGCCCTGAGTTCAAGCCCCATGATGACAAAGAAACAAACAAAACATTTTGTCAGCTTATCAAATTTATTCAGAATTCAACAACTGTGACCCCAAAACATAAAAAATAAATAAAACAACAAATAAATTTAACAATCTAAGCATGCTGAAGGCTTTTGTTTTGTTTTTGAATTTATTGCCATCTAAGTCTGTACATAGTGTACCATTTATGTTTGTGACTTCGATTCCACAATGTCTTCTTCCTAACACTAATTCCTATGAGGTGTTAAAAAAATGAAAAACATTTGCACTGTTAGACATATTTGGGAACTACAATTTTCTCATTCAGTTGTGTGGGACCAGGTTCTGAGATAGGTATTTTTAAAACCTCCTCCAACTGGTTTATATACTGTATACCTGCCTTAGAAATTATGATTATAGAGTTTTCCAGTGAGTGAGGATGAGATATCTAAGCACTTATGGGAAACTTTGGCTTCAGACAGCTGTAGTTTAGCAGGTGATACTCTGTCTAGGGCTCTGACTCTTACCTAGCCTGCCAGTTGCTGGGGTTAAGGCTTAGCTAAGCATCGACTGTTCACATCCTTGACTCTTCCATTAGCTATGTAACCTTTAATTCTACCTGTAGTTGTCTTGTCTGATCAAGTAACTAATTTTGCCTGTTGAACAAATATTTGGAAAAATACCAAAGGGGGGAAAACACTCCTTTTAAAGCCCTCAACACATAGGAGCTATTTACATTTTACTTAGACGAAATGTCAAGGCCCACCATAGCCCACATCCCAACTCCCATTACCTATGAGTTCATGTATTATGCTCTAAGCTTTCTCGACATTGCCTTCTCCTGTGCCTCAACCTCCCCCTCCCCTACACACCCTAGCCCTGTTACTACACCTGTTTCCAGCTTCTACTTGCAGTAGGTCCTTCACTTAACACTCTTCTTCTTGGCCTGAAGCCAATCTGTTTTCTGTGAAGCCATTTCCTTCTGGATTTCCACTAAAACTCTTCCCTTTTCTCCATTGCTCTTTTCTGTTTGTCATACCATCTGCTATGTGCTGTATTTTGTGTATTTACTTATTATATTATTCATTTATGTCTTTGACTACTAAAATTGTGGTAGATTCAGGAAGGTGGAATTTTTTGTTTTCCGATTACTTCCTAAGTTTTAACAGCAATAGCAGTGACTGCCAGACAGTAAATTTTCAGTAAAAGCTTGCTAAGTAAATCATTATGAACTATGGCAGATCAACTTTAGTCTGTACCTGGGTAGTAGTGTCTTTTTTAGGTCAGAGAAATCCTGAGTCAGGCCTGACTCTACTTTTGCTTTCAGATTGTCCTAGCTTAGGAACTCAAGTATTATTTTGAATGAACAAAATGGTCACATTGTTCTTATGACACACTAGCCTCCCAAAGGACCTCGAGAAATGAGATGATGCAGGGTTATTTTAGATACCACTCCCTTCCAGATCTCCATTTGTAATCATCCCTTGAGGCAAAACTGGTAAGCAGTTGCTTGCATTTATATATAGAGAAAATGGGAAAAGGTTGAAAATTCTGTTTCAGAGCTACCCAGGAACATCTGTTTGTGGATGACCAATGGTAACTGACTGATGATTTAAAAAATATTTTGTTATTATTATCTTTAAGTAGTTGTTCAAGGAGTTTCAGAAACCAAAGCAGTTTATGAATATAACATATCTTGACAAATGTCTGATAATCTTACTTCTGACTGGTAAAATTTCTGTAGTTTCCCTTAAGATTCAGTCTAATGAACTTTAACAAACTTTTTGAACTTCCTTGGATTTTTTTAAGATTTAAATTTTATTATAAAGGTAATATACAGAGGAGTTAGTTATGTAAGTAAAGTAATGTGTACATTTCTTTTTGAATAGTGTTAGCCTCTCCTTCATTTTCTCCCAGTTCAACCCCTCCCCGACTACCTTCTTCTCCAAGTTGTAAAGTTCATTTCCAACACAGTGTCTAATGAGTATCTGTTGAATTGGTTTACTCTTTGTCCCATCATTTCTGTGATTTTCCCCTTCCCTTCCCCAAAGGAGATAAACTATGTACAAGACAAAGGATATAGAAATAAAAAACAGCAACTACAGGAAATAAACCAAAGGAAAAAAGAAATTACTTCAAACTATAATAATAAAAAAACCACTTGTTCCCATTTCTTGGAGTTCATTTTGATAAGCATCATTTTATATGGTCATATGCATATGGCTATTGAGCCATTGTAACCCTCTACTAAGAATATCCTAGTCATGTTCTAGTTATTACAAATGAGGCTTCATTGGATCTTAAAGGGAGATAATTCATGTCTACTCTCATGATTTCTCTGTGTTTCAAAGGCTCAAGGCTTCCTTGTCTTTTTTATTCTAGGAGGAAGGCCTCCCTCATCCCCTCCTCTGCTGAAAGGAATAATCAAACAGAATTGCACCAATCTCTTCTCCTCTTTCCCTCACTCTCTCTCACACCCATACTACTCCTGCACCAGCACGTGCGCGCGTGCACACACACACACTTACACAAATGCAATCTTATATAAATGACCTAGATGTAGTTAAATAATGCTGGGACTTAGAGTTTATGACAAAAATGTCAATTTTGTGAAAAAATGTGGAATTTGCCAGATGCTTCTGGTCTTGGCAGCCTAATCCAATTGCTGTCTCAACATCTGCAAGCCCTTTATGGAACCCCATGCCTTCTCTCATGTGCAATCTCTATCAGTTGGAGCCCAATTTGTACCTGCTGCAGCCACTAAACTTTGCGCAAATAAAATAGCAGGGGTGAATCATGAACAGGCCTAATAAAAATAACCTGTCCTCTGCCTCTAAATTGTATTAGAATTGCATTCTTAAATGTCCTGAGAAAGGAGAGTCAATGATTTGGAAGATAATTTGTTTCAAATTGGGATGTTGCTTAAAGAAAAAGAACTCACTTATTGAAGTGGTGCTGTTGCAGATTGTGTCATGTATCTCACTTGATCCTCATATCCTCATGAGCCTTGGACACTATTTGGCATTATAGATTAGGAAACTAAGAGTTACAGAAATCAATTAAGTCACTCAAATCCACATATCCAATAAAGAGACAAGGTTTGTATGTAGGTCTGCTTGCCTCTCAAGTCTGCTCTTACTGACATAAAATCTGAGAGACAGGACAGGAACTCATCCCGTGTGCCCAGACACCAAAAGGACTATCCAAATAAATGGTGTCAATGAAAATATCCATGATGAAAATCTGTGTATTCACAAAAGTATGATGTTTGCACAAACTGTATCTTGAAGACTTCCAAGTCCAAAAATTCAAAATTTCCTCTATCACTGAAGCTAGTAAGGCTCAGTCATTGGTTACGTAATGGGATTCTTCAAGAAAGCCCAAAAGATTCAAATAAAATCTTTGAAATAAGTAAAAATGATTACATCATAAATGTAGAGAGTGGTTTAGTAAGAGAATGTGAAATGCAACAGCCTGTTGGACTAAATCATAATTGATTAGGACTTCCCTGAGAACTACCAATCTTACAATTAATATAGCAAGGTGGAAAGCAAAGACTTTGTAGCTTGACTTGCCTAAGTTGAATCCTTAGCTCTGCCACTACTTATTTAACTTTTTTTTTCATTTTTTTTTTAGTTTTTTTTTTTTTTAAATAAAACTGATGTACAGAGAGGTTACAGTTTCATACGTTAGGCACTGGATACATTTCTTGTACTGTTTGTTACCTTGTCCCTCATACCCCCCTCCACCCTTCCCCTTACCCTTTCCCCCCCTGAGGTGTTCAGTTCACTTACACCAAACAGTTTTGCAAGTATTGCTTTTGTAGTTGTTTCTCTTTTTTTACCCTGTGTCTCTCAATTTTGGTATTCCCTTTCAATTTCCTAGTTCTAATACAAGTATACACGGTTTCCAATATACTCAGATAAGATTACAGAGATAGTGTAGATACAATCACAAGAAGGTGATACAAGAACATCATCAATAGTAGAAGGTACAGATTCACATGGGATGTTGAAAGTAGTTACAACTGTGATATAACAATCATTTCCATAACATGGAGTTCATTTCACTTAGCATCATCTTATGTGATCATAAGGGTATAGCTATTGGGCTCTTGTGATCCTCTGCTGTAACTTGCCTAAACCTGTGCTAATTATTCCCAATAAGGGAGACCATAGAGTCCATGTTTCTTTGGGTCTGGCTCACTTCACTTAGTATAATTTTTTCCAAGTCCTTCCATTTCCTTACAAATGGGGAAATGTCATTCTTTCTGATAGAGGTATAAAATTCCATTGTGTATATGTACCACATTTTCCTGATCCATTTGTCTACGGAGGGGCATCTGGGTTGGTTCCAGATTCTAGCTATGACAAATTGCGCTGCAATGAACATTGTTGTGCTGGTGGCTTTACTGTGATTTTGTTTGTGGTTTTTCAGATAGATACCCAAAAGTGGGGTTGCTGGGTCATAGGGGAGTTCTATATTTAGCCTTCTGAGGAATCTCCATACTGCTTGCCAGAGTGGCTGAACCAGTTTACATTCCCACCAACAATGAAGTAGGGTTTCCTTTTGGCCACATCCCCTCCAACAACTGTTATTGTTAGTTTTCTTGATATATGACATTCTTACTGGGGTGAGATGGAATCTCAATGTTGTTTTGATTTGCATTTCTTTTATGGCCAGTGATGTAGAGCACTTTTTCATATGTCTTTTGGCCATTCTCATTTCCTCATCAGAGAAGTCTCTTTGTAAGTCTTTAGCCCACTTGATGAGCGGGCTATTGGTTCTTTGCGGTTTTGTTTTGGAGGAAGGTAATTTTTTTAGTTCTGCATATATTTTAGATATGAGGCCTTTGTCCGTTGAATGGCTGGTAAAGATCTTCTCCCAGTCTGTGGGCTTTCTGTTTATCGTGCGAGCTATGTCCTTTGCCTTGCAGAAGCTCTGCAGTTTGATGCAGTCCCATTTGTCCAACCTTTCTTTGATTTGTAGCCTTTCTGGGCCTTTGTTAAGGAAGTTCTGTCCTGCGCCAAGGAGGCCAAGTGTTTCTCCTACTCCTTCCTTTAGTGTTTTCAGGGTGTCTGTTTTGATTTCAAGGTCTTTAATCCATTTGGAATTGATTTTGGTGCAGGGTGATATATAAGGATCTAGTTTTAGTTTGTTGCATGTGTTGAGCCAGTTTTTCCAGCACAATTTGTTAAAGAGGCTATCTTTCTTCCAAACTATTGTTTTAGCCCCTTTATCAAAGATTAAGTAGGCGTAGTTCTGTGGGTTCATTCCCGGGTCTTCAATTCTGTTCCATTGGTCTCCAGGCCTGTTCCGGTGCCAATACCAAGCTGTTTTTATTACTATAGCTTTATAATACAACTTGGAGTTGGGTATTGTAATTCCTCCAGCACTGTTCTTTCTGCTTAGGATTGTTTTTGCTATTCTAGGTCTTTTATTATTCCATATGAATTTCTGGATTGCTTCCTCTATTTCATCAAAAAATGGTGTTGCGATATTAATGGGTATTGCATTGAATTTGTAGATAGCCTTTGGTAATATTGCCATTTTGATTATATTAATCCTCCCAATCCAGGAGCATGGGAGGTTTTTCCATTTCCTTAGTTCTGACTTAATTTCCTTTTTCAAGGTTTTAAAGTTCTCCTCAAAGAAGTCTTTCACTTCTTTGGTTAAGTTTATTCCTAGGTATTTTATGTTTTGGGGGGTATTGCAAAGGGAGTTGCTTTCCTGATATCAGCCTTGGTCTTTGGGTCGTTAGCATACAGAAAGGCCGTTGATTTTTGAAGGTTTATTTTATATCCTGCAACTTTGCCAAAGTTTTGGATCAGCTCTAGTAGCTTGGGGGTAGAGTCTATGGGATTCTTTAGGTATAGGATCATGTCATCTGCGAAGAGAGAGAGTTTAACTTCATCTTTTCCTATTTGGATCCCCTTTATATTTTCTTCCTGCCTGATTGCTCTGGCTAGGAATTCTAGTACTATGTTAAAGAGCAGGGGAGAGAGTGGACATCCTTGCCTTGTTCCTGATTTTAAAGGGAATGGCTTTAGTTTTTCACCAGTTAGAGTTATGCTTACTGTTGGTTTGTCATAAACTGCCTTGATTATATTCAGGAATGTTCCCTGGAATCCCAGTTTTTCCAGGGCTTTTAGCATAAATGGGTGCTGGATTTTATCGAACGCTTTTTCGGCATCCAGAGATAAAACCATGTGGTTCTTTAGCTTGCTCCGGTTGATGTGGTGGATTACATTAATTGACTTGCGTATATTAAACCAACTTTGCATCCCTGGGATGAATCCAGTTTGATCGTGGTGTATGATTTTTTTGATGACCTGTTGAAGTCGATTGGCCAGAATTTTGTTGAGAATTTTTGCGTCTATGTTCATCAGGGAGATCGGTCTGTAGTCCTCTTTCCGTGATGAGTCCCTGCCTGGTTTTATTTAACTTTTTTTTTTTTTTTTTTTGCCAGTCCTGGAGCTTGAACTCAGTGCCTGAGCACTGTCCCTGCCTTCTTTTTGCTTAAGGCTAGCATTCTACCACTTGAGCCACAGGCCATGTCTGGCTTTTTCCATATATGTAGTGCTGAGAAATCCAATCCAGGGCTTCATTTATATGAGGCAAACACTCTACCACTAGGCCATATTCCCAGCCCCTGCTTCTCAAACTTTGTTGTAGCTAAATGCATTCATGAAATCAAGGGACTCAATACTTAAAAGAGTGGCACTTACTCCAGTGTTAACCACTCAAAAATGCAAACTTTCTTTGTAAGAACTCACTTATTTATGAATATAATTCTTTATCTTAGTCTAATTACTCACCCAGTTTACCAAAATTAGAGCTGGAATATTTCATTCATTTTCAAATTTCAAATATGTTCTCCAGAAAAGTTGTTTTTCATGTTCACTGTTGGTGATACATTAATAAAATCGGAGAAAACCTGAGAAGATTAGCACGGTCTCTGTACTAGGACAAATGTGCAAATCTGTAAAGTGTGTACTGTTTTATACAGTATGTTATGCGTTTGTTATTTTATTACTGAATAATAACTGTGTAAAAGAGATTCATTGTGATATTTTCAAATAAGCATATAGAGGATATTTTTTAAAATCATATCCACTCCTTCTAGGACTCTCCTTTTATCTACTTTGCCCCTCTTTTTTCTCCCACAGTATTATGATCTAGGTTCCACACATGTGAGTAAACATGAAATATTTGTTCAAGTATGGCTTATTTTACTTAACGTAACAATCTCCAATTACATCCATTCCATTATTAAGAAAAGACCATACTTTAGTTTCTGGCAGCAACAATGTGATGAACATAGTTTCTCGAATATGATTGTTTTTAAAGGGACAACACTTAGGGGTGTGGGACAAGTGGTGGAATCCATGCCTAGGAAGGGTGAAGCTCTGAGTTCAAACCCCAGTACCACAAAATATTTTAAAAATAAAATAAAAATAAAGAGATAATATTTGATACTTAATTTAGTTGTGTAATTTCTTGTGATGAGGGTTCCAGGAGTTATATTACTTTATGGTTTAAGGTCATCCCTTATAAAGTCATATCTTGAGTTACGAGATTTCCAACTCTAAATACTGGAAATCAGGATCATATTAGAATCACGCGGAGAGGCCATAGGTTGCTCTGAATTAAATACAAGCTCCAAAATATTCCAAGTTTGTTCCATCTGTACTTGCCATCAGAAACCTCAGGCGCATGGAATACTTATATTTTATACCTGCAGAAAGAGACCAATGATCTTTGACCAGTCTAAGTACCTTACACTCAACAGTATTCACAGCTCCACGAAATTTAATTTAAATTTCCTTCTACTTTAATTTACCGTTGTACACACGTGGGCAAAGCAATCAGAGTGAAGATGGCTGTGTTTTTTTCATTCAGAGGTATATCTTGCTTTTAAATTTCCATAGCAATTGTGTTAATATTATCTGTTACTATAAGGATTAGTAAAAGTTTATGCTGAAGTTTATAGTTCTAAATAATATTAATATAGACAAGTGAATGGGTTAAAGTATTAGGTATTTTTTTCAATTAAAAGCTATTCACTGACATCATTTTTGCGTATTCTATAAGACTGTCCTCTGGAAAAGGAAACCTGAAGGAATGCCAATGCAATAGACTGTTTCAATGGGTTGGCTCTTTGCTTGTACTACTCAAGACTGTAGAAGAAGAAATTGGATTTTGACATTGTCTTGTTTCCTGTTTCAACTATCTTCTTTAGTGAACTCTTCTGCTCCTATTATTATACCTTCCTTTTTTTCTGTCCTTGTCTTTGAAAAGCTAGGCTTCTCTCTCATTTTTGACAAAGGCAATTTACACATCTTGGTATTTCCACAGTATTGAAAATGCAACCCCCCTCTCTCCCAATCCCCTCATGCATGTTCAATCATTGTTTCTTGAATTGCATTTAAGCCATTTCTCAAGATGCTGTAAGTGGCCAATTCTAGCTGTGTATTTTTTCAGCTTTCAATTTGATTTTGTTATTATAATTATTATTGTAAAGTTGGTGTACAGAGGGGTTGCAGTTACACAAGTCAGGTATTGATTGTATTTCTTTTTGAACAGTGTTATCTCTTCCCTCATTTTCCCTCCCCACCCCCCTTCCCCACAAGTTCAATTTCAACATAGGGTGTAGTATGTATCTCTATTGAATGAGTTCACTCTTTGTTCCACCATTCTGTGCTTCCCTTTACCCTCTACAAGTCAGATAACCTTACATACAAGACAAAAGGTACACCAATAAAAAACAATGATAAAAGGGGAAAACAGAAAAAAGGAAAAAAAGAAAAAAAGGGCACAGAGTAAAATAAAAAACCTCTTGTTTTCATTTCTTGGTGTTCATCTGGATAGCATCAATTTATATGATAACAGGTACATGATATTCTCCTTTGGTCTCACTGTGTAAATGTTTAGAGTCTTATTTAACCTATCATGGCCAAGTATAATTTTTTTGTCTTTTATTATCCATTGTTTTTACTTTTAGATTTATAGGCACATTCTAGTTATAACAACTGAGAGAAACGATGCAACCTATGTTTCTTTGGGTCTGGGTTACTTCCACTAAACATAATTTTTTCCAAGCCTTTCCATTTCTTTACGAATGGGGCAATACTGTTCTTTCTGATGGAAGTATAGAATTCCATCATATCTATCTATATCTATATCTATATCTATATCTATATCTATATCTATATCTGTATATCTCACATTTTCTTGATCCATTTGTCCACTGAGGGGCATCTGGGCTGATTCCATATCTTGGTTATCGTGAGCAATGCTACAGTGAACATGATTATGCTAGTAGCTTGAGTATGGCCTGGTTTGTGGGCATCTGGATAAATGACCAGGAGTGGAATTGCTAGATCATAAGGAAGGTCTAACAAATGGTGCTGGCATAACTGACTACACAATGTGCAGAAAACTGAAGATAGATCCTTATATATCACCCTGCAACAGAATCAATTCCAAAAGGATCAAAGACCTCAATGTAAGACCAGATACTGTCAAAACATTACAGGAAGGGACAAGAGAAATGCTAGGGCTCTTGGGCACAGGTCAAAACTTCCTAAGAATCACAACAAATCAAAGAAGGACTGGATAAATTGGATTGCATCAAACAGAAGAGTTTCTGCATGGCAAAGGATATAGCTAGCAAGATAAATAGAAAATCCACAGAATGGGAGATTTTTTTTTTTTATCAGTTTTGCATCAAACAAGGGCCTCATATCTAAAATATGCTTAGAGATAAGAAGTTTAACCTGTCAAAAACAAATCCTCAAAGAAACAGCAACCCAATTAATAACTGAATGAGCTAAAGAGTTAAAGAGAAACTTCTTAGAAGAAGTAATAATGGCCAATAGGCACATGAAGAGATGTTCAACATCTCTGACCATAAAAGAAATGCAAATCAAGACAACATTGAGATTCTACGTCATCCCAGTCAGAATGGCCACTATCAAGAAAGCTAACAACATATGCTGTCAGGGATTTGGCCAAAAGGGAATGCTACTACCCTGTTGGTAGGAATGTAAACTTGTTCAGCCACTCAGGAAAGCAGTATGGTGGTTTCTTAAAAGACTAATTATAACCAAAATCAATTCCAAATGGATCAAAGACCTGGAAATAAAATCAGATACCTTGAAAACACTGCAAGAAGAAATAGGAGAAACTCTTGGATTCCTTGGAACTGGAAGAAACTTCCTCAATAAAGGTCCAGAAATGCAACAAATCAAAGAAAGGCTGGACAAGTGGGACTGAATCAAACTGCAGAGCTTCTGCAAGGCAAAGGATATAGCTTGCAAGATAAACAGAAAGCCCACAGATTGGGAGAAGATCTTTACCAGCCATACAATGGACAAAGGCCTGATATCTAAATTATACACAGAACTCAAAAAGTTAAATTCCTCTAAAACAAATAATCAAAGAACCAACAGCCCCCTCAACAAATGGGCTAAAGACCGAAAAAGAGACTTCTCTGAAGAGGAAATGAGAATGGCCAAGAGACACACGAAAAAGTGCTTTACATCACTGGCCATAAAAGAAATGTGAATCAAAACAACATTGAGATTCTACCTCATCCCAGTAAGAATGTCCATTATCAGGAAATCTAATAATAACGAATGCTGGAGGGGATGTGGCCAAAAGGGAACCCTACTACATTGTTGGTGGGAATGCGAAGTTGTTCATCCCCTCTGGAAAGCAGTGTGGAAGTTCCTAAAAAGGCTAAACACAGAGCTCCTCTACGACCCAGCAGCCCCACTTTTGGGCATCTACCCAAGAGATTACAAGCAAGAACACACCAAAGCCACCAGCACAATAATGTTCATCGCAGCACAACTTGTCATTGCTAAAACATGGAACCAACCCAGATGCCCCTCAGTAGATGAGTGGATCAGGACAATGTGGTACATATACACAATGGAATTCTATGCTTCTATCAGAAGGAATGACACTGCCCCATTCATAAGGAAATGGAAGGACTTGGAAAAAAATCATACTAAGTGAAGTGACCCAGGCCCAAAAAACATAAACTCTATGGTGTCCCTCATAGGGAATAACTAGTAAATGATTAGGCTAGTCATAGCAGCAGATCACAATAACCCAATAGCTATACCCTTATGAACACATAAGATGATGCTAATAAGTGAAATGAACTCCACGTTATGGAAACAAGTGTTATATCATTGTTGAAATTATTTTCAGCATGCATGTGAAACCGTACCTTTTGTTTTTTTTTTTGTTTGTTTTGTTTTGTTGCCCTTGTATTCCCTTCCTGTGGTTGTAGCCCGCTATCACTGTATCTCATCTGAGTACCCTGGGTACTGTACATATGGGTATTAGAACTATGGAAGGGAAAGGGAATATCAAAATCGAGAGACAAAAGATCAAAAGAAAAACCATTTCAAAAGCAATACTTAACAAAACTATTTGGTGTAAACCAACTGTACAGCTCATGGGGGAGAGGGAAAGAAGGAAGGGGGAGGTGGGGGAAAATGTGGGAGGAGGTAACAAGTTGAACAAGAAATGTACTCAGTGCCTTACATATGAAACTGTAACTTCTCTGTACTTCACTTTGAAAATAAAGAAAAAAAATTACAAAAAGACTAAATATAGCTAACTACATTTACTTTTCATGGTGGGGATGGGGATAATTTTCAGATTCTTAAAAAATTTTAAATTACTTATTGTTTTCATTGTAAAAGTTATATACACAGGAGTTACAGCAACATAAGTCAGGTAATAAGTATATATATTTTTGAACAGTGTCAGCTCTTCATTTGTTTTCTCCCAGTTTTTCCCTCCCAACTCCCCACCCCCAGGAGTTGTATTGTTGATTTTCAACATAGTGTCTAGTGAGTATCACTGCTGCATTAGTTCACCCTTTATACCAGGAATCTTTCCTTGCCAACTTAGAACAATGAAATACAAAATGCCCAACCAGTAGGAATGAATTCTCTTAGTAGGACTTTATACTGCCAGGAAGATAAAGAACTCCTAGAATTTCTCTATGTTATTTCATGTGTGTGTGTTATATGTGATTGTACACAAGTGAGGACGGAGAGAGGAAAAAGATGGGAGGATATGTAAATGCATCCTTTGCTGAGGCAAATACTTTCACATAGATATTTTAAGATGGCTTATGCATTTCTAGGAACTATAATTGCTATAAAAAATCAGTGAGTGCAAGAATTAGCTTCCTATGTAATTAGAATTAGTAGGAAAGGAAATAACTTTTTGTAGGCTAAGGAATTTGAAGCTCTATGAATGGTACTATGATAGCCCTTTTCTACTTTTTTTCGATTAAATTATAATGAAAAATATCAGGATTCTTTAGAATCTTCTTTTTATCTCACATAAGAATTATGATGGCAACTTTCAAGTATTACTGATAGCCAATGCAAATGTAATGATAAAATCTGCAGATTAAATATAAATGTACTTTTTAGCATGGATAATCAGAAAGATCAGCCCCCAAAAGAACAATAACATTTCAAAATGGCATTTTAGGCCTTACTATACAGTAGATTTTCCAAAGTAATATTGTTTTTGGTTTACTTGCTTTTTTGAGACAGTACTGGGGCTTGAACTCATGGCCTTGGGCCCTTGCTTGGCTTACTCCCTCAAGGTTGGCACTCTACCACTTGAAGCATACCTTTACTATTGGCTCTTTTGCTGGTTAGGTGGAGAGAAGAGTTTCATAGATTTTCTGCCTGGGCTGACTTTGATTTAGATCTTCAAATCTCATCCTCCTGAGTAGCTGCAATTGAGAATGATTTCATTTCATTCCACTAATGTAAGAAAAGTATAAAAACTGATGTATAATGCCTCCTTGGGAGTGCCTTATTTTCTTGTCAATAATTATGTTTAGAGCCTAATGTTTTGATGTGAAGTGTTTCCAAATTAAATCATACAGTGGATTTTCATTTTCTTACTTTAACATGACACACATATTCTTAGTTCTAATGTGTTTGCCAAGAAAATACTTAACCCTCCATGTGGGCTGTTGGAAGCACCACAGTAGATTTGATTCTTAAATGGTGTCCATAGTTTAAGTTCTTTGGAATACATTTGAAGTAGCTGCTTTGTGTTTAAAAATAAAACTATAAATCTTTTTATGTCTCAAGTCTCTGAATCCAAATTAATTATTTTCCTTTAATACTAGAAGAATTAAGAAATTTCAAGTTGGCTGTTGGCACATATAATTGTGGCCTCCCATCTCTCCTTTTTCTGTAAATGAAAGGAATGTTGAAAGTGTTCCTATTTTATAACATAAGAGGTGACCAAATATTTATAACTCTCTATACTCCTCCAGTTGGATTCTTCTAAACCTCAGACCTGGCCAGCAGATTTTCCCCCAGACGATTTTCATTTTCATAACGTTCACATCCAATAAACTGCACCAAACATGGTGTGAGAGAAGAGGGGGACAGGAAATGGCTCTGCTGCATGGTTATTACATCCTATTGCCTGTGGCTTGCTTGTTATGAGTTTTAACTATGTAAATATGACGTATATGACATCAGAATTTAATCGTAATGCTTCTATGTGGGAGATAGAGTGTGACTTTATTGTTTGGGCTAAAATCAACTGGGTGTTGACAGGTTTCAAAAGTCACCGAGTAAAAGCTTAAAAAGCAAAAGCTCAGACTGATAAGCTGTTCTTTGATTGACAGCTTCAGGCCTGGCTGCCACTATTGAAAACAGTTGGATAAAAATTTATTGGGAGAAAAAAAGTGTTATTTCATAGAAAGCTAGACTGGAAATGTGGGAAGATTTATAACCTGATGTAGCACAAAACCTGAAGTAAAACAAGTATGAGGTTTAGGAAATCTGGAAGTTGGGAGTAAAGATACTATCTGTGAATGATTTAATTAGTATTGTAAAGGACTGTCTCCAAAAGAATGCTGACTAAAGTAGAAAAAGAAAACACTTCTGCCCACTAGCTTTGGGTTTCCACAAATCATTTGTCAACAGCTTGTGGTGAAACAATCTGGTTGACGATGGGTAGGAGGAAAGTACAGAATGCACCAGAAAAACATAATGGGAAATCAATGTAGGAGGGAAAAGAATCTGGTCCTTTTCCGTCTTTCTAGTAAAGTAGGACCAATTCTGGCACATAAAATCCATTACAGGAACAATACAATAAGTACATTATGAAGAAGCCATCATTGGTTGATTGAAATGTTATGATTTTCACGCATGCCATATCTTATCAAATATTCATTAGGAAGTATCCAATTCCTGTTGTTCCAATTATCCTGCTTTGTGCATCATAAACTTTTATGGTTGGTTATAGAATGTCACTTGGCTATTTCTCTCTTCAAATATTGCATCATCAGAGTCAGATGGAAAACATATTCTAATGTGGCAAAGTGTTAAAGAAATTTAATACCCCAGGGCTAAATGAAACTGCTATGGTTCATCTCCTGTATAAGAACAACAATTTATGAAGGCAATATTCATTTCCTGAGGTGAACATAAGCAAAAACCTTCTCTGAAACTTAAAACCTAGATGTTTGGTCCCTAGTAGTTTTCTTAGGTAACTCATTGATGTCATATATTAAGGCCAATGGTACGATCACATCTGGGGAGTGCTTACTTCCCTAATTACTTTTACAGGGAACTCTGGGTATAATTGCATCAGCCAGGGGCAGTCCACATCACCTATGGGGTCATCTTTTACTTCTAATGCATTATAAAGAATGTCAAGATCATCTATTTGATTTTCTTGAGCATGAAAATTGACCAAGAGTTTGAGGTAGAGTCTAGAATGGTGTATATAAAACTATAAATGAAACATCTGTGTCAAACCAAGGTATTTAGAGATACTTCCACAGTTATTGTGGTGGGAAAATAAAAAAGGAATTATTGTCAAGTACTATAATTTTTCTCCTTCTAGATGTAAACATATGTGTTATACATTTTATTAAATTGAGTTAAATTAATTGAATTTATAGAGAAACCAAGGGAGAAGTGAGGACAATACACAAGGATCAATTCCTGAAGGATGCTAGTGGCTTATGCTTGTAATTCTAGCTATTTAGGAGGCTGAGATTTGAGGATCATGGTTCGAAGCTAGCCTGGACAGGAAAATCCATGAGATTCTTCTCTCCAGTAAACTACTCAGAAAAAAAACAACACAAGAAGTGGCGCTGTGGCTCAAGTTGTAGAGCACTAGCCTTGAGCACAAAGAGGCTCAGGGACAGTGCCCAGTGCCTTAGTTCAAGCCCTAGGACTAGGACAAAAATTAAACAAACAAACAAAAACCCAAGAGGTTTTTTATTGTACTGTTTGCGGTTCTTTTCCCCCTTTGTTTTATTCTCTTTTGTAACTGTTTATGATTTCTGTACACTTTGTTTTTATATAAGTTCATCTGATAGGAGGAGGGGAAGGGGAAACAGCAATGGTGGGACAAAGGGTAACCAATTCAGCAGCAATTCTCACTAGACACTATGTTTGAAAACAATTATATAACTTGGGGTGGGTGGGAGGGGAAAACTGAGAATTGAGGGAAGGGGTGACACTGTTCAAAATGAAGTGTACTCATTAACTGACTTATGTAATTGTAACCTCTCTGACCATCACCTTGACAATATTTTTAAAGGAATCAAATACTTCCTTTCCTCCTTTTCCTTCCTTCCTTCCTTCCTTCCTTCCTTCCTTCCTTCCTTCCTTCCTCCCTCCCTCCCTCCTTCCCTCCCTCCCCCCCCTCCCTCCCTCCCCCCCTCCCTCTCTGACTATCACCTTGACAATATTTTTAAAGGAATCAAATACTTCCTTTCCTCCTTTTCCTTCCTTCCTTCCTTCCTTCCTTCCTTCCTTCCTTCCTTCCTTCCTTCCTTCCTTCCTTCCTTCCTTCCTCCCTCCCTCCCTCCCTCCCTCCCTCCCTCCCTCCCTCCCTCCCTATCTTCCTTCCTTCCTTCTGGGTGGTATACAGATTTGAACTTGGTACCTCCTTGCTAGACAAATGGTTGACCAATTTAGCCACACCCCCAAACTCTAGTTAAGCTTATTTTCATTTTTTATATAGGAACTTGAATTTTTTTTTTTTTTTGGCCAGTCCTGGGGCTTGGACTCTGGGCCTGAGCACTGTCCCTGGCTTCTTTTTGCTCAAGGCTAGCACTCTGCCACTTGAGCCACAGTGCCACTTCTGGCCGTTTTCTGTATATGTGGTGCTGGGGAATCGAACCCAGGGCCTCATGTATATGAGGCAGGCACTCTTGCCACTAGGCCATATCCCCAGCCCCAGGAACTTAAAATTTTGCTTGGAGTAACCGGCCTAGGATGGAGACCCTCTTACCTTAAATTCCCATGGTGTTATATACATTATTATACACCATATTCAAGGGTTCTTTTACATTTTTAGATCAAGTTTTGCTAACTTTTTTATTTAGTCTAGATTCAAACCACAATCCTTCCATCCCTACCTCCTGAATAATTGGGATTACGTATGAACCACCACACACAGTCTATATGCTGATTTTTTAATGCAAACTTCTTTTTTTCACAAAACAACAACAGAAACCTCTACTCCTATAGAAATACTTTAACATACTGTGGAATTTACAGAAATTCCAGGCTATGGGCATGGAGCAATGTTCAGATAAACTTATAAAACAGTAATTGTCTCTGTGAATATTCTAGAGCCAGAAGCAAGTCTTGCTGAATGCCAGGAGCAGTGACACTATCAGCTGCTCTGGATTCCTAAAATATTGGAAATGAGCAATAGTGGAAAGAGGATACTGCAGGTATTCCTATAAAAGACTTTCTTATCTTTCATGAATTGTCTCCTTGACCACTAAGCTAAACCAAGTACAAGGATTAAGAAAGAGGTCTGGCACAGGGTAAAAAAAAGACAAGCAACTACAAAAGCAAAACTGTTTGGTGTAAATGAACTGAACAATTCATGGAGCGGGGGAAGGGAAAGGGGAAGGGGGGGAAATGAGGGACGAGGTAACAAACAGTACAAGAAATGTATCCAATGCCTAATGTATGAAACTGTAACCTCTCTGGACATCAGTTTGATAATAATAATAAAAAAAAAGAAGTCTGGAATCTGAGAAGTTCCAGCATTTGGGGAGTTCATTGTATATGTCTAAGAAGTAGGGGCAGTCAGGGGACAGAAAGATTAAAGCAAGAGAAAAAGAGAAGCACACACTAGTCTCTGAGCACAGCCCTCCTAGATATAACTCAGTGTGTACCACCATACTTAGGTTGTTTGTTGAGATAAGTCTCTAATATTTTTCTTAGACTAACCTCCAGTTTTGATCCCGACTTCCAAAGAATAGGGTGTGGCACTGTGGCCCAAGTGGTAGAGTGCTAGCCTTGAGCAAACAGAAGCCAGGGACAGTGCCACTTCTGGCTTTTTCCATATATGCAGTGCTGAGGAATCAAACCAGGGCTCCATGTATGCAAAGCAAGCACTTTACCACTAGGCCATATTCCAAGCCCAGAATAGGATTTTTGATGCAGCTAAAATATAGAATTAGTGAGAGAATCTGGCAATAGAGTTTATCATCATAATAAACCAAAGGGATAATAAAGTACACAAGAAATTTCTTTAACTTCATGCAACATATCAGAGACAAATCCTCCTCTACATCTTAGAAATAATTCTGTGGGGAGGGCACATTGCTAAAATGCACAAAGGGCTTTTATATATGATGTCTTATTTAGGCCTTATTTAGGCCTGTGTGTGTGTATAATTTCCCCCTATTTAATTTATATGGAAATTCAAAGAGGCAGAGTAATAGATAATACAATGTTTAAAACTCAGAATAAAAACCTAATTGTAGTAAATGCCAGAGATGATGTCAGGAGCCAATAGGTGCTGCTGTTTCTCACTAAGCTGTTCTGTGGGTAGAATTATTTGGACCTCACTTGAATATATTACATTGCAGCAATTAGATGCTACTGTATTTTTGAAATTAAGAGTTTGATAGACAGTGAAATATCTTTCAAGCATTATTAATTGCAAATTACCCAAATGCTTAGTACTGGCTTGGGTTGTTTGGCGTGAAGATGCAGATGTTAATTGTTTTCATATGAACTCATTGGGTTAATGTAGTGCAGAGGTGTGAAATGCAGTCTATGACACTTCAACATAGTTACAGGTTCAGAAAGGTTATATTACTTTCAAAGCAGAGAAATTGCTTTTTAGGGTTTAGGTTCACTAAGAACATAGTTTTGTCAAACTGTTAATCAAATGCAAATGTCCTTACTAAAGTTGGGATCCTGAACCTCAGTCATGGAGAAATTACTGAGGTCAGATGCATTTATAAGTGTGTATGTGTATGTGTGTGTGTGTGTGTGTGCATGTGTGCATGTGTGTATGTGTGTATATGCATGCACACCTGTGTGTGTGATAGACATGAGGGTTGTCACATAATTGAGAAAAATAGTGGAGAGACTGGTTCAGGTGGAGAAGCAGGAAACACAAAATCAAAGGCAAGACTTGTATTCCATAACGCAAAAATAAAAAAAGTGCTGAATGGCATGGTTGCAATTGTAATTATAAAAACAAAAAGGAGCACTTTAGAAATAATAGGAAAAACAGACTGTTTTTAGAAAGAATAGAATAAAGGTCATTTTAAGATATTCTAGAATAGAAAAATAATTATGAAATTGATATTCATGAGGCTATTAATAAAGGATTATTTCCACAAAGCACATTAAATCTCATATTTGTACTAAATTTTCTGTATTCTGTACTTATAATATATGAAAGATGTTCTACCATAATGATATATTTTATTCTTTGCCACAAGTTCAACTTTAAGCTTCACTGAAGATACATTTACACATAGAATTCTCACATATTCTTCTTTCAATGAGGATTTCATGCCTCACAAAAATTTGTTTATTTTTCTGTTCAGTTGAAAGACGATAACAATCCTCTTTCAAATTTGCAATCTGATCAAAATGGCATTTTACTTGCCCATCTGGAGATAACCAAACATGCAAAGTCGTGTGGAGGCCATCTGTTGAGAATGGGGACCCACATGGAAACTTAATCCTTGAGCTTCTTTTGCAACTTTCTCTTTTGCTTGCTCCAGTAGGAGGCAATTCAGAGCAGTGCTTCTTCATACCAAGCTGTAGGTAGGCTAGGACAGATTTGTTGCCCTTTGATCACAAACACATTTATTCAACCAACTCAGAACATCTCTCTGCCAAGAAGGAGAGGTAAAAACTTGTCACTGCCTTCCCCATCATCATGACACAATTTGAACATGAACCAGAGCTCCCCAATGAATAACTGCTTTGGGGGAATTATACCTAACCCTTTTTTCTCTTAAAGTACTCATGGTCTCTCTGAGCAATTCTCAAAGTCCTGAACCTGAAGAAATCACCCTCTAACTCAATGTGCTTTTTGTGTGTGGCTTTGTATCCTCACGTTTAAGATAGACAAAATCCTTGGGTTAAGAGTTATTTTAAAATACTGTGAGCTACTTGGTAGCACAAATGAGTCACAAGGGACTGTACTTCCCCAAAAACAGTTTGAATGAAGATGAAGTTTTGCACATTTTCATTGTTTTTGGACTACTTAATATCTATTGGCACATTTCCACAACCATAAGTACCACAAGTCAGTGTGTGAATTCAATTGGCTATATGCTAAGACACAGTGAACATATGTGAATAAGGTGGCCATAGGTTCTTGCCCATAAATTTTATGTTTATGCTTTTTCTTGACCCTTCTGTGAACTTTAGCACCTGATTTGTTTGCCACTGAAGTCAACAACATTGCTTCTAATTTTAGCTTTGTTTTTGCTCTGAAGCAAACTTTTGCCATGTGGACCAGGATGGCTTTCAACTCTCAAACTTCCTTCCTCAGCTTCCTGAATGCTGAGGTTACAAGTATATGCCACTGTGCTTGGCAACAAAATTGCTTCTTCAAAAAGGTTTTGGAGTCTCAGCTTTGTTCTGGACATTGCTTTGGTCTTCAATACCCATCCCACTCCTTTTCAACATGTCTGTATGCCCTGTATCTTTCCCTTATAGACCAAGTCCAAATCTTAATTGTCCTCCCATTGCCGATTAGCACTTCTTATTTGAAAGCATCTTCCCCTTGATTTCAGCAGCCTCTAATAATTCTCAATGCTATTAACAAATTGAACTCTATTTTGGCCTTTACACTCTCTGAACTGTAAGTGTTTATACTGAAAAATTGCAATAGCAGTTCCTTCCTTCCTTCCTTCCTTCCTTCCTTCCTTCCTTCCTTCCTTCCTTCCTTCCTTCCTTCTTTCTTTCTTTCCTTTCATCCATCCTTCCTTCTTTCCTTCCTGAAGCAAGTTGCTCTCTTGGTAATAAAAAAACAAAGTGAAAACAATTTTAAAATTAACCCACCAGTAAGTGGATTCATGGATCATGGTGAATGAACATAACGGAATCAAGATCAAGCACCAGAAATCATTTGGAAAGAGTCAATGATTTGGCCAATGTTCTCAGTAAATTAGAATGGAAAAGTGGGTTATAAAATGGTATGTAGGATATAACCACATATTATAATGAGAAATTTACATTTTGTGTAAGGAAAATAACTGCAAAAGCATATATTAAAATGTTAATGATGCTGTAACCGCTCTGTATATCAGTTTGACAATAAAAAAATGTTAATGATGATTATCCCCAATTAGTGGGATTATAGGTGACTTCATTTTTTTAAGTTTTCCTGAATTTTTAAAATACTCTAGAATTAAAGTATTTTATTTTAGAGTCAGAAAAAAATATTGTAGAACATGGACAAAATACATTTATAAGCTTGTGCTTACCTTTTATTATTCCACAGCATTGAATCCATGGGAATTCCATGCTATGTGTAAGAAAGGAGCCAAGCACTCAGTGTGCTTTGATGATTTGATGATTTTCAAATCTATTTATGTTTCATGACTGCCAGAAATAGCACCACTATATTTGCTCCACTTGACGGAAGAGCTCATTTCACTGCAGTTCATGTTCAAGAACATTATCTCTGTGAAAATCCTTTTTGTAGGGCTCCTTTCCTTTAACCTCTTCAATGTTCCACTGCATTCCCTTTCTTTGTTTAGTATCTCTGTTATGGGGTTGTCTCATGTCAACCTCAGAGCCTTCTCATCAAGCCATAACATACATCAGAAGTATCTTTCTTACCCTGTATAAACACATTATAACATTTCCATAGCTCGTTCTATCATTCTGGTACCCAGACCCAAGTATGCAAAGGGCTTCTCTATACCCTACTTGCAGCCCAGCACTGAGAGGCAAACAGACATATAGGACACGTGAGGTATCTCAGGGACACCTGCCTGAGATGACTGCAGAGGATTCCTGCCGCTCCCACATGGGAAGGGGGAGGACGATGAGCCCAGGGCTTGAATGTATCTGGGCATGGAAGAAGATCGCTTGACTGTTACACATTAAGAAAACACACAGTCATCTGCAAGGTGACAGAGAAGGCCCCTTGGCCTCTAGGATTATTGTGCAAGTGCCAAACTGAAAATACAACAGTTAAATGTGAAGCACTTACACTGCTTTGTGATGTTTTTTATTTTTGAAGGTGCCTGGGACTTAGACATAGACTTTCTGATTAATTGAATGATACAGTAAGGAACTAAAATGGATGCAGTAATGAGCCAAAAGGGAGTCAACTGAACCTATGAGGACTGAGTTGGAAACAGGAAGGAAGTTGAACTATGGTAAAACAAAGATTTCTTTTTTTGGTATGTGTGAGGCTGTACCATGAGGATTACATCTGCTATAAATGGGGTAGGAATTATGCTTTAACACATATTATGTATTTTACATATTTACAGTGAATATACATTATATAGTAAAGTGAAAGTACAAAAGATCAAGTAAAAGTAACAATGCCTAAGAGATGTATATCCTATGCTCATGAATGTTGTCCAAATGGCAGAATTTTCTATTTGTGTCCAAATAATATTTCATTGTATAAATTATATATATGTATAATTGACTACATTTTCTTGATCCAAGCTTCCATGAATGAAAACTTAGGTTGTACCATATTTTAGTTATTGTGAATATTGCTGCTGATATTGTTTCAAGATAGTAGTTATTTTTTAAGGTATATACCCCAAAGTGTAGTTGCTGGCTCATGTGGTAATGCTGTTTCTAATATTTTGAGGAACTTTTGTATTATTTTCTCCTCAGTAGTTTTAGAAAATTCAGAAGAGTATTATATCAAAAGTAGAGCAAAGACTACAATCCATTTGTTACTTTTTTATTTCTTTTACAAGAGAGAATGTGAATTATGCCATAAAAGTTGTTCCACCAAATTCACATAGAGGAGTCAGAGTTTTGTAGAACTAGCAACATCTTAATGGAAAAATTATGAGATTCAGATTTGGATGATTGTTATAAAAAAATCTCCCACAAAAGGTCATTTTCTAGTTCATAGCTTAGTGCTGGTGATTTATCCTGTAATCCTAGCTACTCAGGAGACTGAGATATAATTGTAGTTTGAAGCCCACCTGTGAAGAAAAGTCCTTGTGTCTCTAATCGACCTGCAAAAAGCTAGAAATGGAGCTGTAGCTCAAGTGATAGAGGGCCAGCCTTGAGCAAAAACACAAGTGAGATCATGAAATCTTGAGTTCAAGCACCAGTACCAGAACACAAAAAGATCTCCTCTTTGTACTGCCGGGTAGCCAGCCTTCTGGTACTCCTTAGTCAGCCTTCCTTTGGGCTAGAACCTGACCATACTAGTAGAACAGAAATACTCCCTAATACCTCAAGGTTTGCCATAGTAAGGGTAGGCTTATCAAACTTTTTGACTTCATTCTCCCATTTTTTTCATTTTTAAAAATAAAGCAAAAAAAATAATTGAGCTGGGCTAGATGAAATCTAATGCACCTTTAAATGCCAACCTTTAATGACTGTCTCATTAAAATCTTACCATGTAGTAATGTAGGTAGATTTAATAATTCTCACAATGGGACACTGCAGGGGTAGAGCTACCTTATGCCCTCATCACTGTCCCCTGGTGCTCTTGGCCCCACAGAATTTCAGAACACAAAGTCTTTTGCCTAATAATTCAGAAAATTCTGGACATCAATGAGTTTTGAGCCATGACAATGGTAACATTTAGGTATAATAAGGTCCTCAAAAGGATTAGGGACTTATAGAGAGAGACATATGCTGGCAAAAAGATGTGACAGTCCCTATTACAGGACCTCTAACTGAAGCAAAAGAACAAATAAAACCCAGAAGGGCAACTAGACTCTGCTATTTATACAGCAGGCTGAGCTCCAGGTGGGTCTATCACTACAGATTCTTAATTCCAGGGTCCTCGCACAGCCTGGCATACCATAAGCACCCTGCTAGTGTTATTGAATGAATGAAAGAGACATTCCAGTGCCAGCAGGAAGAGACTCCCTTGATATGCACCTACTGCCTGGAGGAGATAAGAAATAGTACCAGCTAGACTTTGCAGGTGTCATCTTCCTGAGGTGGCTTGGCATGGCATGCATGGTAGGAGAATTCATCACTTTCCCGAAGGCTGCCCCCTGGCCTGTGTTTGATCCTTAGAATAATATTCACATGGAGTGGCACGCTGACAGCAGCTTGGGGGAAGTGCACCCTTTTCAGTAGGAATTGTCAAAAACAAGACTCCAAAGCACAGAAACCAGAGCCTTGTTTTGGTTCTTGCGAATGTGTGGCTGCCTGGAAAATCCCAAAGCCTTGACTTTGAGCATTAGCTTTGCTCAGGTGCAGCCTGGTTTTTCATCCTCATTAAAATCCACAAAGGGATCTTGTAATGTGCTGTGGAATGAATATAGATGTCAGGTGGAATTTACACATCTGGTGGGCTCTTAATGAATGGGAAAATGAATGGTTACCTGGCAACCCTGCCTGAGTTAAGTGCAAATAAATCCATTTTTATGTGATGTCAGGAGGGTGGTCCTAGGCTTCTACTCTATTCAGACAGAATGACATTTTAGTTTCACATTCATCTCTAGCCTCCTGATACAAAATGGAAATTAGTAGACTATTGTAGGCATTTACTTGGAGCAGTGTGAATGCTTACAGAATGTTGGTGAGTTAGGCCGTGTCATGTCTTCTAGAGTAACACTTGTGAAGATCAAGAAATTCAAAGTTAAGTTCATTTTGTAAGAATGAAGGCAGAGCTGAAAGCATGGTTGAAGCCATGGAACACCTGCCAAGTAAATGTGAAGCCCTAACTTTAAGCCCCAGCCATGAGGGAAAAAGACAACAAACAAATAAACAAATGAATGAAAAAGAACAAAGGCATGACTTAAGGCTTCATAAATATTGTTTATGACTCCCTTGAACTGTTCCTTATGTATATAGGCTTTAGCAGACACCCTAACTTTGATCTGAAGTTACGTCACACTGGGTGTTAACAATCCAGTGATATTTATTTTAATTCAATTTTATTATCAATCTTGTTCAATTCCATTATGGCTCGAGTTAAAATGGAGTTTTGGTACACTACAGAAAATGATGGTTTCATTTGATTCTTGAAAAAGAAACAATTATAGGTAAAGCTAACATCTCTTTGCTAAATAGCCTCATTTTATTGAGAACAGATATTTACATCTTTATGTTAATGTATTTGAAATTTTAAAAGTAAACAGCATTGGTGATCACAGTGGGTTCTAGGGTGGTGTCATATTGTCTTGGGGGTTGTTATATTTCATGGTATGGTGTAACATGCACTTAACTTGGATGGCAAAAGCTCTGATTCTAATCACAGCTGCAGTGTCTTACTCGTTACAAGTTTTATCAACAACAAAAAAAAAGAGAGAACTGTGATAAGCACACAATTCTAATCTATGTCAAATTCTATGATTTATATTCTTATAATCAAACTGAAATGAGAATAAATTATATCTCAGAACTAAAAGAATTAAGTGCATGCATATGTGTTATAATAGTTTTATTTGTTCAAATGTTCTTTTTACATTTTATTTCATTGGTTTACTTTAAACATTTTTTGTTTGTTGGAATAGTCTGGAGGTCCTTAACCTCTGACTTAATTCTTTTTTTCTAGTTCAGAACACTAGTTAGCTTTGACTTTTGAAAAATTATTATGAATGTAAAAAATTCCTTCTGTTTGTACCATGTCCCTCCCACCACCTTGAAAATGTTGAGAATCAGATCTGTATATTGGGATAAGACATAGAGGAGAACAACACATTTCAATATGAACCCGAATATAGTTTTCATTACTAAAGATTTTTTTCCCATTCGAATAATGTAGCATTTAACCTATTTTTTCTAATTCCTCTATTGTTATCAAGGTTTAAAAACAAGTATGCTTGTTTCCAGATGTCTTGTTCAGCAGTACCCAGGAACACATGGGAATATTTCATGGTGGCTGACAGAGTGGGTCAGGGAAAAATAAAAAGCAGATGTACATAGATTAACTCTAACTGTTCCTAGACTAGGCCTCTCTAAGGATCATAGTCATGAGATTTTTCTCTCAATTTTATATGACTATGCCAATCACATGCCCGGAAATGGCAGAAGAAACTATTACATTGGTTCATGAATCTTGTGTGAAAATAAGCACCTACTGTCTATGTCCTGGTTTGGGAAACTAGTTAATATTAGTTAACCTGTGAAGGCAAGAAGGATATTTGGCCAAAGTCTGAATAACAAACTGACTAGTTATTAATGTTTAATAATTATAGGAACAGTTAGTACTCAGTGAACCTCTGGATAAATTAATATAATTTTATTTTTCCCATTTAAACTCCCTTTGACACAACCTTTTATGTTGAATTAAAGTGGCCTATATGCATCTTTTTTTTTGGTGTGTGTTAGATCTAAAGAGAGATCAAATAGATTTCTTGGCCTCATATTTTTTTTTGGGGGGGGGCGTATCTGTATCCTAATCTCAACCTTCTGGATCTTTTTACTCTCCTTATGAGAAGACACTTGGGAAGCAAATAGAAATAGTGCCACCCACTGAGTCATCCTCAGGCATTTTTTTCCCTTGGCATCACTGGACCAGCCACATTTATGAAGAAGTGATATGGTACTTTCCCCTAGGAAATGGCTACAAGCCTAGTTTCCATTATTAGCCTGATAGGCATGTGTCTCCTATCTGTAGCATTAAGTATATATTTACTATGTGCCTATAAATCTACAAGTAAACACATTAGGTATAAATTACACAGGACTCTAGGCATCACACACAGTGAGACCAAAGGAGGATATTCTTAGGAGAGAAACACAAGGGCACAATACCTATGTGCATCTGATCCTTTAAAATAATATTCCAGGTAATGGAAATAAGAGGTTTTAATTTTTGTTGCTATTTTTGTTTTCCTTTTGTTTTGTTTGTCCATTTATCTGTCTTTGGGAGGATAAGATGGGGCACAAAAATGTTGGGCCAAGGGTGAATAAATGTAGCAGTGATACTCACGAGACACTATCCTGAAAATGTACTATACAACTTGTATGTGTGATGGGAGGGAAAAACTGGGTGAGTGAGGGAAGGGGTGGCATTGTTCACAAAGAAATGTACTCTTGATCTGATATACAGCTGTTAGCCCTCTATATATCATCTTTATAATATAAATAAAATGCATTAAACAAATAAAATATATATTCATATACTTCATTGTGTTAATTCTGAGACAATATTATTCTTTAATCATAGTTTACTGTTTAAGAATCACTTCCACAGATTTCTATGAGTATCTTATTGGTGGCATCATCTTAAAAGAAGAGGGATGAGGAAAATTCAGTAGGCCAGAGAAGAAAGATGAGCAGAAATGTTTAGTATGGAATGGCTTTAGCCTGATTCTTCAAAATACAAAGTGTACTGCAAAGCTGTTCTCAAGAATAAGAGGGCCACCCTGGTCTTTGTGTTCTCAGCTGTCTCAGAAAGGAAAAGCACAACTAAGTCTTCATACAGACACATGACTGTTAAGTTAGACAGCCCACAAAGACTGTTAAACTGACACTGAATATTTGTTCAATGGGAATCTATGAGCTTTTTGAAAATTCTGAGTTATTGAATCATATAAATTAGTACAGTTAAGTCATTGCAAATGTCTTTAGCAAAGATTTTCCCCAAAGCAATGTAAACAAGCCTCCTTGAATGGTTATGTTATTGCCAAATGTCATATTTTCCTACCTAATAAATATTTTTAAATAGATTTTTAAAATTCCTCAAAGCTTTGTTTAACGAAAACAATACTACTAGACTTTAAAATGGGACTTTGTGAGGTGGTCACTTCTTGAAAAGACCATGTTGAAACATGGTTCCTTGCATTGTTTAGATTATAACTATTCAAACATCCTTGTTTAGGAGACTTTCAGAGACTAATAACATCATACACCAAGTATGGATGTCAAGTAAATCTGGGTTAAGAGCCAGTGAAGGAAAAGGAAAATAGTTTTTTTTTCTTTACTGTAGTTCTCTAGGTTAGGTGAAACAGCTCTCAATGGTTCAAAATCTATAACTAATACTCTTGTTACATTTCAAATTTTTTCTTTTTTGTCTTTAGACAAAATTAATCAGAGAAAGTTTGTGCTTCATGTGACTATAAAAGTTATGTCCTGGCAGCCATTTTATTCTGTCCTCATTCACTGATGTTCCACAGTCATACAATAAGATTGATTACATTATAAATTATTGGGAAATTCATCCTTGGAGACTTCCATCTATTGAATCCCAGGCCTTTATATTTGCTCACTGGGGAGCACTAGCTAGATATTGGAGGGTACACACTCACTTACAATGGTGGAATGAATCTTTTGAGAAAGACATAAGAGCATGAAAAAAATGAAAAGTATTTGAAATAAATATTAGTTCAAGCTTTACTTAGTGTGCATCTCCAGATACTCTGAAGCTACCAAGAGGGCACTAATCACGTATTTAGTAGTTAGGATTATTCCATCACTGCAAAGATTATTTATTCAGTACTTCACTAAATATCTGACATATGGTAGGTGTTAAATTTTATTGAGTGATAACTGAATAATGAGTAACATTTTTGGCTGTACTTAATATTTTTGAACGCAGGACTTTTTGCCTAGTAAGCAAGTGTTGTACCATTGAGCCATACCTCCTGCCTATTTTTGTACTGGCAATTTCTTTGCAATAGGATATCACTTCCTTTCCCAGACAAGTGCTTTCTTTCATTGTGTGGATGACAAGTTTACCACACCACCCACAAGTTTATCTCTTGAGATGGAGACTTTTCTGCCTGGCCTGGCCTGCAATTGCAATCTTCCCAGAATCAATCTACCAATCTTAAAAACATGCACCCTTGTGCCTACCTACTGATAGAGAAGTGATTTCATGATTTTTTTTTTCTGGATAGAATAATAACTTTGTCCAAGAAACATTGTACTCATAACCTGATTTACAGGATTGTAATATCTTTATATAACCACTTAGTAATATAATAAAAATATGACCCTCCTAATCTCAGCCTCCCAAGGAACTAGGATTACAGGTAGGTACAATTGGTACCTGGCTGAATAATGGATGGCCCTTTGCTGGAGGTCATTTAAGAAATAGTGATATTGTTGAGATTCAAAGTCCAAGTCTCCAATTTCAACGTCATATATTTTCTATAAAATTATAGTTTTTCTGATAATCTTAATATAACTTTTGTACAATTTTTATATTGCAAAGTAAGAATTAAGGTCTCATATTCAACAGGACATATTTTTCTACTCAATTTACATAATACAATTATGGTCAAGAATGTGAATCTATGTATGTTTATTTATTTATTGCTGTAGATTCTAACCTAGAACATATGGCATCTGACTCACTGATGCTCTTGAAAAAGAGAATATTAAGCCATGTACTAGTGACTCATGTCTATAACTCAAGTTATTTTGGAGTCTGAAAGCAGGAGGATTAAGCTTTGAGGCTAGCTCAGGAGGTAAAAGTTCACAAGACCCTATTTTGAAAATATCTGCAAAAAAGAAGGCTGGAGGTGTGGCCCAAATGGTAGAGCACTGGTCTAGTATAAGTCCTTGAGTTAAGATCCCTGTATAACAACAACAAAAACCTTATTAAGCACATTTTACTTTCAAGGCTTTGTTAAAAACCTTTCCGAAACTATAATCTATTCTTTCTCTCAAAGATTTTTAAATAATATATTTATGGAATAGTTCATGCATACCTAAAGGCCAATAATACACTTAGATATAGTCTCTTTATCTAGTGTGACCAAATATATTACATTAAACAGGAAGACAAAGTGACTTTTAGCTTCTATGCTCAGCAGTGTGTATATTAATTTCTTCTCCATTGTTTGAACAAGATACATGAAGCAGAGTAACTTTTAGGGAGAGCTCACAGTTGAGGGATCTTGAGATGGTCCCCACGATGGGTCACATCCTGGTGGGAGCTAGTGAAGAAGGGAGCATCACATGATCCTATGGAGAGATCCAAAATCAGAAGCAGGGGGTGGGAGAGGATTGTGTTACAACTTCCTTTGTTAAGGATCTAACACAGGTCCTAGGAGAACTACTTAATCCTTTCCAAAGGCAGGACCCCTAGTGATGTAACTTTTTTTCCCCATGAGGCACCACATCTTCAAGGACCCGTACTTCTACAGCAGTACATTTTGGAGCAACACTTCAGCACATAACTCTTTGGGGAATATACTCAAGCCACATTGCAGTGACATCTCATGGTGGGGGTGCATACAAAAAGCACCAATCACAGGAGAGCAAAATGTCAGACTGAAGATGTGTCATTTTAGTTTATTTGCTCATGTATTAGTTGGGCTGTTGTTTGAGGATCTTAGTCTTTTGAATTCCCTGTATATTCTGGCTATTAATCCCTTGTTAGATGTATAGCTGGAAAACATTTTTCTCCCATTCTGTAGGTCATTTCTTCAATCTAGTAACTATTTTCTTTATTTCCTTTGGTATTTAAGAAGCAATCACAGGAAGCTACTGCCTATGACAATATGTTTTAGTATCTCTCCTGCTCTTTCCTGTAGTTGTTTTTAACTTGCTGGTCTTACATTAAGATCCCTGATTCACTTTGAGTTGATATTAGTACAAGGCAAGAGACAGGGGTCTGTTTCAGCTTTCTATGTATAGTATCTGGTTTTGTTAGCGTCATTTATTAAAGAGGCAGTCTTTTTTTTCCAACCTACATTTTGGACTCCTTTATATCAGATGGCTGTGGTGGCATATTTCCATTTCTTTGCTGGTAATCCTCACTTTCTCTTGCCCATTTCCAAGATTCTCCCTTAAGAATTTCAGAATATTTTTTATCAAATTTTATTAATATTATTTTAAATTCTCTAACAGTTCCAATATCTGTATCATATTGATTATGGTTCTCAGGCTGAGGATATGGCCTAGTGGCAAGAGTGCTTGCCTTGCTTGCCTTGATTATGGTTCTTTTGCTTGGTCTTTCACTTGGAAAGTTAGAATGGTCATTCAGGACTTAGTGGATCTGGGGCTTGTTGTGTGCTCTTGGTGCCCTCAGTGCATTCCCAGGTTTTCAATTCTTCAGCTGATGCTTTGTGTTTTAGGGGGAGGCTGCTTTAGCAGGACTTTTCTTTACTGGTTTGTTTTTCCAGTTTTCTCCACCCTTAGGTTTAAGTCATACATTTACTCTACCCTTCAGAGTCTTTCCTCCTGCCACTGTTGCTTCACATTTTAGACATTTGTTAGCCTTCTGTGAAAACTTTCTCTGTTGATCTAATCAAGTCTCAGTTTTAGTCAGTCTGTGGGTTCATTTCTGGGTCTTCAGTTCTGTTCCATTGGTTCTCAGGACAGTTCTTGTGCCAATACCAAACTGTTTTTATTACTATAGCTTTGTAATATAGCTTGAAGTTTGGTATTGAAATTCTTCCAGCACTGTTCTTTCTACTTAGGATTGTTTTTGCTATTCAGGGTCTTTTATTGTTCCATGTGAATTTCTGGATTGCTTCCTCTATTTAATTAAAGAATGGTGTTGGGGTATTGATGAATATTGCATTGAACTTGTAGATAGCCTTTGGCTATATTGCCATTTTCACAATCAAGGAGTGTGGGAGGCTTTTCCATTTCCTTAGTTCTGCCTTAATTTCCCAAAAGACACATCTTAAAAGAAGTACAGATGGCCAATAAATACATGAAGAAATGCTTAACATTGCTGTCTATAAAGTAAATTTAAATCAAGATAACACTGGTATCTCATCTAACTCCAGACCTTGGCTATCACCAAGAATACAAGACCATAGACGACAATAAATGCTGGTGAAGATGTGGGAAAAAAGGAATCCTATACACTACTGGTGGGAATGTAAGCTGGTACATATTTTTAGAAATCACCATGGAATTTCCTCAAAATACTAAAAGTAGAACTAATCTAGATGTCTTTCAATTAATGAATGGTTCAGAAAAATGCCCACATTTTCTGAATGCAATATTTTTCAATCACAAGAGAATGAAATTGTGCAATATTATTCTGTCACAAAGAAGCATATTAAGTGAAATAAGCTAGGCTCAGAAAGACAAATGTCATATGATTTTTTTCTTTTATGTAAATAGTAGGCATAAAAGACATAAACACATATAGTATCCTCTCTGTCTCTGTTTCATTCACTGTCTCTCGTCTCTCCTCTACCTCACTGTCTTTCTGTATGCTGTGTGTGTCTCTTTCTCTCTATACATACACACACAAACACACACACATGCCCACACTTATAATGCAACTAGAAGAATGAGCCTAAAATAGACATTTTTTAGCATTGTAACAAAATTCTTAATAAAGAGTGCAAGTTTAACAATACCAGTATCATAAAATCCATGTTCAAAATAAAAGGATAAAAATTATTCACATATACATAATTTATAAAACCATAAAACCAGTGAAAAGTAAAGTATACTTGGGAATAAAGTTTCAAGAAGATACCCTAAGGAGCTGGGGATATGGCCTAGTGGCAAGAGTGCTTGCCTCATATACATGAGGCCCTGGGTTCGATTCCCCAGCACCACATATACAGAAAACGGCCAGAAGTGGCGCTGTGGCTCAAGTGGTAGAGTGCTAGCTTTGAGCAAAAAGAAGCCAGGGACAGTGCTCAGGCCCTGAGTCCAAGCCCCAGGACTGGCAAAAAAAAAAAAAAAAAAAAAAAGATACCCTAAGAAGGAATTAGGAAAATAATAAGTAAATAAATTAATACAATTATTTATTTATTAAACCAGGAAGAGTCCAGCAATCAGATAAGATATAAAATGTGTAACAGACAATACAAAGGCTATGCAACCATAGGCACAGAGGAAATTACAAAATAAAAAAGCTATTCATTACACGCTATTGGTAGCCATGCTATAATCCATGTTCTTAACTATTTTGCATCTTCAAATACTGTACCTTCTGCTGAAATATTGTTTTTCCTCTTTCCCAGTCTTGCTTTCTCCTACGCTTTACCTTGCTGTACCAGTTTCCAAACTGAGCAAAGCCTCTCATTTTAAATGGCAGCCTTTCACAAGGGCACAGCAAATTGTAGATGTGGTATCCTTGTAAATGTGGTATCTTTTTAAATATGTTAAGCATTAGCTCACAGCATGACACATGATCTGTATATATTTCTTACAGACTTCAACAGGCAAATTACTGTTGGAGAATATGGTGGCTCTTTTGCACGTTCTATGAAGTTCAAATATCTGAGTTAGAATTCAGTTGCACCAGTTATTGTTTTAGTACCCAGGTGTCTCTCATTGGGTAAATGAGGTTAAAATTAGTACTTACCTCATTAGGTTGTTGTAGCAGTTAAGTGAAATGACACATTCAAATTACTTAGCTCAGTCCTTGGATCAAGGTGAATCTTCAACAGATAACAGCTACTCTAGAATCCTGAATTATTTTAGGCTTTGTAGTATCTGCAGTTTCATACTTATAAGAGGATATAGCATGTTCAAAGGTTTCCTTATGATTTAATTTATAAATAACATGAGAGGAGAACTCTTAGTATGCTCAGCATTGCTAATTGAGCTACCATGATATAATCCTGGCAAAACCATTTCAATTTGTCAAAATGAATAATGAAGGAGTGTGGCTAGATGGTTCTATTGAAAATAAGTTAGTGTAGAGACAGTAGAGATCTCAGAATATTTTCTTTGTGTCTTAAGGCTTCCATTCAGTGTAAACTAGCTGGGTTTATATGAAGCAATTCTCTATATGAAACACTGATCTGAGAGAATTCTGGGTAGTAATGTCAGATATAGCATGCTGGCTAGTGGCCTTTCACCCTTTCCATAAAACAGGTCCAGAATTGACATCTGGAGGGTTTTGATACCTGATCAAATATTAGATGAAAACTTGACAACATTGGGACAACATTCTATAAGACCCATTTTTGTTGTTTATTTTGTTTGGTTTTGTTTTTATGAACTTAAAATGCATAATTTTCATATTTTAGGGCTGTTACTCAACTCCCACCTTGCATGTAAAATGATTCCGTATGGAGCCTGATGACTCTCTAGGGACAATGGATATTGTATTTCCAGCAAAATCAAACTAGACAGCTGTGACTTTGGCCACATACAGACCTGTGCTTCTGCCGTTTTGCTGCTGATTGTTTAAAGTTAAATCATTTCATTTTTCAGTAAAATGCCTTCAAACCTTAGAAAACAAAAACAGGTTAGATAATCCCATGAACGCCTCTAGATTTCCAGTCTTCTGAGAAAGTGGTGTCTGGTAGGCCTGTTAGAACTATTTTAGAAGCACCAGATTTAGACAATAACTGTCTATCTTTTAATAACATAATAACATAAATGAAAAACCCATTTAGCATATGAAAAACTGAGTTTTGGAGCAATTAACTACTTTGGCTAAGCTCACACATGTAGCTATAAATGGGTAGGGCTGGGACACCAACTCATGCTGGGCTGGCTCCAGATCAGTTTTCTTAGACATGGCTACAAATATATTCTGTGTATGTTTGGACTTCATTCACATTCTCGACTAGATAACTTTGCAAATTGTTTTTAGATGACTTCTTCCACGGTGAGGAAATATAAATTATGATACACACAATTAAATGCGTAATATACATTATATAACTCAACTACATATGACCTTTGAGAATGTTTCCCAACTTCCACACCAATGTTCCTATACTAGTCCTAAAACCGTTAAAATTACCCAGTTATTGGCAGTAGTCTTGCAGAGAGGATTTGAGAGAAATCCCTGTGCCTTGTCAAAAAACACATTGGTAGAACAGGACCTGGAAAGGCTGGCCATTAAAGTTTCAAATTAGCTGCAAGGCCAGAAAAAATGACTTATTTGGCATTCATAAAGTAACAGAGCAGTTATGTTATGATATTAAATGCTTAAGTCTGAGCCAGGGCTTAAGGGGGAGCAGAGTGAGTTAAATGGAAGATAGCCAGGGCTGGATACTAGTTACTATTTGGGATATACAAGTAAGAGAGATACAGTTGACAGTCACATGGAGGTGTGAATGAGAATTGGTTTGAATTTATTTTTCTTATTTATTGTCAAAGTGATGTACAGACAGATTACAATTTAATACATTAGGCCATGGGTACATTTCTTGGACTGTTTGTTACCTCCTTCCTCATTCCTCCCTCCCCTCTTACCCCTTTCTTTCTCCCCCCCCATGAGTTGTTCAGTTGGTTTACACAAAATGGTTTTGCAAGTATTGCTTTTGGAGCCATTTGTCTTTTTATCCTTTGTCTCTCGATTTTGATATTCCCTTTTACTTCCCTACTTCTAATACCAGTATAAACAGTATCCAGTGTACTCAGATGAGATACAGTGATAGTGCGGTACAACCATAGGAAGGGGATACAAGAGGATCAGCAAACCCAACAACCAGAAGCAACAGAGAAACACAGGAAACAAAAAAGAACAAAAAAAGAAGAGCCTATAACCTACACGGAGCCGGAAAATCTCCAGGGTAACCCCCCCCCCCCCCCCCGCACCCGCCAACCCTGGCCCGAAAAGGGCCAGGCTGGGAAAGGGGACCTGGAGTTGGCAACCCAACAGCCAAAAAGTCATGCCAGGAGTGTAGAGTCCAGACAGCAGGAGCTCCACAGACCCCAGACGGAGTGCAGACCTACCGAGACAGACAGTGGCCAGGGACTGGAGGTGCAGGACTGAACGGCCAGGATCAGGCGTAAACAGCAGGGGAACCGAGTGGTGCAGATGGGGAGAGCCGAGCCAGACAGGGAGAGCCAGGACCGCCACCACCAAATGACCGATTGCCACACCCCAGCACCCCAGCCCCGAAAACCCCACAGCAGTGCGGGACACACACACAATCCAGGACTAGCAGTTCCCCATTACCCCCCCCCCCACACACAGGAGACCAGCTCTAACAGAGACCCAAACCCAACAAAGAAGCTAGAGCTCCCTTCCTCCCCCTCCCTACCCCAAGGGAACAAAGGAGCCCTATATCTTACTGCTCTAGGAGCCTACAGCCTCTGGGAGGACACGGGAACTAGCAGAGGCGGAGCAGTGCCCAACAAGGGGACTGGGAAACACCTTAGTCAGGCATCACCCCCCAAAGCCCCAGCAGAGGAGCCTGAACCTGGCTGCACTGGCCACGCCCCCTTCCCAGCAGGGGCCCGGGACTGGTAGGCATTGGAAGACCCACCTGAGGCACCTGGTCCTCGAGGACTTTTTGAACAATAGTTACAGGCTCACTGGTGTGCAATACAACCTAGCAGGTACACCTGTGCCCAAACACATGCCCCCCCCACCCCACAGCGGAGGCGCAGGGTCTGTGGACACCAATCCGCGCCCAGACACTTGAACCGGCTGGGGCCCATGCATACCGCCCCCCACAGCAAACTCGTGAGAGGGCACAGCACCGTCCAACAACTTGGGGCAGCATGTCCCCAAAGGAAGCACTAGAGTGCACATGCACTCTCCCCCCCCGCACCAGGGCCAGCGTGGGCCAGCATGCTAGCCCTCCAGCCGGAGGATCACCTGCCCAACACACCCCCTCCCCCATGGGAGCGCATAAGTGGGCAAATTACAACACCCGCTCTAATAGGCACACCCCGCACAGGTGGGTGGGCCACCCCTCAACAGCAACACCTGCTCCAACAGGAGCAATCCACACAGGTGGGTGAGCCGCCTCTCAGCGGCAAATTTCAATCTGAGAGGTGGGCTCCTCTGACCAAGGTACCGAGTAGGAAAAAGAACCAAAGAAGAGAAAAGTCTCCATGCCACGCTGAATCAGCAACCTGCAAACCCCCACCAGGGGCACACTAGGGTCAGCACAATACAGCAGCAGGACACTATCCTGCAGAGAAAGATACAGAACCTACCCACTCCCAAGTGCAGTGAGGGTGACCACCCCGGCAACAACCGAGAAAGTCACACTCAACCATTGGGCAGTAAGGTTCAACAGGAAAACTCAAACCCAGAGCCAGAACACAAACAAGTCTCCACTGACGGACCAGTGGGAACCAGCACAAAGCCAACCCAAGGACGCTGCCTACAGATCTCCAGATGCACATAAATATTGTAAAGAAATAATATTATAAAGAAATATTACAGATTTCATAAAAGGGCAAGCCAACTCGCCAGCTCCAAAAAGCAGTATGACTGAAGAGGAGATGGAGAACCACAAAACAACTGAGGCTATGATAGCAGAAATGATGGAAAGCCTCAGGACCGAAATCAGAAAACAGATACAGGAGTTTAGAATGGAAGTCTCGAAGGACCTTCAGGAAGTCAAGAAAGAAATGGAAGCAAAAATGGATACAGTGCAAACCTTCGTTAAAGAAGATCTTAACATCCTGAGAAGCTAAATGCATGAAAAAATATATTTAAAATACAACTCTTTAAAGGAAGAAATTTCCACAATCAGAGTTGATCTGGCAACCATAAATAGCTCCCTGACATCCATAAACTCCACACTTGAATCCACAGCACAAAGAACTGACCATATTGAATCCCGAATCTCTCTCTTGGATGATGATGCAGCCGATAAGGACCACAAAATTACCACACTCCAAGAAATGGTAAAACTCCAGGGCAGACTAATCCAGGAGCAAGTGGACAAAGACAAGTGATATAATCTGCATATAATTGGAATAGAAGAAGGAGCCGAAAAAGGAGCAGAGGGCTTCAACATATTTTCAATAAAGTTATTGAAGAAAACTTCACCAATCTCACAAGGGTCTTCACCCAGGTAACCGAAGCCTATAGGATGCCTGGTAGACCAGACCCTAGAAAATCTTCACCCAGGCACATAATAATCAAGATTTCAGATCTCAAGAATAAAGAGCAAATTTTGAATGAAGACAAAGCAAAGAAAGAGATTTATTACAATGGGAAAATGATCCGAATCACAGCAGACCTCTCCGCACAAACCTACCACGCACAAAGAGAGTGGAAGAACACAATCCAAGTCCTACAGGCCAACAATTGCCAACCCAGAATTAGATATCCAGCGAAACTAGAATTCATATTCGAGGGGAAAACCAGATCTTTCCATAGCAAAAAGGATCTAAAGGAGTATGTGAATAAAAAAACCTGCCCTACAGCGAATTCTAAGAGGGGAACCCCACCCAACAGAAATTGTACAGGACACACAGACAGAAACAGAAACTACAATAGCCAGAGCCCAACAGAAAAAGCAGCTCACTAAAGACAAGAAAAAAAAAAAAGAGAGGAAAAACAGCCTAACAGGAAAAATGGAAGGGAAAAAAAACACTCTTATCCTTGGTCTCTTTGAACATAAATGGTATAAACTCTCTGATAAAGAGGAGCAGACTGGCAGAATGGATCCGCAAATAAAAAATTGCCATCTGTTGTCTTCAAGAGACCCATCTTACAGCAAGAGATAAAAACAGGCTTCAAATGAAAGGATGGAGCAAGATCTTCCAAGCAAACGCACCTACCAAAATGGCAGGAGTAGCTATCCTGATCTCAGACAAGCTGGACTTCTCATTAAAATCAACTCAAAAAGACAAAGAAGGGCACTACATTTTAATACAAGGAAAAATCCAGAATCAAGACATCACGGTGATAAATTTATACTCAACGAACAAAAGAGTCCCTACATTTGTCAAGCAAATTCTCACAAAACTACAGAACAAGATAGACCCAAACACAATCATAGTGGGTGACTTTAATACCCCACTCTCTCCAAGAGACAGATCAAACACCCAGAGGATTAGCAAGGGAGCTGACAACCTAAGTAATACCATATCCCAAATGGATCTGACAGATCTATACAGAATCTTTCACCCTACAGAGACCCAATACACCTTCTTCTCAGAAGCCCATGGATTATACTCCAAAATAGACCATGTCATAGCCCACACAAGAACCTCAGCAAATACAAAAATATTGACGTCATCCCATGTATTATATCTGACCACAGTGGAATAAAGGTAACCCTCAATAACAAAGATTACCAGAGAGGCTATACATATACCTGGAGGCTAAACCCCTCACTGTTATCTAACACTTGGGCCACAGACCAAATTAAGGATGACATTAACGAATTCATAAGCCACAATGACAATGAAAATACATCACAAAGAAACCTATGGGACACAGCTAAGGCAGTACTGAGGGGCAAGATCATCACCCTCAGCACTCACATTAAAAGAATGGAAGCAGAGCAGGTGAATAACCTCACGATGAAACTAAAACAACTAGAGAAACAAAAAATGATCGAATCTAAAATGACTAGGAGGAGAGAGATCACAAAGATTAAAGAAGAGATAAATCTGATTGAAAATAGAAAGACCATTCAACAAATAAATAAGACTAAAAGTTGGTTCTTTGAGAAAATAAATAAAATTGACAGACCCCTTGCAAGACTTACAAAAAAATAAGAGAAGAGACTCATATACGTAAAATCAGGGACTCCACAGGAAAAATTACAACAAATACACACGATATTCAAACAATCATAAGGAACTATTCCCAGAACCTCTACTCAGCAAAAAACAATAATTTTACAGAAATGGATCAATTCTTAGAGAAATATAAACTGCCCAAACTGAATCAAGAAGAAATAAATCAACTAAATAAGCCAATAACTTACAGCGAGATACAGGGGGTAATCAAGAGCCTCCCAACAAAGAAAAGCCCAGGCCCAGATGGATTCACCAACGAATTCTATAAAACCTTTACTGAGGAGCTAATACCAATACTCTTCAAACTCTTCTGTGAAATAGAAACAGAGGGAGAAACCCCAAATTCATTCTATGAAGCTAACTTTATACTCATCCCCAAACCAGGCAAAGACCCAACAAAAAAAGAGAACTACAGACCAGTATCACTAATGAACACAGACACAAAGCTCCTCAATAAAATATTAGCTAACAGGATCCAGAAACTGATCAAGAAAATCATACATCATGACCAAGTAGGCTTCATCCCACAGTCACAAGGGTGGTTCAACATCTGTAAATCAATCAATGTAATTCACCACATAAACAGAACTAAAAGCAAGATTCACATTGTTATCTCAGTCGATGCCCAAAAAGCCTTTGACAAAATACAACATCCATACTTATTAAAAGCTCTGGAGAAAATAGGAATAGATGGAACATTCCTCAAAACAATAAAAGCCATCTGCAACAGACCAACTGCTAATATCGTATTAAATGGGGAGAAAATAAAATCATTCCCCCTAAACTCAGGAACAAGACAAGGATTCCCACTCTCCCCACTTCTTTTCAATATAGTGCTGGAATCCCTAGCCATAGCAATAAGACAAGAGGAGGACATTAAAGGGATCCACATCGGCAAGGAAGAAATCAACCTATCCCTATTCACAGATAACATGATCTTTGAAGGACCCAAAAAACTTAGTCCCCAAACTCCTACACCTAATAAACCATTTTGGCAAAGTAGCAGGATACAAAATCAATCCACAAAAGTCAGCAGCTTTTCTGTACACCAGCAATTTACAAGCAGAAAAGGAAATTACAGAAATAATTCCATTTATAGTAGCCAAAAAAAGAATAAAGTACCTAGGGATCAACCTAACTAAAGATGTGATGGACCTATTTAATGAGAACTATAAAAATCTAATAAGGGAAATCAAAGAAGACACAAGGAGATAGAAAGACCTCCCATGCTCATGGGTAGGCAGAATCAATATAGTGAAAATGGCCATATTGCCCAAATTTTTATACAAGTTCAATGCAATCCCCATCAAAATCCCAGCTACATTCTTCATTGAAATAGAGAAAGCAACCCATAAATTCATATGGAACAGCAAAAGACCTAGAATCACCAAAGCAATTCTAGGCAAAAAAAAAAAAAAAAAAAAGCAGTGCAAGAGGTATCACAATACCAGACTTCAAGCTCTACTATAGAGCCATCATAACAAAAACAGCCTGGTATTGGTATAAAAACAGACCTGAAGACCAATGGATTAGAATTGAAGATCCAGAAATAAAGCCGCCCTCTGACAGTCAGCTGATATTCGACAAAGGAGCTAAAGACATACAATGGAATAAACAGAGCCTCTTCAACTACTGGTGCTGGGAAAACTGGGCAGCCATATGCAGAAAGCTCAAAGTAGACCATAGCCAATCACCATGCACCAAGATCAACTCAAAATGGATCAAGGACCTCAACATCAGACCTGAATCCTTGAAACTACTGAAGGACAGAGTAGGAAAGACGCTAGAACTTACAGGCACAGGAAGGAACTTCCTGAGTAGAGTCCCAGGGGCACAACAAATAGGGGAGAGACTTGACAAATGGGACTACTATAAAATAAAAAGTTTCTGCATAGCTAAGGACATAGCCACCAAACTAGAAAGAGAGCCAACCATATGGGAAAGGATCTTTACCAGCACAGCAACAGACAAAGGCTTAATATCTGTCATCTACAGAGAACTCAAGAAACTACTCCAAGCCCATTAAACCAATTATGAAATGGGAAAAGGAGCTAAAGAGACACTTCACAAGAAAAGAGATAAAAATGCCAAAGAAACATATGAGGAAATGTTCAACATCCCTGGCAGTAAAGGAAAAAATACAAATAAGAACAACCCTGAGATACCACCTCATTCCAGTTAGAATGGCCTATACTCTGAACTCAGGCAACAACAAATGCTGGAGGGGGTGTGGGGAAAGAGGAACCATTCTCCATTGTTGGTGGGAGTGCAAATTAGTACAACCACTTTGGAGAACAGTATGGAGGTTCCTCAAAAAGCTCAATATAGACCTACCCTATGACCCAGCCATACCACTCCTAGGCATCTATCCTGAACAACAGATCCCAAGATATCAAAAAGACATCTGCATTTCCATGTTTATTGCTGCACAATTCACAATAGCCAAAATATGGAAACAACCCAGATGCCCCTCCACAGATGAATGGATCCAAAAAATATAGTACCTATACACAGTGGAATACTACATAGCGACTAGAAATGGTGAAATATTGGTATTCGCAGGGAAATGGTCAGAACTTGAACAAATAATGTTGAGGGAGACAAGCCTAGAACACAGAAAACAAAGGGGCATGATCTCCTTGATATATGACTGTTAAGGTGGGGGGAGGGGGAGACAGTAGAGACCAGGTCTGTGAAACCAAAAACTTCTTGTCAAATGGTATTTCCCACAGGATTGGGTCAGCGACCCTGCATTATGTAACTAAAACCAAACAATTACTCAACATATAAAGGTCAAAAATAGATCTCTCACCTGGGTTCAATTCCCCAGCACCACGTATACAGAAAACAGCCAGAAGTGGCGCTGTGGCTCAAGTAGCAGAGCACTAGCCTTGAGCAAAAAGAAGCCAGGGACGGTGCTCAGGTCCTGAGTCCAAGCCCCAGGACTGGCCAAAAAATAAAATAAAATAAAATAAAATAAAAAAAATAGACCTCTCAGTGTATTACAATAGCTCAAAAGCTATGTATGTACATTCATATAAGACAAGGATAAGCAAACCCTATTGCTGACATTACATTTAAAGCCCTGGGCGAATTTCCTTTGGCGTAGGCCACGTGGCTACTGTATATGTTTTTGGTACACTGTGTATTATATATATGTCTACTTGACTTAGGGAAGGGAAAGAAAAACAGGGTGTAAGAAATCACAAGAAATATACACACTGCCCTACTATGTAACTGTACCCCTTTTGCACAACACCTTGTCAAAAACAATTGTTTAATTAATAAATAAATTATAAAAAAACAAAATGAAGATGTAACTGCTTATTTGGGAAAATATTCCTAAGATTTTAATATGCCTTTACATTGTTGAATAAATTATGCATATTGAGATTCATTGGCAAAGGTTTTTTTTCATTTCTTTATTGTCAAAGCAATATACAGAGGGGTTATAGTTTCAAGCTTTTGCCTACATTCAAATGCTTACACTGAGTAGTGATAATTCTAATAATTCTACCAAAATATGGAACACCAGCAGACATACAATAAATTAATTATATGCAATCATTATGAACTTTTAATGGAGGCTACTTAGTGATTATAGTACAGGATAAGTGTTCAAGAGTGGTATTGCTGGGCCATGTGGTAGTTCTACATTTATTTTTTGAGGCATCTCCTAACTGCTTTACAGAAAGTTTACATTTCCACATACAAAGTTTCTTTTCCCCTATATCTGTGATGGAATTTTTTATTGTTTGTATTTTTGTTAATGGCCATTCTAATTGAGGTGAAGTGGAATCTCAATTTAGTTTTGATTTGCGTTTCATTTATAAAACTGGAGATGTTGAACATTTCTTTTTGTGTCCATTGGCCATTTTTTATGTCTCCTACATTTTGCTTGTTTGCCAATTTATTATTTGGATTGTCAATTTTTTGAGGGTTTAGTTTCTTGACTGCTTTGTATATTCTGAATATTAGGTCATTTTCTGATATATAGCTGGCAAAGTTTTTCCTCCCATCTGTAGGCTTTTTAGTTTGTTAACTATATCCTTTGCCATGCAGACACTTCTTAGTTTGATGAAATCCCATTTGTTCTTTCTTTGATTTGCTGAGCTTCAGTAACTCAGAAACGTCCAGCCTTTGCCAATATGTTCATTTTTTTTTTTGCCAGTCCTGGGGCTTGAACTCAGGGCCTGAGCACTGTCCCTGGCTTCTTTTTGCTCAAGGCTAGCACTGTGCCACTTGAGCCACAGTGCCACTTCTGGCCATTTTCTATATATATGGTGCTGGGGAATTCAACCCAGGGCTTCATGTATGGGAAGCATGCACTCTTGCCACTAGGCCATATTCTCAGCACTGCCAATATGTTCTAATGTTTTTTCTACTCCTTCCTATAGTAGTTGGATGCTTTCAGGTATTACATTGAGGCCAGTAAAGCCACCTGCACAATCATGTTTATTGATAGAGTATTCAACATAGCCAAGTTACGATAACAGCTCAGATGCCAAAAAATGGTGGCATGTACACATGAGGGAATTTAACTCATTACTTAGGAAGAAATTATTTTCAAAGAACTGGACATACCTGAAAAAATGTATGCTAAGTAAGTCAGACTCAGAGAGACAAAGAACACATACTATTTCTCATTTGTGGATGGTAGAACTAACTTATGAATATATTAGTCAATATATCAAGGTTACATGCAATTATATACAATTGTATTCACCAAAGTATGTTATTTTCAGGGGAGAATTCAAAAGATGTAATTCCTTACAAAGACTAAATCACATTCCAACAAAATGACTATCAGGTAACTGGTATTTGAAAGGGTGGGTGGGGTCATGGGGAAAGAGGTAGAAAAATTAAGAGAGAAAGGGGGATAGAATGCAGTCACAAAATTCAATGTATCTACAAAAAGAAAATGAGGAGAGGTAGAGGGGTGGGAGAGATGAGGAGAACAATAAAAGAGGTGACATCAATATTGATACATTGTATTCAAAAACTTATTTGTTGAATGGTACCTCATTTGTACAACCACTTAAAGATAATAATTAAAAAAAAAAAACCTACTGGAACACTGGAGCCAGATTGTTAATGTTCAGTTTCTGCTTTTGCCATATAAGAGCTGTGTGTTCTTGGACTTCATTCCTAACATCTCGGTTTCTCATTTTGTTCATCTATAAAGTAGGAATAACAAAATTTCCCATTCATATGCTGTTGCGAGTACTGAATTCACAAATAAATTTAAGGAACATTTATATGTAGAAGACATAATGAAATGCACATTATTTATACATAAATCTCATAAGTAGTCTCCAAACCAACAGAATGATAGATATTAAATATGTGATGTGAATTTCTCTGTCTCTGTCTCTCTGTCTCTGTCTCTGTCTCTGTGTGTGTGTGTGTGTGTGTGTGTGTGTGTGTGTGTGTGTGTTTTGGTTCTAGAGCTTGAAATCAAGATTTCTAGATATTTCACAGCTGGCACTCTACTACTTGAGCTACACTTCCACTCCTAGCTTTGTATTAGTTAATTGGAAATACGAGTGTCTCAGATTTGTCTGCCCAGGCTGGCTTGATCCTCAGATCTCAGCCACCTGAGTAGGTAGGATTATAGATGTAAGCCATCTTCCTAAAAAATGTGATTTTTCTTAAAAAAGCAGAGCAGGGGGCTGGGAATATGGCCTAGTGGTATAGTGCTTGTCTCATATAGATGAAGCCCTGGGTTCGATTCCTCAGCACCATGTATATAGAAAAAGCCAGAAGTGGTGCTATAGCTCTAGTGGCAGAGTGCTAGCCTTAAGCAAAAAACAAAAACAAAAACAAAAACAAAAACAAAACCCAAAAACAAAGCCAGGGACAGTGCTCAGGCCCTGAGTTAGAGCCCCAGGACTGGCAAAAAAACAAAGCCAAACAAAAAAAGCAGAGCAGGGCAAGGAATCTCATAAATGGCCTCAGCAATAGATTAGAGGACAAAGTATCATAAGGAGGTATAAATTTAAGTCATAGAAAAAAAATGGAGCAGATTCACTTCCTAAAACACACCAAATTGCATTGAGGCCCATTATGTGTCTGAATCTTGCAGCAGTAACAAGAGTAAATGGCTGGGCAAAACATTAAAGGAGACAAAAAGAAACTAAGATTAAGCAAGGGTGAAAGCTAATACAGAAAAATTAAATATTCTCCTGCTGAATAATTTCTGTCATAGAGCCATAGATGAGAAAAGTAGAACCACAGTTTTATAGAACAAAGTGGGACTCTAGTAGATGACCTGTTGAAAATCCAGTTTAGGATGATCTTACTAGTAACAAGTCAGCTGAGAAACAAGGAACTCATTTCCTGCCCTGATGCTGCTGGAAGGCAATGATGGGAACCCCAAAATCGATTTACTAAACTTCACAAGGTTATCTGTTGACTTTACCCAGGCTAAAACTCAGATCACCACAGATTCGGCTCAGCATTTAAGAGTGGAGCTTCAGAGAAAGACATCCCAGTTTAAAGGAACGGCATAGGAAAAAAGTTACTGATAGCTCATGAAGTCAGGAAAGAAAGATAAGCTATAAAATGCCCAGCTGTACAGGCAAACCATTTCTCCACTTTTAGGCTACAATTATGTCTTACTCTATAGTACATTCAAATGACTAATTCCAAATGTAAAAATAAAGTTAAGTATGGGGGGCTGGGGATATGGCCTAGTGGCAAGAGTGGTTGCCTCAAATACTTGAAGCCCTGGGTTCAATTCCCCAGCACCACATATACAGAAAATGGCCAGAAGTGGTGCTGTGTCTCAAGTCACAGAGTGCTAGCCTTGAGCAAAAAGAAGCCAGGGACAGTGCTCAGGCCCTGAGTCTAAGCCCCAGGACTGGCAAAAAAAAAAAAAAAAAAAAAAAGTTAAGTATGGTCAAAATTGCTTGGCAAGTAGCCTGACTGATACGTTAAACAGTGATGGAAGAATTCTATCTAGCTACAAGACAGAACATATATGTTATGTTTTCATATCATGAAATTGAATTATCATCAAAATTGGAAATAATCCTCCATAAATTAGTTGAGATCTTCATAAATACCAGGATATATATATATATAAAACTACGCTTACTGATAATAAAAAATAGGAGAAGCACTATTAGATCTTTTGCAATACCCTAAAAATAACACAGCTAATTATTGTAAGGAATGGGAGGGCATTTTGTATCCTATGGGAAGGAAATATATGATGGCTTCCTTGGTTTGGCAACTATTGACGTCAATGATCACATCCTTCATCTTTGTCCTTAACCTCACCCATCCTGACTTCCATCAAACCACACAGTCATAGCTGGTGAACGAATTTGCTGTCTAAAAGGTCTGCAGGGCTTACACAGATATTGTGATTCTTATTATATTAGTTTTAGAAAATGTGAGAAGGGTATGGGAGCTTAAGCTAAAGCCTTGCAATTAGCATTATTCATCCTGCTCATGTATTTCTAAGCATTATCCACTGAATGGTTGACCCCAGAACTTACAGGCAGGAGTTATTTGCAAAGTATCCTTTTTCCAAGGATACCACAGTGTCAATTTGCAGAGATTGCTTACTGAAGACATATATGTTGATGTCTCTTACAATTACAATACACCTTCTACAAACAAATAGGAGTAAATGCATTTGATGATTCATAGAAACGTTGGAACCTTCAAGTTCATCACGATGGATTTTTATTGGTGTAGTATTATTGTAATACTCTTTCCTATATTCTTTACCGATATATTAAGGATATTTTCTTCCATATTGTTATCCGCATACCTAGTCACCTAGTTTCTGAAGTACATGGAGGAAGGCTTAAAATTGGGTATTGGTTTATCTTGAATGTAGGTCACCAAAAGTAGGAAACAATAATGAAAGACCAAGGTAATGCTGGGTACTGTAGACTAGGGCATCGCACGCTAGAATATGTCCAGCCTGTGCCACCATTTGTCATCAGGGAATTACAAGGGAATTCAGGATAAAAAGTCAGGCAAGTGGCCCATAAGTTGAACAAGTAAGTACTAAACAAAGAAGTTAAGGAGTGGCTCAAAATTAGCCAAGGGATAAATAGAAGATACAAATAAAAACAATGCTTCAGGTCATTTCCTTTCAAGCAGTCAAATTTCTTATTTCAGTGGCTGACAGATACATTTTAGAGCTTTAGTTCTTTCTCCTTTTCTTGGTATAAAATCAGTCTTCTTTGAGACAGTGCAGTTGGCAAGGGGGACTGAGCAGACAGCATCTTGTGGGGACTTTTGAGAAGATTATCCATTTTCATAAATTATTCTCAAATTGCTCTCTCTATTTTATAGAGTAAAGACTCTCCTGAGAGTGTATTTGATCATCAAGACATTTTTTTCTGATGCTTTGTGTTTAGTATGAATAAAAGTTAATGGGAAGTTGATTAAGGCTGACAGTTCACTATGAGCGTCAGTGTACTGAAAACTAAGCTGCAGAATTCTCTTTAACAGGAGAGAGCAATGGGACAATGGAACTGATCTATGGTGTCACTTCTCAGTGACAACCCTCCTGGGAAAAGCTTTGTCAGAATCTGTTTATCATGTGCTCTGGGCTCTTTGATGATTTTCTTTCTGAGCTCTGGGCTCTAGAATCATATTCAGGATATAATTTAACTCATGACATCTGCTATGGGGTTTCAAAACCACAAAGCAAGCACATTTAATGATTTAAAGTCCACAGCTTTATCAACAGCAACAACTGCTCACAGAGTCAACATGCCATCCACACATGTTATTTGATGTGATTGTGAACGGAACTGATGATTACCACATTTACACGGTTCCGTCCCCAATGATCTGTTTTCAAACACTAATTAGCAAATCCTCTCTGGACCAATGTGTAGAAATACTATAGCACTATAGTTGGTTGGTTTAACAGGAAGGCGTGTTAAAAGACTGCTAAATTTCTCCACTCACCATTCCTGTTATCTTTCAGCTCTCTCCATTGGCCTTAACTCATGGCTTGCTGAGGCTTGAGTATTTATCAAAAGGAAAAACCACTTGCAATATGACATTTGCATGTAGCAATTGTGAAATGTATTTTCACAGCCCAATGAGATGCTCTGTACAAATACTGGTCAAAGATACCTCATGATATGGTGTCCTAGATAGTGTCTTCCCTGGCAATTCATAACCAATGTTACCATAGTAACAGATCTGAGTCTTTCTGTAGTATGGTCTCTTTTGGTAATATGTTTCCTATGAGATTGGGATTTCAGGAAAGTGTAGAGTTTGAAAAATGGAGAAGTAGGAAAGGGCGAAGAAGAATGGGTAGATGATGAGTTGACATGTTAGCCAATTGTAAGGGAAATGCAGAGTTGAATGAAATCTACTTGTCTTCTCAAGTGCTCAAAGCAAGTTCCTTGAAAATTGGAAAACCTTGCACAGAGATTTGAGGTTGACTTCTGAGTATGATAACTAATTCACTGAATTTCACTGAGTGGTTTTGTCTTTCTGACACTTCTTTTCCTCATTGGTAAGTCAGGTTGGGTTTCATTCTGATATCTAAAACATTTTTCAAACACAAAAGCCCAAACACTGAAATGTCTTTTTTTTGTCATATCTTACACAAATTTTATAGTCTTATGTAGAAAGTAATGCTTTTACCGTTCCAGAAAAGCTTTATTAACAATTTTAACATGAATAATAAAGGAAGGCACCTTGGGAGAACCCAGTATCAGTATTCTCCTTAGCGACCTTATCATCACCCACACTATGGCCTCATATTTGTACCCTAGAATGTTGTACATGGACCACTTTCAGGGACACTTGGACTTTCAGAGAACTTAGATATGAATGCATAGAGAGAACATGAATTTAATGTTTCACAGAGAGACGCAGAATAGTAGCAGCAGTTTTGTTAGTACAGTTTGTCCTGGCAGCATCAAAATGGGAAATCACAGCAGTACTAGTTCTTGGGATCCAAGGATCAGAAAACACAGAGTTTTTTCGTAACTGAAATGTTTGGTACCTAGGAACCCTCATAATCGCCAAATGGATAAAGTTATTTTTATTGCTGGCAAGGTCGCATCCTACAGCCAGCAGCAGCTGCTTTCTCTGAGCACAAACCCCTCTCTTCTGGAAGAGGTGCCATAGCTGGCCAGTCTCTCTAATCTCCATCTCTTCCCCTTTATGAATATAAACTGCTGTAAGGAAGTTTCACTCTGGCCGTGGTCTGGAAGGAAGTCTGTCTCCCTTCAAGTCTTTTTCTTTCTTTACTATCCCTGAACTCTTCCATTATAATTTGTTTTATAGTTGACTCTAAGAAAACTTTTCTGCCTCCCTTTCTGACAGCCAACATCTCAGTGAGGGAGGTCATTTATTGTCACTCCCATGTACCAACCATATATAAATCTATTCTTGCTATTTTCGAGAAGAAAATGACTGAAGGTCCGTTATAAACCACAAATTTGTTACTTACCTATGGCTAAATGTGATGAAGTATGTACAGCATTTTGCTTCAAGTCTGTCACCTTGTATCTAATTAATATGAAACTAAAAAAGAAAATAAAAATGGAAATAAGTAAAGAAGACCCACCAGCAGAAGTTACAGGTTCAAGCATACATTTTTTGCTCAACTCAAACTATTAGCAAATAAGACATTTTCTGAAAAATTAGTTAATTGATCATTAAGCTTATTCTAATTAACAATTCCAAGGAACAAATTGAATTTGTTCTGAGGAAAAATTTTTAAGGAAGAAATTAGAATTCTTTTTTTTCAATTTTTATTGTCAAACTGATGTACAGAGAGGTTACAGTTTCATACATTAGGCATTGGATACATTTCTTGTACTGTTTGTTACCTCTTCCCTCATTCCCCCCTCCCACCTCCCCCCAAGTGTTGTTCAGTTCATTTACACCGAACAGTTTTGCAAGTACTGCTTTTGTAGTCGTTTGTCTTTTTTACTCTGTGTTTCTCGATTTTGGTATTCCATTTCAGTTTCCTAGTTCTAATACCAGTATACACAGTTTACAATGTACTCAGATAAGATATAGAGATGGCACAGGTACACCACAGGAAGGGGATACCAGAAGATCATCAATAATAGAAGCTATGGTTACACATAGCACGTTGAAAGTAGTTACAACAGTGATAATAACAATCGTTTCCATAACATGGAGTTCATTTCACTTAGCATCATCTTATGTGTTCATAAAGGTATAGCTATTGGGCTCTTGTGATCCTCTGCTGTGACTTGCCTAAACCTGTGCTAATTATTCCCTATGAGGGAAACCATAGAGTCCATGTTTCTTTGGGTCTGGCTCACTTCACTTAGTGTAATTGTTTCCAAGTTCTTCCATTTCCTTACAAATGGGGCAATGTCATTCTTTCTGAAAGAGGCATAAAATTCCATTGTGTATATGTACCACATTTTCCTGATCCATTCGTCTACTGAGGGGCATCTGGGTTGGTTCCAGATTCTAGCTATGACTAATTGTGCTGCGATGAACATTGTTGTGCTGGTGGCTTTAGTGTGATTTTGTTTGTGGTCTGTTGGATAGATACCCAAAAGTGGGGCTGCTGGGTCATAGGGGAGTTTTATGTTTAGCCTTCTGAGGAATCTCCATACCGCTTCCCAGAGTGGCTGAACCAGTTTACATTCCCATCAACAATGAAGTAGGGTTCCCTTTTGGCCTCGCGCCCTCCAACAATTGTTATTGTTAGTTTCCTTGATATAGGACATTCTTACTGGGGTGAGATGGAATCTCAATGTTGTTTGATTTGCATTTCTTTTATGGCCAGTGATGTAGAGCACTTTTTCATATGTCTCTTGGCCATTCTCATTTCCTCATCAGAGAAATCTCTTTTTAAGTCTTTAGCCTACTTGTTGAGGGGCTATTGGTTCTTTGTGGTTTTGTTTTGGAGGAAGGTAATTTTTTTAGTTCTGCCTATATTTTAGATATGAGGCCTTTGTTTGTTGTATGGCCGGTAAGATTTTTTCCCAACTGTGGGGTTTCTGTTTATCGTGCAAGCTATGTCCTTTGCCCTGCAGAAGCTCTGCAGTTTGATGCAGTCCCATTTGTTCATCCTTTCTTTGATTTGTAGCCTTTCTGGGTCTTTGTTAAGGAAGTTCTGTCCTGTGCCAAGGAGCCCAAGTGTTTCTCCTACTCCTTCATTTAGTGTTTTCAGGGTGTCTGTTTTAATTTCAAGGTCTTTGATACATTTGGAATTGATTTTGGTGCAGGGTGATATATAAGGATCTAGTTTTAGTTTGTTGCATGTGTTGAACCAGTTTTGCCAGCACCATTTGTTAGAGGCTATCTTTCTTCCAGACTATTTTTTTAGCTCCTTTATCAAAGATTAAATAGGTGTTGTTCTGTGGGTTCAAAGAAATTAGAATTCTATGGAACACATTAAAGTAATGTATAAGTTTTAAAATAAATTTCATATCAAACATATTACATGGTTATTACATTGGAGGTAGCTTATTTAAGGTTTTGCTACTTTAAAGTGTAAACATAGATGGGGGTGAAGTGAGCCAGACCCAAAGAAACATGGATTCTGTGGTTTCACTCATAGGGAATAATTAGCACAGGTTTAGGCTAGTCACAGAAGAGGATCACAAGAGCCTAATAGCTATGCCCCTTGAACGCATAAAATGATGGTAAGTGAAATGAACTCTATGTTATGGAAATGAGTGTTATATCACTGTTGTAATTACTTTCAATATGCCATGTGAAACCGTAGCTTCTTTTGTTGATGATCCTCTTGTATCCCTTCCTGTGGTTGTACCTGCACTATCACTGTATCTCATCTGAATACACTGGATATGGTATAAACTGGTATTAGAACTAGGGAAGTGAAAGGGAATATCAAAATCGAGAGACAAAGGATAAAAAGACAAATGGCTCCAAAAGCAATACTTGCAAAACCATTTGGTGTAAACCAAGTGAACAACTAATGGGGGGAGAGTTAAAAAGTGGGGGGAGATGGGGGATTGAGGGAGGAGGTAAAAAACAGTACCCAAGAAATGTACACAAGGCCTACTGTATGAAAATGTAACCCCTCTGTACATCACTTTGACAATAAAAAAGTGTCAACATAGGAAGAATTTCTAAAGTGTAGATAGTCCTAGGAAGTTGAAAATGATGAGAAAAATCCATCTTTATTGGTCCAAAAATATACCCAAATCATAGCCTGTTGAATGATCAATTTGGGTACCAATGCTATGGCCTTTGTTGCTCATTTTGGTAAACACTTACCAGTAGGATAAAAACAAATGAACTATGGGATGGATGGGTGGCCTTGTTATTAGACTGTGATGGATGTGGCGATTAAACATTTAGGTTAAAAAAAATTGCAGCTTTCAGTGCTATGGGGAGCTGCTTTCTCTGTGTCTTTACCCAGTGAAGTGATACAAAGCAAACTAGGCTGCTGAATAATTTCATGTAATTGTACCCTGGAGGGCTACAACATACAGGAAGGAGGTCTTTTGTGTACAAGTACCCATTTAAGAAACTACAATGGAAAGTGAATACATCTGTTGCTGCACGCATACCTGCAATTATCTTTAGTTGAAATTTCCAAATGTTGAAAATAATGAAAATTCCCTAGGTAGAAAAAAAATGTCCCTGGTTAGCTTCAGTAGCTACTCATTACTTTCCAAATGTTCTTACCAGGCAAATTCAGCAAAAACGAATTCCTTTTGTGAAACTATTACCTGCAAAGCACTGTGGCAGGTTGGCCAGTCTGTGACAGGCAGTAATTCCTCCACAGAGCCTGGTATTTTGGGGGCAGGTAGGGTGGAGTTACTCCCTCACCTGTCTGAGCCCTTCATAAGCATGTGCTGGATTAGCTGGAACTCTCATGTTAATCTCCTAAACCAGAGTTAATTGGTGAGGGAGACAGCTTCAGGTGGACAGTTAGAATTTGCTTTCTCAGGAGAGGTGTTAAATAGTTTATACCAACCTCACCTGAATATACCATGCTTTACAACCCTCATTAGCCCACACAATAAGCTAGGGGAGCGCACCAAGCTATTACCCTCCTGTGATATTGGAGGGAAATTACATAAAAAAAAGAGATTGACCTTGGCAACAACCTGTGTTATAGGTAAAAACAGAACTCATAGTTATTTTACTCATAAACCATGAGCAAAGGCTTTAAACATAGAGTCAGCATTCAAATGCTCTCAGAAAGCCAGTTTTGAAGCTCTTTTCTTTCAACTCCTCCCTTGAATACTTTGTTGGAGTTTCTCTCTGTCATTGTCCAGAACTGGTTTCTCAGTGACATTTCCAGAAAACTCCTGAACTCTTATCTGCCATTGTCACCCAGGTTGAAGGCCAAGGTCTTTGCTTATCCTAGATTTTGTTTTTCTGATCCTACCTTTGAGGAACTCTAGAAATCTCTTGAATTTTATCCTCTGTATTTCTTCTTGGCACATTCCCTATTCAGTAGTAGCCACGTTCCTTCCTTACTGTTGTCAGCTGGCTTCTACTTCCTTGGCTTCTTTCCTTTGAACTCTTCAGTAGTTTTGAAATAAGATGCTCCATGGACAACTGCAGCTGTCTTTTGAAATATTTCTGTCACTTTCTTATCATTGTCACTTAAAAATCTGATTTTAGAATAGGTACTTCAAATAAATAACCACAAAATATAGAAAGACAAATCTAAATGTCCAACGAGAAGCCTGCATTTAGCATAATAATTCAGTGGAACTTAAGGGAACATAATAAAGACAGGTAAAGGCAACGCTGCTGTATATCATGTATAAAACAACAGTAAAGTAAATTAGATAAAAATAGAGACAGAGAAGTATGGCAAAGAGATTTTAAATACATTAAGTGAAAAGATATAAATGCACAATGCTTTCATTATTATAGTCCAATGGGATTCATTTGCCAATAGACAAAGATTGGGATCGAAAATGTGAAATGAGAATATAAATAATAGGGATCATGAGGTTATTCAAATTTACAAATACAAAACACTTATAAAGATGGGGTATGGCTCACTTGCTGCTATTTGTCCAGCAAGTATAAGCTTGAGTTCAAATTCTAGTATTACCAAGAAACAAAAAAGCAAACAAAAATTCTTCTGCACTCCTTTTATAGTAAGCCTTGGTTTTTAGACCAGACTCTGATGATCTCTTTTCTCTTCTTCTGAAATTATTAGTACTTTAGTCACACAGCTTCACAGACTTGAGACAGATTTCTTTCTACCAGTTATCTGTTTGAAAGATCTAATAAGTTTCATCCATGAACCAAATGATCAACCTGGAAGATGGTTACCACGAGGGAAAGTTATAAATTCATAAATATGATATATAAACAATTTTTATTATTTAATAATTCAGAGCCAAAGTCTTTAAGTATATTGGTCAAATTTGAAAGTTGTCTAAGGAGAAAGAAAATTCTTTGTCTTTTCCTTTCCATCTAGAAGTTTACACACTGCGAATTAAACAGATCCCAGAAACAAAAAGCCAGCCAGTCACACTGTTCCTGTAAGAAGTTCTGTATATTTTATTCTATGGAGTGGACTGGAGGCATGGCTCAAGTGGTAGAAGCTAGCCATGAGAAAGTACAATACAAATGTTTGGAGAAATTGTAGTAGGAAAGAAATGTGATAGAACGAAACCAATGCTTTGCTTTCCAGAGGAACTTATCACTTGTTCTATTTTTTGTTTCTTATGTTTCCCTCTTACCAGCCTTCTCTGGTCTACAGTTTGTCCTCTGGAAGTTTTGTCAAGTTTCTCCTGACAATCACAGTCAGATATTGCCAACAGGCCTCACTCCTTGCAGTTTTGTGGCTGAAGGATGGGGATTAAGGCTTTTCAGGCAATAAGTGTGATGGGGAGAATTAAGCTGTTTGATCATCTCTGAGTTGAAGATAGGCACAAGGCAAAACTCCCTGGTTTGCAGAACCCTGAGATTTCAGCCTTGGATCTTGGTTTGCTGGATTATTCATTTTGAGACTTCAAGAGAGACTCATGCCAAAAATCCAGTGCCTCAATGTCAAAGCTAAACCTGACCTGAGCTGAAAATGGAATAGTTCAATGTGGCATATAGGTTTATTAAAGATTCTTCTTACTTTACAACAGTCTGTTAACAGCTCTAATGTCTTTATCATGTGCATTGTACTGACTTTTAGGTAATATTTTATTGAAGTAACTGGCATGCTTATTAGGCTTTAAGATTTTCACTTCATTGTTGGTCTTGGATATGAAGGAGGAGAAACTTCCCTTAAATGGTTAGGTAGGAGTACTCTGAGATAAGAGATGCTCAGGGGCAGGAAGAACATATGGGGTGCAGTGGTGTTAGGAAGAAAAGCAGCAGCAGATCTCTGTGGATTTGAAGTGAGCCCAAAGGTCATAGAGAAACAAGCACATTTTCATGAATGGGACTGAAATTTAGAGGAAAAATATTTGCAGATGTGGTCAATGTGTATGGCTTACATCATAGTTGTACTATTTATTGTGTCAGGTACACAGTCAATTTCAATTCATGTAAGATTTCACATAAATGAATTTACTGAGAAGCATCAGGATTGACTCCTGAATGCGATGTGATGATTTTCACTTAAGGCATTTTGGAAAGATTGTATATTGTCCACCTGTATCTTCTCTTTGTTGTTTGTTCTCAAAGACACAAAGTGAATGCCAGTAGGTATATAGATGTGCAAAATAAATCCACTTGAAAATTTATTTTCAAAAACATATAAAGAAGGAGTAATTAGCATTCACCTGGGGTCTTTGGCTTGATAAAAAAATATCAAACATAAGAGAAAATGTTGTTTCCAATAAAATTTGATTCTATATTATATTTATTAGGAATCTGTGAACAGTTGAATATTGGTACAATTTTTCCGTTGCTTTTCCTTATTGCTGAGGAGACAGTTATTTAATGTATAAATGTGAGCTTATTTAATAAGGGAGAATCAGCTCAGTGTAGCAAGGGAGGAAATGAAATCTACCAATGGTTCTACAAAAGATTATAGAATGGACAAGAAAAAGTTTCTAAGAAAAGGCATAACTATGAGTCCCTCTGACCATGTTTTATGACTATGGAAACCTTTTTGTTTCTCACCTTATTTTTCTAGCAGTGGCTCCCAAACCAGCTAAAAACCCCAAGCACAAGACATGGTTTTCTCATAATTTTTCTGGACAAGAGATAAAGCATTATTGATCATTTGTGGTAAAAAAAAATCCTAAAAGACAGAAAAAAACAACAGCTAATTCAGGACTACTGCTATTATCCTGCTTTTGAGAACATCTTTTCCTTTGTGAGAAATATTGTCACCCATGTTTGAACTGATGGGAGAGAGCTGTCTGTCGCAGCCCTGGGCTTACATTACCAGCTTTTCAGTTCTGCAAAGACTTTCAGAAATGAACTAATATATTCACAACAGGAGGAAAGTGCCAACAGAAACAGATCTTGAATTGATTCCCAAAACAGAATGACAAAAAAAAAAAAATCTAGCAGACCACACACATTCAGCTGCATTTCACCAGAGCCCACTGCATTCACTTGTTTACGTTAGCCACCTATCAGCAGACCAGAGGTCTTCACGTGATGACTCGGTTTCTCCTGCTTCTTAATTAAATTTTAACTTATCTCAGCAACTTAGAATTTGTGTTGGTAATAGTATATATTTCTTCCAAGTAGATTTGTCTCTGAGGGATGTTTCCTTTAAGAAAAAGTGGGAGGGGTGGGAGTAGGCAAGAAGTAGGACAATGTACAAACAAGTGAGTTTACCTTATACTCCTAAATTGCACACTGGTTCATATAGATCATGTATGTATGCCTTGCAAATACATATCTCAGATATTTTAACTTTAAGGCACTTTTTCCTAAATTGTGTAAATATTACTGAAAATAAACAAAGCACTCAAGTAAGACAAAAAGCCTGGAACGTCAATACAAATTTAATAAAATTAGTTTGCTGGTTTATGGGAATAAAATCTTTAAAGAGAGCAAAAATTTCTGAACTGACATCAATTGAGAACATTTTTAATGTTCAGATTATATTCCCTGAAAAGCCTTGATCCTAACCAGAGCAAGCAAGAAAAGCACATTCTCAGTCACTTAAAATCAGTCTGGCCTTGCCTAAGATCTCAGCACTATAGACAGTAAAATGAAATGGTAAGTGCTTGAAAACCTTTGTGGTATCTTATTTAACGTCTTATTAATTAGAGATACATGCCACATGAATAAAATTGATAGAAAGATAAACAAGATTGGTGGTTATAAACTTCCAACATTTTACAGCATCATTTCTGAGAGTTTTCAAGCTTTGCTAATGCTTTAGTCCCAACACCTTGAATAAAATCAAGGTGACAGACCACGAAGACATTGACTTCACAATTAGGAGCAATCTGACAATATTGTTGAAAGATGGCCCTGGGCACGTGTGTAAATGTTCTGTGGGAAGATGGCAAGACGATGTTGGAGGTGTGTATGCAGGAGTGCTGTGTGCTGATGTGCTGCACGGGATTTTGAGCTTCCTCAAGACACAGCGTGGCTTTGATACTTTAAACCAGATAAATTAGGGAAGAAGCTGGAGAGAAAAGTGAGGTCTTTTTTTCATAGATTTTGTTTTTATTGTCAAAGTGAAGTACAGCGTGGTTACAGTTTCATACATAAGACAGTGAGTACATTTCTTATTCAACTTGTTACCTTGTCCCTCATTTGTCCCCATGCCTCCCCCCTCCCCATTTCCCCTTCCCCCCTATGAGTTGTACAGTTGGTTTACATCATATAGTTTTGTAAGTATTGCTGTTGTGTTTGTCTTTTTTCCTTTGTGTCTCGATTTTGGTATTCCCTTTCCCTTTCCTAATTCCAATTACACGTATATACAATGAATGTCCAGGGTATTAAAATTAGTTACACTGCTATCACGGGTAAAACCACGAGAAGGGAATATGGAAAAAAAAAAAAAAGAAGGGCACGGTTTCACATGGCACGTTGAAAATAACTACAACAATGATATACCACTTGTTTTTGTGACTTGAAGTTCATTTCGGTTAAGATCATCTTATGTGTTCATACTGGCATAGCTCTTGCGCTATTATCTTCTGCTAGGACTATCCTAGACATGTACTAGTTATTCCCTGTGAGAGGAACCATAGTGTCCATGTTTCTTTGGGTCTGGCTCACTTCACTTAGTATGATTTTTTCCCCTGCTTTTTAAGAAAAATGTGGTTTCAAAAATTAGTGCCTGTGCAGCATAAAGGAGGGTAAAACATGAGTATGAAATTGTTTCACAGCAGAACAACTCATGGTTCACCTACCACCAAGCCCAGCCTCCAAATGCAAACTGTCAATTTCACAGTTAACTTAAACATGGATTGTTAAATGAAATCACTTTTTCAGATTTCCACATAGTGTATTCCATAAAAGAATAGGAAACAGTATTGCAACTCCATGGAATAAGGGGATAATAAATCATTTTGAGACTAACCAATTATTCAAGGGAAGCACTTTACCACTAGGCTATATCCCCAGCCCCACTAACCGATTATTCAGATGACAATGCTACTGAAATACTGAGAAAAAGTAGTCTGATCCATGTCCATTATGGTGTTCTGCTTTGGTATTTTTGACTGAATCTTGAGAAAATATCAGAGTACATTTTTTCATGATGTTATGAGTGGTGTTTATTTCTGAAAGTACTTGTTTTCTGCTACATTATGGTAGCATTCTAAAAAAGTTTGAGTTAAACAATAGTGTTTATAAAAATATTGCACTGTGGGAGGCGGCGTTGCAGGACCGAGAGGAGGTACCCGTGCAGCTTCCCGGAGCCCGAGTCGAAAGCTGGCGGCCATCCTGCCTGCCGTCCTCCTCCCGCGGCCCTGACGGAGACTGCGGCTTGGCCGCAGCAGAGCTGCGAGTTACAGAATGTCTGAAGGTGACAGTGTTGGAGATTCTGTCCATGGGAAACCGTCAGTGTTGTACAGGTTTTTCACGTGTCTTGGACAGATTTATCAGTCCTGGCTGGACAAGTCCACACCTTACACAGCTGTTTGGTGGGTCGTGATGCTGGGCCTGAGCTTTGTCTACTTGATTAGAGTTTACCTGTTTGTTACAGGGGTGGTACATCATGACTTACGCCTTGGGAATTTACCACCTCAACCTCTTCATCGTATTCCTCTCTCCCAAAGTGGATCCTTCCTTAATGGAAGACTCAGATGATGGTCCTTCATTACCAACCAAACAGAATGAGGAATTTCGTCCCTTTATTCAAAGGCTTCCGGAGTTTAAATTTTGTCATGCGGATACCAAGGGCATCCTTGTGGCTATGGTGTGTACCTTCTTCAAGGCTTTCAACGTCCCAGTGTTCTGGCCAATCCTGGTGATGTACTTCATCATGCTTTTCTGTATCACAATGAAGAGGCAAATAAAGCACATGATTAAATACCGGTACATACCATTCACACAATGAAAGAGGAGATACAAAGGGAAGGAGGACGTGGGCAAGGCATTTGCTAGTTAGAAGCTGGACTGAAATCTGTTGCGTATTGAAGAACGGTTTTGAACCATTGTAACAATGCCTTTTTCTTCACATAAAGTAGTTGATTACGAGGGAGTTAAATTTTCTTTATAAAAGGAGCCTCAATGATTTGCAACTGAAATATCAGGTTCTTGAAGAAACTGGCAATTAAACCAAATTGCATTGATCTCTTTTTCAGTCATGTTCAGGTTTCAAGCCGACAGAGATGTATAAACTGCAAGTGGGTGGCAACCTGTGTGTGTTGGGGGGGGGGGCAGATGGGCTGGCTGCTCTGCCATGCCGAGGTCACTTCTGTGCCAGTGGTCCATCCATCCCTGTTCCTGGATGTGGGTGGATGTAACACACAAGAGTGACTTTCAGGTAATGGTGGTTCCCATGCCAGTTTCTGCACTTCCATCTCACTGGAGATGTTTCAAGTTGACCTGTATCATAACTCAAAAACTTTATTCCTAGCTACCATGATTGCTTTTGAGGGCCTGGAATTATAAATATATATGTTATATTTTAATTGTTTGAGATTATTTTGACACATTCCTTTGATATGTGAAGCTTGTTTTACTTCTGATTAATTTAAATTTGTTCTCATGCAAATTTGAATGGTTAAAAAACCATCAGAACTGACCAGAGCAGACGAGGTCTGTGGGTTTAACACATGAATTTTCACTATCTCTAGGGAAAATAGAACCTACAGCATGTCAAATTTTTGCTGTGATAAAAAAAATACTCAAGCATATAAAAATATTGCACTTGGAGGATTTTAGAATATGAAATACTTGGGTATTTATCAATTGTGATTACATTAGGGGAAATTAGGGTTGAATGTTGCACCAGTAAAAATAAGGTGATGGGGTAGTAGGAGTGCTTTTACGCTATTCTAGAGCTCAGAGCTGCTATTTTCTTGTATGAACTTAACTCCAAAGTCTGTGGAAACATTTATTCTAGTGTGGCAAAATTATTTTATTATTTACTTTTACTTTTTTCTTATAATTATTTAATATTTTTATGGCAAATTCAGAATGATTATATAATATTATGTATTATTATCTAAAAAATGAGTTATATGCCATAATAATATCATCTGAAAGGAACAAAATAATGTTTATACAGTAATATTTACTTTTATATTTTTCTTTTCTTTATTTTTTTCAATAAATTTTTATTATCAAACTGATGTACAGAGACGTTACAGTTTCATACGTTAGGCATTGGATACATTTCTTGCACTGTTTGTTACCTTGTCCTTCATTCCCCCCCTCCCCTTTTCCCTCCCCCACCATGAGTTGTTCAGTTCATTTACACCAAACAGTTTTGCAAGTATTGCTTTTGTAGTTGTTTGTGTTTTTTTTACCCTGTGTCTCTCGATTTTGGTATTCCATTTTAATTTCCTAGTTCTAATACCAGTATACACAGTTTTCAATATACTCAGATAAGAAACAGATATAGTGTAGGTACAAACCACAGGAAGGGGATACCAGAAGATCATCAATAATAAAAGATACAGTTACACATAGCATGTTGAAAGTAGTTACAACAGTGATATAACAATCATTTCCATAACATGGAGTTCATTTCACTTAGCATCATCTTATGTGTTCATAAAGGTACAGCTATTGGGCTCTTGTGATGCTCTGCTGTGACTTGCCTAAACCTGTGCTAATTATTCCCTATGAGGGAGACCATAGAGTCCATGTTTCTTTGGGTCTGGCTCACTTCACTTAGTGTAATTTTTTCCAAGTCCTTCCATTTCCTTACAAATGAGGCAATGTCATTCTTTCTGATAGAGGCATAAAATTCCATTGTATACAAAGGGTTGCAGGTTCATATGAAAGGCAGTGAGTACATTTTTTGTTCTACTTGTTACCTCCTCCCTCATTTCCTTCCCTCCCCCTCCCTCTCACCTTTTCCCTCTCCCCCCAAGAGTTGTGCAGTTGGTTTACACCAAATGGTTTCTAGGTGTTGATTTTTGAATGGTTTGTCTTTTTGTTCTTTGTCTCTAGATCCTTGTATTCCCTCTCGCTTCCCCAGTTCTACTACCTTCATGAGACAATATCCAGGGTACTCAGATGTAGCACAGTGGTAGTGAGGGTACAGCCACAGGAAGGGACTACAAGAGAAACAAAACTAGACAAATCACTCAGTCAAACAAACTGACAAGGAAAAAGAGAAAAAAAAAGTAGTAGGAGTTCACATGGCATGCTGAGAACAATCACAACAGTGGCACAACTCTTGTTTCCGTAACGTGGAGTTCATTTCACTTGGCATCTTCTTATGTGGTCACATGGGTGTAGTTATTGGGGGTATTTTGGTCTTCTACCATGACTATCCTATTCTTGTTCTAGCTATTCCCTGTCAGGGACACCATAGGGTTTATGTTTCTTTGGGTCTGGGTCACTTTCCTTAGTATGCTTTTTTCCAATTGCTTCTATTTCCTTACGAATGGGGCAGTCTCATTCCTTCTGATAGAGGCATAGAATTCCATTGTGTATATGTACAACATTTTCCTAATCCACTTGTCTACTGAGGGGCATCTAGCTTGGTTTCACGTTTTAGCAATGACAAATTGTGCTGAGATGAACATTGTTGTGCTGGTGGCTTTGGTGTGTTCTTGCTTGTAATCTTTTGGGTGATGCACAAAAGTGGGGCTGCTGTGTTGTAGGGGAGCTCTATGTTTAGCCTTCTTAGGAACTTTCACACTGCTTTCCAGAGGGGTTGAACAAGTTTGCATTCCCACCAACAATGTAGTAGAGTTCCCTTTTGGCCACATCCTCTCCAGCATTTGTTATTAGATTTCCTGATAATAGACATTATTACTCAATGTTATCTCAATGTTGTATCTCAATGTTGTTTGGATTTGCATTTCTTTTATGGCCAGTGATGTAGAGAACTTTTTCATGTGACTCTTGGCCATTCTCATTTCCTCTTCAGAGATGTCTCTTTTTAGGTCTTCAGTCAATTTGTTGAAAGGGCTCTTGGTTCTTTGATTGTTTGTTTTGGAGGAATTTAACTTTTTGAGTTCTGTGTATATTTTAGATATCAAGCCTTTGTCTGTTGTATGACTGGTGAATATCTTTTCCCTATCTGTGGCCTTTCCATTTATCTTGGAAGCTATATCTTTTGCCCTGCAGAAGCTCTGAAGTTTGATACAGTCCCACTTGTCCAGCCTTTCTTTGATTTGTTGGATTTCTGGGACTTTGTTGAGGTAGTTTCTTCCAGTGCCAAGGAGTCCTAGAGTTTTTCCTATTTCTTCTTGCAGTGTTTTCAGGGTGTCTGATTTTATTTCCAGGTCTTTGATCTATTTGGAGTTGATTTTGGTTCTGGGTGATACATAGGGGTGTAATTGTAATTTGTTACAGGTTTGCCAGCACCATTTGTTGAAGAGGCTGTCTGTTCCAACCTATATTTTTAGCTTCTTTGTCAAAGATTAGGTAGCCGTAGCTCTGTGGGTTTATTTCTGGACCTTCAGTTCTGTTCCATTGGTCCTCGGGCCTGTTTTTGTGCCAGTACCAAGCTGTTTTTATTACTATAGTTTTGTAGTACAATTTAAAGTTTGGTATTGATATTCCTCCTGCTCTATTCTTTGTACTTAGGATTGTTTTTGCTATTCGAGGTTTTTTTTCGTGTTCCATTTGAATTTCTGAATTGCTTCCTCTATTTCATTGAAGAATGATGTTGGGATATTGATGGGTATTGCACTGAATTTGTAGATAGCTTTTGGTAATATTACCATTTTCACGATGTTAATCCTTCCAATCCAGGAGCATGGGAGGTTTTTCCATTTCCTTAGTTCTGCCTTAATTTCCTTTTTTAGGTTTTTAAAATTCTCATCATAGATTTCTTTCACTCCTTTGGTTAAGGTTATTCCTATGTATTTTATGTTATTTGAGGCTATTGCAAAAGGTATTGCTTTTCTGATTTCAGCCTCGCTCTTCAGGTTGTTAATGTATATAAAAGCCACTGAGTTTTGATGATTTGTTTTATATCCTGCTACTTTGCCGAAGTTTTGCATCAGCTCTAGTAGCTTGGGAGTAGAGTCTATGGGGCTCTTTAGGTACAGGATCATGTCATCTGTGAAGATAGGAAGTTTAACTTCATCTTTTCCTATTTGGATCCCCTTTATGTTTTTTTCTTGCCTAATTGCTCTAGCTAGGAATTCTAGTACTATTTTTTTTTTTTTTTTGGCCAGTCCTGGGCCTTGGACTCAGGGCCTGAGCACTGTCCCTGGCTTCCTTGTGCTCAAGGCTAACACTCTGCCACTTGAGCCACAGCGCCACTTCTGGCCGTTTTCTGTATATGTGGTGCTGGGGAATCGAACCCAGGGCCTCATGTATATGAGTCAAGCTCTCTTGCCACTAGGCCATATCCCCAGCCCCTCTAGTACTATTTTGAGGAGGAGAGGAGAGAGTGGACATCCCTGTCTTACTCCTGATTTTAAAGGCTTTTAACCATTTAGAATTATGCTTGCTGTTGGTTTGTGATAGACTGCCTTTATGATAATCAGGAGTGATCCCTAAAATCCCAGTTTTTCCAGGGCTTTTAGCATAAATGGGTGCTGGATTTTATCAAACTCCTTTTCCCCATCTAGTGATATAACCATGCGATTCTTTTTTTTTTTTGGCCAGTCCTGGGCCTTGGACTCAGGGCCTGAGCACTGTCCCTGGCTTCTTCCCGCTCAAGGCTAGCACTCTGCCACTTGAGCCACAGCGCCGCTTCTGGCCGTTTTCTGTGTATGTGGTGCTGGGGAATCGAACCTAGGGCCTCGTGTATCCGAGGCAGGCACTCTTGCCACTAGGCTATATCCCCAGCCCCATGCGATTCTTTATCTTGCTCCAGTTGATGTGGTGGATTACATTAATTGACTTGTGTATATTGCACCAACTTTGCATCCCTGGGATGAATCCAGTTTCATCATGGTGTATTTTTTTTGATGACTTTTTGAAGTCAGTTGGCCAGAATTTTGTGAGGTGCTTTGCATTGAAGTTCATCAAGGAGATGGATCTATAGTTCTCTTTCCTTGAGGTGTCCCTATCTGGTTTTGGGATCAGCGTTATGCTGGCATCGTAGAATGTGTTTGGTAGTGAGCTTTTACTCTCTATTTCATTGAAGAGTTTGAGGAGTGTAGGTGTGAGATCTGTTTTGAAAGCCTTGTAGAATTCCACTGTGAATCCATCTGGACCTGGGCTTTTCTTGGAAGGTAGATCACTTATTTCAGTTTCAATTTCATTGCTGGATATGGATCTGTTTAGTAGACTTACCTCCTCTTGGTTAAGTTTGGGCATATCACTTTTTGTTAAGAATTTGTCCATTTCTTCCAGGTTCTCAAATTTGTTGGCGTATAGGTTTGCAAAATAGTCCCTTATTATATTCTAGACATTTGTTGTTTCTGTGGTGATGTTACCTATTTTGTCTCTGATCTTGTTTATTTCGTTGTGCTCTCTATGTTTTATGGTCTGGTTTGCTAGGGGTTTGTCTATCTTGTTAATTTTTTCAAAGAACCAACTCTTTGTTTTGTTGTTTCTTTCTATGGTTTTTCTGGATTCCAAGTCATTTAATTCTGCTCTGATTTTAATTATTTGCTTCTGACTATTGGCTTGGGGTTTGGCTTGTTGCTCTCTTTCAAGGAGTTTGAGTTGCTTTGTTAAGTTGTTGAATTGTGATTTCTGCAATTTGTTTATGTGGGCGCTCAGGACTATAAATTTCTTTCTAAGTACAGCCTTTGCTGTGTCCTACAGGAGCTGGTAATTTGTGTGTTCATCTTGGTTTAGGTCCATAAACATTTGAAATTCTGTTCTGATTTCCTTGATGATCCATTGCTGTTTCAGCAATGTATTGTTGAATCTCCATGAGTTGTGGAGTTTTCTTTGGTGGCCTTTGGCGTTGAGCTCTAGTTTTATTCCTTTGTGGTCTGAGAGAGTGCAAGGGTGATTTCAATGTTTCTGAATTTGTACAGGTCTGCTTTGTGCCCTAACATGTCATCTATTTTGGAGAATGTTCCATGTACTGCTGAGAAGAATGTATATTCTGGTGTTATTGGATGGAATATTCTGTAGATGTTAGTTAAGTCTAGATGGCCTATGCAGTTGTTTAGTTCTGAGGTTTCTTTGCTCAGTTTTTGATGTGTTGATCTGTCCAGAGGTGAGAGTGGTGTGTTAAAGTCTCCTACAATAAATGTGTTTGGGTCTATGAGAGTTTTTAGAGTCAGTAGTGTTTGTTTGATGAAGTTGGGAGCTCCTGTAATTGGTGTGTAGATGTTTAGGATGGTTATGTCCTCCTGTAGGAGAGATCCCTTTATTAGTATGTAGTAACCTTCTTTGTCTCTTTTTACTGTTTTTAGTTTGATGTCAATTTTATCTGATACTAAGATTGTGACACTGGCCTGCTTTTGTGGGCCATTTCCTTGATAGATTTTATTCCAGCCTTTCACTTTTAGAATATGTTTGCTTTTGCTGGCAAGGTGAGTCTCTTGGAAGCAGCAGAAAGATGGATCTTGTTTTTTGATCCAACTTATCAATACATGGCATTTAATTGGAGAGTTAAGTCCATTAATATTGAGAGTTAGGATTGAGAGGTGATTGCTGTTTCTTTCATCGTATCTATCTTTGTAGGGGCTGTGTCTTCCCATTTTGCTTTACTAATATGGAGTTTTATTTAGGGATTCTTTCTCTGTCTGGATGGTAGTCTTGGTGGTTTTTGACATGGAGGACATCTTTGAGGATATTCTGTAATGCTGGTTTGGTGGCGATATATTGGTTCAATTTTTCCTTGCTATTGAAGACTTTTATTTGACCTCCGGCTATGAATGAGAGTTTAGCTGGGTATAGAATTCTTGGTTGGAAGTTATTTTTCTTTAGAATATGGCAAATGTCATTCCAGGCTCTCCTTGCTTTCATGGTCTCCACTGAGAAATCTGGGGAAATTCTGATTGGTTTTCCTTTATATGTGATTGTTCTCTTTTCCCTAGAGGCTTTAAGAATTCTTTCTATGGCCTCTATTGATCCTGTTTTGATTACAATGTGTCGATGGGACGTCCTTTTCTGGTCTGGTCTGTTTGGGGTCCTAAATTCTTCTTGTATCTGGATAGGCCTGTCCTTCTGGATGTTGGGGCAGTTCTCAGCTAATATTCTGTTAAATAAGTTGCCTATTCCATTGACTTCTTTTTCTAGGTTTTCTTCAATACCTATTAGCCTTTTATTGGGCCTCCTGATTGTGTCTTGAAGCTCCTGAAGTGATCTGTTTGCTTTTTGGATTTATTTTGTATTGTTTTTTGTTCTTTCTCCATAATGTGTAGGCTGTCCTCAATTCCTGAGATTTGATCTTCCGCATCGTCCAGTCTGCTCCCTACACTTACAACTTGGTTTCCTATCTCCCTACCTTCGGATTGTTCTTTCTTGATGGCTTCCATGTCTCTGCTATAACTCTCTCTTAGGTCCTGTATGGACTTCCTTACTTCTTTTATTTGGTTCTAGGTGCTGCCTCTAATCTCTTTTAGCTAAGTAGTTATCTTTTCATCAGACTCTTTCTTTCTGTTGGAGTTCATGTATCATTCTGTTTGTTGAGGCCATGAAGTCCTCTATTAACTTATGATTGGATTCATCACGTTCACGAGTTATTTTTTGGTTCACCTCCTCACGCTCTAGGATATGTGTCTGGAGAGACTCAAACTTTTCATTTATCATTTTTATCAGCATAGTTGGTAGAACATTTTGAGGGCTCTCTTCTGGGATTTCAATTGAATGCTCTGTTTCCTGTTTGTTTTGAGTGGGTGAAGTGTTTTCCTATCTTGCCATACTTTTTGTGTTTCTTCTGCACATTTGGATTTGGAATGCTAGTCTGCTACCCCCCCCTTTGGCATTGTTTAGGACCTGAACCAGAATTTATTCAGTCCTATTGTGCTATTCTTATAGGTACACAGACCTAGACAGCTAAGTTCCCTCTCTTTTTTTGGTTATAGCAGCAGATTTGTTGTACCTACAAATTACACTTTGGAAGTAAAAACCAGCCCTGAGCCCCGTATACAGTAGCTATATTGAATACCATTACAATTTTCTTATTTCTTTTTGGGTTGATACAATTGCTCTAGGAACACCTTTAATTTGCTCGGATTGACCCTGGATGCCTATTATCTTGCCTACCATTAACCTGGGCTCAGTGGATTCTGGAGGTCCTGGGTGGTGGTGCCTCCGAGGTTCTCTGAGGATTGTAGGTAGAAGTTGGGTGCCCTCAGTAATCGGGGGATTGTGGTCAACTGGGGGAACCAGTCTTTTGCTCCTGAGGCATTGCCAGGAGCAGCGTTCTACCTCAGTGGGGCCTGTGGTGCTTGGCTGGTTCTGGCTGTGCCTCCTGAGCTGCCTGCTGTGGGTCCCGGATGGAAACCCTGGGCTGTCGAAGGTGGATGGTGGGCTTTGGCTGCATCCCTTCTGCTGCCTGTGGTGGTCCCAGCTGGGATCTCTGGGCTGGCGACAGTGGGCATCAGAGTCTGGCTGAGACCCTTGAGCTGCCTGCGGCAGCCCCAGCTGGAACCCCTGTGTTGGTTGTTATGCCAAGTCACAAAACCACCACCAAGAAGACCACCAAGACTCAGACATTCCAAAATGCAAGAGCAAGGCAAGACTTTATTCAAGTGGGGTCGTGGCCCGGGCCTTGTCCTACCCACCGATACAACGGAGGTTAAGAGCCAACCCCGAGCTGTGATTACACAGAGCTTATAAAGGCTAAAACACAAAGTTACAGCAATCAGGTGTTCAAGCAAGCAAGATTACAGGTACAAATCTGATTGGCTCAGGGTTCAAGGCATTCTAGGGGCGGTTAGAGTTAAGCATTCCCAGGCGTTTAGAGTTCTTGACTGGCTGGGCCCTAATAAGCTTGCCCTGGGTTTGCTCAGACAACTAAACGGGGGCTGCCTGAAAATGGGGTTTACTTTTAACTCTTCATTTCCCCCTTCACTTCCCCCTTCTGATAGGTAACTCGAGAACCAATCGTGGTTCTCCTTGCTTATTAGTTTGATTCTGACTGAGAATTGGTAGGGATAGATTGGTATTGTGCCCGCAATACCATAAGTTGTCGGTGGCGCTTTACTCAGTTGGTAGCGGGTGTGGCTCAGGAGGAGGTCCAATCTCATAAAGGGCCTTTAGCTTGAGCCAGATCTCTTGGTGGACTTGCTATAGGGCTCTGAGGGGGCGATAAAAGCTCATAACAAATACAATTACAAGTTAGGAATAACATTTAGATGACATCACACAAGTCCCTTAGCCCTGCAGATACAGGTACAGATAAACATAGTTTTACACCAAAGCCCCAATTCTGACCCTATTTATATTATAGCCAATTTGATTACATACCAACTTTACTCATATGCTCTAATTTTAAGACATACTGATACCATTTGTTACATACTCACTTTCTAGGGATTGTCTTTCTCACTTTTAACATGTCAAAACCTTTTAATCTAAAGGCAACATTTTTGTTTTCTCTCTCTAAAGTCTTTCCTTATACTGTTTTATAGTCTGTGCCTTATAAAATTTAACATATCCCCACTCATACCATCTTCTACTTCCTCACACCATCAGTGACTTACTGGAACATTCTGTGATAATTTACTTTTAAATTCCTTTCTTATCCAGAGGAAACCGTTTCTCTATCCCTTTCTCCAAGGCTTTCTATACTAACCTTCCTCTTTACATTTCCTGGGGCTTCTTTGCTGCTAGAGTTTTAAACTGTCTACATTTTACAGTTTATCTCAACTACATCAAGGCAATTTACTGTGACTCCACCCACAGGCTGTTGGGGAAAGCAAAGATGGGGCAACGGTCAGTCCAATGGGACTGCTGCTCCTAAGAAGCCAGACCAGAGCCAACTATCATGAGCCAACTATTCTATATCTATATTCTATATCATGAGCTAACTATTCTAGAGTGGATTTCTCCAGTTTCCAGTTCCTCCAAGTGCCTAAGGTTGGCCAGTGGCATCTGCAAGATTCACCCCCAGGAGGGCTCCATGAAGATGCCTCCAGCAGTTTAAATCTCTGTCCAGTTACCTTGGTACCTGGCACACCTGATGGCAGTTACCTCCCTCTCTTCTCTGAGGTCACACCCTAATCCATCTGGACACATTTTAATACTCTTGGACATACCTCCACCCCAGGCATTGCCTGGAAGTGACTCCAGCCTGAGCACTGTCCCTGGCTTCTTTTTGCTCAAGGCTAGCACTCTGCCACTTGAGTCACAGCGCCACTTCTGGCCATTTTCTATATATGTGGTGCTGAGGAATTGAACCCAGGGCCTCATGTATATGGGGCAAGCACTCTTGCCACTAGGCCATATCCCCAGCCCCTGAACTCAGCCTCTTGTACTTTGGAAGACAGGTGCTCTACATTTAAAGATTATTTTTGGTTTATCATGGTTGTTACTTTCAATGTGCTATGTGAAATTATGCCTTTATCTTTTGTTTTTCTTCTCTATAGTTTAAGGTGTATTTGATTTTGCTACCCTGGGTATTGTATATATATTTATTTGAATTATGGAAGGGAAGGGGGACATCAAAATGGTAAGACAAAGGGCAAAAGGTGAACCAATGTTACAGCGATACTTACAAGACAATATGCTGTAAACCTACTGTACACTGGGGGGAGGATTGGGGAGGAGGGAAGGTGGGAGCAAAATGATGAAGGAGGTAACAAGTTTGACAAGAAATGTACTCACTATATTATGTATGTAACTATAACCCCTCTGTATATCACCTTGACAATAAAAGGAAAATAGATTTCAGAAAAAGATGATTTTAAATGTATTTGTGTGTGTGTCTATGTGTGCTTATATTGTACTCTGTATTTATTTATGTAAGGAAATATTCCTTTGGGTTTATCTGAGAATTCAGTTTTTGTTGGATTTAAATTCATTGTATAGGATGAAAGACCCCCGAGTTTTGGGTGGTCTTTTCCTAGGGAGACCCCTTTCCAAGGATCAGCGAGACACGCGATGGATGCAACAGCAAGAGGTTTATTGAGGGTTGCGGGTACCCGGGCGTCCAAGTCCTCGCAGGGAGATGGCGCCCCGAGGCTCGATTTGTGGGGGGTTTTTAAGGGGTTTGCAGAAGCGGTTTACAGAAGCAAGAAGCATAGTTACAGGGTTCTAATTGGTCCTTTCCTTAAGGGAATTTGCGGTTTTTCCAGTAATTATGGGTGGTTGTCTGCCTAGCCCTGAGAGTGGTTATCTGTCCTGCCTAGCTTGAGGGCGGTTACCTGCCCTGCCTAGCCTTGAGGGCGGTTACCTGCCCTGCCTAGCCTTGGGGGTGGTTATCTGCCCTGCCTAGCCTTGGGGGTGGTTATCTGCCCTGCCTAGCCCTGAGTTTTGTCAAAATGTCAGCTTATTGCAAGATGGCTTTCCATGTGCTTGCTGGGGGGCTTTCATTTCCCCCTTTTTCTTTGAACTGAATAAAATCTTTTATTCAACTGGGAGAGCTGTTGTTCGGGCGGTCTCAGGCTCATACTGCCTTAATTGGTGGTATTGTTGAGTAAGCACTAGGGCATGTGTAACAGATATCCTATCCTTTATGAATTGTACTAGCCTATTGAGAATGCAAGGGCCAAAAAGCAGAATTAGTAGAATAATGATGAGGGGTCCCAACAAGGTGGAGATTAGGGTTGTAAACCAGGGGGACCTATTGAACCATCCCTCAAACCACTCTTGTCCAGACTCGAATAGTTGTTGTCTTTGCTTGAGCCTTTCTCTAAGCTTTGCCATACTGTCTCTAACTAGGCCTGTGTGGTCGGCATAGAAACAGCATTCTTCTTTAAGGGCAGCACATAAGCCTCCACTTTTTAAGAACAAAATGTCTAGCCCTCTTCTATTTTGTAAAACTACTTCAGACAAGGAAGTTAAAGATTTTTCCAAGGCACTCACGGATTCCTCCAGGGCTTTGATGTCAGTATTCATCGCCGCTTGGAGTTGGTGGAACTGTCCTGTAGCTATTAAGGCAGTGGAGCCGGTGGCTATCCCGGCGGTAATGCCTCCAACTGTGAGTCCTCCTAGTAACAGGGCTAAAGTTATGGAGACAGGCTCTCTCCTGAAGCGGTTTTGACTCTCAAAGTGACTATATACATACTCGGGGCTATGGTATGTGACTCTAGGCCATAGTTCAATGGTAACACAGAAATCTGAAGTTGTGTTAAATATACTAACATAGACACAGGGGGTCAGTCCAGAGTTGCAGGCCCAGTAAGTCCCATTTGGGGGCACTAGATAATAGTTTCCTGTCTGGGGTGAACGAGAGTCGTTGCAGAGGTTCTGATGAACTGGGGGAATCTTTCCTATACAGAGTCCTTGTCCTGATATCTCAGCCAAAGTTAATCCACGCTGAGGGAGATCAGTACATTGAGGCGGAGGGATGCTATAGGCAGTGTATTCGCCCGTTACGGCTACTCCCTCATAGAAAGGAGGCTGTGGAGCTAAGCATAACCAACATTCTTGGGTCCTATCAGGATGAGTGGCATTAAGGACTGAAAAGGAACCCGTGACCAGATTTATTAGTCTATCCCCTGTTCCTGGGAGAGGGGGTGGAGCTGGGCTCGCAAGTGCAGCTAGGGAAGAGTACGGGGTTACCCTGGGGGAAAGGATTAATTCAGAAGGGGGTTTTTGTTCTACCAAGACACGGTTTGGGCCTACTGAGTGTGAGATTAGTGGCCGGACTCGTTGCTGGAGGGTCAGTAATATTCCAGGGTCATACTTGGTAGGGTTGTATATTCGGAGGCCCCATGTTTTTCCCTTTTCCCAACCAGAAGCCTTTTCGCCCTCTGGGGTGAAACTCACTTGAACTTGGGATCTTGACCTGCTTCCTTTATAGAATCTAACCAGATCTCTTTTCTTTGATTTCCACCCTGCCCACAAGGGCAAGGGCATGGAGGTTACACAATCCCAGGAGGCGCAGAAGAAATCCCCTGCCCCTCCACATTCCTCTCCTCGCCCTTCCTCGGGGCATGTATACCAAGTATCTCCTCCGCATTGGGGCAGCCATTGCTTTTTCCACTTTTCTCCTGCTACCTCACACATGTCAAAGGTTAACCGGGGAAACCAGGTATTTAAGGCATGTTTTCCTTGAGCCAAAGTAAACTCCTCCCCTGAGTTAAGGTTAATTAAGGTCCAAGTCACATTAAGGATTTGGTAAGGGCTTGCTCCTCCTAAGGTGATGACCCCAAAAAGAACTATGAGGAAGGCCCCCCTTTGACCAGTCTTATCTTTAGTGGGTTTTGGGTACGCTGGGCTCGCCATCTTTGATCTGATCCTCCACCGGGGGCTGCTTTGACATGAGACGCGTGGATCCACGTCGCTATTCCGTCCACTTTTAAGGCAGTCGGGGTAGTCAGGAGCACAATGTAGGGGCCCTTCCAGCGAGGTTCCAGGTTTTTAGTCTGATGTCGCCGGACCCACACGGAGTCTCCGATCTGGAACTGATGCGGCACCACAGGTCTATCCAACTGCTCCTTGTAGGCGGCGGCAAGCGGCTCCCAGATCTCTCTCTGGACGGCTTGCAGGGCCTGTAAGTGGGCTTGAAGATTTTGGCTATTAGCCTGAGTGGAAATGTCAGAGTCATAAAAATTAACAGAGGGAGGGGGTGCCCCGTAAAGGATTTCGAATGGGGTGAGCCCATGGGGCCCCGGAGTATTCCGGGCCCGGTAGAGAGCAAGGGGGAGTAGGAGCACCCAATCCTTTGAGCCAGTTGCAAGCGTGAATTTAGTTAGAGTCTCCTTAATAGTTCTATTCATTCTCTCTACCTGACCTGAACTTTGGGGTCTATATGAACAATGCAGTTTCCAATCAATCCCCAATAGCTTGGCCACCATCTGACTTACCCGGGAGACGAAGGCCGGCCCATTATCGGACCCTAGCACCTTAGGCATACCATACCTGGGAAAAATTTCCTCCAACAGTTTTTTGGCTACAATCTTGGCAGTCTCATTTTTGGTGGGGAATGCTTCTACCCAACCAGAAAAGGTATCGACAAACACTAATAGGTATTGGTATCCATACAGTCCAGGCTTAACTTCGGTGAAATCGACTTCCCAATGAACTCCAGGGCGATGTCCTCTCATCCGGATTTTTCCCAGTCCCTGTTTTATCTTCCCAGCATTTACCATGGCGCAAGCACGGCACTTGTTGTAGATTTCTTGCAGGATGTCTTCTTTTTCTAGAAAATAATAGAACTCCTCCTCCCGATCGAGGAGGGCTTTTATCTTTTTAGGACTCAGGTGTGTCAGTCGGTGTAACTGCTCTATCACTTGGTGGGCAAAGGTCCTTGGAAGGACAGTCTTATTTCTGAGAGTCCATATCCCCCTCTCCATGTCTTGTTGGGCTCCTAAATTTATCAGAAGTTCCTCATCCTCTGGGGTGTAGATGAATGGGCCTGGGCCACCTCTTTCTTTATTAGGGTTATGCTGTAAGCACATATTAGCAGAGACTGGTTCCAATGCCACCCACCGGGCGGTCTCATCAGCCAGCCGGTTGCCTCTGGCGGTGGAGCTATCCCCTTTTTGGTGCCCAGGACAGTGTATGATACTGAGTTTATGAGGCAGGAACAATGCCGTTAACAGGGCCAGAATTTCTTTTTTGTTTTTAATTTCTTTTCCTTCAGAGGTTAACAGTCCCCGCCTCCTATATATCTCCCCATGAATATGGGCTGTAGCAAAAGCATACCGACTGTCAGTAAAGACATTGAGCTTTTTACCTTGTGCCATTTTGAGTGCTTGTGTAAGAGCAATCAGCTCTGCACGCTGAGCTGAAGTCCCAGGAGGAAGGGCTTCCGCCCAAATTACCTTAGTCTCAGAAGTAACAGCTGCTCCTGCTCTCCGTTCCCCGTCCTGCAAGAAGCTACTCCCATCAGTGTACCAGGTGAAGTCAGCATCTTGGAGAGGTTGATCAGTCAGGTCAGGCCTGGTTCCGTGCGTTTCTGCCAGGATCTCAAGACAGTCGTGGGGAACCGCTTCCTCATCCGGTGATGGGAGTAGGGTGGCAGGATTTATTGCCATAACAGGCCCAAACCGGACACGGTCCGTGTCCAAAAGCATGGCCTGGTAATGAGTCATTCGGGCGTTGGAAAGCCAACGGTCCGGGGGCTGTTTGATAAGTGCCTCCACGGCATGAGGAGCTAGGATGGTTAGGGGCTGCCCGAGGGTCAGTTTGCCAGCGTCCTTGGTCAGGACAGCGATGGCGGCCACCATCCTGAGGCAAGGGGGCCATCCTGAGGCCACCGGGTCCAGTTTCTTGGAGAGGTAGGCCACAGGGCGTCTCCAGGGTCCCAGTTTTTGAGTCAACACACCTTTGGCATGCCCCTGGTTTTCGGCCACGTATAGGTCGAAGGGTTTAGTCAAGTCCGGGAGCCCAAGTGCTGGTGCAGTCAAGAGGGCCTTTTTGATGTTTTGGAAGGCCTCTCGTTGCTCCTCTCCCCAAGTAAACAAAGTGCCCTGTTTAGTGAGCGGGTACAGGGGACTGGCCAATTCTGCAAAACCAGGGATCCATAATCTGCAGAACCCGGCTGTTCCCAGAAACTCTCTTAACTGCCGAGGGTTTTGGGGCTCGGGCATTCTCATGACCGTCTCTTTTCTGGCATCAGTCAGCCATCTCTTTCCTTCCTTTATCAGGTAGCCCAAATAGGTCACCTGCTGTTGACAAATCTGAGCCTTTTTGGCGGAGGCTCGGTACCCCCAGGGTCCCAAGAGTGCATAACAGGTCTCTAGTTCCCTCTTTGCACTCTAGCTCTGACGTGGCAGCTAGCAGGAGGTCATCAACATATTGGAGTAGCATCAGGGCTGGATGTTGGACCCGGAAGTCTGCCAAGTCCCGGTGTAGGGCTTCATCAAACAGGGTGGGGCTATTTTTGAACCCCTGGGGGAGCCTGGTCCAGGTCAACTGTCCTGAGATCCCCAGATCAGGGTCCTTCCACTCAAAAGCAAAGACAGGCTGGCTATCGGGGTGGAGTCTCAGGCAAAAGAAGGCATCTTTTAAGTCCAAAACCGTATACCAGCAATAGGCTGGCGAGAGCCCACTTAGCAGATTATATGGGTTGGGCACTGTGGGATGTATATCCTCCACCCGCTTGTTGACTTCTCTCAGGTCCTGGACTGGCCTGTAGTCTCCCTTCCCTGGCTTTTTGACGGGAAGCAAAGGAGTATTCCACGGGGACTGGCAAGGTTTTAAGATTCCTTGATCCAGGAGTCTTTTTATGTGGGGCTTGATCCCTGCTTTTGCTTCTTGCGACATTGGGTATTGTTTAATTGAGACAGGGGTGGCGTTGGCTTTTAAGGATATAATCAGTGGGGCTTGCTGCCTGGCCAATCCCATGCCCCCTGTTTCTGCCCAAGCTTGAGGGAAATCAGTCATCCATTCTGAGTTTATGGGAAAATCAGGGCCTCTGGCTTCCTCATGAAGCCGGTACTCCTCTTCCAAACTTAAGGTTAATACGTATAAGGGTTGATTTTTGGGGCCCATTATACGCACCCCAGACTCTTCAAAATGTATTTGTGCCTTTAATTTTTGGAGCAAATCTCTCCCCAGCAGAGGGTATGGACAGTCAGGTACATGGAGAAAGGAGTGGGTCACCTTACCGGTTGCCAGGTGTACTTTGCGATCGGTGGTCCATCGATATCGCCGTCCTCCGGTGGCTCCCTGAACCCATGCCGACTTGTCACTCAAGGGTCCAGGGTTCTGGTTCAGGACAGAGTGCTGGGCTCCTGTATCAACTAGGAAGGTGACTGGCTGCCCCCCAACATCTAGGGTTATCCTGGGCTCAGGGGGGGGCTCCTGGCCCCGACCCCCCTAGTCGTCCAATGTTAGGAGGGAGGTTTTAGGTCGTGGCTGCCGTGATCCTCTGGGGTTCTTTGGGCAATCTCTGGCCCAATGTCCTCTTTCTTTACAATAAGCACATTGGTCCTTATCCACACGTGGCCCCCTTCGTTCTCCCTCCTGTCTGTCCTGTCTCTGTCCTGCGACTAGAGTGGCCATCAGCCTACTAAATTCCTTGCTTTTCTTTCGATCACGTTCCTCTGCCTCTTTCTTAAGCCTCTCGTCCCTCTCTTCCCTCGTCTCTCTTTTATTGAATATCTTTTCTGCCTCTTTAAGTAAGTCCTGTAAAGAACTCTCCCTGAGGTTTTCTAGCCTCTCCAACTTCCTTCTGATATCCGGGGCGGCTTGCCAAATGAAGGACATGGAAACATTAGTGGCTTGCCCTGGGTCTTCAGGATCATAAGGAGTGTATATACGATACGCTTCCTTTAGTCTTTCTAGAAAGGCAGAAGGAGTCTCTTCTGATCCCTGAATAACCTGTTTAACCTGTGCCAAATTGGTGGGGCGTCTGGCTGCCCCATGGAGACCCGCTATGAGCAACTGGCGATAAAGGAGTAGGTGGTTCCTACCTTCCACGGTGGCGAAGTCCCAGTTTGGTCTCTCTAGAGGAAAGGCTGCATTAATTTCATTTGGTAATTGAGTCGGCCGCCCATCCGCCCCGCGGACATTTTTTCGTGCCTCCAAGAGGACCCTCTGTCTTTCTTCAGTAGTTAGGAGAGCCTGCAGGAGCTGCTGACAGTCATCCCAAGTAGGTTGATGAGTAACAAGTATAGATTCGATCAGGGCAGTTAACATGGCAGGGTCTTTGGAGAAAGGAGGGTTGTTATTTTTCCAGTTATACAGGTCTGAGGCCGAGAATGGCCAGTATTGGAGCTGCCCGGCGGTCCCTGTTCTGAGGGGAAAGGCTTGAGAAGTGGAGTCAGCAGGTGGCTGAGCAGCTTCCCTTCTTCCCCTTGCCCTTGTGGCGATAGGGGAGGGGTCTGACAGTTGCGCGATCTCCCTAGGAGCAGCCTCATTAGGGTATGGGGGAGGCTGGGGGTCATCAGATAATAAGTCCATCAGGAGATCATCTCCAGGGGGTAGAACCCTAGGGGCGGTGGCCTTGGGGTCTTTAGAGGTTGGAGAGGGCCGGGTCACAGCAGGGTAGAGGGATGACTGGGATGGGGGTAGGGGAGGAGGGGCGGAAGGGGTAAGAGGGCGAGAAAGAGGAGGCAGTACAAACGGCCTAGCCCAAGGAGGTGGGCTAGTCGTAAGGGCTTCCCAGGTGAGGATGTAGGGTACCTGGTCAGGGTGCCCATGTGGGCCAGGAGTCATGACTCTTGCTTTTATCTGTAAAATAAGTTCAACATTAAAGGTCCCGTCTCTCGGCCAGCCCACGTTATAGGTGGGCCATTCCGAGGAACAAAAAGTAACCCAAGGCTGTTTGTGGACTTCTACTGAAAGGTTACCAGCGACCTTCCGGACCTCCGACCAGTGCTGTAAAGTTAAACTTAAGGGAGTAGTGACAGTTTGACCCATGATTTCAAATACACAGAGTCCTAGGACAAACAAGACGAACAACAGGGAGACAAGACCAAGACAGGCTTTCGCGGCGCGGCTTCGGCGGAAAACCGAAAACAAAACTTCAAATGGAGACTGCAAGTGTGAGAGTCCGGATCTCTCGTCTCCCTGACAAATCACGTAGCCCTCGGTTAGCGGGGCAGCCCCGAATGGACTGACTCTTTTCCAGGCTACGGATAACAAATGGGCCAGCTTGGCCCCCAAACACCACTGGGACGTCTCCCAGGGCTGCGGTCGGGAGTGCGAGCTCGTCAGCTCCTCCACAGAGCCGCCAAATACAAATCTAGTTAGCTAACTAGTACAAATGCAAACGCAAGCGCAGAACACAGAAACAGAGACACAAACAAGTGCGATCGCTGGCCAGCTTACCTCCCGTCGGTGGGTCGGTGGTCCCTGGGTGGGGGTCTCCTATCCCGGACGAGTCCCCAGCTGAAAGACCCCCGAGTTTTGGGTGGTCTTTTCCTAGGGAGACCCCTTTCCAAGGATCAGCGAGACACGCGATGGATGCAACAGCAAGAGGTTTATTGAGGGTTGCGGGTACCCGGGCGTCCAAGTCCTCGCAGGGAGATGGCGCCCCGAGGCTCGATTTGTGGGGGGTTTTTAAGGGGTTTGCAGAAGCGGTTTACAGAAGCAAGAAGCATAGTTACAGGGTTCTAATTGGTCCTTTCCTTAAGGGAATTTGCGGTTTTTCCAGTAATTATGGGTGGTTGTCTGCCTAGCCCTGAGAGTGGTTATCTGTCCTGCCTAGCTTGAGGGCGGTTACCTGCCCTGCCTAGCCTTGAGGGCGGTTACCTGCCCTGCCTAGCCTTGGGGGTGGTTATCTGCCCTGCCTAGCCTTGGGGGTGGTTATCTGCCCTGCCTAGCCCTGAGTTTTGTCAAAATGTCAGCTTATTGCAAGATGGCTTTACATGTGCTTGCTGGGGGGCTTTCATAGGAGAGTGATTTGGGATGTTGCGAGTAACAAAAATTCACCCAAACACATTTCTTTCACAAACCACTGGAGTCCTAGCAATCTTTTTTTTATAGTTTGTCATATTAAGGCACTTGAAAGCAACTCAAAATCAGTCTGATGAAGATTTAATGACTATAAGTTACCATGTGTTTTTTTACTATTCCAATACCCAGGTCTTCATTTCTAAAGACATTACATTTCCCTGACGTGTATGTGTGTGTGTGTGTGTGTGTGTGTGTGTGTGTGTGTGTGCACGTGCATGCGCAGGCACAGGCACACATGTGCATCTATCACACTGAGTTTTGAACTCAGGACCTCACATGTGCTAAGCAGGTGATCTGTTACTCAAGTCACATCTCCAGCCTTCTTTTATGTGGAATTGTTTTGAGATAGTCTTGCTTCCTACCTTGGCATGCATCCGAACCATGATCTACCTATTTTAGTCTTCCCACTGTAGCTAGGATGACAAGGCATATGCCACTAAGACCAACTCATTTCATTGAGATGGATTCTCTTGGACATTTCTGCTCAGGCTGTGTTGGAACTTCTCAGCTTCCTAAGTAGCTAAAATTGCAAGTAAGAGCCTTTAGCACTTGGCTTTTTGCCTTTGTAATTGTAGAGACATACTGTATTACTTTTAACAGTAACTGTGGCAAACACACTCACAACATAAACTTGTAAGTTTGATCATTTTCAGATTTTTGATACACATAAATTTGAGAAGCAGCCAGGTTTTATCCCTGACATGCAGATGAGCCCACTGAGATGGAGAAAGTGCAGTGGCAGATCTCAGGTCTCTGTTCCCAGTCATGACTTGCAAAGTAGAATCACTCTGGGCATCTTTTTAATTCCCTGAATTCTGGGTGGAATACAAAGGACTGTGTTTCCTCAAGCTCTCTGGGAGATTTCAATATATAGTCTAGTTAGGAGGTGATGTACAAGAGCGCACTTGAAGACTGGTTCACTGAGACCTTGGAGCTTTCAGACCCATAGTCCTTAGGTTTTGCCTATTCAATGAAGAGTTTTTTAGAGAATAAGAACATAGAGGAGATCCACTTCCGGGAAGACGGCGGAGGAGCAGCAGAGCCCTAGCTGAGCTCCCTCCGACATCACAGTTTTCTCACCCCATAGAAACTTTTACTCCTAGAAAGACAGCCAGAGTAAGTTCTAACAGTACAGGGAATCTGGCCAGGAAGGAAAAATCGACTTTGCTCGTCTGAAAACACAGATTTGAACTCCGGGCGGCGTCCCGCCGCTGTGCCAGTGCCGGCGCCGGCACAGCGCCTGGCACAGCAACCCGCACTCCGTGTGGCTAAAGCACACAGCGGAGACCAGGGAGAAATACTCCAGACGGCGGCTGAGCATGGACGACCTGAAATCACAGAGAAAGTGTGAGTACCCCATGAAAGATATTCCCACTCATGCCCACAGAGCAGCTTCTGGAAGGCAGCCCTTCCCCCACTGCCAGGGCAAAGTGCCATCTTTGCCACTGGCATAGGGTCAGACCAGATTGGAACTAAAGCGGGCCTGGGGAAAGCGAGGTCAAAGGAGCCATCTTTGAAAAGGGCAAGAGGGACTGACCAGTGAGAGCCAGCTCCGCCCAGGATAACGCCCCCTGCCCAGGCGGGAGGCGTGTCCTGGGCCTCAGCTTAGCCAGAGGTGCCTCGCCCTGCCCACCGGAATTTCTAAATTTAAAGCGAAAGCGGTGAGCAGCTCCCGGCAGCACGGAAACACCAGACGGGGGAACAAACAGTTCCTGGGACAGATAAATGGTCCCATCACAGAGGAAGCCCAATTCCGAGCCAGAAATGGAGCTGCATTCAATCGCCACCTCCACCAAGGAGGCCGCCTCGCCCAGGCAAGCAACTCTCAGCTGGGTAAAACAGGCCAGAGGTGCCCCGTTCTGCTGAGTCCACAGCCTATTCAAAGCCAGGCATCAAAGGCGGCGGCCCTACAGCAGACAGAGGAGCCACAGTTCCTGAGACTGCTCACGTCCCCATCTACAGAAGATGCCCAAGGCCTACCTGCAAGCTGTGCGAACCACAGAGACCCAGGATTGCACCAACAGGGGAGAAGGGTCAGAACAGATCCACCCCTTGCGAACTGAAATCAAGTCAAACCAGCCAATCAGGAAAATAGACTGCAGACCATTGCAAGGAAACCAGAGACTGGGGAAAGACCACCCAAACAAGGAGGACTCCATTTTTTTTTCTTTTCAAACATTTTTTAAACTTTTTAAAAAAAATTTTTCTTGGGGCTGGGGATATAGCCTAGTGGCAAGAGTGCCTGCCTCGGATACACGAGGCCCTAGGTTCGATTCCCCAGCACCACATATACAGAAAACGGCCAGAAGCGGCGCTGTGGCTCAAGTGGCAGAGTGCTAGCCTTGGGCGGGAAGAAGCCAGGGACAGTGCTCAGGCCCTGAGTCCAAGGCCCAGGACTGGCCAAAAAGAAAAAAAAAATTTTTTTTCTTTTTAATTTTTTCACTTCTGAAACGTTGTTGGTTTTTTTTTGTTTGTTTGTTTGTTTTCCATTTCTACCGGTTTGTTTTATTTTTGTTTGTTTGTTTGTTTGTTTGGGTTGTTCCTTTTCTGTTTTTTTTTTCCTTTTTAAAATAATTTTTCTCTGTTTTGTGCATCTGTCTTCCAGTATTTTTACTTTATTTCTCTCTTTGCGTTCTCTTTCTTTAAAAATTACTTTCATATGAATACCACCTCCACTCTTTTCTGCTAACTCTCCATTGTATGTCATTTTAACCTTGTTCTTTCTACTGATTCTACTCTTCTCCACATTTCTACATCACTGAAACTAAACCAAAATCACCACCACCACCACCACCCCAATACATTTTACTCTATTCCCTTTACTACCTCCAACTTACCCTCCTGACTTACTGCCTGGACCTCCAGGTTCCATTGACTCCTGATTATTGGATAGAGGGTATCCCAGCTTAATCTGAGTGAATCAAAGGGGTTCATAGAGAAAGCCAGTCCTAAAAGAACTTAATATAAAAACAAGAATTGCTTATAGGGTTGTAACAGTAAATAAGTAACTACTGAATACAGGGCCCAGGATCGGTTGTTATATTGAAATTGTATTCTTTAGGAACACCAAATCTAATTTTATAGACAGGTATTCAAGGTATCTGTATACAATTGTGAACTTGTAAGATTTACACAATAGTGCTTGGTAAGGGCTGCTTTGGGTCTTAAACGGTGCTCAAAGGTGCTGGTAGACTGGCATTCCCAATTCAAATGGGCAGAAGGAACACAAGAAAGATGGCAAACAATGAAGTCTTATCCCCCACTCAAAACAAGCAGGAAACAGAGCAGTCAATCAAAGACATAGAAGAGAACCCCCAAAATGCTCTACAAAGTCTACTGATAAACATGATAAATGAAAAGTTGAATCTCTTCAGTCAATTATTCTAGAGCGTGAGGAGGCAAAGCAAAAATCAATGGAGAATTTCATGGCATCCACAAATAGAAAGATAAATGAACTTCAAGAGTCAAATGAAAAGATAGCTACCCAGCTTAAAGATTTGAGAGACAACAATCAAAACCAGAGTAATGAAGTTAATGAAGTAAAGAAGTCCATACAAGACCTAAGAAATGACATGGAAATCATCAGGAAAGACCAGTCAGAAGGAAAAGAGATTCGAAATCAAGTAACTAGCCTACAATCCCGACTAACTGAAGCAGAGGATCGAATCTCAGGAGGTGAAGATTCCTTAGATTCTATGGAGAAAGATAAAAATCAATACAAATCCAGTCCAATCAACAAATCAGATCGCTACAGGAGATTCAAGACATGATCAGGAAGCCCGATTTAAGGATAATAGGTATTGAGGAAAACTTGGAGAAAGAAGTTAATGGGATAGGCAATCTATTTAACAGATTAGCTGAGAACTTCCCAAACATCCAGAAGGAAAGGCCTATACAGATACAAGAAGCATTTAGAACCCCAAACTGACCAGACCAGAATAGGACATCCCACCGACACATTGTCATCAAAACAGGATCAGTAGAGTACAAGGACAGAATCCTTAATGCTGTTAGGGAGAAGAAAACAATCACATATAAAGGAAAAGCAATCAGAATTACCCCAGACTTCTCAGCAGAGACAATGAAAGCAAGGATAGCCTAGAATGAAGTATACCAAACCCTAAATAACAATAACTACCAACCAAGAATTCTGTACCCAGCCAAACTCTCATTCATAGCTGAAGGTCAAATAAAAGTCTTCCACAGTAAGGAAAAACTGAAACAATATATCTCCACCAAACCAGCTTTACAGAAAATCTTCAAAGATGTACTATACAGGGAAAATAATCAAGATCCCAATACAGACAGAGAAATGAACCCTAAATAGTAAACATCAGATCAAGAAATGGGAAGACACAGCTTTAAACAAGATAGTGATAATGAAAGGAACAAACGATCATCTCTCAATCCTAACTCTCAACATTAATGGACTTAATTCTCCAATCAAACGACATAGGCTCATAAGTTGGATCAAAAATCAAGATCCATCTTTCTGCTGCTTCCAAGAGACACATCTATCCAGCAAAAGTATACATCTTCTAAAAGTGAAAGGCTGGAATCAAATCTATCAAGCAAATGGCCCGATAAGCAGGCTGGAGTTGCAATCCTAGTATCAGACAATATTGACTTCAAATTAAAAAAGGTAAGCAGAGACCAAGAAGGTTACTACATACTAGTAAAGGGATCTCTCCTACAGGAAGATATAACCATCCTAAATATCTACACACCAAATGCAGGAGCACCAAACTTCATCAAACAAACACACACTACTGACTCTAAAAACACTCATAGACCCAAACACATTGATAGTTGAGGACTTTAACACTCCACTGTCACCTATGGACAGATCAACACGCCAAAAACTGAACAAAGAAACCACAGATCTTAATAATTGCATAGACCAATTAGACTTAACTGACATCTACAGAATATTCCACCCAGCAACAACAGAATACACATTCTTCTCTACAGCACATGGAACATTCTCCAAAATAGATCACATCGTAGGGCACAAAGAAAATCTGTACAAACTCAGAAGAATCAAAACCATTCCCTGCATTCTCTCAGACCACAATGGAATAAAATTAGAGCTCAACTCAAACAGCCACCACAGAAAATCCTACAATTCTTAGAGACTAAACAACACACTGCTGAACCATCAGTGGGTCATTGAAGAAATTAAAACGGAAATTCAAATGTTTATGGACTTCAACCAAGTTGAGGACACAAAGTACCAGCTCCTTTGGGACACAGCAAAGGCAGTACTCAGAGGAAAATTTATATCTCTGAGTACATACATCAACAAACTGGAGAAACAGAAACTCAGTAATTTAAGGAAGCACCTTAATTTTCTGGAGAGAGAACAGCAAGCCAAACCCCAAGTCAATAGACGGAAGCAAATAATTAAAATCAAATCAGAATTAAATCAATTAGAGACGAAAAAAACTATCGAAAGAATCAACAAAACAAGGAGTTGGTTCTTTGAAAAAATCAACAAGATAGACAGACCCCTGGCAAACCTGACCAAAAAACGAATGCAGCACACTCAAATAAACAAGATAAGAGATGAAACAGGTAACATCACCACAGAAATAACCGAAATTCAGAAAATAATAAGGGACTATTTTGCAAACCTTTATGCCAACAAATTCGAGAACTTGGAAGAAATGGATGATTTCCTAGAAAAAATTGATATCCCCCCAAAATTAAACCTTCTAAACAGACCCATATCCAGTATTGAAATAGAAACGGCAATAAATGATCTCCCATCCAAGAAAAGCCCAGGTCCAGACGGATTCACTGCAGAATTCTACAAGGCCTTCAAAACGGAACTCACTCCAATATTTCTCAAACTCTTCAATGAAATTGAAAGAGAACGTTCACTACCAGACTCATTCTATGAAGCCAGTATAACCCTCATCCCAAAACCAGGCAGGGACTCATCACGGAAAGAGGACTACAGACCGATCTCCCTGATGAACATAGATGCAAAAATACTCAACAAAATTCTGGCCAATCGACTTCAACAGGTCATCAAAAAAATCATACACCATGATCAAACTGGATTCATCCCAGGGATGCAAAGTTGGTTTAATATACGCAAGTCAATTAATGTAATCCACCACATCAACCGGAGCAAGGTAAAGAAACACATGGTTTTATCTCTGGATGCGGAAAAAGTGTTTGATAAAATCCAGCACCCATTTATCCTAAAAGACCTGGAAAAACTGGGATTCCAGGGAACATTCCTGAATATAATCAAGGCATTTTATGACAAACCAACAGCAAGCATAACTCTAACTGGTGAAAAACTAAAGCCATTCCCTTTAAAATCAGGAACAAGGCAGGGATGTCCACTCTCTCCCCTGCTCTTCAACATAGTACTAGAATTCCTAGCCAGAGCAAGTAGGCAAGAAGAAAATATAAAGGGGATTCAAATAGGAAAAGATGAAGTTAAACTTTCTCTCTTCGCAGATGACATGATCCTATACCTAAAGAATCCCATAGACTCTACCCCCAAGCTACTAGAGCTGATCCAAAACTTTGGCAAAGTTGCAGGATATAAAATAAACCTTCAAAAATCAACGGCCTTTCTCTATGCTAACGACCCGAAGACTGAGGCTGAAATCAGGAAAGCAACTCCTTTTGCAATAACCCCCCAAAACATAAAATACCTAGGAATAACCTTAACCAAAGAAGTGAAAGACCTCTTTGAGGAGAACTTTAAAAGCTTGAAAAACAAAATTAAGTCAGAACTAAGGAAATGGAAAAACCTCCCATGCTCCTGGATTGGGAGGATTAATATAATCAAAATGGCAATATTGCCAAAGGCTATCCGCAAATTCAATGCAATACCCATTAATATCGCAACACCATTCTTCAATGAAATAGAGGAAGCAATCTAGAAATTCATATGGAACAATAAAAGACCTAGAATAGCAAAAACACTCCTAAGCAGAAAGAACAGTGCTGGAGGAATTACAATACCCAACTTCAAGCTGTATTATAAAGCTATAGTAATAAAAACAGCTTGGTATTGGCACCAGAATAGGCCTGAAGACCAATGGATCAGAATTGAAGACCCAGAAATGAACTCACAGAACTACACCTACTTAATCTTTGATAAAGGAGCTAAAAAAATAGTATGGAAGAAAGATAGCCTCTTTAACAAGTGGTGCTGGCAAAACTGGCTCAACACATCCAACAAACTAAAACTAGATCCTTATATATCACCCTGCACCAAAATCAATTCCAAATGGATTAAAGACCTCGAAATCAAAACAGACACTCTGAAAACACTAAAGGAAGGAGTAGGAGAAACAGTTGGGCTCCTTAGGGCAGGACAGAACTTCCTTAACAAAGACCCTGAAAGGCTACAAATCAAAGAAAGGTTGGACAAATGGGACTGCATCAAACTGCAGAGCTTCTGTACAGCAAAGGACATAGCTCGCAAGATAAACAGACAGCCCACAGACTGGGAGAAGATCTTTACCGGACATTCAACAGACAAAGGCCTCATCTCTAAAATATATGCAGAACTAAAAAAATTACCTTCTTCCAAAACAAAACCGCAAAGAACCAATAGCCCCCTCATCAAGTGGGCTAAAGACTTACAAAGAGACTTCTCTGATGAGGAAATGAGAATGGCCAAGAGACACATGAAAAAGTGCTCTACATCACTGGCCATAAAAGAAATGCAAATCAAAACAACACTGAGATTCCATCTCACCCCAGTAAGAATGTCATATATCAAGAAAACTAACAATAACAATTGTTGGAGGGGATGTGGCCAAAAGGGAACCCTACTTCATTGTTGGTGGGAATGTAAACTGGTTCAGCCACTCTGGCAAGCAGTATGGAGATTCCTCAGAAGGCTAAATATAGAACTCCCCTATGACCCAGCAGCCCCACTTTTGGGTATTTATCCAAAAGACCACAAACAAAATCACAGTAATGGCCCCAGCACAACAATGTTGATTGCAGCACAATTTGTCATAGCGAGAATCTGGAACCAAACCAGATGTCCCTCCGTAGACGAATGGATCAGGAAAATGTGGTACATATACACAATGGAATTTTATGCCTCTATCAGTAAGATTGACATTGCCCCATTTGTAAGGAAATGGAAGGACTTGGAAAAAATTATACTAAGTGAAGTGAGCCAGACCCCAAGAATCATGGACTCTATGGTCTCCCTTATTGGGAATAATTAGTACAGGTTTAGGCAAGTCATAGCAGAGCATCACAAGGCACAATATCTATACCCTTATGAACACATAAGATGATGCTAAGTGAAATGAACTCCATGTTATGGAAACAATGGTTGTATCACAGTTGTAACTACTTTCAATGTCCTATGTGTATCTGTAGCTTCTATTATTGATGATGTTCTTGTATCACCTTCCTGTGGTTGTACCTACACTATCTCTAATCTTATCTGAGTATATTGGAAACCGTGTATACTGGTATTGGAAGTAGGAAATTGAAAGGGAATACCAAATTTGAGAGACAAAGGGTAAAAAAAGGCAAACAACTACAAAAGCAATACTTGCAAAACTGTTTGGTGTAAGTGAACTGAACACCTCCGGAGGGGGGGGGGAAGGGAAAGGGGGAGGAGGGAGGGGGGGTATGAGGGACAAGGTAACAAACAGTACAAGAAATGTATCCAATGCCTAATGTATGAAACTGTAACTTCTCTGTACATCAGTTTGATAATAAAAATTTGAAAAAAAAAACATAGAGGAGTTTATTATCTTCTCATCTTACAGATTGCACTGATGACTCCCATATGTCATTTTTGCCTGTTCTTTGTCAATTTCACTATTTGTAAAGGTAGAATTTAACCTGAGGAGTTAGGACAGGATTTGATTAAAAAAATTTTGTGAGACATATCAAGTGACAATCCCAGCGATATTGCTCAAGTCCACTGACAAGAAGGAGATAGAGCAAAAGGAGGACAAGGAAGAGGAATTAGGAGAGAGAACAGAGGAGGAGGAGAAAGTGAAGTGAAGTGGGCCTCAGAATAGATGTAAAATTTCATTTCCAAATCTAAATTAAAATTTGGCTCTACATAGTGTTGGGGAACCTGTATTGTTGGAAGAATGCTTTTCTAAAGCATACTGTGTTTTGCAAAAATCTTTGGGATGTTAACTAGAGTAAGTCATATTAGCTGGACTGAGCTTTCCAAAATGCTGCCAAACTATTCTTTCAGCTATTTTTCTTTCAACACTGTTTTACATGCTGACCTTCTTCATGGATTATGGTTATTATGGATTATTGTTTCCTTTAATAGCAATAGACCAGAAACATTTGTTACAAAACCTGGTATAGTGCCACTTGCCTCAGTAAGCAGCTTTAATCACAAACATCCTTACCATCCAAAGCTGAAACACAAGGAGTTTCTCTGATTATCTTGGTTCTATATGGTATTCTTACTCAGATACCAAATGCAAATTCCCATTAGGTCTGGGTGGTGTAGCTTATTAGTAAAGTACTTGCCTAGCATGTACAACATTCTAGGTTTAACCCCTTTAAAAAGAGGCAACAGTTATTATTAGTAATCCCTGTGTCCTCTTAGCTTCAGTTTATCCCTCTGAAAATATGATTCCAGAAACCATCCTGTACAATGCAGAACGCAACAGCCCAGGGCGCCTGTCCCAAGACAAATTTCTTTCAGATAGAGCAATACATCAAAGGACTGAAGCTCCATTTTGTAGTACTTTTGTAGTGTTTTGTTTGTACTTAGAGACTGACGTGATTTTGAGACATAGTTAGAACTAACACAATTCTGGGTTTGGTACTTTGAAATGACACAGCATAGTGATCTGCTTCTTCCTCTATATTTGCCTCAGCCCAGAGCATCATAGAATACCTCATTAGCTATAGCATAGTCATTAGCTATCCACATATGTTCTGTCATCTACAACTTATCTCATACAGTAAATTAGAATTATGGAGACAGAAGTCAGCTTAGAAAGTAGGCATCAGGCAAACTTGAGTCTTGGCCAAGAGGAAAAGGTGAGAGTGAATGACTCCTCAGAAATATCTACCCTGAGGGAGGTGGACTTCTCCTTCCAGAGGCCAGCACATAAAAATATGCAAAATAATTATGCTAAAATAGATAGTTAGAGGATATATTTAAATAAACAACAAAAAGGAAATGTATGCCACAGAAGTTGAGATGAAGGCTACCTCTGTGGGCAAGGAGTTAACAATGAGGAGGGACACTTTCTAAAGCAGAGCAAAGGTTTACTTATTCAATATTGTCTTTCTTATTATTCTTTATGCATAAATGTTTTACAAATTTTGGGGATTTGAACTCAGGGCCTTGCTCTCTTGCTTAGAGTCTTGCTCAAGGCTGGAGCTCTATCACTCCACATCTAGCCTTTTACTGGCTAACTGGAGATAGGAGTTGCCCATAGGTGTCTGCTTGTGCTGGCATAGAACTGTGATCTTCAGATCTCAGTCACCTTAATAATTAGGATTAGAAGGGTGAGCCACCATTGCCAGACTTAAAAATTTGTCCTTATGTCAGATATATTCTACAATTTATTAGAAAAATATAGCAGGGTTAAATTAGATGATAAAATATCACATTTTATATGTTTCTAAACGATTTATCTTCCGTCTATTTCGTATCATCTTTTATTTCAACAGTGTGCTGCATTTTAGTATTAGTTGTTTATCCATTATGTTAAACATGTGAACATTATATTAAACATGTAAACATGTGTTTAAGTTGATCTATATTTAAAAAACAGGGGAGTTCCCTTGAGGGGGTAAAGACAGAGGTGACCAGGGATCCCTCACTAAGGATTCTTTCTTTGTCATCAGCTCTACTCCTGGAAAGGCAATGTTCTCACAGATAATACCATGGCAGCTCTATTGACACAAAAACTCTTGTCACTGGTGCAGAGTTAAATGGGCAGAAAAGAGCTACTTCACTGGTCCCTCTGTCCAGTTTTCCAAGTGTTTTCCCTCGCTAGGGAAGTTTTCCATTATTTGAACTTCTCTTCACAGGATTTAGAGACTCTCCCCCAGTACTGCTAGTTTTTATGCAATTAGGCCTGCAAAACCATGCTTGAAGTTGGCTGGAAGATTTGGGCTAGAAGTAAGGGAGGACTAAAAATACTGTGCCAGGCTCCTAATCTGGCTGCTTGTCCTAGCTCTTTTCCTTGGAAGTTGCCAGAAAAAAATGTCTCCACCAGGGCTGTTCTGTTATACATGGATTGAGCCCAGAGTGTTGGGGGAGTCTTGAGAAATTAGTAATATTGAAATGGTAACAACAGTAGAAACATCTTAAGTTAATGATAACTGCCTTAGAATTAGTGCTAATCCATTTCTGTTTTGCTAATGTGGTTACAGAAATGGCAAGTAGAAATTTAATTATTTTATTTCATGTTATCACAAAAATAGTTTAGAGATGCACAAGGAAAAGATAATGTTTTTTCCATTCTATAAGACATCAATCACCAGAAGAAAAAAATGGAAGAGTATATGTAGCTTTAAAAACAATGTCTTGTATCCACACATTTAATGTCATTTCACAGTGGATTGTTTTTGTTCTTAATTTTCTAATTCTGCCTTATATTCTTCCTAATTTTTCTAGTTTTCTAAATTTATTGTCTCATACATGCAACTTTTTGTTTCACACCCCAGGAAAAGTTTACTTACACTTATTCTTTTGTTCTATAACTTTTGGCAGTGTTAGCAAAGATCCTTACCATCCTTTGTAAAGTAATGATATAGAATTTTTTTTTTTGGCCAGTCCTCGGCCTTGGACTCAGGGCCTGAGCACCGTCCCTGACTTCTTTTTGCTCAAGGCTAGCACTCTACCACTTGAGCCACAGTGCCACTTCTGGCCACTTTCTATATATGTGGTGCTGAGGAATTGAACCCAGGGCTTCATGTATATGAGGCAAGCATTTTTGCCACTAGGCCACACTCCCAGCCCAGATATAGAACATTTTGAAGTGTGATGGAAGGTAATAAAAATGACAATTTCACTATTATTTTGCTGAGGGTGACCTGGGTAGAGCAGGCTCACAAGGGTTTCTTTGTTGAGGTAGTTAATTATTTAGATCTCCACACATCTACTTTGGGAAGAAAATATTTCTATCTTGAAATCAGAGTGTGAAGTACATAGGGCAACTTCTAAATTCAACAATCACTCAGCCAGTGATACAGAAAATGACGTTATTTAAGGTTGCTGATGTTTCCCATTGGCCTAGTAATTGACACTCCTTTCCTCTGAGAATTGGAGAATGTTGAGCAACAGAGCAGAAAGTAGCCTGGCTATGTTCTTCACTGATCTTACCATGGGGTGGTGCTCTAAGGCCCAGATTTGCCTACCCTGTCCTCTCTATTTTTATTTTTTTTTGTATTATTGCAGACAGTAGTGAGTGAACTTTTCAGTTCTTTTAAGAACTCTTATACCCTCTTTCACTGTACATGTAAAATATTTACATTTAAAACCCACTGGCCATCAGCACTGATGAAAATAACAAAGTAATTACAAATCAGTTGGACGTTTGTATATTTTGCTATCTCAAGTATGTTTAAACAGGTGATACAAATAAAGGTTTTGGATAAACTATCATTTAATTTCAAAACCTGAATTTTAAAAATTCTTGAAAATGGGCTGGGGATATGGCCTAGTGGCAAGAGTGCTTGCCTCGTATACATGAGGCCCTGGGTTCGATTCCCCAGCACCACATATACAGAAAACGGCCAGAAGTGGCACTGTGGCTCAAGTGGCAGAGTGCTAGCCTTGAGCAAAAAGAAGCCAGGGACAGTGCTCAGGCCCTGAGTCCAAGCCCCAGGACTGGCCAAAAAAAAAAAAAAATTCTTGAAAATATTTTAGTAAATTAGAAAAATCCTACACATATCGAAACACTCAGAAATCCATTTTAACCTGGTGATAAATTATGGTACACAATTTAGCTTTAGAATCCAACAAGTCAAAGTGACTTAATGTTATGAAAGCAATTAGTGTATTTTGTTTGTGATGAAAAACGTATGATTCCATTTTAGATCAATGACAATTTCCAGCCAGCATCTTTTTTTTAGTTTAGTACCTTGGACCGTGCCTGAGAAAAGCACTAAAGAAAAATTCAGTCTTGGAATAAACTACAAATTAAATTGTGCTCTGTAAATACTTTCAATCACTTTTACTGTTTAACTGGACAGATATATTGCTGTGTGCTTAGGGAAAAACATAGCTCCATTTTCAAAGGGAGTAGGAACATTGAGGATAAGGTTCACAACTACCAAAGTACACAGGATTCATTTTATAATACAGTCTTCTTAAAGATGGGGGTGTGGACAGCCATCAGAGTCTTTCATTGGCCAGGAAAAAAAATCCTCCATACACGTATTTGATATTGTACCATATCTACTATCTCTCATCTTATTTTACTGAAATATCCAATCATGGCCACTTCCCCAAATATAAATGCTTACATAAAACCTGATTGTTGATGGCTGTATCATACATAACTGCTTTAATAATTTGTGGGCCACTCTATATTTTCTAAAATGCAAAAATAAATACAATAATTATAAATTAACATGTCATGGAGATTTATGTTCATTATTTTTAGCAGACAAATGTTTAAATATTAAAGACAGTTTTATCTAAGTAATTTCAAATCCATTTATAATAAGTAATATTTCTTACTTCATTCTTACAAAGATTTTCTAGAATACCATCTTTTAATGAGGAAGTAGATAAATACAAGTTCAAGTAACATAAAGTTAATTAGACAGGTTGCCTTTTTTTTCTAGGCTGGGTTTTAAACTTTCCAATATGAATAAATTGGTACCAGATCTATGTGGATTAATTTTAAAATGATAATTTTCTACACATTGTAAATTAATTTCTAGAGCCATTTATTAATGTCTTAATCAATACTAGGTTTATATATTCAACAAAGCTGATATGTCTAATATTTAAATGTTGGTATTTTATTATTTTTTATAGAAATATTTGGGCTTAAAAGAGAAACCAAGAAGTATGTGGGAAAATCTTTTATGTTTCTCATACTAAGAAAGTGCCTTTATTTTTGAGGTTATTCATTTAGTATTATTCACTAAAGTAAGTTCTCCTGGCTGGGTGCTGGTGTCTCTCACCTGCTACCCTAAGTGACTAAGGAAGCTGAAACCTAGAAAATCAAGGTTCAGAGTTAAACTGGGTAGAAAGGTATGTGAGACTCCATCTCCATTTAATCAGCAAAAAGTTAGAGACATGGCTTGAGTGGTAAAAAGCCAGCCAAGCAAGCATTAGACTCTGAGTTCAAACCTAGTATCAGAAAGAAAAAGAAAAAAGAAAGGAGTTCATATTGACAAGACCATAGAGAAGAATTTTGAGTATAATCTATTATCTCTTCTTCATAATGGGTGAAAATGAAAATATGAGGGTGCTGATCACAGTATTAAACATACGCAATCTGCTTTTGAATTCTCTTTCTATATTTGGGTATGAATGTTTCCCTAGTATTCAAGCATAGTCTTTCTCTCTTCTCTCTGTCTCCTTCCTATTTATACACAATAATCATGTTATCCTAGTGAAAACATTTCCTTTTGAAAACAAAACTGTCAGTGAGAAAGTAAAAGAGAATTTTGCAATGTAAAACTAAAATTTTCAAAGTTAGGTTATCCAAATAATAACTACAATTTAATACATACATTGCAAAAAGTTACAATTATTTTTTCTGAACCATATTTTATCTCTAACTTTTCTTCTCCCTGGTTGCTTAAATAATTTTACAATACATTTGGGTACACTTGAGACCATTACTTGGAAAATATTTTAATTTTGTATTTATACATCAACAAAAATATTTCTTTAATAGTACCCTTTTTATGGATGCACATTAAAGCAAACAAGTCTTTTTGCTTTTTTGTTGGACAAAAAGGGCAAGGAATGTACTTGACCAGCATATGCAAAATTGAGTTCCATTCCACACCACTACCCCACCCTTCCCTCCCAAAAGAAGAAATAGTAAAAGAAAATATGCAAAGAGAAATTACCACACTTCTAGAAGACAGTGACACCACAACTGGTTTATTTCTTTACAAAACTCAGACCAAAGCTTGGTGTGGGTGGGTATTTTACATGTGAAATATGGGGTAATGGAAGTCTGATTTTCCTGTTTTCCATCTGTGGTTGTCTGTCATTTGGGACAATAATCAGCACTAGATTTTCTTAACCTAATATGGATAGAGAACATATTTGGACTGTACTGTGTGACAACTCCTTCTCTATTGAACAGGCTTAAAAAGGGAAAGTTAGGGTTTGATTTTTTTTCAAGATGAATCTTATGAGTTCAGCTGTTATCAGACTTTGCTGATTGTAACCACTCGTTTTATGGTTTCTCTTCCAGCTGTTCCAAAAATTCATTGCATTGTTCTATAGATTTATTTTTAATATCCTGTAATTCAAAGATCTGAAAAGGAAGAGCTGAAATAGAATCCAGGCTCCAATTTGATTCTCTTTCCATTTTCCCCCCTAATGACAAACATGGGATTTGAGATTTGGACACATTTTTTATAATCCTTTTTGAAGAAATGTAGTCTTTGTGTGTGCAAGGAGGCAAGTTGGAGTACATTCATGAGCCTTTTCAACTGATAGAGAGATTGGGAAACAGACCTATGTAAATATACAACATTTTCAATTCAAAGTTGTTCTTCAGAACATTTATGATTAAATTGTTTTCTGCTTAGGAGAGGAAACAAAAACAGTAGCACTTTGTTAACATTCTAGGATTTTAAGTTCCCTAAATAAAGGTATTTGCATTAAACCCTGTTGTTTTTAAGTTTATTTAGTGAAGATTAAGAGTGTGCATTGATGTGAAAAATACAACACCTTATACTTAGGAAAACGGAGAGACAGGGGGAACCTTGTGGAGTTTCTGAAAATAACTTACATTTTAAAATCAAGTTATTTCAGGGGCAGGGCATGCTATCCATTGCTCTGTTTTCCTACCAGTTCAGGCCTCTGCAAAGATCAGAGAGAGGGACTCAGCCAGATGCTGCCACCTCTACGTTTTCCACACTGTAGCAATGAATCCTCTCAGTCTTTTTTAAGTCCTTCTAAAGTCCGTACATTGTGGGATTGTGGGGTTGTAGGGTTGCATGTAAATCAGAAGGCCTCAGTTTCTTGATTTCAGCAAGTAGTTTTACTGTCTGCTGTCACCACAGCTGTCAGCAGGATGCCTTAAATATCCTCATTGTCACTAAGGATTGGATTGTTCCTTAACTAATTGTCTAGATCAGCTAATCTGCATCAATCATCTGTAAAGGGTTTGTAGCCACAAGCATCCTGTAATTTAGATACTGTAAACATTTTTATTCCTGGATCTAAACACAATTGTTTATGACAAGGGCCAAAAGACCTACCTTCAGGTGGATACAAAGTATAAATTGTACACTGAGGAGTGGGGAGCCCAGAGCATTTGCCCACCTCAATTGTGAATCAGAAGATTCCATTGCATTGTGGTATTATGCCTAGAATCTAAATCGAGCCAGAGTTGGCTCTTTGGTGTTCTCCCCTTGACTCAATGGTACTGGATACTTTCCAGCTATTTGTAAGCATTTTGTGAGTTACACTTTTAAAATGAATTAACAAGCAGTGGTATGGTGTAACATATAGATGCTATGCATACTTCATATTAACACATAGCTTTCCTTCCCTAGAGCCTCTGCTTTACTCAGCTTTCCAAAATAAAGCTTAATTCAGTACTTTAAACAGTGGAATTGTTTTTCTTGTATTCATCTTCTCATTCTTCCATTCAATAAAAATTTATTTCAAACCAATATGAGCCAGGAAAGAAAGATTTTAGGCCTTAGAAATGCAATGAGAATAAGCCATCCATCCCTTTGAATTTATACAGCTCTGATTTCAAAGTCATCTCAAAAGAACCACTGACTTAATTTGAAATTAAAAAAAAAACCAGCAACAACCAGATCCTGCACTGAGAAGTGAGTACACATTGAATATAATTCTCAGATAAAGAAGAAACATGCAATGAGCCTTTCTGAAAGTGAAATAGACAATCATTTATTAAGAGGCATTAAGTAAAAGAGTCCAGGACTTTTTAAAATAGAAGTTTGGAAAGCTTTCCACTTTCTATCTCCTTCATTCAGATTTAAAACAGATCCTATTAATTTTTCAGCTCTACTGAATAGGATCTTTTGGATCCTATTCATACTGTTTAGATTGGCCTTTTCATTGCATACTTGGATTTTAAAAGAATAATTGTAAAAGAGTGGACTCAGGCAGTGATCTGGCTATGTGCTCTGTTTGGGTTCTGGGCAAGTTAGAATTATTGTTTAAAATAACTGTATTTTTTTAATGTAAAAAAGAATACTGGGATACTGGGGAACCAACTCTGACAGAATAGAAAAGAATAGTTGCAGAACATGAGAAAAGCTAGCATTTATTCTGGTTTGTCTATATATTAAGTCATTTAATCATGCAACAATAATGTGGATATGCTTGTCATTCCCATCTTATGAGAGATTTATTGTTTTACATAGATGACTGTGGGGTAGACCAGCCCAGTGTATCAGCAAAATGGGCAAGAAAAAAAAATCAGAGGAAATAGGTTTAGAAATACAATGAGAGGGAAGTGGGAGCAGGGAGGGCTTTTAGCTCACAGAGGCAAGGGACCAGGGAACACAGATTTAAGTTGCTTGAGGTGTCTAAAAGGCTGAATTGGTGAAAATGAGAGCCCCAACTTGGGGAAGAAGAGAAATGAGTGCAAAGGAGCCATAGGGATCCCAAGGCAGCCACAGAAACAATAGTAAATTACCCTTTGACTTCTGCATTAGCAACTTGATTGTGTCACTTACACCAATTAAAATGTCTAAAAGAATTTAGCACATCTCTAGCCTGATTTTTCTATTTCCTCCTCTCTACAAATCTTATCAGTTAGAAAATCTTTTCTGGTTACTAATTATATATATGTTTACTGTGCAAAATATGAAAACATAAAACAAAAATGTGCCAAGGGAAATAAAGGAAAATGTTTCTAACTCTACAGTGCCTTTTAGCATGTGAAATATAGCATCTGATTTTCAAAATAAGAAAACAAGATCATAATGTACACTAGATTTGCCATTTACATCCCCTCCCCATGGGTTAGATTGGTGTAGTGAATAGTTATCATTATGTGAGTGAATATCTCAAACTGAATTTGTGTATTTATTAAACAGATCTGCTGTTAATAGCAAGTGAATTCTTTTCATTTGAACTTATTTATCACAATTTCATGTAAACTGGCTCCTTAAATCAAAGTATGTGTGTGTGAGCATGTATGTGTGTGTGAGCATGTACGTGTATGTGTGTGTACATCCATTGTGCATAAACACACAGATACAGATGGTTTTTGTTGTGCTTCTCAATTTGAACAAAAAGCTTTTACAAAGTGAAGCTAGAGCAGTCAGATCGCTTCTTAACCACCCATAGGTGGCGATAGTTTGCCATTAGGGTGCTGCCACTTGGATTTCAAGAATTATTTAATTTGGGTATTTTTGTCCTCTCTCTCTCTCTCTCTCTCTCTCTCTCTCTCTCTCTCTCTCTCTCTCTCTCTCTCTCTCTCTCTCTCTCTCTCTCACACACACACACACACACACAACATTTTTATTAGAAGCAATTAGTTGTACAAGATTTTATCCTGACATGTTTGAAGATGTATACAACATACCTTGATCAGAGAAACCTGGCACTTTTTTTTTGAAGGATGAAGATATATTGTATTCCTAAACTGCTTTGATAAATGACAGCTCTTTTGTACAACTATTTAAAGTAATAAAAAGAAGAAAAAAAGAAAAGAAGTTATCTTTTAAAATGTATGATAAAATTGTTAAGTAAAGGTAGTATTTAGTACTTGGTCTTACATTTATTTCTTTGATTGCTAAGAAAATTGTGTAGTCACATGTTCATCTGCACTACTTTGTAAATTGTCATTTCCTTCATCCAGTCTTTTTCTATGGAGGTGTTTGTGTTTTTCATATTATTCCTAAATTATTTCCTTATGTAAGAATATTAACCTCTGCATGTTATAAATTTGCCTTTTAATTTACAGGTTTTTTTTTTAAAGTCAGGGAAAGGAGATAAGTAGAAATTTTAAACACTGTGTAGTCATTTTCTAGTTTTTTCCTTATAATTTGTTTACATGCACAAAAGGACTTTCTTATAAGACCTGTATTAAGATGAATATAAATATGTTGTGCTATTTTCTTCTAAATGTAAACTCCTGATACATCTGGTATTTATTTCACCATAGTTGTTAAGGGAGAAATTCAACCTTACTTTTTTCAAAGAGCTAAGCAATTGTTTCTGCATCATTCTTTGAAATTTTCACCTCTCTGTAATGATTGTAGGTACCAACTTTAGCCTAAGATATAATCTTACAATCTTTCAGCTATTTCAGACCTCTTCATTTTCCTATATGGGGGTATATCTAACTACCCTAGCCAAAATTTGGTTGAATACCTTAATATAGTGTACTGCTGATCTGCATTAACATTCCTTCTCCTTTGTTTTTAATCTTTTAAAATATAGTATTGGATTTGATAATCACATAATTAACATATACTTCTTTTACTTTATTTTTCTTTAGAGTACAGGCTTTGAACTTGCTTGGCCAGTGTTCTGCCACTTCCACCATGCCTTCAACCCTTTTTTATTCTGGTAATTAGGGGAGGATAGGGTTTCACTTACTGTCTGGCCAAGTGCCTGGACCATCGCCCACATGACTTTTCTTGTCATCGTTAGAATGAAGCACAAGCCACTGTGACTCCTACCAGTTTAGAAGAGTGTCTCAAAAACTTTTCTTCTGAGGCTGGCCTGGATCTTCAATTTTATTTATCTCAGCCTCCCAAATAGCTAGGATCACACACATGAGTACCTCACTTTACACATGCTTCTTTTTATGTGTTTCATTGTGACATTTTCATATATGCATTTTCATCCTTTTCACTCCTTATCACTCACTCTTGTCCATATCTCATTCCCCTTGCCACTCCTCACCCCCTATAGTATGCTTTTAAGGTTCATACACTTTCTGTTCCAATCTAGATTCCATACATGAGAATTTATATAGAAATAACAGAAATAATCCAGTAGTTAAATACATATGTTTAACTTTTTGAGTATGATTTATTTTTCTGGACAGGATCTCCAGTTCCATGCATTTTCCTATGAATGACATAAGTTCATTTTTCTTTATGACTGAATAATACCCTATTGAACATACATGTGATAACTTCTTTATATTGATAGCCACTAGGATGATTCCATTTCTTGGCAATTGTGAACATGATAATAGCAAATACAGGTGTACAAGTGTCTCCGTTATATGCTGAATTTGATATATATATATACATATATATATATGATATAGCAGGACCATATGCAGTTCTACTTGTAGGTGTTTTTTTTAATCTACTCAGTTGTACTTTTTAGGTGATGATTGTAGAAATTAAATCTTCTGATCCATCATCATGTAGTAGCTAATTAGACTCCAAGGTTAGGTTGAGGTTTGAGCTTAAGATTTTGAAGATGATTTATTTTTAATGCTGAATGGTCCTACCGCTGTTTTTTACTATATTTATTTTTAATAATAATTACTTATTTATTGTCAAAGTGATGTACAGAGGGGTTACAGTTTCATATGTTAGGCCATGGGTATATTTCTTGTCCTATTTGTTGCCTCCTCCCTCATTCATCTTCCCTCCCCCCGCCCCCCCCCCCCCCCCCCGTGAGTTGTTCAGTTGGTTTACACCAAATGGTTTTGCAAGTATTGCTTTTGGAGTCGTTTGTCTTTTTATCCTTTGTCTCTTGATTTTGTTATTCCTTTTCACATCCCTGGTTCTAATACCAGTATATACAGTATCCAGGGTACCCAGATGAGATACATTGATAGCGAGGGTACAACCATAAAAGGGGATACAAGAGGATATCAACAAAAGAAGCTAGGGTTTAACATGGCATGTTGAAAGTAATTACAACTGTGATATAACAATCGTTTCCATAACATGGAGTTCATTTCACTTAGCATCATCTTATGTGGTCACAAGGACATAGCTACTGGGCTCCTGTGACCCTCTGCTGTGACTAGCCTAAACCTGTGCTAATTATTCCCTATGAGGGAAACCATAGAGTCCATGTTTTGTTTTGTTTTGTTTTTTTTGGTCTGGCTCACTTCACTTAGTGTAATTTTTTCCAAGTCCTTCTATTTCCTTACAAATGGGGCAATGTCATTCTTTCTGATAGAGGCATAAAATTCCATTGTGTATATGTACCACATTTTCCTGATCCATTCGTCTACTGAGGGGCATCTGGGTTGGTTCCATGTTTTAGCAATGACAAGTTGTGCTGTGATGAACATTGTTGTGCTGGTGGCTTTAGTGTGTTCTTGTTTGTAGTCTTTTGGGTAGATGCCCAAAAGTCTAGCTCTATGTTTAGCTTTATGAGGAATCTCCATACTGCTTTCCAGAGTGGCTGAACCAGTTTACATTCAGACCAACAATGAAGTAAGGTTCCCTTTTGGCCACATCCCTCCAACATATGTTATTGTTAGTTTTCTTGATATAGGAGATTCTTACTGAGGTGAGATGGAATCAATGTTGTTTTGATTTGCATTTCTTTTATGGCCAGTGATGTAGAGCACTTTTTCATATGTCTCTTGGCCATTCTCATTTCCTCATCAGAGAAGTCTCTTTTTAAGTCTTTAGCCCACTTATTGAGGGGGCTGTTGGTTCTTTGCAGTTTTGTTTTGGAGAAAGTTAATTTTTTTAGTTCTGCATATATTTTAGATATGAGGCATTTGTCCTTTGTATGGCCGGTAAAGATCTTTTCTCAATCTGTGGGGTTTCTGTTTATCTTGCAAGCTATGTCCTTTGCTGTACAGAAGCTCTGCAGTTTGATGCAGTCCTATTTGTCCAACCTTTCTTTGATTTGTAGCCTTTCTGGGTCTTTGTTAAGGAAGTTTCGTCCTGTGCCAAAGAGCCCAAGTGTTTCTCCGACTCCTTCTTGTAGTGTTTTCAGGGTATCTGTTTTGATTTCAAGGTCTTTGATCCATTTGGAATTGATTTTGGTGCAGGGTGATATATAAGGATCTAGTTTTAGTTTGTTGCAGGTGTTGAACCAGTTTTGCCACCACAATTTGTTAAAGAGGCTATCTTTTTTCCATCTCATTTTTTTTTAGCTCTTTTATCAAAGATTAAGTAGGCATAGTTCTGCAGGCTCATTTCTGGGTTTTCAGTTCTGTTCCATTGTTCTTCAGGCCTGTTCCTGTGCCAATACCAAGCTGTTTTTATTACTATAGCTTTGTAATACAGCTTGAAGTTGGGTATTGTAATTCTTCCAGCACTGTTTTTCTGCTGAGGATTGTTTTTGCTATTCGTGGTCTTTTATTGTTCCATATGAATTTCTGGATTGCTTCCTCTATTTCATTAAAAGTGGTGTTGGGATATTAATAGATATTGCATAGAATTTGTAGATAGCCTTTGGCAATATTGCCATTTTGGCAATATTACTCCTCGCAATCCAGGAGCATGCAAGGTTTTTCCATTTCCTTATTTCTGCCTTAATTTCAATTTTCGTGTTTTTAAAGTTCTCATCATAGAGGTTTTTCACTTCTTTGGTTATGTAGGTTTTTTTTTTTGGAATTTCCATTCTGCTTTCCATAGTGACAACTAATTTACATTTCTACCAAGAGCACATAAGGATCCTTATTCCTCATATCCTTAACAGTATTTAAAGTTTTCTTGATGATTGTCATATTTTGTACTGAGAAATGAGATTTCAGTGTTGTTTTGGTTAGTATTTATTTTTCATCATAGTTAGCAAAAGTATTGCACACTCTTTCATGTGTTTATTGGCCATGTGTTCTTTTCACAATTATCCAATTTATTAGCCTATTATTGATCGAATCATTTGTTCTTACTAGTGTATAACTTTCTTTGCAATTTTTCTTCATTCATCTGAACTACACTATTTCTATGTCAATACACAGTGCTACATAGTTTGTGATATATCAGCTGCCTAGTGTTCTACAGTGTGTTATAATCTGTTTTGATCATTCTGCCTTTGGTAGGCATTCAGGTTAAGTGGCTTGTTCAAAGTTGAGCAGGAAGTCATAGCATGAGTCTACTTCACAAGCTCTGGAGTCCCATGCTAGGAATTTATTTCTACCTTCACTCTTAAGAGAACTGACTACAAGAGGATATGGTCTGATTTTTGTTGATGTTATTGTTTTCTTGCTTTGCTTGAAATGGTTTTAATACTAGATGTGAGATGGGAATTTATAATTACTTATGACAAATAACCATAACTGTTGTCATAGCAAAATATCAACTTGAAGTCTCGTTATGGGTTACTAGTTTTCAATACTAAGCAGTCCTAGTCACCATCTCACTCCTTCATAAATACCTTGTTGAAAACCTTGAATGTTCTAGTCATTCCTTGTTTATAAATCAACTGTAGACAAGGTCTTTGCTTTATCTTGGAATTGTATCCAAAGCATTATAATACTTCCTTTTACATAGATGTTCAATAAATATTGGCTGTATAAAATGTAGCATAAATAAAAATACATACATAAAATAATTATGAAATTATAATCTAAGAGATAATTCACAATTCTATTATTTCCAAATTTCTCAATTTATAAGGACAGAATCTGGCCAACTCTATGAAGTGGGAATTTTATGATTAAGTAGTTTTTTAAAAATTAGTGTAGCAATTTCTTTATTTAGATCATTTAGGTTAGGAGCTATAGTCAACTTTAAATGTGATCTTAAATCTGAGATTTTTAGTTAACATTTCTAAAACAACCAAACCAATTTTAAGTTAGTGTAAATCCATCTATAATCTTTAAAGATAAATAGTGTTTGTATTATTTAAGGTGGAGTGCTGGACTAAGGGAGACAAGCCTGGTAATTTGTAGAAAAGAAGCATGAACTCTTTGCTGAAAAATAAAAAAGACTTTATAGTTGTTATGCTAAGGGAATCATACTTTGAATTCATGATGATAATGAGTCTGACCATACTGAATTATCAGGGTGAGTTGAGATATATCCTATTGGTAGAGTAACTACGTACCATGCAAGAGGCTATGGACTCAAGTCTCAATAGTTAAAAAAATTCAACCTAAATGAAAATCAAATTCATGTCTTAAATAATAGCTAGGTTAGAATCAGTTCTGATATCATATACACCAGTTAATGTTTAAGTAGCTAACATTGTTCTAAATAAACCTCTGTAAAACTATTACTTTTTGTTTGTTTGTTTTTGATATCCAAGACTGGGACTCAAGCTTGGTATATGACACTTTCACTAATTGGCTTAGTGCTCTTACCCACTGAACCATGCCACCAACCCCTTGTAAAATGGTTAAAGTCATACTTTTCTATCCATGAGGCTGTATGTTCAGTTAACAAAGCTTTTGGCTAATTCACTTGTCTCATAGACACAATAATGTGGTCATAAAAAGTAAGTACAAGAAATCTTAACTATGAAAAAGAAGTGCTTATTTTCTTTAATGATAAAGAATATCCAAATGCCAAAATACATTGAGATATCCCTGATGGCTGTACTGTAGTGCTTCAAGGTTTGGGCATTTCTTCTTTTTATGTGTAACATGTTCCCAATACAAGTCAGGAGATATCTTCTCATTCTTTTCCATTTCTCTTTAATGCTAAGTCCCACAGGTTGTTGGGAATAAATAATCACGCCTATTTCTTGGCATAAGAATGTCCATTCATTCACCAAGTATTCAGTTTCACTTCTACCATTAGCAGGCTCTCTTTGTGCTTGAAAACGTAGCTTGTATGTCTCCTCAACTTCAGCTGCATCCCAGCTGTGTTTATTAAACGAAGCTTTCACATTGTCTGGCCCTTTGTTTTCTGTTCCATCGGTTTCTGTTTCTGGCTTTTTGCTCCATATCCTAGTGAATGTACCCATATTTTTACTGACAGTAGACTTCTTTAAAAAAATATATCTTTCCCTGATGATAGCAGTTAACATTCCTTTAAAAGCTTACATTTCACCTCCATTCCCTTGTTCACATTTCAACTACATAAAATTGGGTGATTTGAAACGATTTTAGCAGCTACTCACTCAGATATAATTCCTTATGACTTGTGATGGTTTTGAATCCTTGGCAACTCTTTTCTATGCCATGAAGCATCCTGTAAAGGAAGAATTGTTAAGAATTGCAAGCACAGAGTAATGCCCTAAAGAACAAAGTGAACACACTTTACTTCAAGAAGAATAAAGTAGAATTTCTCAGGTACTTACCAAGGCTTCTCCTTTACTTCAGGTAGAAATAGGACTAGTGTGGAGAAAACATATAGAGAACTTAGAGTTAGAGCTTAGGAACTTTCCTGGTGTGGACATTCTTTTTCTTATAAAAAATATTACCTCTAGGAATCACTTTTATAGTAAAAACTAAAAATTAAATAAAAAATGAATTAAGTGAGAATACCCTGAAAAATATATTAATTCCCAATATTTCTGCCAGCATTAATAATGTTTATAATTTTATTTTAAGCTTGCTCAATTAAGAGAATAAATCAAATTCTCTCTTTGACTGAGAATCAAATTTAATTACAGGCAAGGAAGACATTTGGGTAACCACACTATTTAAACAAAAAATGCCATAAACATTAAAAATTATTTGGTAATTTCTGATTTTTCAGAATTAAACATATTTGTTTAAAGTTGTTGACTAGCCAAGTGAAGTGCTGTGTGCCATAATTTCAGCATTTAGAAGGCTGAGACAGGGGAACTACAAGTTTGAGGCCAACCTATGCTATAGAGTGAGTCGTCTAAAAATAAAAAAGAGCTGAATATAATATGGCCACTTATCTATGAAAAACTATATGAACAAGCCTATTCTAAGAGAAAATATTAACTTTAACTATTAATAGCAATTTCAATTTTGTGTTTTGGTTTTAATTTTACATTTGGCAATCCCGCCATATTATAATAGTTGTTAAGACACTGAAGACAAATGGCCTGGGTTCAAATCCTAGCTCTCCTACTTAGTTGCTAGCAGTTGATTTGGGGAAAAAAATTTCCAACTTTTCTGTGGTCATTTTCCTTTTATGAAAATGGGACTGTTAGTAGTACTTACTATATAGAGTAGTTTAAGGATTAAGTTAGTCAGCTCAGGTTAAGATTCTGGAACAATGTGTAGCAGAAGAGTGTTCTATAACTGTTAGCTGACATTAGCAGTTTATAGTTCTGCCACCACTCCACCTGCTTCATGGGCTACATAACTCAACATTGAATTGATATATGTGATGGGCCAGCAATATGAAATTTCAATTTTGATCCAGGAATCCTTTACTGACCCCCAACTACATGTTTAGAATTGCACAATACAGAAACAAACCACTTTATGGAAATGAACCCAATTTGAGGTACCTATACATGAAGAAAAGGAAGAAGAAGAGGAAGAGGAGAGGGAAAGGAGGAGAAGGAGGAAGAAGAAGAAGAAGGGAAGAAGATAACAAAAAAATTAAAATGAAACAGACAATGGTCGCAATATTAATTTGTTACATTAATAAATGAATAAAAACATCATGCTGATACTTTGGAAGCAGTAAAGGTAGAAGTCTAAGTGATAGAAAAAAACACATAATGGAAATATGGGAATAAAATGCTCTGTCATGGATACATGCCTTGGATGAAGACACCTTTGGCTTGATTTTAGCAATCTCTGATATCTCTGACATATTTCTAAGTTTCCTCAGCCTTCATCATCCTGTCCCTGTTGTCTCTGTGCCCTGCCTTGGACCCTCCTCTCACAGGAGGGGCACATGCCCAATGGAATAGTAAGGACAGCCTGAGGACTTGATAATTAGAGCTTTATACAATAGGCAGAGAAGCAAGGAAGAACCAAAGGAGGGAAAACAGTTTCCTCAGTTTTAGTGATCTAATAAAAGCAACATTGCAGGCCCTGTTTATGATGTCTAATTATTCATGTCTTTATTATTATTTTTATTTTATTTTTTATTTTTTTTCAAATTTTTATTATCAAACTGATGTACAGAGAGGTTATAGTTTCATAAGTTAGGCATTGGATACATTTCTTGTACTGTTTGTTACCTTGTCCCTCATACCCCCCTCCCTCCTCCCCCTTTCCCTTTCCCCCCCTGAGGTGTTCAGTTCACTTACACCAAACAGTTTTGCAAGTATTGCTTTTGTAGTTGTCTTTTTTTACCTTGTGTCTCTCAATTTTGGTATTCCCTTTCAATTTCCTACTTCTAATACCAGTATACACGGTTATTCATGTCTTTAAACCATATCATTTGTAGTTATTGGACCTCAGCTTCCTCCTATGCAAAATGTATAGATTAAATTGAGAATCTGTAAAGTATCTAATGTTCATATTTCTGAAAATCTATTTTTAGAAAGCTAATTTCATGACATTAATGTTTGACAATGCTCAAGAAAATTACCTTTTCACCATTTTTAGGGGTAATTGTTGAATTCTGGTACCCTAAAATATTACAGGACAATCTGTGAAGAGAAACTACTGAGCTTATTTATGGTGTTAGGACCGCATTCTCTAAAGCATCTTGAAGTGAGAGGGGAATTTGGAATCTTGAAAGACATCTTGAGGTCAGATTTACATGGAGCCTTTCAATATGGAGGTGGAACTTATTAGGACTGGATTATTATCCTAACACAGATGTGGAGGATATATCAAGGTGAAGATCTGGAGGCATGGCAATCAAAATGTTAATTTGCTAGCTGGATTTCCATAGATTTCCCACTGGAGAGGTTGTCATAGGCTTTTGATCCAATTCCTATTTGCCTTATCTCCAGCTGATCTTATTCTCTAAGTTACTGAGACTAAGTCATCTAGAATATTTTCCTTGAAAATTTTTTTCCATCAAAAGTTATTTATTGTCAAAGTAATGTGCAGAAGGGTTACAGTTTCATATGTAAATCGGTGAATACATTTCTTATCAATCTTGCTACCTTCTTCTTCATTTTTCTCCTACTTTTCCTCCTTCCTAGTTCCCTACCACAAATTGTACAGTTGGTTTACATCATATTGTCTTGTAAGTGTTGCTGTTGCATTGGTTTGCCTTTTACCCTTTGTCTCTCCATTTTGGTGTTACCCTTAAGTGGTTTATCTTTGTTGTTATTTTCAATGTATCATATGAAATTAACCCTTTCCCTTCTGTCTTCCTTCCCCATGGTTTTACTCCTGATATCACTGTAAATGACTTTGGTACAGAGGGTATTGTAAGTAAATGAAATATTTTAATTTTAATCTTTGACCGTATTACTGCACTGTCTCTACCACATCTCTACTTCTCAGATAGAATCACTCTTGACACTGATTAAATAATAAATTTGCCAAGCCAGAAATCCTGATGCAAGTGCCTGAAGTTGAGTAGTTTGGGAAGCCATGATGGGACTGAGCACCCATCTTGTCCTCTCTGTCTGCTTCACTCCTACCTCCCCCTACTTCATTATGGGGATCTGATGACTTTCTCCATTAAAGACCTCTCTAGTTCAAATCTCTCTTCTCTGTTCCTCTATTACAGCTTTAGTTCTGGCCTTTGGGAACTTCTGTACCTCCAGTTTCATCCTTGTAATCTGAATTCCCACTCAGGTCCAACTGAGGACATTGGAAAATACTTCCTTTATATTCTTCCCTGACCTTTAATGTATCTCTATTTTAGGAAGGATGAAGGCCAAATCTTTAGAAAAGCCTCTTATTGGTCACTCTTTGATTATTCTTAAGACTTGAAATCATCTATTTTCATGTTATTGAACATCTAGCAGTTCATTATCAGGTAAATACTCTTTCTCATCTATGTTTTCTCTTCTTGAAACAATGCTTTATGATAGTCTCTTTAAAAAAATCTGAAGCTAGCTATCCTTTGAGACACAACCGAAATAAATTAGAACATAGTTATCTCAAAGTTAGTAAGAATACCATGGTTTTTGAATGCGTAATCCTCATGGATTTCTTTATTACTTTCATCCTGGATGTAATTTTCCATATGCTTGCCAAAGGAGTATTGTTTCACTGTAGAGGTGCAGATGTTGGTATATCAAATGTTAGTAGGCCTGAGTTCAATTCCCATTATTTCCCTATTAATGACAATATGATTGTTGATAGCTCTTTAAAATTTCCAAGCCTCAAGTTCTCATCTATGGAACTCAAGGTAAAGACAGAGAATTAAGTATTGTCATAGGAGAAATTTGTTGATACCAGATCTACAACTAGGATTCTAGAATCTTCATAAAAGTTAATGGTTTATAGTCCATATCAGAACATTTTTAAGAATAAAAGAGGTTATTATTAAAAACCAAGGCTGTGACATGGTTATCCTTTGTACAGGAGGTACTAGCTAAAAGACTTTCCCTTTGTGCAATGACAGAGCGATCTCACTATTTTTACTTATGCTATATGCAGTGGTTCACATGTGCTTTGTCATTAAGAAATACGTGTTGAAATTGAATCCCCACTGTGAGGTATTGGGAGGAATAGAAGCTTCATGGGGTTAGGTGTTGGGACCTTTGGGCCATGATGACATTAGATAAAGTCATTAGAGATTGAATCCTGCTGGCTCTTCAATAGAAGGGGGAGAGAACAGATACATACACATAAGTGCATCCTGTCTCTTGGCATACAATGTCCTGTACTGCTTTAGGGCTCTTTCAGCACAAAGGTCATCCATCACCTGTATGATCCCTTGATTTACCACCTCCAGATACTAACTCAAACACCCCCTTCCACAATATCTCCTTTACTCTGTCCTCAACAAGAGATTTGGCTGATGCTATTTCTTTTTTGTTTTGTTAGGTTTCACCAATAAGAGAAGGTCTCTTGTATATGCCTGGCTGCTAGGGTTCCCTCTGTCCTAGAAGGCACCCCTTCATGCTATTTATAAATGGTGAAATTCATGATGCTAATCTAATATGTTTTAGTCTACATGTCATTGTTCCAGCTCAGATTCACATATGTGCTGGTTTAATGACTTGTCAGTTTGTAGGACAATTAGTTACCAGGCCTCACTTTACTTATTCTTGTTCTTATTTTGAGAAGAATTCATATAGATGAGGCACGAGGGATACTTGCTTCTCACTATCACTCCTGTACTGTATATGATGGTCATTTTCTGATTGTTTATGAAACTCTGGGCTTCCTTTATAATGATATATTACAACTACATCTTTTCTTGTCCATCTCAGTCACTAAACTCTATGCTTCTTCAGAGAAAAAACTCAATTGAAAAATCTTATTGTCTTCAGAGTGTGATGTAGTGCCTGGCACATAAAATTCTTACATAAATGATTACATAATTATTGCATGCTAATGATCCTAAGAAATGTTTTACTTTTCAAGTATGCTTCAGTCATACGTTAAAGGGACATTCTGGTGGGATGAACTGCTACCCTGTGATCTAGGATTTATGGCTAGAGATACAGATATAAATATATATATATATAGATACATATGTATACATATGTATATATATGTGTCTATATGTATATATGTATATATATACATATATGTATATATATATTTGGCCAGTCCAGGGGCTTGGACTCAAGGCCTGAGCACTATCCCTGGCTTCTTTTTGCTCAAGGCTAGCATTCTGCCACTTGAACTACAGAGCCACTTCTAGCCATTTTCTGTATATGTGATGCTGGGGAATTGAAGGCCTGAGCACTATCCCTGGCTTCTTTTTGCTCAAGGCTAGCATTCTGCCACTTGAACTACAGAGCCACTTCTAGCCATTTTCTGTATATGTGATGCTGGGGAATTGAACCCAGGGTTTCATGTATGGGAGGCAAGTACTCGTGCCACTAGGCCATATTCCCAGCCCCAGATACCTAATTTTTTTTAGCTTATAAATAAGTCTGGCTAAATCATGAAAGTAAATAGAAACTTTCAGTAGATATAGGAGGATTAAGATGAGGGAGCACGGGTTCATCTGAGATGCCTTCAAATCCTTTGGTATTGAGTTGATAAACATCCTATTCCTTAAGAAAGCTTGTTTTCTTTCTTTCTTTTTTTTTTTTTACTGTTATTGCAAAGACAATGTACAGAGGGGATACAGTTACATAGGTCAGGTAATGAGTACATCTTTTTTGGAACAGGGTCATTTCTTCCCTCATTTTTCCTATTTTTCCCTCTTAAGCCCTCTCCCCTACATCTTGTATAGTTCATTTTCAACATATTGTCTAGTGATTATCTCCGCTACATTTGTTTACCCTCTGCCTCCACCATTTCTGTGCTCCCCTTACCTCCCCCAAACAGATAAACTTACATACAAGACAAAAGGTACAGAAAGCAAAAACAGTGACAAAGGAGAAAAATAAAATCAAAACCAAAATAACAAAAAAAAACCACACCCACTTTTGTTTTAACTTCTTGGAGTTCATTTAGATAAACATCTTTTTATATGATTGTATGCTATTGAGCTTTTGTGATCCTCTCCTAAGAATATCCTCCTTTGGTCTCACTGTGTGAGTATTTGGAATCCTGTATTCTTTATCAGGTCCAAGTGTATGTTGTTTTTTTGGTCTTTTACAATCCAGTGTGTTTACTAGTAGATTTATAGGCACATTCTACTTACCACAAATAAGGGAAACCATGCAACCTATGTTTCTTTGGATCTGGTTTGCATCACTTAAAATAATTAGTTTCAAGTCTTTCCATTTCCTTATGAATGTTATGGTATCATTCTTTCTGATAGAAGCATAGAAAACCATTGTATATCTATACCACATTTTCTTGTTCAGTTTGTCCACTGAGGATCATTTAGATTGATTCCATATCTTGGCCATGGCAAACAATAGTGCAATGAATATGGTTGTGCTGATAGTTTTAGTATGGCCTTGTTTGTGGTCATTTGGGCAAATGCCCAGAAGTGGGATTACTGGGTCATAGGAGAGCTCTATGTTTAGTCGTTTGAAGAACTTCCATATTGCTTTCCAGAGTGGTTGAACAAGTTTACATTCCCACCAACATTGTAGTAACATTGCCTTTTGGCCACATTCCTGCCAGCATCTGTTAGCATTAATTTTCTTGATAATGGTCATTCTAACTGGGGAACTGGGTAGAAACTCAATGTTGTTTAGATTTACATTTGTTTTATGGCCAGAGATGTTGACCATTTCTTCATGTATCTGTTGGTCATTCTTACCTCTTCTGAGGAGTTTCTCTTTAAGTATTCAACCCATTTATTAATTGGATTGTGGTTTCCTTAAGGGTTTATTTGGGGAGAGTTAATTTTTTGAGCTCTAAGTATATTTTAGATATAAGTTTGTTGTCTCTTGTTGAAGCTCTTCTGCCAATCTGTGAGCTTTCTATTTATCTTGCTAGCTATGTCCTTTACCATGCAGAAACTCTTCAGTTTGATGCAATCCCGTTTACCCAGTCTTTCTTTGATTTGTTGGATTCTGGATCTTGGGAAGTTTCAACCCTAATGTTTCCCTTAACCCATCATGTAATATTTTCATGGTACCTGACCTTACATTGAAGTCTGTGATATATAAAGATTTAACTTCAATTTTCTGCATAAATATAGCCAGTTCTATCAACGCCATTTTTTGAGGATGCTGTCTTTCTTCTAACCTGTATTTTTGGCTTCCTTATCAAATATTAGGTGGAAAACCTGGTCCCTAGCTCCTACTGAAAATATTCTTTTACTTTCTAAAACAGTTGGAGATATCATTGTGGGCATTTGCAAACATGAATGTTGGCACTGTAAGTATTTCAGTAAGGGAGTTAGCAGATAAAGAAAATGCAACATTAAAATAAGTGGTGGCTGGAGCTGGAGATATGGCCTAGTGGCAAGAGTGCCTGCCTCATATACATGAGGCCCTGGGTTCGATTCCCCAGCACCACATATACAGAAAATGGCCAGAAGTGGGGCTGTGGCTCAAGTGGCAGAGTGCTAGCCTTGAGCAAAAAGAAGCCAGGGATGGTGCTCAGGCCCTGAGTCCAAGGCCCAGGACTGGCCCAAAAAATAAAATAAAAAAAAATTAAAAAAAAATAAGTGGTGGAGACTCAGCTCAAGGAAAGCTTATAAAGTCAGCCAAGAAATGAGAAAGCCAGCTCTTGAAAATAAAGATCCAAGATCTAGAAAGGATGAATATTAAGGAATGGAAGTTGATCTAGGTGGTATATGCTGTTTCTGTAGTAAATCAGAACTTGGAGTCATTATCACAGTCAGATGCAATTGCAGCTACTGGGGAGACTATGGTCAATGGGATTAGTAACACAGGATTATGGCAATTTGGGTTTCTAAACCAAAGCCAAGAGACACCTTTCTGACTCATATCAAGACAGTTAAGATCACAACTATAGTGTAAAATCAAAGATATATAGCAAGTACTGCTATGGTCTTTCTTGAAAAGTGCAGTACCTTGAGCTGCTACTGAAGAATGCTGAAAAATGCTACTGTAAGTAAACTGAGGAGTTGTGAGGAAAGTGATGGGAGAAACAGGTAACAGACAAGAGAAGGTAATGTTTAAGTTGGACATCATAATGAACAAGTGACTCAGCCCTCTCCACACTTCTTTATGGCAGTGTCTGGTAGGATCTGGCATTCTCATACCTTCATTAAGAACTTGGGCAAAGGAAAAGGAGACCAGACCACAAACTTGCTTTTATTAACAAAGGTTTTTTTTCAGTGTTTTTAATCTTTTAATTTTATTGTACAGGTGATGTACAGAGGAGTCAGTTATATTAGTCAAGTAATGAGTACATTTCTTTGAGAGATGACACTATTCACCACCACCACCATCATCATTAACAAAGAACAGGAGTGAAAAACCTACTCACCAAATAAGAGATCAGATTCAAGTGACATCAATCACTTTGTATGTATATGCACATATGTTTCACAGGAGGTTAATCTATAAACCTGTGTAGCTGATGGCTTGACATCGCAATATTTGATATATGGTATGTGTATGTACATATGTATGTCATATGCAAATGTATGTATATACCAAATATTGGTATATGTATGCACATAAAATGTATGTACACACACAACATCCTCCGTACAGAGGACTCTAATATGAAAGAACTCTTCCTTCTCCCATAAGATTGTGTCATTGACAAAGAACTTACCCTTCTCTCCCTCTCTCTTCCTCTGTCTCTCTCTTGTTGTCTCTCTCATATATACACTACACTACACACACACACACACACACACACACACACACACATTCCCACTTACAGTCACTTAAAAGTCAGACCAATAAAGACCTTAATTCTGGCCAAGGTGAAAGAAAGCCTTGGCTCAGACCACCTGGGGCTCTATTATGCCAAGAACACTTGATCTTGGATTTATCTTCCTGAAATAAATGTCATTTTCTTTCTCTGTCTGAAGAGATTAGTATTAAGCAACAGCCCCTGGACTCTTGAACATGTATGTGGATGAGTTCTTCCTAATTGGCAAGTGCTCATATTTGAGCATGTCACCTGTGCCAGTAAGGCTCCCATGCCTTAGTAGCACAACTCTACAAATAAGCAAAGCTTTGAGTTCTTGAGGGAAATGCAGCTTATATAGCACTTAGGAGTACTCAAAGAGCCTCTGTTTCCTCTCTGTACTCATGTGGTTTCATGAGAAGACCAAGATTGTTTTATTGCCCCAGGATGCCGGGAAATTTTCATTTGGCTCCTTCAGATCTTTGGGATAAAAGAGGGATGGTAAGAAAAAGAATTCCCTTTGCTGTCTTAGGTTTCTGTTCTCCAGGAAAATCTGTTATGTTTTTTTATGTCAAATACTCTATCGTTTATTTTTCACTTTGCTGACTGTATAATTTTACACCTTCAGTCTCCACTTTTTCAAAGGAATAACTTTTCTCTGGCTCTTCCTGTTTCAGATTATTTCATACGATTCTACTTTTGGATAAAATGCAGGTAGTGTCTTTCATGCATTTTAAATTTATTTTGTATTTGTTTGGCCTGTCCTGGGGTTTGGACTCAGGGCCTGAGTACTGTTCCTGGCTTCTTTTTACTCAAGGCTAGTACTCTGCCACTTGAACCACAGAGCCACTTCTGGCCGTTTTCTAGATATGTGGTGCTGGAGAATTGAACCCAGGGCTTCATGTAAGGGCGAGCTCTTTTGCCACTAGGCCATATTCCCAGCCCGTTTTAAATTTATTGACTGCACATTTCTTCAAATTCTGAGAAATGAGTCATCTAAGTATGTTTTGACTAGAAATTATAATCATAACTTAAAACAAAGTATTGCCAGGCACTGTTGACTCACCACTATAATCCTAGCTACTCCAGAGGCTGAGATTTGAGGATCTCAGTTCAAAGCTAGCCTGAGCAGAAAACTCGGTGAGACTCTTAAAAAGCCAGAAGTGGAGGTGGGAATCAAGTGATAAAAAGCCAGCCTTGAGCAAAAAAGTGAGAATGGAAGGCTCTGAGTTCAAGCTCCAGTATCAGCACAAAAAAGAGACAAAAAACTAACAAAGTACATACATTGTCTAGTATACTTTAGATGTTTTTGAGGTGTAGATCAGTAGAGTAGGTTTGAATTGACCAGTTTTCTAGTTTTATGAACAAGAGGTCCTGTGTCCCTCTGTAGCATGGTATCTCTTGTCTCTATCACCTTCATATCATTTAATCTTTCTTAACAGAAAATGATAGCTAACAACTCTTGTTTTTTTCTCTCTCTCTCCACTAGAATGAAATTGCACACACACAAAAATTAACTATTGACTTTCATTTCTGATATACTTCTTGTGCTCATGAACTATAAAGAATGCCCAAATACTCCTACAAAAGGAGGGGTAGCTTATCTGTGTATTGAAAACCGAATGTACATTGGAAATTTAATCAGTTCAAAAATTCTATTCTATCACTGTATAAGCCCTCATCTTGAATGGTTATGACTCAATATTCTAATAAAATATTTCATCAATTCAATAAGCAGTGGCAAAGATAGTACTTGCTTCTCCCTTCCTCTGCATAGAGACCTCTAATGTTAGAATTATACACATGAAATTAGTTCTCAGTAATATACATATATATGTATGTATATTCTGACAATAGATATTTTCTAATAATTCTACAAGAATATATGATTTGGGAACTGTATGTATTAAATGATCTTCTAAAGTACATCTAAATTTCACAAAATGAAAAACAATTTTCTCTCCTTTTTGTAAAAATTAGAATGTTATAAGATGTCTAAGGTATATAAGAAAATGTGCAGAGTTTTAACACCAGTCTCATTTTTAGGTTAAAGCTAGTATTCTCTGATTTGAACTTTTCTTCTCCCTTTGAATGGCTTCCATTATTTTTAATGTCCTTTGACTACCCAGTTCTCTAAGTCACATTGGTGACTTTCTTTGAATCACATTTATAATGGTGGACTGTTTTCCATGAAATATGTGACATTTTTACAGCTTTAAAAAGTGCCCACAATGTTAAACAGCTAGCAACCCAATGTGAAAACATCTAATAGTCTCATATTAAACAAAAATTTGAAAATTTTTGCCTAGTGGAACTTATTCATTGTAGGAGTGGATGGTAGAAGGAAAATTTCAGCAGACTTTCGTCATAAACATAGTTTTAAGGAGGCACTGAATAAGAATGAGAATAGCAGATCTGTTTAATTGACATGATACACACATTACTATCTGTATTTGCCAGGATAGCACTCACATTGTGAATTTTGACAGACAGAATTGGTAAGAATTCAATGCACCATTTAGATATTGTTTGAAGATGATCCTCCTTTTATAAAAGCATTTACCCAAATCGTACCTTTTGATCCAGAAATTCTGCTATGTAAACATTCCAGAGACTTTGAAATGAAAATTGTTTCCATAAAGCAACATTTGGGAGAGAGGAAGGATCTTAGGGGAAAATATCCCTTAAAATCTTTGCCAAAGTGAGTGGCTGTTCAAACTGAAAACCCTCAGGTAGTTGAGTATCTTCAAGCTGGTTTTCTGCCCATATATTTTTATATATCTTATTGAAATAATCTTAAGTCATGCTCTAACATTTATCTTACCATTTGTTTGAAGAATTAAGTGTAGAAACATAGGTAGAACATTTTCATTAAACGTAGGGACACAGTCTTCCACATCTACTGCAGATAGTTTTAAGTTTTGTGTATGTGTATGTATTGGTGTTTTAGTGTGAGTGTGTCATGTTGTGTGTGTACATGGGCACACAGTAGTGGGCAAATTAAATATCTTAATAATAATTTCACTTTTAAGTTACAATAAGTGTAGAAGTCATTTGTATAAACTTCCTTGTATGTGCATAGGCATGCACACACACATACAGACACACACATAGAGAGACTGAAAGACAAACACACACCTTCTAACCCTGACAGATTTACCTGTGGTCTTGTGGTGGTGGGGGGGAGTGTGTAAAATTTTCATCAGGTTATGGGATTAAGCTTAACCTTACCTTTTCATGTTAAGCATTTGTTCTGACATACTTTACCCCTTCCAACCTTGTCAGATTTTTTTTATTCCATTTTTATAGGACAGCTTTGACTCTGCACTAAACCATGCCACTAACACGTTACTTAATCTAACTGGCACATTGTAAAATTTTACACATGCGCTCATCCAGATAATTACACAATTAATTTTCACTTAGTTCAGCTGAAATGGGGATAATGAAATTTCCACTGGTGTACTGTTACATCCAGGGGCCAAAGGTCAGTTTCCTGTTTGGATAAGGGTGAGTTTAAAGAGGATTTCTGACAGTCTCCTTACTTCAAGTAGTTCTAAAAACATTGCAATGGAATTTCAATTTACAGCTTGGCTCAATGAAAGGAGCAGATGTTGGGAGTGTGCCACCAGCATGCAAGGACTGCTTTCCACACAGGTGTGCAAAGAAAACCTTCAGCTCCAGCTTAAAGACATGTCATTTCTACCTTCCATTCTGTAGTGAAAAGCTAGCTGACAGATACCTGGACTTCATTTTTCTCTTAAGATTTAGGAATCTTCGAAGTCATGATCTTAACGAAAAGTTTGCAGGTGACACTGCCTTTAAAGCTAGAAGTTAATCCTGGAGTTGGAGGAGATGTCAATTCATATGCTTGTGACATTTTTTCATAGTGCAGAAGTTTACCATTGGGCTTTCTTAATGGTAAAAGTGGAGAAATTTACTTTGAAATAAAAGATAAATCTTAATCTTTCCTCAAGGGTTTACTTTGTTTCGTCATAATTTCAAGGTTTACACATCTTATCCTTAGTACTCATTGAGTATATTATAAACAGCAGTGAAAGATGCCCAGCAACAAAACTATACTTATCATAAGTAATCCATTTTCTTAAAAATTTTCTTTTCACCAAAAAGTCAGACATACTACTAAAATTGTTATTTCTCAGAAAGAAACTTGATTCTAACAGAAGTCTGTTTTTTTGTTAAATCCCAATGCATGTAAAATGTTGATTGTCTGGTGAGTGATAGAAAAGCCTGAAGGGAGCAGCATATGCTAATTGATAAAACCTCACCAGGTACTTTGATGTCAATTCCTGTCTAGGTTAACATTAGGGTATATACTTGCTTTCATAACTGCATCCAAATGACTTGAACAATATCATGCAAAGGAAATGGACCAGATGTTTACCTGTATAGAAGAGAACTTACTAAAGAGAATGGTAGAAAACATACTATATTCTTATTACAGTAAAAAATGTTTTGCTCTTCTTCTAAGTGATAAAAAACCTTAGATATTAAAACTTCAAACAGCTGATTGTTGGTGGCTCCTGCCTGTAATCGTAGCTACTCAAAAGGCTGAAATCTGATAGGCCAGCCAGGCAGGAAAGTCTGTGAGACTCTTCAGTTCTGGAAGTAGAGCTGTGACTCAAGTGGTTGTGTGCTAGCTTTGAGTATGAAAGCTCAAGGATACTGTCTAGGCCCTGACTTCAATACCCAGGACCTCACACACCACCCTTCCCTCCACAAACTGTAAGAAAACAGGTTTTAGATTATGATAACAATTAACTCCATACTTTCTAATAAAATAATTTCTCCAAAAATAGGTGAATCTCGTAGAAATACGATATTGAGGAAAAAAGGCAAACCCATCCAGGCAAAGCATGGTGTCATTTTTCTGGCATCTACAAGGTAGAAAGCTAGACTCTGCCTTTCTTGTGATTGTATTTTCTGAACTATTTTTTTTCAATGAACTTTTCACTGACTATCCTGCTGTGACATTGTAAATCACAGTGTCTCCTTCCCTATTTGGACCTCATTCTTCTGTATTTCTCCCTCCAATCTGATTTACTTTTCTTTCCTCATAGCAGTTCTCATATTCAGACATGCTGGAAAATTTACATGTGCTCTTATATTCATTATTTATTTCCTCCAGTGCCACTCCATCTCAAGCACCTACGATGTGCTGAATTATTGGGCGGATGAAGTAGTTCTGTAGGCTAGGTGCAGTTCTCTTTCACTTCTAGCAGCAACTACAGAAACAAGAGTCCCTGACAGATAGGAAACTCATTATTATGGATCACTGAGTAAATAACCAGGTTTAGTTATTCTGCTATAAAAGCAGACTACACACAATGGCTCAATGGCCTATGAACATACAACCATATAAAATGATGCTTACTAAGATGAACTCCAAGAAATGAAAACAAAATATTTTTTATTGTACTGTTCTCAGTTATTTCTTTTTACTTTCTTTTTTTCTCCTTTGGTTTATTCCCTGGTGTCACTGTTTTTTAATTTCTGCACCCTTTGTTTTGTATCTAAGTTTAGCTGGTTTGGGGAGGGAAAGGGGAATCACAGAAATGGTGGGACAAAGGGTGAAATAATGCAACAGTGATACTCACTAGACACTATGTTGGAAATGAACTTTATAACTTGGGGTGGAGAGGAGACGGGGGTGAGGTAGGGTGGGGAAGTGGGAGAAAATGAGGGAGGGGATAACACTGTTCAAAAAGAAATGCATTCATCACCTTATTTATGTAACTACAGCCCCCTGTACATCACCTTTGCAACTAAATTTAAATAAAAAATAAATAAAAGCAGGCTACAAGCATAGGGTATTCTAGGAAGGCTAGCCACTCTATCACCAATAAGTGACAACCTCCAGAACAGTAGGAAATAACCTTTCCATCTGCAGGTAACTAACTCTTTTAGGTTGACAGAAGACATGAATCAAGACTTGGGAGGGACAATTTAAATTATAAGCATGGATCACACAGTTCCATACTTTTGTGAAAAATATCATAATATCTTGGTTTTCAAGTGCATAAGTGAACAGAGTGAACACATCCCTGGAAAAAAGTGAGGTTTCATGTTAATCTTTCTTTTGTACTAGGAACGATTTTCTATGTATAATCCTGAATCATTAATTAGATTTATATGATATTTAAGTTGCTGATGAACAAATTAGAGGCATGAAAAAGCAACTATGTCAGAATGGGGGAGAGACTTTTATAACTTCATCTGAATAAATATACTATGTGATATTTTTTCCAGATTTAATGAATATAAGCATGTCATAAGTCTCATTTTTAAATAAAAACAATGTATGCTTTCTTGTAAATTCCAATTTCTCATGTTGCTTTAATGACTGTAGATGATAACATCAATTTGAAATAATTTAAAATTTTTATTGAAATAAAGTAAATTTGAAATAAAATCAAATAAAAATTTGATGCCTGTGTTCTACCTCCTACACTATTTCTGAATGCTTTGCATTTTATTGTAATTACTGCCTTTCTAGAGAATTCTCCAGTCAATTTGGGCTCAGCCAGTTCTATATGAGAGTATGGATGTCAATTAGAGTCACTTCCTCCATTAGACTGTGATTCTTAACACTTTTTTCTCTCTAACACTCATATCCTATATACTTGACTGATTTCATTCCTTTGTCCACTGGCAATTTATGCCTAGCTATAGTCAACTTTCACTTATTGCCTTGGTGTCAATTCTTAACCAGTATCCCTGGAAAGATAGAGCCATAAAAATTTCAACTATTTGATACCCTCCTACTTTTCTCAATTAGTATCTTGATCACTGATTTTTCCCTATTTATTCCCTAAGATCATTGAGGTTTTTGAGATCACATTTTCAACTTCCCTTGGCATTCTATATATAGAGACAAGTCTTGAGGGAATTTAGACAAGAGGGAAAAACATCACTTATAAATGAACAGAGCTTCAGGGTCTCTGCTCTTTATATATTACTGAAAACTGGGTGATGGATTTGCAATCCCCATGGCCTTTATCTGTCACTTCTTAATAAAATCACTGCATTGCTTCCATATGTTCAGTTATTACACTTCCTCCATTTCGTTTTGGCCCTTGTCCATGCTCCATGACTGAGGATCTAGTGACTTTCCAATGGAATGTCAAAAACTGTGTGGAAATTGCCATATTGGGCACTAAGTCCCTCCTTGTTCATGACTGCACATCTTTACTAATAAAAATCACTCTATTGTATGGAATCATGATACCTCCAATTTTTCTTTGCAATTTTTGTCAAGACGCGAGAACATTGATTCATTTTTCTTAATTCAAATGAAAATGATAGCATTTAAAAATCATTAAATGCCTGGGACTCATGATGCCCATCAGATAGACACACAAGGTTCTCAAAACCTCTTGCTCATTATAGTAGATTCAGTAATGTTTCTCCAAAACTCATGCCTACTTGGCATCTGTATAACTTCTTGGAAAGAAAGTAGTTGCCCATGTAATCAGTTAAGGATTCAGATGAGAATATCTAATAGGAAACAAAGAAGAACAGACATGCACAGGCAGATATTTAAGTGCTGAATCAAACTTATAGCCTCTATCACGGTAAGTGGAAACACTTCTGTTGCTTTAAGAAATCCAGATTGTGGTGACATGTTACAGCAACTACAAGAAACTAGTAGTATATACTCTTCTCTTTTACCCTCTCCCTCCCTGTACCTGATCAAATAATAATATTCCTCTTCTCAGGTAGTTTCTATTCTCAGAGTTTTTTGAAGTCTTATCTCCATGTCTAAAGCCACATTTTAAAAGACGGACAAAGACATTTATCCAGAAATGGGTAAAAAGTCTGAATATTCAAGAAAGTTAAGGGAGATACAAGAGATGCCTGTATGTTTGTTTGCTTGTTTTTACATAATTGTAGTACAGAAGCAGAAACCACAACTTTATGTTATAATTTAGTTAATAGGTGTTGAAAAAATTCAAATACAAGAATGACACGTAAATATTAGCTATAGTTCCTAGTGACTTAGAATGTTATATTAAAACTGGCAAAGGCTAGATACTTGAAAAAACATGGCATTTTTTTTCACCAGGTGCCAGTGGCTCATGTCTGTAATCCTAACTACTCAGGAGACTGAGATCTGAGGATCATGGTTCAATACCAGCCCAGGCAGGAAAGTCTGTGATCTCTTATCTCCACTAAACTGCCATAAAAGCTAGAAGTTGTGCTGTGGCTCATATGATAGAGTACTAGCCTTGAGGGGGAAAAAAAGCAAAGAAAAAAAAGCTCAGGTACAGAGTTGAGGTGCCAAGTTCAAGCAGGACTGGCACACACACAAAAATTTCTTTTCATCAGAAAAGCAAGTTTTCATGTGAGATCATGAAATAGTCTTGCTGGAAGAAGTCCAGTAAAGATGAGATAACCAATGTCCAGATAATCTGTAAATAATTCAGGCATTGTTAACTAATTAAATGATGTCTGGATATATATATATCCTAAAACAGAAAATAAAGCATAAATACCAGTCATTTGAGTAATTGCTGTATGGACAAACAGCCCATACTGAGCTGGAAAAAAGATACAAGTAAAAAGCATCAAAGTTGCTTTTTATTTTAAATTTAGGTAGCTTTTCATAACCTTATTGCTCAAGGTCATTTAGTAATTAATATCACGGCCTGCTGCCTGCCTCACTGACCTTTCTGGCTACAGAGCATGGGGATTCCTAGGAACCCTGTGTGTCTACTAATAGCAACTTTGTTTAATGGCCCTTGGTTTGGTAGATCCCAATGGTTGATCCTATGGCTACCATAATCAACTTTTTTGGTGATCTCTGGGCTGGGATCCTATAATCTATTTTATTTTTATTAATTAGTATTTGCATTTTAAAGCTTTCTACATTCTAAAATGATAAGCTAAATCATCATTATTCTTGTTCAGCATTCCTAGGATTGAAAAAAACGTCATTATAAAAATCTCCAGAATCTTTTGATGTTTTCAGGTATTCCTCAGTTGCCCTGGATTTTAATATATGAGCAGCTGAAATTCAAGATGCTTTGTTCCATAGACCTCCAAATTAGTGACTTCTTTCCCTTATTTTTGGAGGATTTTTACTAATGCCTAAACAAGATTTATACACACATACATACTCTTTATAACGACTTACAGAACTTGGAGGAGATACATCAAATTTATATTTCTGTTTAAGTATCCACATTTTTAGCCTCAGAACTGTCTAAACATCCAGATTTATTTTCCTTTTTGGCACTTCACTAATTTCATCAGTTCAGTTTCTTGATTAGAAATTCTCAATAAGGAACTCCCTAGGATATAGTAATAATTAACCTCAGAGAGACCCGTATCTCCACTATTTAGAAATGAAAAGTTTATAAAACTTCTATCACTTTTATGAAAAAAGAGGTCTTTCACATTTGAGTATTAGTTTTGTGGCTTTTACACATGGCAAATTAATTTTACTTTTATAATTAGGTGAGGTGTTCCAAATCTAAATTAACACTTTTGGCTTTACTTTGTGAGAATACCTACTCATTATTCTCTAGCAACTTAATGGCCATGCCATTCTATGAACCAAAATAGTTAATATAATCTGACATTTATGACTTCCACATAATATCAACTGCTAAAGTTTGAAAGGAGGTCTCTATTCCGAAAAAAATCTCAAACTAATAAGCATGCACTCAATATTAAAATACGGTCAGAGATCCTTTTCACTTTCATTACATATAATTTATGCCACTTGAATGTAGTTTAATAAGGTCATAAAAATGCCAGTTGTGGTATCTCATAATACTTTTTATAAACTGCTTTTACAGTCTCTCCTTTGTTCCAAAGTTCAAAGTGACAATTGAAATGCACAACTTGCTTAAGGGTTCTTGAAGTTGTCTCCTGGAAAAACTTCTGGTGAATATATATATGTATACATATGAAACATAGATTTTATAAAAATTTATATATTATCTACAAATAAGCATATAAATATGCTATTTGCTTTAGATACATTTTCTAAATGTAATATTGTTTACCAAAACCTTGTCAATTAATGAAAGACATTCCTTTTTTCCAGGTGTGTTTAGGTTGATAATTTTTCAATTATGAGAAAAAAACAGAATTCAAGAAAAGACTAGTTTTATGTTATTCCTCCTGCCTGACTCTTTTGTTAAGCTAAAATGAAAGTTTCCCAACACTTATTCCTCACTTGGTCAAACAATACTCTATGGTGCTCTTACAATGATGGCATTGTCAGCTTCCTATGACTTCATTCACTTGCTGACCACTGCCTTACTTCCTGCCTGAGGTAAATAGGGCTTTGCAAGCACTTCCCTCAAGTAATTTCAGAGGAGATAAATTAAATTATGATTGCAATGTAATATCGTGATAGTGCTAAAATATTTCCTTCATGTTTCAACTTGGAGCACAAGTTTCCAATCATATATAATTTTTCATTTGTGAGCTCAAACTTTTGGTTTTATTAAATTCTACAGCTGCACACAGTATTTATGCATTTGGTGACCAACCTTGATATACTATAATAATACTGAGCTAGGGTCTTTATATAGGAATACAGAAAATTTCAAAGATCACTAATGACTCAAACACAGAGATTCAATGAAATTTTCTTAAAAACATCAATTGAACAAAAGAATGAGCAAGTATTTAAGTTAGAGAGCCAATGTACAAATTGCTATTCCATCTTTGTTTTATCTTTCTGAAGACTTTTAGGTTTTATTTCTGCTATCAGTTAGAAGATTTATTCAGAAAGGCCACAACAAAGTGATTCCTATTTAATACTTAACTCCCATGTAAATGTTTCAGCTAACTTGATTTTTGGTGACTATGTAGTTATTATTTAGAATTGTTTATTTGTCTTGCTAACAGTAACAACAACAGAAGAGCACAGTATTTATACTACATTATCTAAGAGGATAATGCAAGGTAACTTATTGTCAAAGATGGGTTAATTTCAGCATTTGTATTTACTGATATGATCATGGAAGATCTCCCCATCTGTGAAATAAGAACACAGCATTCAGTAAGATTGAAATCCAAACAAGATAGCATAAAAAGTATACCTATCACACAAATAAGGCATCTCAGCATTATAGAGAATAACACAGCATATAATGTACAGTTCACTTCTCTTTTCTGCATTATTCAATGGACACTTAACTTCTCTTACTTTTCATATAGACTAACAGATCCCACAAAGATTCACACTGACACACCTGGAGTACTAAAACAAAGGTATCTGGAAGGAATTAGAAACTGGGCTCAATAGGATAGAAAACTTGAAGGACAGAAACATATTCTCCTCAGATCACAAATATTTGGCTGAGGAAGTCTTTTGGGCCTGTAGCAGTCAGCCGTCATCACTCCTGATGGTAAGTGTAGAGAGATAATTAGGCATTCTCATGAGAAAAAAATGAGAAACTGGAAAAAAATTGAATTAGTAAACAAAATTAATACTAATACTTATGTGGAACATATGCATATTAAATACAAACCATTTGAACTTACAAATTCAATGATTGAAAAGGAAGTTTCATTTGATCCTTAAGAAACAATTTTATCCAACTTGTTACCTCCTCCATACAGGTTGGATAAGAAATGTACTCACTGCCTTACATATGAAACTGTAACCCCTCTGTACTTTACTTTGACAATAAAGAAATAAATAAAATAAACACATAAAAAAGAAACAATTTTATATCATTTCAGATTTTGCTTCCTTATTTCTTTGAAACATAATCTCAATACTTGAAGCCATCTCAGTGCTCAGTGCTGTATTTTACATTCTTGGTATTATTCCACCCTCCCTCTGATCCTCTTCTGATATACAGTAGAGAGAAGGAAACCTGACCTTGAACTTCACTTAATGTTGCTCCACTTTGTGTCTTGACCCTCACAGCATCAAGATGTGCTGTGAAACATTGCTTTATTCCTTAGCAACAGCCTGAGGATGGAGGTAAGAAGTTAAACCTAAGCCCAGTGCTGGTGGCTGGTGTCTGTAATCTTAACTATTCAGGAGACTGAGACATGAGGAGTACAGTTCAAAACCAGCCCTGGCAGAAAAGGCTCCATGAGACTCTTATCTCCAATTAACCACTCAAGACTAAAGTGGCACTGTGGCTCAAGTGGTAGAGCACTAACCCTGAGCACAAAGTGGTTCAGAGATAGCACCTAGGCCCCGAGTACAAGCCCCAGAACTGAAAAAAAGAAAGAAGTTAAACCTGAAGGGACCTCTTGTCAGGATCCAGCCCCAGGAATCCTATTAGAGGCCTCTGCCATGATATTACATAACTTTCTGAAAAAATGTGAAGCACACACAGCAACCAGAAAGAAAAAGTCCTGAGGGGTGTTATGATGAGGATTAAATGTGAAGAATTATTGCACTATTAGAACTTCACAAGAAGGAACCCTGTGTGAATGGTAAACTATGAGATGATCCCAGCTTACTTTTCATTAGGTCCTATGTTTATTGCAACTTCTTCATAGAAGAGAAGCTTCTGGAACACACAAAGAATTGACATGAAACCTGTATAAAATTAGCATTAGTATTTTCAAGGAGCAAAGTGATCATCTTCAAGGTTGTGTATTCTGGTTGTTACTTTATGATTCAGAATTTCTTGTGTGACAGATTAAAAACAGGCAGTATGCTAAACATTGAAACCATCAGGTGCATTCAACCTCCAGATTTCACAATGCTTAAAGCCAAAGCTTCTCTATTTTGTTTGTTTTATTTTGTGATAATGGGTTGGAAATCAGGACCTCAATGGATTGTTTAGCTTACTTGCCTGGCTGATGTTCCATCTTTGAACCACACAGCCAGCCTTGATTTTTGTTGGTTATTTTGGAGATGGAATCTCGTGGTCTTCAGTGCCTGAGCTAGTTTTGAGCCACAGCCCTCCAAATACCAGCCTCTCAGGTAGCTATGATCATGAACATCCAACTGAGAGGCTTCAATTTTATTTTGTTTCACTCTGCAACCCCGGATATACTGGAGCTTACTATGTAGCCCACACTATTGTGGAAGTCAGGATCTTCCTGTCTCAACCTCCTGATGGTGGAACTAGAGACATGCACCAACACAACTAGGTAAAGACAAAAGCTTCATGAGAAAAAAAAATCAAAAGATTTGTGCATTCTAGAAATTTAACAAATGCAGGCTATTTCCTGTATAACAACTATATTTTTCTCTCTACTTTGCTGTTTGAGATTCCTGGGTAAAATTAAAGAAAAGATAACTGAACAGGAATTTGAAGTCAGAGAATCTCAAAGACTAAAAGCAGAAAGGCAAATCAGAAACTTGGGGAAAGCCTTGTTTGTGTGCATATGATTGATTTGTGGTTTGGACAATAGTGGAGAAAAATTTAATTAGCTATGGACAAACCTAAGCTTTGACACCTGCCAGAGGAAAATGACAAATTTCCCTTCTGAGCCTTAATTTATTTTGCAAAATGGAGGAATAATCTATAAATTACTAAAGGCACACTGTGGGACATTTGGTTCAGAACAGATTTTCAATAATTTGTAACTACCATTATGAACAAGAGCAGATTACACATGTTTTGAATAGTGCAGAAAAAGATTTTTTTCATGCAACTTTACTAGCTTTTTCTTCATATACAGAGTTCTCTGTTCAAGTCATCCCAATCCCTTGTAAATTCATTGTGAAACTATTTACTGCTGTATCTTTCAAAACATACCCCAAGGATTTTCAGTTCTCAATTCTCAAGCATGAATAGAAACTCTCACATCTAGACATTTTTCTTTAACTATACAAACCTGTGTGTGTGTGTGTGTGTGTGAGAGAGAGAGAGAGAGAGAGAGAGAGAGAGAGAGAGAGAGAGAGAGAACAAGAAAGAGGAAGAGGAGGGGGAGGAATATGAGAAGGAATGAAAGAAAATAAAAAAATGGAAAAAATTGTTGAACCAACCATGAGAAAATGAAGTAATCTGTTTTTCTTACCTAAAGGAAATTGTTACATAATCCCCAGTCTTCCTTGTGTAAGAGAGTTCTCTCATCTTTAAAATATTTCCAATTGTTTGAAGTCAAATTGAAAGTAGGCAGAAGAAAAGATGCTATCTAAAGTATCTAAGCTTAGATTTGTAAAGCACTCCTGAGTACATATTTATGTACGATAATTCAGAATAACAGACTCATAAAAATTTCCAGTAGATTGTCTCATAAATATAACAGAACATTTATTTATATTAGTTGGTGCTATGACTTAGTGAAAAAAAACTTGATTCAAAATGCTTAAAAGGCAACACATTATGGCCCATCATAGCAGAGGGAGAGTTGATGATCTTACTGTGCAAGTAAGCCCTGAGAGAAGCTTAGTGACAATCCTGTGCAAACAATATCTCTTAAAGAATACTAAACAAATTCTGTTCTCATTCAGTAATAATGGACAAGATGTTCTCAAGTACAATTTCTTCTTATACTCTTAAATGGATTATTAACATAGCCATGCTTATAGTAGAAGAGACATTAACTAGGGTTTCACAATTTCTGGCTTAATAGAGATGTGGTGGTCTGCAGATAGCTTACAACTTCCTCCAATTCTATTCCATATAAGACACTCTCCCATTAAGAAGTGACAACTTAGGGCTGGGGATATTGCTCAGTGGTATCCAAGGTTCTAGGTTCAATCCCCAGCACAGAAAAAACAATGAATAAGGGAACAGTTCCCTCACATATGGATGGGCTTTGCTTAATATAATGCAACAAAAATGACCATGCTAAACTTCTGAATGTAACCTTAAGAGGACTGACATCTTTTATTTATTTATTTATTTATTTATTTATATCTCTTGGAGACTTGCTACTTTGTAAGAATTTTTGAGTTTCTTAATGGATGACAAGGAACCAAATAGAAAGAAATCCAAGGAGAGAAGGAGGGGCACACCCTAGCTGATAACCAGCACTGAACCACTGGCATATTAGGGCCACATACTGTTAAATTCCAGCTGAAAAGCCCAAGTGCATGAAGTACATAGATGGCTCAGGAAACCACACAGGATGCCAAGCATAAACACAATACAAAGAGCTATCCAGTGAAAGTGGCACTGTGGCTCAAGTGGTAGAGCGCTAGCCTTGAGCTGAAGAGCTCCTAGGTCCAGAGTTCAAGCCCCAAGGATGACAAAAAAATCAAGTTCAAAAGCTATCCAGCTAATCACAAAAAATCCACAAAAAGAAAATATTTGTTTATTTTAAATCCTAATTTTTAAGTGATTTGTTATACAGTGAATGAACAATAAATATATCTCATCAGAAGTATCAGAGAGCCTGAAATACTTGAAACTTAGCTCTTCACATCTCAAGTTGCAGTCTTTGAATCTGTAATTCAGGGTTATTTCCCAGAGGAAGAATTATCTTATTGAGTTATGAAAGCCTTCTTCTCAATATGATCTGAAGTGTTAGTCACAACTCTATCTACTTCAGCCTTTAGCTCTTTCCATATCAGTTCTGGGTTTCCTCAGTAAAATTTAAAAAATATATCAAGTAACATGTTTCACTATTGTGCAAATAGTTATGCAAATAGTTTAGTGATGTAAATAGATCAGTGAAGACACATCATCCTCCAATAGATTGCTTAGCTTGATTGACAAAGATTTCAAGTCATGCAGAGAAGTAAAGGTTTAAACTTCAAGAAAAAAAATCAGAACATGGTAGTTTGTAACTTGAGAAGGAGAATTTGAAATGGGATTTTGATAATAAAAGGGGGAAAGGAAAGATTACGACCCTTCTGTGATGGGTTAGACAACTCTTTTATGTTAGCTAAGAGATTTAGAAGGAAAAGGGTAGGCAAATGAAGAGGAGAAAAGGGCAAGAATACAGTCAAGAATTCAATATATAGCCTATAAAATTAAGAAGAATGAAGGAAGAGGTGGGTAGGGGAGAGATGGTGAGAATGTTGAAAGGGATGACATTAATCAAGATGCACTGTATTCATAAACTTCTTCATTAAACAGCAACTTCTTTGTACTTAATAATAATTAAAAATGCAAAAAAGATTAAAATAAGAGATTATGTGTCAGGGTTATAATCCTGTGACAAAAACTTGAAAAAGTCAATTTGAAGGAGAAACTATTTTGGCTCACCATTTCAGAGGTTTCTGTCTATGGTCACTTAATTCAATTGCTTTGGCTTAATTCAAAGGCTTGTAATGTGGCAGGATATCATAGTGGATGTGCAGAGTGGAGGAAATCTGCTATCTGCTGGACAGGAAGCAAAATGAGATAAGTAAAGAGGTCTCAGCAAAGGCATACCTTTCAAGTTCACTCCTCTCAGTGACCTACAACAAGGCTTTACAACAAGGCTTTACATCCCAAAACTTCCATCATGTCTCAGTAATGGCATCAGCTAGCAGCAAAATCTTTAACACATGGCCTTAAGGGACATTTTAGAGATCCAAACCATAGGACATTCTAATATCCAAATCTAAAATAAATGTAGTAAGCATTGCTTTCATTTTGTGCAGGGATTCTAGCAGACTTTTAGCAAACTATTTCTTGTGGGTTAACCAAAGTTTCTGAATTAACCCTGCTGTAAATGCCTACATGAACAACCACATAGACATAGGGAGTAGATAGTGGTTACCAGAAATTAAGGCATTAGAAACAAAGGAAAGAGAATGAAGACAGGTTGACAAATGAGTAAAAAATTATAGTTAGACAGCAACAGTAAGTTGTGGTATTCTATTACACGATAAGGCGACTATTGTTAATGATATTATATCAAATATTTCAAAATAACTAGAAGAAATATTTTTAATGGTCTTAGAGATGTTCCTAAAACTTTTTTCAAGTGATTTCATTAGACTAATGGATACTTATTGAGATTTGGAGGAAATGAGACACAGATTTGGATTGGAAATTGACCCAAGGAAACCACAAACAATACAAATATCCAAGTGGAAGTTCATAAAGATCTATCAGGATGGTAAGTTACTGCAGAGATTGATAACACAGTTATTTAACCCCTCACTAGTCTGCGTCGAGGTTGTGGACAGGAACATACTAAGTATTAGGTGGAAATGAGCCAAACACTCTTAAGTGGGTCAGATAGAATACAGAAGTGAAAGCCAAGCTTGTGAGATGTTCATGTGGTCAAAATTCAAAGCATAATCCAGAGAAGAGATAACATGAATAGAATACACTTAAAGAGGAACAGCCAATCCAAAGCAGCCTCATAATGAAACTTATCTTGCCAGAACCTTCATTTTAGAAATCTGTCTCCAAAAGTGTGAAAAAAAAAATTCTATTGTTGAAGCCATGCAATTGATGTTGTTTTGCTATGGCAGACCAAGCTGAGTAATACATTCCACTTTTCAGTTCCTATTTGCTTATACCATTTTCAACACCTCATTCTATACACTTACTTTAAATGTTCAAGAGATTTCAATTTCTATTTTTGAACTATTTTTCTTCAATCAATGCCTTCTCATGGTCAAATTGATTTTCAGTTTTGAGTTCTTTATATCTATCTGCCACATATTCATTTGTCTTTTGTTATTCTATAGCAATCTCCAGTAAAATTTCTTGTACTGTTTGTTACCTCCTCCCTCATTCCCCCCCCTTTCCCTTTCCCCCCACATGAGTTATTCAGTTCACCAAACTGTTTTACAAGTATTGCTTTTGTAGTCATTTGCCTTTTTTATCCGGTGTCTCTTGATGTTGCTATTCCCTTTCAGTTTCCTAGTTCTAATAACAGTATACACGGTTTCCAATATACTCAGATAAGATACATAGATAGTGCAGTTACACCACCGGAAGGGGATACAAGATCATCAATAATAGAAGCTATGGTTACACATAGCATGTTGAAAGTAGTTACAACAGTGATATAACAATTGTTTCCATAACATGGCGTTCATTTCACTTAGCATCATCTTATGGGTTCATGAGGGTATAGCTATTGGGCTCTTGTGATGCTCTGCTGTGACTTGCCTAAATCTGTGCTAATTATTCCCTATGAGGGAGACCATAGAGTCCATGTTTCTTTGGGTCTGGCTCACTTCACTTAGTATAATTTTGAAGTTAAACTTTCTCTCTTCGCAGATGACATGATCCTATACCTAAAGAACCCTATAAAACTTGGGCAAAGTTACAGGATATAAAATAAACCCTCAAAAATTAATGGCCTTAAGAGACATATGAAAAAGTGCTCTACATCACTGGCCATAAAGGAAATGCAAATCAAAACAACATTGAGATTCCATCTCACCCCAGTAAGAATGTCATATATCAAGAAAACTAACAATAACAGTTGTTGGAGGGGATGTGGCCAAAAGGGAACCCTACTTCATTGTTGGTGGGAATGTAAACTGGTTCAGCCACTCTGGCAAGCAGTATGGAGACTCCTCAGAAGGCTAAATATAGAACTCCCCTATGACCCAGCAACCCCCCTTTTGGGTATCTATCTGAAAAACCACAAACAAAATCACAGTAAAGCCACCAGCACAACAATGTTCATTGCAGGGCAATTTGTCGTAGCGAGAATCTGGAACCAACCCAGATGTCCCTCTGTAGACAAATGGATCAGGAAAATGTGGTACATATACACAATGGAATTTTATGCCCCTATCAGAAAGAATGACATTGCCCCATTTGTAAGGAAATGGAAGGACTTGGAAAAAATTACACTAAGTGAAGTGAGCCAGACCCCCCAAAAAATGGACTCTATGGTCTCCCTTATTGGGAGTAATTAGCACAGGTTTAGGCAAGTCAGAGCAGAGGATCACAAGATCCCAATAGCTATACCCTTATGATCACATAAGATGATGCTAAGTGAAATGAACTCCATTTTATGGAAATGATTGTTATATCACAGTTGTAACTACTTTCAACATCCCATGTGTATCTGTAGCTTCTACTATTGATGATGTTCTTGTATCACCTTCCTGTGGTTGTATCTACACTATCTCTGTAATCTTATCTGAGTATATTGGAAACTGTGTATACTGGTATTAGAACTAGGAAATTGAAAGGAAATACTAAATTGAGAGACACAGGGTAAAAAAAGAGAAACAACTACAAAAGCAATACTTGCAAAACTGTTTGGTGTAAGTGAACTGAACACCTCAGGGGGGAAAAGGGTAAGGGGGAAGGGGGAGGGGGGTATGAGGGACAAGATAACAAACAGTACAAGAAATGTATCCAATGCCTAACGTATGAAACTGTAACCTCTCTGTACATCAGTTTTATAATAAAAACTTAAAAAAAATTAATGGCCTTTCTATATGCTAATGACCCGAACGCCGAGGCTGAAATCAGGATAGCAACTCCTTTTTCTTTCTTTCTTTCTTTTCTTTCTTTCTTTCTTTCTTTCTTTCTTTCTTTCTTTCTTTCTTTCTTTCTTCTTTCTTTCTTTCTTTCTTTCTTTCTTTCTTTCTTTCTTTCTTTCTTTCTTTCTCTCTCTTTTTTTTTTTTTTTTTGCCAGTCCTGGGGCTTGGACTCGGGGCCTGAGCACTGACCCTGGCTTCTTTTTGCTCAAGGCTAGCACTCTGCCACTTGAGCCACAGTGCCACTTCTGGCCGCTTTCATTATATGTGGTGCTGGGGAATTGAACCCAGGGCCTCATGTATACGAGGCAAGCACTCTTGCCACTAGGCCATATCCCCAGCCCAGCAACTCCTTTTTCAATAGCCTCAAAAAACGTAAAATACCTAGGAACAACCGTAACCAAAGAAGTGAAAGACCTGTATGATGAGAAATTTAAAAACATGAAAAATGAAATTAAGGCAGAACTAAGGAAATGGAAAAACTTCCCATGCTCCTTGTTTGGGAAGATTAATATAATCAAAATGGCAATATTGCCAAAGGCTATCAACAAATTCAATGCAATGCCTATTAATATCCCAACACCATTTTTTAATGAAATAGAGGAAGCAATCCAGAAATTCATATGGAACAATAGAAGACCCAGAATAGCAAAAAAATCCTAAGCAGAAAGAACAGTGCTAGAGGACTTATAATACCCAACTTCAAGCTGTATTATAAAGCTATAGTAATAACAAAAAGCTTGGTATTAGCACCGAACAGTCCTGAAGATCAAGGGAACAGAACCGAAGACCCAGAAATGAACCCACAGAACTACGCCTACTTAATCTTTGATAAAGGAGCTAAAACAATAGTTTGGAAGAAAGATAGCCTCTTTAACAAATGGTGCTGGCAAAACTGGTTCAACTCCTGCAACAAACTAAAACTACATCCTAATATATCACCCTGCACCAAAATTAATTCCAAATGGATCAAAGACCTCGAAATTAAAGCAGATACCCTGAAAACACTAAATGTAGGAGTAGGAGAAACACTTGGGCTCCTTGGCACAGGACAGAACTTCCTTAACAAAGACCCAGAAATGCTAGAAATCAAAGAAAGGATGGACAGTTGGGACTGCATCAAACTGCAGAGCTTCTGCAGGGCAAAGGACATAGCTCACACGACAAACAGAAACCCCGCAGATTGGGAAAAGATCTTACCGGCCATACAATGGACAAAGGCCTCATATCTAAAATATAGGCAGAACTAAAAAAATTACCTTCCTCCAAAACATAATCGAAAGAACCAATAGCCCCCTCAACAAGTGGGCTAAAGGCTTAAAAAGAGACTTCTCTGATGAGCAAATGAGAATGGCCAAGAGACATATGAAAAAATGCTCTATATCACTGGCCATAAAAGAAATGCAAATCAAAACAACATTGAGATTCCATCTCACCCCAGTAAGAATGTCCTGTATCAAGAAAACTAACAATAACTTTTGTTGGAGGGGATGTGTCCAAAAGGGAACCTTACTTCATTGCTGGTGGGAATGTAAACTGGTTCAGCCACTCTGGCAAGCAGTATGGAGATTCCTCAGAAGGCTAAATATAGAACTCCCCTGTGACCCAGCAGCCCCACTTTTGGGTATCTATCCAAAGGACCACAAACAAAATCACACGAAAGCCACCAGCACAACAATGTTGATCGCAGCGCAATTTGTCATAGCTAGAATCTGGAACCAACCCAGATGCCCCTCAGTAAACGAATTGATCAGGAAAATGTGGTACATATACACAATGGAATTTTATTCCTCTCTCAGAAAGAATGACAATTCCCCTAAGGAAGATGTTAAGAGTTGGGATGTGGAGAATTTTTCTGTGTGAGACTATCTGGATGTGGTGAACCATTTAATAGGAATATCATTACAAAAGGGAATTACTCAGTTCAGTGGTGATTTGCTCTTCAAAGGTAGTTTGCATGCAGCAACACCTTATTAGTTTTTAGTACTTCTTTAATTCTTATAAGAGAACTGTTATGAAAGGAGAAAGCCAGTCCCTGACTGCTTTCTTTCTACTCCAGGTGTAGGTGTGTTCTTTTGCTCTTTAATGCACTCTCACCAAGAAGAGTTTGCTAACATCCTCCCAGTGAGGCTCAAATGATCTTCCATTTGTAGCTAAGTGGTCCTCTCCCTTTCTGCCCCACGTATTTCATTGTAGGGATACCAACATAACTAATACAGGCCACATATACTTATATTCCACAAGTCAGAATCCACTCACATGGTCTCATATAATTACAAAACACACTGAGAAACGTAGTTTAGTCATGTACCCAAGGAAAGAGGAAAAGACCTAGATATTATTGACTGTGAGTTCTCATTCATGACAGCTCTTGTCAGTATTGTCATAAAAATTGATCTGTCATCTATTTCTCTTTCTTCATTGCCAACAATTTAATCCAAACCATTACCTTCTTACAATCAAAATAGTGTAATTGCTTCCTATTTCCATATTTGTCCTCTGAAATCCATTCTCCCTTCATATAAAAACAGGTCATCTTTCACAGGAACATACACTTTTTAATCTCATGGTTTCATTTCAATCTTTCAATGATTGTTTATTCTCTTTGCAAAGACCAACATTCTTAAGGGGATCAAAAAAATTCATGTGTGATCTTCTCATGAACAATCTGAGCCACCTCACCACTCTCCCCATTGCTTACTACTAGCTACATCAAGGCCTCTCCACACAGTGTCAGCTCTTCTTTTTCTTAGTCTTGGCCTTAGTCTCTCTTTTGTTCCCCATGCTTGTTTAGTTTCCCCTCAGGGATATTATCCCCCCCCCCCGCCCCTCCCTGCCTGCCCCAACTCTTCTTCTCTCTTCCTCCCTAACCAAAGTCTGGGATTCCTAATACTTTCCTTTTATAATATAGATTACAATAATGATTTGAATCATAGCTGTCTTTAATTTGTCTTACTAAATTGCACTCTCTAAAAAGACCAGGAATGTGTCTCCCACCAACATTACCGGCATGAAACATAGTGCCTAACATCCAGTGGTGTTGGTGTACTGGAGACAACTTATATGCTTGTGTGAGTTAACTACAAACTTCACGGGAATTTTATAAGCTAATTCCGCATTGGCCATTTTTAAATGTAACTCATACAACTTTGCAATTAAACAAATTATATTAAAAAGGTAACAAATATTGAAGTCATTGTTTTCTAATCATATTGTATTAGCATATGTTCTTCAGTGTATGTTTGCTGTATATGAAGGTGGAAATAATATACAGATATCTAAACTTTGGTATTCACCAACTTAATATTGCTATCTTGAAATTAGTTATGTTAGAAATATTTAGATCAACAAAAATGTTATAAATCAGGGCCCCCTCCCACTTCTACTCACCAAATTGTTAAATACCTTTATAGCACCCCAACATATTATAGATACTTGACAACTATTGGTTGAATATAGAAGGATAAAAAATATAGTACTATTTCTTTACTTCCATTGTTATTGTAGAAATGTAGACTATCCTCTTGTTTGCTACAACCTTACAGATCATCCAAATAAATTGGTATAGAGAGTTTAGGCAGAAATTTTACCTTTGCTTGAATCACACAGGTAATATCCTTGATTCTTCATTTATTTTGTGTGTGTGCCTCTGTTCACATATCTGAAGATCATACCAGCATTTTTCAAGTGTCCTTTTCTCTCATAGTACCTCTCCTTATTTTTACCAGCCCATCAGAGGTCAATGAAAGTGATCAAGAGACATGCACAGCCCAAATATTTAGTGTTATATGGGATCTAAACAAAATTTGCTGCTTAGACAAGCAATTTGTATATAATGGCATATTGTCAAAAACTCTCCTGTTAATTCCAAGCATTTCATGACACTTTGAGAGTCTCTGGCATTACTAAAGAGTTCTCATCACAGAAGAGATGTAGATTTTTGATCTCCTGAAATCCAATGACATTTTGTATATTTAGTAACATAATGCTTCTCTTATGGCTGTTGCCATAATCAGCCTTAAACTATCATTATTTATTCATTGCCTCATTGATATTTTCACCACTGGAAAGTAATTTCTCACACAAAGGAGTGAATTATTTTATATCTCTATCCCTTTAGAAAGCACAATCTAACTTTTCACGTACCAAGTGTCTAACTGATATGTATTAAACTAGGGATACTTTGGCTAGCTTAAAGCCCTTTCACTGAGTCTGGAAAACTATACAAGCTCTTATTCTTTTCTTTTAAGCTATGAAAAGATATTTGATTGGTTATTATTAAAATGTTTGGGGAATATAAGTGTCTCTGCATGAAGCAATTGAAAAAAATGGAATATTACATTTTAAATGGCTTGATAGAGTGCTTCTCTAGTATGCATGAGGCCTTGAATTCAATACACATACACACACACTCACACACACATACACATACAATCATGTGCACACAGTCTAGCTGGGCATGGTGTCAGAGGCCTGTATTCTCAGGTATTTGGGAGGTGGAGAGATGGTTCAAGACTAGTCCAGACATATGTGAGTCTCTCTGTCTTTCTCTCTTTAAAAACACAAGGTACTGTGCACTGGTGGCTCACCTTTGTAATCCTAACTGCTAAGGAGACTGAGATCTGAGGATTGCAGTTCAAAGCTATCCTGGGTAGGAAAGTCCATGAGACTCTTATCTCCAGTTAACTACCAAATGGAGTTGTGGTTAAAAGTGGCATTGCACTAGCCTTAAACACAAAAGATTAGTGCCCAGGTCATTAGTTCAAGCCCCAGTACCAGTACAACCACAATGTCTAGGAGGTAAGGTGGTACAGTACTGCAATCCCAGCTACTTGGGATGCAGAAGTAGAGACATCACAGTTTAAGGCTGGCTTTGGCAAAAGCAAGACATTACCTCAAAAAACCAAACTAAAGCCAACAGGTTTGAAGTATGAATCAAGTGAAAGAAAGGAGTAAAAGATTATAGACCTTAAACTGTCAGATAGATAGTTCTCCATTAAAATTAATGTTGTGATGGGATTAGACTATTTTCTTCTCCATGAAAGCTAAAATAATGTTCCACACTTGTCTGATTTTTTAAACCAACTGTACCTGCTGCTTTAATGTTGTTCACAGATAGACAGCAATATGAACTGCTAAAAAACAATAATTTAGAAAATCTGCATTGGAATTTGTCCCAAATAATGATTCTTTTTCAGGATTCCTTAACAAGCTAAACTGGTATTTCCATTGTTGAAGTTCACAAAACATTAGAAATTTACTCTGCTTTTATACTTTCTTCTTAAAACCCTCTATAATATGGTATTTGGGATACAGAGTGCAGGCACTGCTGTGTATGGCCCATTTCCCTGATGAAGAAAAAAAAAATAAAGCACCAACGGCCAAAAATAGAACAAAACAAAAAAACAAACTCTCAGCCCATAAGGAAGTGACATACATGGATGAATGTGTTTATACAGAGCCAGGTCTGATAGGGCAGGGTTACCTGGGCTAAGATTGGGCCTACAATTCATACAACCCTTCATGCTATGACCAACAGTTGGTCTCAGGAGCCACCTCCAGGTGAGACTATGCTCACTTCCCAGGGTCAGGAGCGAGACTGTCCTGGGTTCAGTGTGGTATCCTAGTGCACTCATGCAGAGCTGGCTCCCACCGCAGCCTGAGACTCCAGTTGCCTTGGTCAGGGTGCTGGTCACAGTCTTTGAGTCTTTCCAGTCTTTCTAGACATTGATGGCAGCTGGAGCTATTTAATGAGAATAAAATTAACCTAGATTCTGACCTTAAACCACTAAAGACAAAAATTAACAATAGAAGCTGGAAGTTATTTCAGTGAAGAAATATCAGCATTCACCCTGAATAAAAAGTATCCTAAGGTATGTATTATTAAAAATCAAATCTACAAATAAAAAGGATTAGGGTTTAAAAAATTTAAAACGAGGGCAACTTTGCTATAGAAATATGCAGACTTTTACAAGGACTCAACCTTCATCATCTCTCCTCTTCATGGAGAAATCGTGCAAGGTTAAGTTTACTTTATTCTAGAGCTGCTTTGTTGTCTCATCTTGGAAATCTCATCTTCACTTCTGATTCTGGCTCTGGAGTGTCCTGATTACTTTCAGAGTCAGATCAGTGGGCTGTCTTCTTCTGTTTATTCTTGCTGATGCTGTCACTTTTGTCCAACCTCAATTAGCCATTTGCTGGGTGGACTTGAATGCTTTTGTATTCCTCAAAGGAGTCATATGTATTTTGTTCTTTTCATCTACATTCAGAGGAACAGGTGCAGTCATGTTGGCCTTCTGTACTTCTACAGGATGGTCACCAAATTCTTCCTTTCTCTAAATGAACCTTGATTTTTCCCCCAAACTTTTCAGGCATGTTCTATCTTTTACTTGCTCCAAAATATCATTCAATAGAACCAAAAAATCTTTTGAAAGACTGCTACTTGAATTCTAAAGAATTCAATGCTTTTGTATAGACCTGAATTTCTGACAAGAATGGACTTGTTAAGGTCTCATTACAAATTTTTACAGCCACTTTGTCATGTACTAAGGTCTGATCATATTAGGAATTCTTGGCTTGAGGATTCAATCCATTTAGTTTTTTCAAAAGCTACAAGAAACTCAGCAACATCATGATACCTACTTCAGCTAAAAGGGATGACTCAAGTACATTAGCCAGTGTTTGCAGAGTTGAAAGAAAGGCTTCTTTGGAGCACTCTTGGTTAGGCCTGCTGGCATAAGCAAATATGGAGAAACACTCTTAGACAGTGTTGAAATCCAATGTCTTCTTCTGTCACAGAATTGTACAACAAAATGAGATAAGAAAAAAATCCTCAGAGATCAGGGAAGACGGTGGAGGAGCAACAGAGCCCTAGCTGAGCTCCCTCCAACATCGCAGTTTTCCCATCCAAGAGAAAATTTTACTCCTAGAAAGACAGCCCAAATAAGTTATAACAGTATAGGGATTCTGGCCAGGAAGGAAAAAATCGACTTTGCTGGTCTGAAAACACAGATGTGAGCTCTGGGCAGTGACCCGCTGCCATGCCAGTGTCAGCGCCGGCACACTGCCCCACACTCCGCGCACCTAAACCACACCAGCAGTGACCAGGGAGAAATCCTCCAGAGGGCGGCAGACACACGCGGATTGCAGGCTGAGCAATGACGGACTGAAATTGCAGAGAAAGCGTGAGTACCCCACGAAAGACATGCTCACTTGAGCCCACAGAGCAGCTTCTTCTGGGAGGTAGCCCTTCCCCCACTGCCAGAGCAAAGCGCCATCTTTGACACTGGCATAGGGTCAGACCAGACTGAAACTAAAGCCCACCTGGGGAGTGCGAGGACAAAGCGGCCATCTTTGAAAAGGGCAAGAGGGACCAATCAGTGAGAGCCAGCTCCGCCCAGGAGAATGCCCCCTGCCCTGGTGGAAGGCTTGTTCTGGGCTGCGGCTCACACACTCAGGTGAACTCAGCCAGAGGTGCCAGCCCTCCCCGCCAGAATTTCTAAATTAAAACCAAAAGCAGCGAAGAGCTACTGGTGGCACAGAGCAACCAGATGGGAGAACAAAGAGGAAGCCCAATTCTCCGCCAGAAACGGAGCTGAATTCCATAGCCAGCTCCACCCAGGAGGCTGCTCGCCCAGGAGGGAAGAACCTCCCCCAGGTAAGTATCTCTCAGCCAGGTAAACAAGGTCAGAGGTGCCCCGCCCTGCTGACTAGTCTACAGACTATTCAAAGCCAGGCATTAAAGGCAGTGGCCCCACAGCAGACGGGAGAAGCCACGGTTCCCAAGTCTGCTCACGTGCCCCATCTACAGTGAATGCCCAAGGCCTACCTGCTATCTGTGTGAATCACAGAACCCCAGGATTTCACTAACAGGGGAAGAGGGTCAGAACAGATCCACCCCCTGCAAACTGAAAGGAAGTCAAACCAGCCAAGCAGCAAAATAGACTGCAGACCATCGCAAGGAAACCAGAGACTAGAGAAAGCCCACCCAAACAAGGAAGACTCCATTTTTTCCCCCAAAACATTTTTTTTTTTTTTTTGGCCAGTCCTGGGCCTTGGACTCAGGGCCTGAGCACTGTCCCTGGCTTCTTCCCGCTCAAGGCTAGCACTCTGCCACTTGAGCCACAGCGCCGCTTCTGGCCGTTTTCTGTATATGTGTTGCTGGGGAATCGAACCTAGGGCCTCGTGTATCCGAGGCAGGCACTCTTGCCACTATGCTATATCCCCAGCCCCCCCAAAACATTTTTTAATCTTTTTTCTTCTTTTTTTTTTCATTTCTGAAACATCATTGTTTTTTGGGTTCTCCATTTATGCCTGCTTGTTTTATCAAGTTTTTTTTTTTGTTTGGTTATTCATTTTACTGTTTTTTAAAAAATACTTTCTCTGTATTGTGAATTTGTCTTTCAATATTTTTTCTTTATTTCTCTCTTCACATTCTTTTTATTTCAAAATTTACTTTCCTATGAATAACACCTCTACTCTTTTCTGCTAACACTCCATTGACTATCATTTTAACCTTGTTCTTTCTGCTGATTCTACACTTCTCCACATTTCGACATCACTGAAACTAAGCCAAATCATCACCTCCCCCCATACACTTTACTCTATTCTCTTTACTATCTCTAACTTACCCTTCTGACTTACCTCCAGGATCTCCAGATTCCATTGACCCCTGATTATTGGATAGAGGGTATCTCTGCTCAAACAGAGTGAAACAAAGGAGTTCAAAGACAAAGCCATACAGTCCAAAAAGAACTTAATATAAGAACAAAAATAGCTCATTGGGGTGTATATAAGTAAATAAGTAACTACTGAATACAGGGCTCAGGAGTGGTTGTTATATCAAAATTTTATTCTTTAGGAACACCAAAGCTAACTTTATACATAGGTATACAAGGTATCTGTATATAATTGTGAACTTCTAAGATTTACCCAACAGTGCTTGGTAAGGGCTGCTTTGGGTCTTAAACGGTGCTCACAAGTGCTTGTAGATTGGCATTCCCAATCCAAATGGGCAGAAGAAACACAAGAAAGATGGCAAACAATGAAGGCTCATCTCCCATTCAAACAAACAGGAAGCAGAGCAGTCAATCAAAGACATAGAAGAGAACCCTCAAAATGCTCTAAAAAGCCTACTGATAAGAATGTTAAATGAAAAGTTTGAATCTCTTCAGTCAACTATTCTACAGCGTGAGGAGACAAAGCAAAAATTAGTGGAGAATTTCATGGCCTCCACAAATAGAAAGATAATGGAACTTCAAGAGTCAAATGAAAAGATAGTTACCCAGCTAAAAGGTTTGAGAGATAGCACTCAAAACCAAGTAAATGAAGTAAAGAAGTCTATGCAAGACCTAACAGATAAGTACAGCAAGGACATGGAGATCATCAGGAAAGTCCAGTCAGAAGGAAAAGAGATTCGAAATCAAGTAGCTAGCCTACAGTCTCAACTAAATGAAGCAGAGGATTGAATCTTAGGAGCTGAAGATTCCCTAGAATCTATGGAGAAAGATAAAAAATCAATATAAAGCCCAGCCAATCGACAAAACAGATCACTCCAGGAAATTCATGATACAATCAGGAAGCACAATTTAAGGATAACAGGTATTGAGGAAAACCTGGAGAAGGAAGTTAATGGAATAGGCAACCTATTTAACAGAATATTAGCTGAGAACTTCCCAAATATCCAGAAGGATAGGCCTATGAAGATACAAGAAGCATTTAGAACCCCAAACCAACCAGACAAGAATAGGACATCCCACCGACACATGGTGATCAAAACAGGATCAATAGAGTATAAGGAAAGAATCCTTAAAGCTGTTAGGGAGAAGAAAACAATCACATATAAAGGAAAAGCAATCAGAATTACCCCAGATTTCTCAGCAGAGACCATGAAAACAAGGAGAGCCTGGAATGAGGTATACTAAACACTAAATAAAAATAACTACCAACCAAGAATACTGTACCAAGCTAAACTCTCATTCATAGCCGAAGGTTAAATAAAAGTCTTCCACAGTAATGGAAAAACTTAAACAATATATCTCCACCAAACCAGCTTTACAGAAAATCCTCAAAGATGTACTATACAGGGAAAATAATCAAGATCCCAATGCAGACAGAGAAATGAACCATGAATAGTAAACCAGAATATCAGGTCAACAATGGGAAGACACAGTCTTTAGCAAGATATGGATAATGAAAGGAACAAACGATCAGCTCTCAATACTAACTCTCAACATTAATGAATTTAATTCACCAATCAAACGACATAGGCTCACAAGTTGGATCAAAAATCAAGATCCATCTTTCTGTTTCCTCCAAAGACATTTATCCAGCAAAAGTAAACATCTTCTAAAAGTGAAAGGCTGGAATCAAATCTATCAAGCAAATGGCCCCCATAAGCAAGCTAGAGTTGCAATCCTAGTATCAGACAAAATTGACTTCAAATTAAAAAAAGGAAGAAGAGGCAAAGAGGTTATTACATACTAATAAAGGGTAGTCTCCTACAGGAAGATATAACCATCCTAAATATCTACACACCAAATACAGGAGCACCCAACTTCATCAAACAAACACACACTATTGACTCTAAAAACACTCATAGACCCAAACACATTGACAGTTAAGGACTTTAACACTCCACTGTCACCTATGGACAGATCAACACGCCAAAAATTGAACAAAGAAACCACAGAAATAAACAGTTGCATAGACCAACTAGACTAAATTGACATCTACAAAATATTTCACCCAGCAACAACAGAATAAACATTCTTCTCCGCGGTACATGCAAACATGCAACATTCTCCAAATTGATCACATCTTAGGGCACCACGAAAATCTGTACAAATTCAGAAGTATCAAAAACATTCCCTGCATTCTCTCATACCACAAAGGAATAAAATTAGAGCTCCACTCAAACAGCCACCATAGAAAATCCTGCAATTCATAGAGACTAAACAACACACTGCTGAACCATCAGTGGGTCATTGAAGAAATTAAAATGGAAATTCAAATATTTATGGAATTAAACCAAGATGAGGACACAAAGTACCAGCTTCTTTGGGACACAGCAAAGGCAGTACTCAGAGGAAAATTTATATCTCTGAGTGAATACACCAACAAACTGGAGAAATAGCAACTCAATAATTTAAGGAAGCACCTTAATTTCCTTGAAAGAGAACAACAAGCCAAACCCCAAGTCAATAGACTGAAGCAAATAATTAAAATCAAATCAGAATTAAATCAAGTACAGATGAAAAAAAAAAACAATCGAAAGAATCAACATAACAAAGAGTTGGTTCTTTGAAAAAATCAACAAGATAGAGCCCTAGCAAACCTGACCAAAAAACAGGGCAGCAAACTCAAATAAACAAGATAAGAGATGAAACAGGTAACATCACCACAGAAACAATCAAAATTCAGGACATAATAAGGGACTATTTTGCAAACCTTTATGCCAACAAATTTGAGAACTTGGAAGATATGGATGATTTCCTAGAAAAAGTCCATATCCCCAAACTCAACCATGAAGATTTAAAACTTCTAAACAGACCCATATCCAGTATTGAAATAGAAACGGCAACAAGTGATCTCCCACCCAAGAAAAGCCCAGGTCCAGATGGATTCACAGAATTCTACAAGGCCTTCAAACAGAACTCACACAAATATTTCTCAAACTCTTCAATGAAATTGAAAGAGAACGTTCACCACCAGACACATTCTATGAAGCCAGTATAATCCTCATCCCAAAACCAGGAAGGGACTTATCACGGAAAGAAGACTATAGACCATTTTCCCTGATGAACATAGATGCAAAAATTCTCAATAACATTCTGGCCAATCGACTTCAACAGGTCATCAAACAAATCATACACCATGATCAAACTGGATTCATCCCAGGGATGCCAAGTTGGTTCAACATACGCAAGTCAATTAATGTAATCCACCACATCAACCAGAGCAAGGTAAACAAGGGCATGGTTATATCACTTGATGCGGAAAAAGTGTTCGATAAAATCCAGCACCATTTATGCTAAAAGCCCTGGAAAACTGGGATTCCAGGGAACATTCCTGAGTATAATCAAGGCAGTTTATGACAAACCAACAGCAAGCATAACTCTAAAAGTTGAAAAACTAAAGCCATTCCCTTTAAAATCAGGGACAGGACAGGGGTGTCCACTCTCTTCCCTTCTCTTCAACATAGTACTAGAATTCCTAGCCAGAGCAAGTAGGCAAGAAAAAATGTAAAGGGGATCCAAATAGGAAAAGATGAAGTTAAAACTTTCTCTCTTCGCAGATGACATTATCCTATACCTAAAGAACCCCATCGTCTCTACCTCCAAGCTACTAGAGCTGATCCAAAACTTTGGCAATGTTGCAGGATATAAAATAAATCATTAAAAATCAATGGCTTTTCTCTATGCTAATGACCCAAAGACCGAGGCTGAAATCAGGAAAGGAACTCTTTTTGCAATAGCCTCAAAAAACATAAAATACCTAGGAATAATCTTAACCAAAGAAGTGAAAAATCTCTATGATGAGAACTTTAAAAACATGAAAAATCAAATTAAGGCAGAACTAAGGAAATGGAAAAACCTCCATGCTCCTGGATTGGGAGGATTAATATAATCAAAATGGCAATATTGCCAAAGGCTCTCTAAAAATTCAATGCAATACCCATTAATATCCCAACACCATTTTTTAATGAAATAGAGGAAGCAATCCAGAAATTCATATGGAACAATAGAATACCCAGAATAGCAAAAACAATCCTTAGCAGAAAGAACAGTGCTAGAGGAATTACAATACACAACTTCAAGCTGTATTATAAAGCTGTAGTAATAAAAACAGCTTGGTATTGGCACCGGAACAGGGGTGAAGACGAATGGAACAGAATTGAAGACCCAGTAATGAACCTACCAAACTACACCTACTTAATCTTTGATGAAGGAGCTAAAACCATAGTTTGGACGAAAGCCTCTTTAACAAATGGTGCTGGCAAAACTGGTTCAACACCTGCAACAAACTAAAACTACATCCTAATATATCACCCTGCACCAAAATCAATTCCAAATGGATCAAAGACCTCGAAATCAAAACAGACACTGTGAAAACACTAAAGGAAGGAGTAGGAGAAACACTTGGGCTCCTTGGCATAGGATAGAACTTTCTTAACAAAGACCCAGAAAGGCTACAAATTAAAGAAAGGTTGGACAGATGAGACTGCATCAAACTGCAGAGCTTCTGCAGGGCAAAGGACATAGCTCGTACGATAAACAGAAACCCCACAGATTGGGAGAAGATCTTTACCACCCATTCAACGGGCAAAGGCCTCATATTTAAAATATATGCAGAACTTAAAAAATTACCTTCCTCCAAAACGAACCCGCAAAGGACCAATAGCCCTCTCATCAAGTGGGCTAAAGACTTAAAAAGAGACTTCTCTGATGAGGAAATGAGAATGGCCAAGAGACATATGAAAAAGTGCTCTACATCACTGGCCATAAAAGAAATGCAAATCAAAACAACATTGAGATTGCATCTCACCCCAGTAAGAATGTCCTATATCAAGAAAACTAACAATAACAGTTGTTGGAGGGGATGTGGCCAAAAGGAAACCCTACTTCATTGTTGGTGGGAATGTAAACTGGTTCAGCTACTCTGGCAAGTGTTATGGAGATTCCTCAGAAGGCTAAATATAGAACTCCCCTGTGACCCAGGAGCCCCACTTTTGGGTATCTATCCAAAAGACCACAAATAAAATCACGCTAAAGCCACCAGCACAACAATGTTGATTGCAGCACAATTTGTCATAGCTAGAATCTGGAACCAACCCAGATGCCCCTCAGTAGACGAATTGATCAGGAAAATGTGGTACATATACACAGTGGAATTTTACACCTGTATCAGAAAGAATGACATTGCCCCATTTGTAAGGAAATGGAAGGACTTGGAAAAAATTATACTAATTGAAGTGAGCCAGACCCCAAAAAACATGGACTCTATGGTCTCCCTTATTGGGAATAATTAGAACAGGTTTATGCAAGTCACAGCAGAGGCTCACAAGAGCCCAATAGCTCTACTCTTATGATCACAAGATGATACTAATTGAAATGAACTCCATGTTATGGAAATGATTATTATATCACAGTTGTAACTACTTTCAACATCCCATCTGTATTTTTAGCTTCTATTATTGATAATCTTCTTGTATCACCCTCCTGTGGTTGTACCTACACTATCTCTGTATCTTATCTGAGTATATTGGAAACCGTGTATACTGGTATTAGAACTAGGAAATTGAAAGGGAATACCAAAATCGAGAGACACAGGGTAAAAAAAAAAAAGACAAACAACCACCAAAGCAATACTTGCAAAACTGCTTGGTGTAATTGAACTGAACAACTCATGGGGGGGGGGAGGGAAAGGGGAAGGGGAAGGGGGGGAATGAGGGATGAGGTAACAAACAGTACAAGAAATTATCCAATCCCTAATGTATGAAACTGTAACCTCCCTGTAATTCAGTTTGTTAATAAACACTTTAAAAAAAGAAAAAAGAAAAAATTTTGCTGCTGAGCAAATGCCCAAGGGACATCAGCTTGGCTAAGCCTTCTGCTGCTCCTGTCCAGAGTTCAGAAACCTCACCGTCATAAAGGATGGGACCAAGGGTGAACAAATGTAACCATGGTACTCACTAGACACTATGTGGAATATTAACTATACAACTTGTAGGTGGAGACAGGAGGGAAAAACTGGGAGAGATCAAGGGAAGGAGTGACATTGTTCAAAAAGAAATGTACTGTTTATCTGACTTATGTGACTGAAATCTCTTTGTATACCATCTCTACAATAACAATTAATGAAAAACAAGAAGAATCCTTGCTGCGTAAGAAACCCAAAAGGATCTTCTGAACATTCTTGGCAGTGTATCCTCAGACTCTTTCACTTCCAGCTCATCCTTACCTCTTATTTCTGCACCTTCACATTGAGGGGCCTTGAAGCTTTTAGTTTTAAATTGTTTAGTTCCAAATGTTATCAGTGAGATTGGTGCTGTGTCTCAGGTGGTAGAGTGCTAGCCTTGAGCAAAAAGAAGCCAGGGACAATGCTCAGGCCCTGAGTCCCACACCCAAGACTGTCAAAAAAACAAAACAAAACAAAAAAACAGTTGGTCAAAGATTGCCTTTAACACATGTACTTTACTATGACATCATCAGTTTACAAAACCTGTAACAGTATACAAAGTGTTTATTTGCAAGATCTTGATTTTGTAGGTCACAGCATCCCAGACATAAAACAACCAACCTTCTTACTACAGGATGAATATTTATTATTCCAGGAAGAATCAGAGATTCAGTGATTCCATTCAGGATCTCACTGATCCCAGTAGAAATGACATCTGTTTCAACAGTTCAAAGAACAAAACAAGACACTTCTGTAGTGTCTCCACATCATTCTTCTCTATGTGATCTTCTTTAATTTCAAGTTGTTCTGTCTCTTTCAACAGTTCTGTTTTTCGTTTTTTTTTTTGTCCTTAGGGTTCTTTTCCCTTTATTGTCAAAGTGAAGTAAAGAGGGGTTACAGTTTCATATGTGAGGCAGTGAGTACATTTCTTATTCAACTTGTTACCTCCTCCTTCATTTTCCCCTGCCTACCCCTCCTCCTGTCCCTCTTCCCCCATGGGTTGTACAGTTGGTTTAAACCAAATGTTTTTTTAAGTATTGCTTTTGGAATCATTTGCCTTTTTATCCTTTGTCTCTCCATTTTGATATTCCCTTTCCCTTCCCTAGTTCTAATACACATATATACAGTGTCCAGGGTACTCAGATGAGATACAGTGATAGTAGGAGTAAAACCACGGGAAGGGAATACAAGAGAAAAAAAAGGGTACGGTTTCACATGGCATGTTGAAAATAATTACAACAATGATATATGCTTGTTTCCATAACGTGGAGTTCATTTCACTTATTATCATCTTATGTGTTCGTAAGGGCATAGCTATTGGGCTATTGTGATCTTCTGCTATGTACTGTACTAATTATTCCTTATGAGGGAAACCATAGAGTCCATGTTTCTTTGGGTCTGTCTCACTTCACTTAGTATAATTTTTTTCCAAGTCCTTCCATTTCCTTACAAATGGGGCAGTGCTGTTCTTTCTGATAGAGGCATAGAATTCCATTGTGCATATGTACCACATTTTCCTGATCTATTTGTCTACTGAGGGGCATCTGGGTTGGTTCCATGTTTTAGCAATGACAAGTTGTACTGTGACGAACATTGTTGTGCTGTAGTGTGGTCTTGCTTGTAATCTTTTGGGTAGATGCCCAAATGTGAGGCTGCTGGGTTGGACAGGAGCTCTATGTTTAGCCTTCTGAGGAACCTCCATACCACTTTCCAGAGTGTCAACAGCTCTGTTTGGGCATCTTCCAGTGTTCTTATTTCTTCTTTTAATTTTGATGCCTGATTGAAATCTTGTAAGGTAATTCAATTTTTTAAAACTTCTTTTGCTTCAGTAACTTTAACTTTTATTTCATCCATCTCGAGTTCTCTCTTGCATTGGATGGATCAATGTTATTAGTAATAATGGGTGCACATATCTCTGAGATCATTTCTTTAACAATTTCTGTCCTTACTGTCATTGGTGATGATGTGGAGTTGTCTTCTCAACAAGAAAAGAAACCGGGGATATTGCCTGTGTAAGTGGTTGGTCTCCTATAAAATAGCCATCTTCCTTCTTCACTAGTACCCAAAGAATTGAAATTTGAATCAATTACTAACCAATGAACTCTGTCATTAAGTTTCCAATATATGAAAATTCATTTCTCCATGGCTCATCAACTATTAGAATGCTCTCGATATAACTCAGTAGATACTCTGCATATACTACTGGTTCTGTTTGACAAGATATTCTCTAAAACCTTCTCACCTGCATCTCCTTTTGATTTCAAGTAATTGCAAAGGGCACACCAATATAATTCAATTTTAGGAGTTAATATTTCCATGGGGATCATTTTTCTGCTGTCATTATTTTTACAGATCACCATAAGTTCGCTGGGGGAGTCACTGCCAATAAAGCATTGAGAACAGAGACTGTCACTTCAGAAGGTATTTCCTTTGGTGAAGTGTGACCAGCCTTGGAGAAGATGTTTCTGCATGGGTTGCTTCACAGTATTTGAGCTGTCATTGAGACCCTATTGAAGCAGCATTACTCTCTAAGCAATGGCTATCACTCTCATAAGAACATTTTCAGCTAGAACCCGATAAGCCAACTTTCTGAGAGCCTCTTTTACATCCTCAGTGCATTCTACAATTTTTGGCAAACTCTTGGCTGATGGTGTAATACCATCTCCTAACATCTGGATTCAATCATTTTCAATCAAACTAGTATATGTACTAACCACTAAGCACCCATCATCCTTGCGATCTTATAGTTGAGAAAGAGCCCAAACTACCTGTATTCATACATATTGAATCTTATCTTTCAATCTAATAAGCATAGCTTTTATAATTTTGTCAAACAAATCATCATCAATATGGGCATTTTCTGGCATATTTCTCAAAAGCTTGTTTATGAGTTGGCATGCTCTAAACATGACTAGGTTAGTGTGGACTTATAAGACTTTAAGGGGAAGGTGAACAATAATTTAAAATGTCCTCATTTTCCTTTTCTAATCATCTTTGTTATCCAATTGGTGAAGTAAGTAACAAACTTTGCTGCAAATTCTGTCACATGTTCCACAGTTGTAGACAATGGCAATCTATTTTAGGTAATGAACGATCTCCTCATGAAAAACTGTTTTATCACCTATTTTGTCATAAGTGCAACTCAGAACCACTACCAGCTTTGCCTGGTTCTGGTGAGATGGCTGAGCCACTGAAAACCTCAGTGGATAGCGGCCTCTCCTTTGCTCTCATGGTGTCGGAATGAACAGAACTCCAGCAAGGCCCAGTGTCTCCCACAATCTGCTCAGTTTCTTCCCCTGCCCCAACAATTCTGCTTCAAAGCACCCATTGGTGATTAGTTTGTTGAGATGATGAATATGTACTATATGAATAGCAGTTATGGATATAAAGGTCTAACTTGTAAAAAACACACAATAAAAACCGACTAAAATAGTTTTATAGTAAAAATTTTCTTCATACTTTATTGATTTTTGTGGACCACTAAATTAAAAATAAAGAACAAAAATTCATAGAAATCTTAATACACAGTTTTAATATTAAAATAATTCCAGGTCTTCAGCTATGTGGGGATCCTTTTTTTCTTTTGGCTATTCTGTAGCTTCAAAATATGTTGATAAATATCTATTGACCTCCTAAAGTTTATTTGGTGCAATAATACTAAATCAGCCACTTGGGTTTATTTATGGAATAGGGATTTGATGGTATCCTGTATTTGAATGGTAGTTTCCAATGATGAGAACATATAGAATATTCCTCTTTTTCAATGTTTATCTTCTAGGTATTATTGAGATAGAGGAACTTTGGAATTTTTACTCTACCTTCAGGCATCTAATATAAAAGGGAATGACAATGAGTTTAAATCACAGGAATGTACTGCCCTTAGAGGTAGCAAGCTTACACCATCTTGTTTTCTTCTTTCCCCCCTTCTTCATGAAGGGTGGGAAGAAACTGTTTGGCCAGTGGGAAGAAAGCTGAGTAATTACATGCTAATTGTTTATTATGTACCAGTTCATTGCCAGAAAAAAATTTCAGTGACATATCATATAACCAGATAACATTTTATGTAGTCCATGTGGCAATTTTTTTACAACAGCCTATTATTTTCTCTATTCTACAAATGAGAGAGTTAAAGCATAAAGAGGCAAAATAACTTGCTCAAGGTCACACAACTATGTGGAGAGGTCTTTCTGTGAGGTCTGTATTATTTCTTCTACATACTCACCATGCCTCTGGCAAGAAGCTCTTTCTCATCAGACAGTATTGTTCACATTTACGGTGGAAGGAGATCTGTCAGACTTGAGGAGGACAGAATTTGATGAAAAGCTGCATCCACAATGGTATCTCTTCATCTTCTGTATGTTATCTTACCTTCAGGATGTACCAAGTAAGAAAACCCACTGTGTAAATGGGAGAAAGATTGCTACCAATAGGACCACATGTAATGAAGTGTATCAACATGAACTCCAAGAACTGGAAACAAGAGGTTCTCTTTATGTCCTGTATGTTGTTATTTCTTTCTTTCTTTCTTTCTTTTTTTTGGTCTGTTTTAGTTTTCTGTATCCTTTGTCTTGTATATAAGTTTATTCGATCTGTGGGAGGGAAAGGGAATCCAGAAACAACAGGATAGAGGATAACTAATACAACAATGAAACTCACTTGACATTATGTTGGAAGTCAACTCTACAATTTGGGGGGCAGGAGAGCTGCAGGGAGGGGTAAGTAGGAGAAAATGAAGGAGGGGGTAACAATGTTTTTAAAAAATGTACTCATTACCTTACTTATATAACTAAACTCCCCTGTTCATCATCTTTACAATAAAGATAAAAAGTAAATAAATAAAATAAAGTATGGGAAAAAAGAATTGCTGCAGAGGAGAAATTTATAGCTACTTGCATGAGCTCTGCCATCTCTTCTTTTTATGGTGCTGGGGTTTGAACACAGGACCTCATGCTCCAATTCTCTATCACTTGATCCACAATCCTAACCCTTTAGAAAATATTTTATTTATATTTTAGATTGAGTATTACATTGCGTTTTTGTGTTGTGCTGGCTTTAAACCAAGATCTTCTACTTACACGTCCTGCATAGCTGGCATTATAGGTACACCAGGCTTTTGCATAAGATGGCATCTTCTTAATTTGGGGGCCAGGATGGGTTTAAATTGCAATACTCCTTATATCTGCCTCCTGAATAGATGGGTTTATAGTCATGTACTACAGTGCCTGGATGAATTTCACTATTTCTGTCCACAGTTAGAATTTCTTCACATGTTCACTCTCATTTTGTTATGAAGCCAGAAGTATATCTGGTGAATAATTCTTCCTTCTCACCAATAGATAACTCCATTCTCATCCCAGTTCTTAGAGCCCGAAAACATAAACATATTTTTGAGCCCCTGTGAAAAAGTAAGTACATAAGGAAAGGAAGACAAATAACTACTGAATCCTGAAATTGCCATCTCTAAGAAGGAGAGATTCACCAAGGAGGCCAGATATGAGTGCTCTGTGGATTTCCATGGACAATAAGAATGCTGAGATATCACTTGTTCTGCACATTTAGTGTTTGAGAAATGTAGTCATTACTTCAGAATAGGCATAGATATGTTTGATTGGAAAAGTATGACTGGTAAAACAAAAAAACAGTTACTAGCTGTTAAAAGCCAAATTGGAGGTGTCCTTTTGATGAATCTAGGGTAAACCTTTCTTAAAATAGTTTCCTATTGTCAGAGATGTAATGAAAAAAACATCATTTTCTGGGAGGAAATGTCCATGAATCTCATACCTATAAGTAACTACAAAGTCCAGTTCTACATAACTTCTTTAAATCATTGCTGGTTCATAATTTCAAAGCTACTGAAACTGGAGTTCCTGAGTGCAAGGTCCTGGCTCCAGGATCCCGGTCAGACTAGAGTTGGTCACTGACTCCTACAGTAGACAACAGCTATAGGTAGTCCGGCAGCATGTTGTCTTGAGATTGCTTAGACAGGGTCTTATTATGATGAGAATTGCTGATACCTGACAAGTAGTCCAATTCTTTTAGATTCCAAGATGGCTACAAAGTGACAGTTATAGTTAAATGGTTCTAGTCAATGATTTATTCCAGTTAATCCTTATTCAGGGGTGTTCAGATGTCATTATCCTACATTAGGTAGCATCAGGTCATGAGAAGAAGGCATTGTCTGAGGGACAATTGGGCTTTTTTTCACAAGATGCTTATCAACAAATCCCATCCTTTCTAGAATCCCAAGGTAGTAGGATGGAGGGACTCAGAGTAGGGAAAATCGAGTTAGCTTCTGTAGTCAAGACCTTGAGGTTGCACAGTGTCTTAAATTTCTAGTTGTAATGTGAGTCACTTTGACTTTGGTCTTCCTTCTTCTGTCATGGCAGGAATTCAATTTTCATTACTTTGAAATGTATGCTAGGAAGCCAGCCTGGGCAGCCAAGTTGCATGTGTGACTTAGTTGTATAAATTTGAGTGAGTTAATCATCTCTCTGTATGATAGTTTCCTCATTTGTCAGTAGAACCTGAGCTAGAAGATAGTCTTTCCATGCATAACTCATAAATAATCTGCAGCTAGAAATAAAGTTTATGTTGAAACTTCTGGGTTTCCTCAAAAGGAGGGGTCCTGAGAGTACAAGTTTTAGTTAAACCTGTAAGTGCAAATATTTTCTGGGTTTGCTTCTCAACCTAGAAGATCCTCAAAGTTTATAGTGAGTTAACACCACACTAGAGAGGTAAGCTGTAAATTTCTTGGTTGGCCAAAATCAACTGTAAGTCAGTTATTTCAAGACTTGCTCAATTTTAGTGTTTGAAAAACATCAACACCTCCATTATGTTGTTAATACTGATGGGGGAAAAGCACAGTGACCCTCTTCTAAAGGAGTTGGACTTGGGAGGTAGGAAAGTGCACAGTCACACAGAGGGTGTTTTAATAAAGTATGTAGAACAAGACCTTTGAAATGGAAGTGTTGACTGAAAAGCATGTATGGAAAAAATTTTAAAATAAAGCAGCCCTATGTGGCTAAATGATCAGTGATGTTATTGGAGAACCAGAAACTTAAAGACTGGCATGAAGAACTTTATTCATGCTAACATATTCATCAGTTAGCTGTATTTAGAAGTCATCTCAAATATGTTTTGGATGGGCTATGAGAAATTTACACAGAAAAAGTGCTACTGTGATTTTATCAATAAATTGTGTATTTCACCATGTGCTAATGATTTTTTTTCTAAAAACGAATATGTTGTGACCTCAATAAACTTTTATATGTAAAAATAATGAAACAAATCTTATTTTCTGGTGCCAAGTTTCTATAAAGTCACTCTTTAAAATATTAATCTCACTGCAGCATGTAGAATTTTACACACAGCTTCAAAATAGGTCTGGCACTATATATCTTTATAAAGTGAAAAGACTTGGAGCAGAGTCAAGATCCAAACATCAAGGTTTCTATCTTTACCTTGACTTCTTACTTTTTTTAAAGATCAATGTAGCTTATACTTACTCACATATCATATAACATAATCACATTTTAGATAATAATAGCAGGCTGGTATTGCTCCTGCATGACATTTTCTACAGCAGACATATTTATAGGCCTGTGTTTTAAAAGATAAGAAATAGATAAATATTTTCTCTTGTTTAGTAAACTTTGTACTAGCCATAAAAACTACAAAAGTTAATAGCAGTGTGTTTAAAAAATGGAATGTCAAATTTCAGAGTGGTTATTGCTTACAGTGAAGAGCTAAGACTACTTGGGTTCAAGTCCTAGCTCTGCTTGTCTTTCACTGTGTGACCTTAGATATATTATTTAACCTTTCTGTGTCTGTTTTTTTCACGTCTACAAGATCAGTAATAATAATATCTACATGATAGGTGGCCATGAGTTAATATTTATGGAATGCTATAGATAGGGAAGAAAACAAATGCTGTGAGATTTGTATTTGTTATGTGCCTTGTATGTAAATAGAGAGCTGTAAAGAGGTTAAAAAGAAAATTCATATTCGAGAGGGGTAGGAAAAGACATTGCAGAAAAGTTAGAGATATTGAATGAATGTGAAAATTATGTGCCTTATATGTAAATAGCTGTAAAGAGATAAAAAGAAAATTCATATTCTAGAGGAGTAGGAAAAGAAACTGCAGAAAAGTTACAGATATTGAATGAATGTGAAAATCACTTATTTGTTGGCAAATGATTTAAAAGTTTCATGATCAATATTCTCCTAAACAAGGATATCAAGTCATGAACAAACTATTTCCTACATCAGTTGGAATGGTTATAGGGACTGGCAAAGAGGTAAGCGCAAAGAACGTGTTAGGCTCATTTTTTAAAATATTTTAGAAAGCAAATAAAGACATGGACAATTGAAGCAGAGTTTATTAAACCAACCAACTGAATAACCAGTAATCACAGAATCTGGGTAAATGCATCAGGTTTGAGGATATTTCAAGTTCTTCCTATTCCGGTCATTTTCTCTCCATCTCTGCAATACCTTTGAAAAGCAGGAGCCATGCAATTACAGAAGGTTTGAAAAACAGCAACCTAGCAATCACTGAAATAGTCTGAGAGAACTGTCACTATGTAACCTGCCGGATCATTTACTAGAAACCTCAACTCGAAATCAAAAGACTTTTCCAGGGGAACTGGTGTAAAAACAATTAGCAAGAATTGTTTAACCTGAGTCAGTGACTTGACTTAGAGTAAAGAAGAAGTTGACTAAAAAAATATTAAGGACAATTTGGGAAACCAAATGTCTACCTGAGATATAAATAGGTCTGACTATTAGGAATCTAGAAGGCCAGATACAGAACTATTCACATGGCCAGGAAAGAACTAAGAAAGTCCTCAGCTCTCTCCTCTGTCTCATTTGAGGTGCCAAAAAACTAAGAATTGCAACTTGTCTGCCTGAGTGTTAAAGACATTCTTCAAAACACAAAGACATTTGATAAGGGTTGGATTTTTTTTGAATAATTACTTTTTTATTTTCAAAGTTATGTACAGAGGGGTTACAGTTTCCTAAGTAAGGCAGTGAGTACATTTCTTGTACAATTTGTTACCTTCTCTCTCATTTCCCCTCCCCTTCCCCTTCCCCTCTCCCCTCATGAGTTGTTCAGTTGGTTTACACCAAATGGTTTTGCAAGTGTTTCTTTTGGAGTCGTTTGTCTTTTTATCCGTTGTCTCTTGATTTTGATATTTCCTTTCCCTTCCCTAGTTCTAATTCAAGTACATTCAGTATCCAGGGTACTGAGATGAGATACAGTGAAAGCATGGGGACAACCACAGGAAGGGGATAAAAGAGTATCATCAACAAAAAGAGCTATGGTTTCACATGGTATGTTGAAAATAATTACAACAGTGATATAACACTCGTTTCCATAACATGGAGCTCATTTCACTTAATATCATCTTATGTGTTCATAAGGACATAGCTTTTGGGCTCTTGTGATCCTCTGGTGTGACTAGCCTAAACTTGTACTAATTATTCCCTATGAGGGAGACCATAGAGTCCATGTTTCTGTGGGTCTGGCTCACTTCACTTAGTATAATTCCAAGTATTTAATGAAAAGGTCTGCAAAATAATTAGTTGACCACTAGTCTAAGCATATATTTGATTAGGCATACATAAAAAGGAACACATACTTTACAGAATTAAGATTCACTGAACAACAAGAAAGATATGCATTAATAGCAAAAAAATCTCAGAGGAGAGGAGACATAATTTATTTTAAACAAATCTTCAGCAAAAATTATAAATGCAGGAAAATAAGAAAGAATAGTAAATACCAGAAGAAAATAGTCAGTAGAAACTTTCACAGAGAAAATTCCAACTACTCAATTGAATAGGCAAAGATTTTAAAATCAGATATTTCAAATATGTCCAAGAAGTAAAAATAACAATGTAGAGAGGATAAAAGGAAAGTATCAGAATTATGTCTTGACAAGTAGAAAATATCTATAAGTAGAAAGAGACAAAAACATTTCAAACTGGCAGTAGTGGCTAATGCCTATTAGCCTAGTTACTTAGCAGGCTATTATCTGGGAGATACAGGTTTGAAGCCAGCCTAGGTAGAAGTTTCTGATATTCCATCTCTAGCTAATCAGCTGAGGTAGAGGCATCGCTCACATGGTAAAGTGTCAGCCATGACCAAGAAAGCTGGAAAAATACAAGCACCAAGTTCAAGCCCCAATATTAGAAACAAACAAGCATATACAAATAGACATTGTGTAGTTGAGCAATAATACAAACATATAAATTCAGTAGAGGATCCCCAAAACAGTTGCAAGCTGGCAAAAGAATCACTAAACTTAACTATAAGTCAGTTGACATAACCAAATGTAAGTGACTGAAAGAGTAAAGAATGAAGTATAAAAAGAATGAAAAATGAAGTGAGCCTCTGCAGAGCTATTGAAGACAGTCTATGAGACATGATCAAACAGGCTAAAGGTGTAATGACAATTCCAGAAATAAAGGAGAGAACCAGAGAAGAAATAGCATATGTGAATAAACAATGGCTGAAAAACATCTCTAGATCAACGATAAGTATCAATCTACTTTCAAAGAAGCGCATCATTCTAAGTAGGATAAATTCAAAGAGATCCTCTCCTAGACACAGCAGAAGCCAGGTTCTCAATCTGGGTAGAAAGGTGATTTCTTCCCACAAGCAATGGAGTAAGAATAAAGTGAGAGGACGAGTTTTATATCTAGTGAAGATTTGTAAGAAGAAAGGAAATTGAGACATTCAAGACAAATATAAACTAAGAATAATTATTGCAAGAAAACCTAAGTGGCAAGAAATAACTAAAAGCTTATCAGTGAGTTCATTTCTTGTCAAACAGAAATGTACTCACTACCTTATGCATGTAACTGTAACCCCTCTGTACATCACTTTAGCACTAAAATTAAATTTAAAGAAAAGCTCATCAGTAAGGACAATAGTGGTTAATCTGGATCTTGGTGAAGAAACAAAAAACACCAGTTAAAAGTAGCTACATAGAAAAATAGAACACATATGTAACTTTTGTTTATAATCCTATCTTTCTCTTGTTTGACAGAAATGACAACTGCAAAAAAAAGTTATAATAAGTATAAATCTGTAATGATGGGCATATCATATATAATTTATATCATATATATAAAACAATATATAACTATAATAGCACCAGGAAGAGAGAGGGCAACAGAGTTTTAAAAGTAAAGTCTTGAATATTATTGAAATTAAGTTGCTATTTTTAAAATTGTTATGTATCATTAGTTATTGAGGAAACTACTAAGGAAAAAAGTCTTAAGATGTAGAACAATTATGGAAGGAAATAAAAATGGTAAATTAGAAAATATGTATTTACAACAAAGAAAGCAGTGGTGGAGAAGAGGAATAAAAAATACATAACACATATGCATAAATAAAATAAAATAGTGTAGATCTTACCTTCTCATTACTTACATTGATTGTGAATAAATACTTAAAATACAAAGTTTTTTCAGAATAAATAAAATTTACGATTTAAATACAGAAAATGAATATATGATTTAAAACCTTTAGATTTAGATAGAAACGAAGTTAAAGAATAAGCAATGCAAACAGCAACCAAAGACAGCTCCAGTGACTATATTAATGGAAATAAAATAGCTTTTGAGATAGAAATTATTTGAAGCAAGAAAGATAATTTATAATAACAAGTTTATTACGTATTAATCCTATATATGAATCATATATTCACTTAACTGCAGGTCTCCCATGGTTTTTAAATAAAAAACTAACATGAAATTTAAAAACTAGAAAAATCCCAACAACAGTTAGATACATCAATACCATACTTTCAATAATTACAACAAGGCAAAAATTCAACAATAAAATAAAAGACTTGAACAGGAGTGTAAATCAACCAAAAATAGCAAGTATTTAAAAAATCATCTACTAAACAGCACCAGATTATATTTTTCTTAAGCATACATAGAACAATTTTCAGGAAGGATATGTTTGGTTTATAAAACAAGCAATAATGTAAAAGGACTGAAATAATGACACATATTATCATACTTTACTAATGAAATAAAAAATCAGTACAATCAAAGTTGGAAATTAGGAAATGTGTGGAAATTACTCTTAAATTACTAATAATTCAAAGAAGGCATCAAAAGGAAATTTAAAGACCACCTTGGGATGAATTAAAGTGAAAACCTAATATACCAAAATCTGTGAAGGTACATGTACAGAAGAAGGTGAATAGCTGTAAATGCCTAGATTGAAAAGAAAAATTTCAATTTATGATTTAATCTTTCACTTTGAAATTAAAAGTAAGCAAAAAATAAATTTTGAAGAATAAAAGGAACAATAATGGCTAGATAGAAATAAAATAAGGAACTGAGTAACAATGGGAATTAATAAAAGCAAAAGTTAGCTCTATTAAAATATCAACAAAATTGAGTATGTTTTGGCTAACTTAAATAATAAAGATGAGAGATAATTCAAATGACTAAAATTATGAATAAAAAGACATTAATACCTATTCAAAGAAATTGCTTAAAAATATAAGAATATTATGTGCCAGAAAATTTGAGTAAGTTTTTAGAAACACATAAATTACTAAAACTGGCTCAAGGATGCATTAAAAATATGAAGGCATAATACAAACCAAAACTGAATTTATATCTGTTTAGCTATTCAAAGGTAGCTCATCTGATTTCTACTCATAATATTTTCCACAAGAAAAGAAAACCACACATCCTTAACCTAACACGTATATTTTTTTTGTTACATAGGAAATGAATTTATCTTATTTTCATCTATAAATACTTCAAGGAAACATCTCTACTCATGATTTACTTGAGTGATGAGAATGTTTGTTATTCACATTATTCCTTGGACCACACCTGGATTTTTGTTAAGTAAACAGCTGAGGATGTACACTGGTCATGTCCAAAAGATCAGTCATATGGCTTAAGGTTTGGAATTTTGAAACACATGATAACGGACTGACCTGACTTATGGGAAAAAGTATAAATCTAAACATTCAGCCACATTACCAAAGACTCATCCAAGCATGTCTAAAAACTGAAACCTCAATAAAAACCCTGAAAACCTATGCTCAATTGAGCTTTCTCAAATGCCTGAAGGGTTTCTTGTCTGAATTCTATGGAGAGAGAAAATGAAAGGTCTGTGTTTAAGATATTTTTAGTCCTCACTCTATATGACTCTTAATATGAATGATCCTATTTGTATATTTTCAATAAAATAGTAATGTAGGGCAAAAACAAAATAAAATTTCTCAAAAGGAGAATGACTCCATCCTAAGTGAAAATTAATACTAAATTTTCATAAGTACATGCCCTTTAAAAAATTAGAAGAGAAGGGAACACCTCCCCAAACAGCAAGGACAGTATTTTTGGAAAAAAAAAAAAAAAAAGAAAACAGAATCACAAGAAAGAGGGGGAGAAACTCACTAAAGACAAATATTCCATATGAATGTAACTTTCAGAACCTCCATATAGTATTTGAAAGTCTAATCCAACAATATATGAAAACAATAATAAAGTTGTACCTAAGTGGAATTTATCCTAAAAGTGTTAGATTTGATTAACTTTGAAATAAAAGCATACTACATCATATTAACAGCAAAACTTTTTAGAAATCCACATGATTATCTGAATAGTTGTAGAAAATGCATTTATAAATTCTAATACTTCTTTTAAGATAATATCAAAATTAAGTATCGAATATCCTCATTTGTTAAGAGACTTCTATGAAAAAAATCACAGTAAAAACGTGCATTTTTGGTATAGACAAGGCATTTGAATAGACATTTACACAAAACTACATATGGATTTTTTTTTTTTTTTTTTTTTTGCCAGTCCTGGGGCTTGGACTCAGGGCCTAGCACTGTCCCTGGCTTCTTTTTTGCTCCAGGCTAGCACACTGCCACTTGAGCCACAGCGCCACTTCTGGAAGTTTTCTGTATATGTGGTGCTGGGGAATTGAACCCAGGGCTTCATGTATAGGAGACAAACACTCTTGCCACTAGGCCATATCCCCAGCTCTGGATTTCTAATAGGCACATAAAAATCCTCTATATCTTCAGTTGTTATGGAAATACAAATCAAAATCCCAATGTGATACCATTTCACATGATAAATAATGAATCAAACAGTAACAAGTATTGAAAAGGGCATGAAGACTTTCACATATTTCTCCTACTGCATGTGTTGGGGAAGAAAGCATTAGCCTTTTTTAAAATTTTATTTTTATTGTCAAGGTGATGTACAGAGGGGTTACAGTTACAAAAATAAGTTAGTGGCTACATTTCTTATCAAACTTGTTACCTCCTCATCATTTTTCACCCACTTTCCCTCCTCTCTATCTCACCCCTTCCCGAGTTGTACAGTTAATTTCCCATATATTGTCTTATGAATATCACTGTTGCATTGGTTCATCCTTTATCCTTTGTCGCACCTTTTTGATGTTTCCCTTCCCTATCTACAATACCCAGGGTACCAAAAACAAATATAGTCACAACAGGGGATAAACCATAGCAAAGAAAAATGAAGGTAACAATAAACAATTCCAAATAGAACATTAAAAATAACAATGAAAAACAATTTGTTTCTATATCTTGGAGTTCCCTTTGCTTAGCATCATCTTATATGATCGTATGTTCATACATAGCAATTGAGCTATTATGATCCTCTCTTAGGACTATCCTAGACATAAACTAATTATTACAAATGAGGGAAGCCGTGGACTCTATGTTTCTTTGGGTCTGGCTCACTTCACTTAATTTGACTTTTTTCCTGTCTTTCCATTTCCTTAGGAATGGTGCAGTGCCATTCTTTCTTATGGCAGCATAGAATTCCACTGTGTATATATACCACATTTTCTTGATCTACTGAGGATTGATTCCATATTTTAGCTATGGTAAATAATACTGCAATCAGCATGGCTGTGCTGGTAGCTTTAGTATGGCCTTGTTTGTGATCCTTTGGGTAAATGCCCAGAAGAGGGGTTGCTGGGTCATAGGGGACCTCTACATTTAGACATTTGAGGATCCTCCATACTGCTTTCCAGAGTGGTTGAACAAGTGTATACTGCCACCAACAATATAGTAGCATTCCCTTTTGTCTACATCCCTGCCAGCATCTGTTGTTATAAGTTTTCTTGGTAATGACCATTCTAACTGGGGTCAGGTGTGATCTCCATGTTGTTTTGATTTGCATTTCTTTTATGGCCAGAGATGTTGAACATCTCTTCATGTGTCTACTGGCCATTCTTATTTTCTCTTCAGAGAAGTCTCTCTTTAAGTCTTTAGCCCACTTATTAATAAGACAGGCATTTCTTTGAAGGTTTGTTTTGGGGGAACCTATTTTTTTGAGTTCTAAGCATATTTGGGTATCAGCACTGGGTTTTTAAAATGTTAAACAATAGGCATGAAGGCACAGCTAAGTAGTAGAATGCCAGCTTTGAGTGGAAAAGCCAGTGGAGATCACAAGGCCCTCAAACTCCCAGTAACAGCACACATACATGTTAAACACAAGTCTAGAAATAGTTTGTATGAATACAGTCAACTAGTCTTTGACAAAGAACAAAACACAATAGTGAAAGTCTTTTCAATAATGTAATGAAAACAACTAAGCATGCAAAAGAATAAATCTACATCCAAACCTTACAACTTTCCTAAACATTGACTCAGAATGGCAAACTCAAAGGTTTAAATCTCACAGAAATAACACAACACAAAATCTAGATGACTTTGAGATAGACAGAAACATTTTAGATTCAACAAAAAGATCCATGAAAGGAAGAACTGATATTCTTGACGTTACACCATGTTCTAGGAAAGGTGTTATGAAGATAAAGAAAAATAAATAAATAAAGCAGGCCACAGTTCGGGAAAAATATTTGGGACACGTATCTGATAAAGGATACAAAATATACAAAGAACAATTAAAATTAAACAATAAGAAAACTTCACAATTAAATATGGGCCAAAGACCTTAATAGACACCTCACTAAAACATATTAACAGGTTTCTAATAACTATATAAAAGAACATTTGTTTCACATTATTTGGTCAAAAAACTGCAAATTGATACAGCAGTGAGAGAAATACTACATACATTTCAGAATACCCAAATCTAGGAAATTGAAAATGCCAAACACTAGTGAAGAACGCAACTCTCATTCTCCGACAGCCTGGTGGTAAATTAGTATGCCCATTGTGGAGGACAGTCTGGCATTTTCTTATAGAACTATATATGTTATTAACATATCCATATCAGTTTTCTGCTGCTTGCATTGGGTACTGCCCATTTTTTGAAATATTTATTTATTGTCAGGTGGATGTACAGAGGGGTTACAGTTTCATACATAAGGCAGTGAGTACATTTCTTATCCAATTTGTTACCTCCTCCCTCATTTCCCTTCTCCCTCTCCCCCTCCCCACTTCCTTTCCCCCCATGAGTTGTACAGTTGGTTTACAGCATATAGTTTTGTAAGTATTGCTGTTGAATTGGTTTGTCTTTTATCCTTTGTCTCTCCATTTTGATATTCCCCTTCCCTTCCCTAGTTTCAATACATGTATATATACAGGAACCTGACTGAATTACAGCATTGGTTCACAGCTTCATGGCAGGCGACTGCCTCCAATGCATTCTTCAGTTCTGTCTTGTGAATTGGAAGGAAGAAATCCACAGACAAGAGAGGGGAACTTTACACAAGTGAGAGAAGAGAGGGGGTTTCATACCCCGAGTTGTCTCCTGATCACTTGCACCCTAGGCAAATGAAATACAAGAAAACTGGCCAGTCAGAGGAGACTTACTGAGCCACTGTGGGACTTGAAACTAGTTCTCAAGTAGGTCTTTGGCATCCTTATTTCTAAGATCATGTAGACCTAGGAGGTATGGAGGCAGACATTCTGTTCTCTGAGGTGTGTGTGTGTGTGTGTGTGTGTGTGTGTGTGTGTGTGTGTGTGTGTATGTGTGTGTTTGGCGTGGGTATGATATGCGGCTTGAACTCAGGTCCTGGGTGCTCTCCTTTGGCCTTTTTGCTAAAGGCTGGCACTCTGCTACTTGAGCCACAACTCCGTCTGCCTTTCACTGGTTAATTGTAGATAAAGTCTAACAAACTTTTCTGCCCAGATTGCCATTGAACCTCAGATCTCATCCTTCTAGATTATAGGCATGAGCCATTGAAGGCCCATTGGCCACTGCAGTTTTTAAACCATCTGTATTTACTCCAGTCACCTCTCTGTTCACTGGGCCCACAATAACTTCTACCTTCACCAGGGATCCTGAGCCTTAACTAATCTGCTGAAGTACATAACTTTTAAACCAAATCTATTTAATATCATTCAACAACTGTACTCCTTAGTTGAAAACAAATAAATGCACACCAAAACCTCTACAAAGATGCTGATCACAGATTTATTCATAACTGACAAAATTTGCAAGGAACTTAGATGTCCTAATTTAAAATTTTATATATGACTCAAGAATTCCTGTCTGGTACATAACCAAGAAAAGAGAAAACATAGCTACACACAAAAACTGGTTACAACAAACGTTTTCTGTTGCATTGTTCCAAGTGGCACAGATGTGGGAACAAACCACAGTCCACTAGATGAATAGGTTATCAAGGTATGGTAAATTCATACAGTGGAATATTATTCAGCCATAAGAAAGCCACAGCATCCCAGGAGTATACCTTAGAAGCACTAAGTGAAAGAGGACTGCCACAGAATGCTACATGTTGTCTGATTTCATCTGTGCTACAGTTCCAAGCCAGGCAAATGCACAGCAGTTTTCAGGCACTAGGTATGGGAGTGTTTGTGTGTATGGCTGTGGGCCAGGGAGAGGAACAGTTAACAGGTGAAGCATTCTTATTGGGCTGAAGCTTAATGGTAATGATGGCACACTCTATGACTATGCTAACAAATCACTGAATCATACACTTTAGAAGAACTAAATTTACTATAATAAAGCACTATATATACTGGTATTAGAACTAGGGAAGTGAAAGGGAATATCAAAATCGAGAGACAAAGGATAAAAAGACAAATGACTCCAAAAGCAATACTTGCAAAACCATTTGGTGTAAACCAACTGAACTACTCATGGGGGGAGAGTGAAAGGAGGAGGGGAAGGGGGAAGGAGGGAGGAGGTAACAAACAGTACAAGAAATGTACCCAAGGCCTAATGTATGAAACTGTAACCTCTCTGTACATCAGTTTGACAATAAATAAGAAAACAAAAGCATTTGACACTGACTGAAAAATATGAATTGTTAAGCAAATGTTGGTTGTTTTTATTTTCATTGATAGGAATAGACATTTTTTTTTTACCTCTGAGAGAAAAGTACAAAGGAATATGAAATTTCTGCAGTAGAAGTAATTAGGGGTATTTGGCAGTAAGTGTGGAGTTTTGGAAGAGTAAGCATCCTTTTTGTTATGTGTAGTGGGAAGGAAATACAATGTGCCATGTATAATCAAGAGACTGGGCCCTTCCTGTCCTACTTGGGTGAAGAAGAAGCCTTTACTAAACAATTAAAGTTCTAATGTCATATCCATGGTTACTGCCACATAGAGCTTCCCTTCTGAGAAAGAGCTTGATTACAGAGTATGGCTTTCTCTTCTGAAAATCTGCCATCGTGACTTCAGTCAGGGACCTATGGTAAAGACCCCCGATTTATTTCTTTTTCAAGGGCATCCATGACAGCTTGGCCTCTCAATGAACTCTTCTTTCAGCTGCCTTGGTGGGTGACAACATGTCTCTCTGAAGTATATACCAGGGCAATTCCACATGGGGTACAATCTATATTTTAAATCAGAGCAGGTCAAACAGGCTGCAAAGTTCTCCAACTATTTTCAGAGAATATATGGATTTATACAATTTCTTTAAATGTCAAAAAGACCTTTTTTATTCAACAGGAAAGACTGCAATAGTATTTATATAAAGTTCCATGTATGCCTGTCATTCTGAGACTAGATAGGTGATCATAGATTCAGTCCTATATGCACATGAATGTATAATTACAATATGATTTATGCAGGGGAGAGTTACACACTATGAGCAACTAACTTACTATTGAATGAAATGAGTACCAGGAAGCTGGAACTTGAAGTATCAAAGGGATAAGGTAAAAGGGAAGGGGATAGGTGAATGAAAAGCAGCATGGGAGAAACAGTTATAATATTTAATGTATATATGTGAAAATGAAACAAGGAAAATTGAGAGGATGAGTAGGATTGGAAGGGATGGGGAGAATGATGACATTGATCAAGATATACATTGACACATATACTGATATGTTGAATTGAAACATCTTTGTACAACTACTTCAAGATAATTTTTGAAAGGTAGGTGGAAGAGTCAGTTCCTGACAATGAGAATAAAACTGAAACACCAAGCTAAGGGGATGGGGGAAATGGGTGAGCAACAGAGACAAAGGGCAAAAATGTGCTCAGAAAAGAAGAGCTATACCAAACAGAAAGCATTTCCTCTTCTTCCTTCTTCCTTTTCCCTTCTTGCTCCTCTTCCAACTCCTCTTCCTCTTCTTTCTTTTTTCTTCTCTTCCAAAAAGCTTCTTGAATCACCAAGGAAGCAAGACTAGAGTCTTTATGGTTCTTTAGATGTCTTCTCCTGCACATGTAATGAATAGCTCTCCTTTGTGGACCAAGTCACAGACATGGAGAAATCACTTTTCTGCATTCAGAAAAAAATTCCTCTAATGTTTGTGGCCAATGGGATGCCACTCCTGAGAAGCTCAGTGAAATTACTTTCCTCCTGCATCAGCCCCTTGAAAACGAAAGTATCAAAACTCTCATTAGGGCAGAAAATGGGTGTCTCATAACATAGCCTATTTGTGTGTTTCTCTACCACATGATTACTGATATGTTGGTTTTCTCTAAGGATTAAAATTAGAACACCAGGCCCACATTTGTTTACAGTTCAGCATGTGGCGGGCCTGAGCCACAGAGCTGTGCCTGACAGGAAGTGTGTGTAGGTCATCTCCACCCTCCTACAAGCATCACCCTCTTTGGTGTATTTAGACAGGAGGGACAATAATAATGAGCATACCATCAACTTTGCCAGTAACTCAGGAAGGGAAATATCTGGAAGCGATAAAAACTGCAATTGATAAAAGCTTCCCTTGTTAAATTTGGGCCACACATATTCTAAATAAAATATACCACTTAGGAAATGATATGTGTTGATAAAACTTGATAGAGTTGTTTTTCCAAATGTCTTCTCCCTGCTGGGAATTTCACACTTTGGCAGGCTCTCCTCAGGCCTCCCCAGTTGCCATTCTCCTTCCATGACCTGACCTGGTGTTGTTTATATGGCTGTTTACACATGTCTTAACAACCTTTGCAAAAGGTCTTTAATGACTTTCACTCCTGGCAGTACATAGCTCCAGGCAGAGCTCCAAAGGCTGCCAATGTTGTTGTGTTTATTTGTGCAGTACCCTCCCTAGCTTCCTGTAAACCCCTCAGAGAATGGTCTGGAAAGTATGTTGAAGGTTAGTTATAGATGAGGTTTAAGACTTGGGCTCTAATTGCTAGTAAGAAACATAGTAAGACTGCTTAAACAATTAGAAACTGTCCATGTCATTATCATCAGGCTCACTTGGTGACCGGAGCCTGGGTGTTTCATGTCTGCTTGAAAGGTAGCATGGCTCCAGTGGCAATCTGTTGTCTGAAGGAGTTGACTGCCTTTCTTGGGGCTTGGTTCCCTCATCTATTAAAGGAAGAAAGTGAATGAACTGACTACCAAAGGCCAACAATTTCAAACAGTCTGAGCTCCTAGACAAATGACAACTGTCAATGATAAAAGATGGAAAATATCCTCTTTCTATGGACACTGAAGAATGACTAACATGATGAGAAGAGAATTTAAATTTTAGAGTAGATTGGTAATACTAGAGTACGAAGAGGATTACTTACATTACACAATTCAGGCAATGAAAAGAAATTATATCTAGATTATCTAGCATGATATGCTAACAGGTATTTCAAGCTATTCATTCCTACTTTACAGTCCATGAAAATAAGAGAGAAGCCACAAATCCATCATGAAATGAATGGGAAAGAATAGGAAAGTCTAGAAGCATCTGAGTGGGCAGAGCAAGTGTGGGAAAGACAGCAGCCCAGTGTGTGATTGCCAGGGTTCCATATGCACACTGAAACATGGCACCCTAACTTCTGCAGTTCTTTGTGAACAAAGAACTAATGAAACTGGCTGTATTTATATAAGAAAAGTTTGTGCACCAAAGGATAATTTCCTCAGAGACATACAAATAAAGATTCGAAACTGAAATCATTCAGTATTAAAGCAGTGTCAAATACTTCTTTTTAAGCAAAAAGATGTGTAGGAATCATATGATATTTAAAAATATGGCTATTGTTTATTGTGACAAACAGATTCACATATTTGAAAGATTCAAAGCTGTTCTAAATACCGAGAAAGTATTTTCAAAACAAATTACCGTAAATGTACAGGCATCTCCATTCCCCATAGCAATTATATTATATTATATTATTTATTTATTTATTTTTTTGCCAGTCCTGGGCCTTGGACTCAGGGCCTGAGCACTGTCCCTGGCTTCTTTTTGCTCAAGGCTAGCACTCTGCCACTTGAGCCACAGCACCACTTCTGGCCATTTTTTGTATATGTGGTGCTGGGGAATCGAACTCAGGGCCTTATGTATATGAGGGAGGCACTCTTGCCGCTAGGCCATATCCCCAGCCCCCCCCCCCCTAGCAATTATTATAGAAATATGTTCTTTGATTTTTTTCCTCTCTAAATTCTCTTAATCTCAAAGTAGTTCACCTAGGTCTTAGTTTCTTAAAATGATGAGTTAAAGGGTTCTAAAGACATCCTATTTATAGGGATTTCCATGTGGTTCCAAGCAAATGTGGGTTAAATGTCTCCTATTATACAAATTCTGGGAATTCAAAAACAAGGATGGTACCACTGTAGTATGTATCTGCTTCAAAGATACTACAGTGTAAAGACAGGGAATGATTTTTCAGAAACTGTGAAAGAAATGAGTAAATGCACCAATCAGCTTTTTCTCCTTCATGAAGAACAGCTTTTTATAACATAAATTTCAGGGACATGTGCTTATATTGACCCCCAATGTTGTATAAATAAAGGAAGCATCTACCTTTAAGATTTTTCTGAGTTAGTTGCTGTGTCTCATGCCTGTGATCATATCTAGTCAGAAGACTGAGATTTGAAGATCATGGCTTGAGGACAGCCTGGGCAGAAAAGTTCATGAAACTTTTTATCTTCAACTAATCACCAAAAAGCCAGAAGTTGCAGTGTGGCTCAAGTGGTAGAGTATCAGTATCAAGAAAAAGCCAAGTAAGAGAGTAACTCCCTTAGTTCATGCACCATTACAAGCACAAAACACTTCTTCTCTGGTTGGTGATTTTTATAACAGCATCCCCCACGTAGAGGATTGTTCCTACACTGGCACCTCTCAGTTCCTTGAACATCTCTATTGTAGGGGGTCTTGTCTCTATTCTACGTTATTCTCTAGGTAGTTATTGTTCTTCTTCTTATTAAAATTGCAACCATTTTACACATATTAGCCAGAAGGATTTATCACTACATATTTCAATTCACTTTTCAAACTGGAAATTTATTATAGTTAAATTTTGTTTGCCTTTCATTTCATTGTATAATAGAGGGATACAGTGGTAGATAATATCTTTTTAGTACATAAGAGATCATATGTATGTATTTATATATGGTATATATATACATGACATTATATATATACATTTGTATGTGTCTGTATGTGTGTATAAATTTATATATGTCTAACTTCTCTGATAAAGTAAGTTATAATACAATGGTTAGGCAAAACATAGAGAAAAAATTGCTTATGGACAGAATTCTGACTAGAGAAGATTTGTTGAAATCAAGTGAAAATTTTGAGAAAAATGCTGATGCAGCAGAATAACACAGGCTCTCTAGCATTTTAAAATTTTCAGGAGAAAACTGATAGAATGAAGAAGGAAAGTTTGAGATAGTTACCTTCACTACTTCTTCAGAATCTTTATTTTTCACATAACAGCTAATTATTGAAGTTTCTTTCAGTCAATCCACTGTTATTCAAACATGACTGATACACACACACACACACACACACACATACACACAAACACACATGACTTCAGCTTCCCTAGACAATTAAGCTAATGCCTTATCAGTCAGTAAGGAGTCAAGACCATAAGATTTAGGGACCATCCCACTCGTGTCAGAAAGAAGGTCAAGTGAAGCTTTTATCTTTAAGTCGAAGCTATTCCCTCTCTGAAAATTATTTGTGGACCTATATTTCATATCCATCATCAGTGAAAGGAGTGGCCCTTTAAGTGGCAACAAATTAAAGAAGTAACATCTCAGTTCATGTCTTGCTGAGCTTAGAGAGTCAGTAGCAATTGGAAAGATCAAAATTGCCTCACAAATTCCTTAAATCTGAGAGTATAAAATCATACAACAGCTTTTTCTCTATGCTCTGATCAGAGGAAGAATGACATTTTAGCTAGGTAATTAAAAGGACTCTCACTCTAGAAATACTTCAGATTAATCTCATTCAAAGCAATATTACCTCTGGTATAATTAAAAGAATTTGGATTAGGAAAATAGAGTTAAGTCAGGCCTTTTCTGCTCTTGTCTTCTGGTACATTGTGGAAAACCTGTGTTCTTTTCCCCATTTAAAAAATAATACTTCTAATGAACTTTCAATCGAATGAAATGTGAATATGATACTTTATAAAAAAGAAAGCACCATTCTAAATGCTGCTTCTGTTTGAACACACATGATGATGCTAAGTGAAGTGAACTCCACGTTATGGAAACAAGTGATCTATCATTGTGGTAATTATTTTCAACATGCTATGTGAAATCGTACCCTTTTTTTCTCTCATATTCCCTTCCTGTGGTTTTATCCCCCCATCACTGTATCTCATCTTATGCATACTGTATATACATACATGTATTAGAACTAGGGAAGGGAAAACCAATACCAGAATCTAGAGACAAAAGATAAAAAGACAAACGATTCCAAAAGCAATACTTACAAAACCATTTGGTGTAAACCAACTGTACAACTGGGGTGGAGGGGGAGGGAGAGGAAAAGGGGGAGGTGGGGAAATGAGGGAGGAGGTAACAAGTTGAACAAGAAATGTACTCACTGCCTTACATATGAAACTGTAACCCCTCTGTACATCACTTTGACAATAAAGGGGAAAAAAAGAAAAAAAGAATTTTGAAGCTGCAACAGACTAAGGAAAGTCTGAAAAAACATCTGCACAGTTCATTGGTGATACAAATTATCAGAGTGGCTAGAAAGACTCTGCAGGAGCACTGGGCTCCAGGACAGAAGTGTGGCAGCACAATAATTTTAGTTGGTTTGGGGCACAAAGATAAAATTATAGGAAAAATTATAGGAAAGAGGCAAAAGGCTCTACGTCTACTGAACAGATCATTCAGAAAAGTATTAGTTATCTATGAAAGCCAGGAGTCTAAGACAATGAGATGGGATACCAACTACAGAGTGATAATAGCAGATAATTATTCCATGGTGTCTACAAAGGAAGCTCTCTACTCTGAATTACTAGTACTAAACCATTTAGACTTCTTAACCACTCTATGATATATATATATGTATATACACACACATATATATATATATAGTTACTGTGTGTGTGTGTAGCAATTTGCCTCATCTTGCATATAATGAACACATGACAGATTAAATAACATTCCAACAAAGCAATGGTAGAGGTCGGATTTGAATCCAGGCTGTTTCCAGAGTTGATGTTAACAGCCACTTTATTGTATTGAAAACTCAAATTTATTTCTTATATCCAGTAAAGGTTATTTTGGCTTATGAATAAGATAGGAGTTTCTTAATATGGACTAAAAGTCCTGGTCTGGACTATGTCTCTAGACTCATGTCTCCAATGTATTCTTCCTCTGAGACACAGAAGCAGTCCTCACTGACACTATGATTACACCAGATGGTATTTTCCAGTTGCCACAATGTATGCCAAACCAGAGAGACCCCCAACAATGTGATATTGATGATCATCCTACACAAAGTTCTGTGTCACCATTCCATTTGAATCTGGATGGCTAACTGGTTAAAGCAGAAGTAATGCTGTGTAACTTAAGAAAGAAAGTCACAAAGAGAAAGATGTTTCCACCTGGTTCTACATAGAGTTGCAGTGGTTATGTGGTGAATAGAGGAAGACTAAATGTATGTAGGTATGTGTTCCAGTCCACAGCTGTGCTGAAGAGCTCACAGGTAGCATCACCCTCCAGACAAGGAGTGATGGAACCTTCAAGATAACTTCCAGCCCCAACCACTGGTTTAATTGCAACTACAAGCCAGACCCTGAGCCAGGATCGCTTTGGTATACCATTTAGTCATTGGGACCATAAAAGTTATTGTGAAAGGATTGTTGTTTCTCTCATTTTTCAGCTTTCCATATACATTTCCAATACTACCTGCTAGTCTAAGCCATACATTTCCAGTTTCAAAAGTGTATCCTTTCTTACCTCTCCTTCCTTCAAACCAATGAGTCCTTTTTTTTTTTTTCTATTCTTGAAAGAAGCAGTAAAACAAATGTTATTTTGAGTCATTAAGGTTTGGTTTAGGACTTATTTTCCAATTAATTTTTGTTACAGAGTACCCAACATCCAAAATACTTCTCTTTGGCATCAAAACCCATGTTATTCTGAACCAGGATGGATGAAAGACTCCTACAAAAACCAAGAAGCTGAGGGAAAAGTTGGAACTACAGAGAAAATTGATGAATATGTGAATTGAGGCAATCTTGAGTAAAAACAGACAGAAGTGGGTGAAATCAGTACACAACAATGGATAATAGGGAAAGATATTTCTTCACTCCATGCACTTTTCTCATTTTCAATTGTCCTTTTTGACACAAACCTTCTTAACTGAATTTTCCAATCCTCTCCACTTATACTAGGTCTTGTTGCTTTACTGTGCACTCCATAAGACCATATTCCTTTTCTTTCGAAACAGGGCCAGCATTATTCTTTTCTGGTTTTACTGCTGAATAACATGGCTCTACTGGTTTCTGTGGATGAACAGATAACTTTGGGGGTAGAGAAAATATTGAGTAAATTGGTGTGTCAAAATGCATGTCCTGGACCATAGAGATCAACCAATAAATCTTGGAATGCATATATAAGAGAATAAATGCTGGTGTCCCACTGCTGGGAGAAGAGGATTACTTTTAAATGAAGACTCCAACAACTGCAAAAAGCTATACACAGTTTTGAGAGTGACTTCAAGTTGTACTTCTAAAGTTGACATAGAATTCCTCAAGTGCCAGTGGCAAAGACAAACTGTGTGGAGAACAAATGAACCTTATTTGCAAACAGTCTGCAAAGATAAACCTGTTCATCGCCCATATGTGTTTTCCAGCTGGAGCAAATAAGCAATTTTCCTAGGGTTCAGCTTTTAGTATACCGAAGACTTTGGTCTGCAGAAGCCTTACTGTGTTAATGCTTAACACATTTCTAGATTAAGTTACACTGTGGAGGTTTGAAATACTGGCCTCTAGGAGAGTATTTGTATGGAAAAGGTGTAATCACAAGGACCCTTCCATTTCCCCCACTCCATTTCTTTCCTCCTAGGAAGGGTGAGTTCAGACTTTTGAATATAACAGTGATCTGTGCATTCCTTATTCTGCCTTATGCCTGGGTAAGAGGTGATGTCTTTGCCCAAATTTTAGGCTGTCTTCCACCTGCACTTGTGCTTCCCATAATCTTCTCAAAGACACACCTTCAAATGACTTGTGGGACTCTCAGAAGTGCACAGCACCTTTGTGGACACTTAGGTCTTCAATTCATGTCAACCTTTTGAGAGACAGGTAACATGCAAGCCACAGCAGTACTATTATTGTACACAAATTGCATCTTCCTATCTTATTATATAGTCACCACCACAGAATACAGCTACTGATTTTTGCAGTTATCTTTATGATCAGAGAGCATTTTTAAAGCTCCATTTATCTAAATGATAGATAATTCACATCTTATTTGTTCACACAAATTCAAATTGCTATCTAAAGTCCTTTCATTTCAGATGATAGAACTTCCTTAATTTTTCCTTATAGGACAGGCCTGCTAGCAACAAATCCTCTTTGTTTTCATTTATCTGGATATGCATGAGTTTCCTTTTTATTTTTGAAGAAAAATTTTGCTGAATAGAGAATTCTTATTTGACAGCACTTTGAATATTTCATTCCAGTACTTTCTAGACTTCATGGCTTCTAATTAAATGTCATCAATTCATTCTTGTTATTGTTGTTGCTGCTTTAAAACTATATACATATATATATATATATCTTTTGAATGGACACAAAGTAGTTATACATACTTAAGAGGTATGGTATGACATTTCCATACATATATTCAATGTGTAAGTACAGGAGCAGAGTGGGTGGAATAACCATCACCTGTGCAAGCTCATATCTTTGTGTTGGGAATATACAAAATCATCTCCATGATTCTGAAGTATTTAATTAACCATTGCAAGCCATGGCTAGCCACTATACTATGGGGAACATTGGAAGTTATTCCTATGCAGCTGCTTTCTGGATTCTCATTTTTCAAGGGGTGGGGAAAGGTATACAGGTTATCATTTAGGTCAGATGCTCTAACACTTGAGCTATACACCCAGCCCTTTTCGTTTTAGTTAGCTGTTGAGTCTCATATATTTTATCTGGAACCAGCCTTGGACCATGAACCTCCTACCTGCCGTTTCACACACAGCTTGGATGACCAGCATGAGCCATACTGCTTAGATTGTTGTTTGACATGATGTTTCACTACCTATTTTTCCAGGGCTGGCTTCATGCTACAGTCTTCACAATCATTGTCTCTCAAGTGGGATGGAGGTATGTGTCACTGTGTCAGCCCAGCCACTCAATTATCTGAGGATGTTTGGTGAATTGTCCTTGTCTTTCCTGTTTTTGAGATTTTTCTCTATCTGATTATGATATGTCTTCATTTGGATTTCTTCAAGATGATCCTACCAAGAAGTTGTTGCTTTCTGTTTATAAATGAATGTTTTTTGTATATTTAGGATTGTTCAGACTACTATTTCTTCAAGTTTTATACATTTTACTTTCCCACCTTTCCTTCTGAAATTCCTGTTATGCAGATATTTATATCCTTGCTAGTTTCACAAGTCCGTGAGACTCTAATATTTTTATTCTTTTGTTCCATTTTGTTCCTAAATCCTCTTTTCCCATGGGAAGTAAATTGCAAAAATATCAGTAGATGTTTGAAACCACAGACAATACCAAATACTATATGACCTAGTGGCTTTTCCTACACATCTATACATATGCTACAGTCTCATTTATGCATTATGTACAGTAAGAAACTATCATAAATAATTGATAATGAAATAGAAAAATATAATAATATACTATGCTATAAAATTGCCACATCATTAGTCCCACATTTTCAGGTATTATTAAGTAGTACAAGAGTTATTTCAAAACAAGCATTTTGAAACAGCTACAGTTGAGCTGATAACTGGGTGACAACAATGGGGTGAGCAGTATGCACAGTGAGGGTGGGGATACTGAAAAAAAAAGATGACTCCCATCCTTGACATAAGTGGCATGAGATTTTATCAAACTACTGAGAACAAAACTTACATATTGCTTATTTTTATGTAACATATTTAAATGGAAATTGACCATAAGTAACTACACCAAAGAAGGTGAAATTATACGTAAGAGATGGGGGGGGGTACACCACAAAACCCCAACAAGTTCACGGATTTTTGTCTTCAACCAACTCATGTCTAAAGTTGAGTGTTTTTTACTTTTCAATTCTGTAGTTTCTATTTGATCCCCCCCCGCCCATATTTTTAGCTCTTGATTTATAGTCTTCATTTAATGTGACGTTGTTTTAACTGTCTTGCTCTATTCGTTAGACAGGATCTTCTTTGAATATATTTTCAGTGACTGACTTAAAATCATTTTCTAGTAAGTCCAGCATCTAGATCTTCCTCAGGAACGTTTTCTATTGACATCCTTCCCCAGCCACCTGGTATTAGTCAGAGTGCTCAAACAAATAACTTACAACTATTATCTTTTCAAATTTGCATTGTTTTTCCTATGCTACTTTGTTGCTGGGTTACTTTTCCACTGTCACTTCTTTTCACTTTGGTCCAGATTTTCAGAGGAGTAAGGTCAATCAGACTTCTTGGCCTTCTAAAAGTCTCTGGTTTTGAACTGGGGAGATCATCATATTAATGATTTTGGCCAGTTACTCCTGATCTTGTTCATCCTTTCAGCTATCCTGAACTACAATCATATGACCATCCTGGTTTGTGTTTAATATTTCCTTTCCTCTCCTCTTCTTTTACTTTCCCTTTCCCCCTTTACTCTTCTCTTGCTTTGTTTTCTCTTTCTTTCTTCTTGTCTGTCTTCTCGTTTGTCCTTCCTTCCCTTCCTTCTTCCCTTCCTTCCTTCCTTCCTTCCTTCCTTCCTTCCTTCCTTCCTTCCTTCCTTCCTTCCTTCCTTCCTTCCTCTTTCATTATCTCTCTCTCTATATATATATATATAAAGAGAAATATCTATCTTCCATCATCATCATCATCATCATCATCATCATCATCATCATCATCATCACCACCACCACCATCATCTGTGTACTGGAGAATGAAGCCAGGGTTTTCCACATGCTAAACAACAGCTATATCACTCAAGCAATATCCTCAACCTTTGTTCGTAGTTTGGTTTTGAGATAGGGTCTCTCTAACTTTTTCTAGGCTGGTCTTGAATTCGATATCTTCCTGCTTCTGCCTCCTGAGAAACTGAGATTTCAGATGTATCACCATATGTTTTAAAGTGTCTTTTTCTCTTTCACAATTCTAAGATAAGAAACAAAATATTTGTATTTTTCTTATGGAAAGTGTTAGGCATATTCACAGTGGTGCTGCTAAAGACCTCTTTGAATCCTCCCTATGTCTCACCGCAAAGATTGTACAGAACAATTGTTTGGTTTTAAGAGTATACAAATAAATCAAAATCCAGCAGCATGCAGAATAAACATCTGCTTCAATAACATTTTTAGCAACAAAAGTCAGACTAGCAAAACAAAAAAGGTCTATATCCTTCTCTGAATTTGAAGATGTGTCATATCACACATATCTGAGAGAAGTGTGTGGGATGCCTGGGAATGATAAATGTGTGGTCCTAAAACAACAAAGATGTCATGTAGCACTTGCTTTAGATAAGTGAATGCTTGGGCTGAGGACAAGATGTAGGCAGGGGATTCTAAAGTTCCAACTAATTAGGGAGTTATCGCTTGGAAAGTTACATCACTTTGTGTGGCTGGAGTAACAGCAATAAAAGAAAACTTCTGGGAGCCATCTTGCTTTCATTCCACAATCTTCTGATGACAGAACAAGCAATATGATATGACTGGTAGCATATTCCTTGAAGTACCCCTGACTTTTTCACTTTAGTAGCAGAGGAGAAGGACCACAAAGGCATACATATTTTAAGGAAGCTAAAAAATTCCCAGTAATTTGAAATGAATATGATTGTTATATGGATTTAGGAAAACTATACTTACCACAACCCATGTAAAATAGCTCATTTTATAAATGATGAAAGCAAGCAGTACATAATAATCATTAAAGACCTAACAAATATTCAAGAGTCTTGACAATTGTTTGTTTCTGTCAGCATAAGGATTTTCCTAATAGTTATTGGAAATCAGAAGATGAAAGAAGGGGATATACTTCTAAATATTAATTAATATTTTAATTTCTGAATATGTTATATAGGAAAAAAAGGTTATTCAATTCCCATTGGCTCCTATTTTTATTACCTCCAAATACTTGTATAAGGGGGTTTCAGTTTCATATGTCCATTTTTGGGTATAATACATCTTAATTAATGCCCCCCCTTTCCATCATCTCTTCCATCTCTCCCATCTACACCTATCTCCTATAGCTTCCTAGTTTTATTTTCATATGTGTACATGAGGACATGGTCGCCTTTATTTAAGATTCCCTGTAGTTATCTACAACAAATATTGTTGTATGTCTTAGGGATACACACAAATATAACACTTTCCTTAAGAAAGTGGGTATAAAATATAAGCATTTTATGCATATTTATGAAAAGATTATTTAGTGATTCATTAACAAGAAGGTCTCAAGGTGACAGATTTATTCCTTAAAAAGTTACTGTATTTAGAGGTGAGCAGGTAGTAATAATACTGGGTGACACTAGAAGCTGAGCCTCTATAATGCGGAGGACATACAGGCCTAACTTTGCTGTAATAAAAGCTTCCTGTGAGGAGATGGTAGGGAGAAACATCAGTTGGGACCATGCTGTAGAACACTCATGCTTTCTATGCCAGGAGCAATGGGCACTGTCACTGTCCTGTGTTGATAAATATGTTGCTGGTGGTCATTCATTGCTGAATTGTTTTCATAAATTTAAACTTTTCACATTTGAAAAGAAAATTTTGACACAGCTCCTAAGATTAAATAACATAGTATGATAAGATATATAAAAATGGCAGACCTTAATAAAATGTAAAATAAAATGAAATGGTAACTATTAGGAATGGGTTTTCAATATGACTCTAAGCTGCTGCTGCTCCTTCTTCTTCTTCTTCTTCTTCTTCTTCTTCTTCTTCTTCTTCTTCTTCTTCTTCTTCATCATTTTATTTATTTATTTTTGGTTTCTCATGGGGCTTGAACTCTGGGCCTGGACATTATGTCCCTGAGCTCTTCAGCTCCAGGCTAGCACTCAATCACTTGATCCACAGAGCCACTACCAACTCTGAATTTCTTAGTAATCAATGGAGAGGGAATGTTAACAAGATTTCACACATCATAACCTCTTGAATCTATTTACAGGCAATTATTTTGATGAAGGTGAAAGTTAACAGGACTGGGAATAAAAAAACTCACAAACTTGAATGCTATTTCCAGCTTGGTCAGTAAATAAATGTTACTGATAGTTCCTTAATCTCATTAGGGATTAGTTGCCTATATGTATTTATTAAAAGGTTTAGTTAGAATAGCTGATAAGGTCCTTGCCAACACCAACATCTTATCTTTCTCTTACATAATTTTGCAGCAAACATGTTCCTGTGAAAACCCAACCAAAGTGGACTGAAATATAAAACAGAGGAGATTCTTTTTTTTTAAAATTATTTGATCAAGATGCATTAGCACCTGGAGGCTTTTTTTTCTTTTTTCAAATTTTTATTATCAAACTGATGTACAGATAGGTTACAGTTTCATACGTTAGGCATTGGATACATTTCTTGTACTGTTTGTTACCTTGTCCCTCATACCCCCCTTTCACCTCCCCCTTTCACTTTCCCCCATGATGTGTTCAGTTCACTTACACCAAACAGTTTTGCAAGTATTGCTTTTGTAGTTGTTTGTCTTTTTTTACCATGTGTCTCTCAATTTTGGTATTCCCTTTCAGTTCCTAGTTCTAATACCAGTATACATGGTTTCCAATATACTCAGATAAGATTACAAAGATAGTGTAGGTACAACCACAGGAAGGTGATACAAGAACATCATCAATAATAGAAGCTACAGATACAAATGGGACGTTGAAGGCAGTTACAACTGTGATATAACAATCGTTTCCATAACATGGAGTTCATTTCACTTAGCATCATCTTATGTGTTCATAAGGGTATAGCTATTGGGCTCTTGTGATCCTCTGCTGTGACTTGTCTAAACCTCTGCTAATTATTCCCAATAAGGGAGACCAGAGAGTCCATGTTTCTTTGGGTCTGGCTCACTTCACTTAGTATAATTTTTTCCAAGTCCTTCCATTTCCTTACAAATGGGGCAATGTCATTCTTTCTGATAGAGACAAAAAATTCCATTGTGTATATGTACCACATTTTCCTAATCCATTCGTCTACTGAGGGGCATCTGGGTTGGTTCCAGATTCTCGCTATGACAAATTGCGCTGCAAGGAACATTGTTGTGCTAGTGGCCTTACTGTGATTTTGTTTGTGTTCTTTTGGATAGATAACCAAAAGTGGGGCTGCTGGGTCATAGGGGAGTTCTATATTTAGCCTTCTGAGGAATCTCCATACTGCTTGCCAGAGTGGCTGAACCAGTTTACATTCCCACCAACAATGAAGTAGTGTTCCCTTTTGGCCACTACCCTCCAACAATTGTTATTGTTAGTTTTCCTGATATAGGACATTCTTCCTGGGGTGAGATGGAATCTAAATGTTGTTTTGATTTTCATTTCTTTTATGGCCAGTGATGTAGAGTACTTTTTCATATGTCTCTTGGCCATTCTCATTTCCTCAACAGAGAAGTCTCTTTGTAAATCTTTAGCCCACTTGATGAGGGGGCTATTGGTTCTTTGCGGTTTTGTTTTGGAGGAAAGTAATTTTTTTTAGTTCTGCATATATTTTAGATATGAGGCCTTTGTCCGTTGAATGGCCGGTAAAGATCTTCTCCCAGTCTGTGGGGTTTCTGTTTATCTTGCGAGCTATGTCCTTTGCAGTGCAGAAGCTCTGCAGTTTGAGGCAGTCCCATTTGTCCAACCTTTCTTTGATTTGTAACCTTTTTGGATCTTTGTTAAGGAAGTTCTGTCCTGCGCCAAGGAGCCCAAGTGTTTCTCCTACTCCTTCCTTTAGTGTTTTCAGGGTGTCTGATTTGATTTCGAGGTCTTTAATCCATTCGGAATTGATTTTGGTGCAGGGTGATATATAAGGATCTAGTTTTAGTTTGTTGCATGTGTTGAACCAGTTTTGCCAGCACCATTTGTTAAAGAGGCTAGCTTTCTTCCAGACTATTGTTTTAGCTCCTTTATCAAAGATTAAGTAGGCATAGTTCTGTGGGTTCATTTCTGGGTCTTCAATTCTGTTCCATTGGTCTTCAGGCCTGTTCCGGTGCCAATACCAAGCTGTTTTTATTACTAGAGCTTTATAATACAGCTTGGAGATGGGTATTGTAATTCCTCCAGCACTGTTCTTTCTGCTTAGGATTGTTTTTGCTATTCTAGGTCTTTTATTGTTCCAGGTGAATTTCTGGATTGCTTCCTCTATTTTATTAAAAAATGGTGTTGGGATATTAATGGGTATTGCATTGAATTTGTAGAGAGCCTTTGGCAATATTGCCATTTTGATTATATTAATCCTCCTAATCCAAGAGCATGGGATGTTTTTCCATTTCCTTAGTTCTGAGTAAATTTTGTTTTTCAAGCTTTTAAAGTTCTCATCAAAGAGGTCTTTCACTTCTTTGGTTAAGGTTATTCCTAGGTATTTTATGTTTTTGGGGGCTATTGCAAAAGGAGTTGCTTTCCTGATTTCAGTCTTGGTCTTCGGGTCGTTAGCATAGAGAAAGGCGGTTGATTTTTTAGGGTTTATTTTATATCCTGCAACTTTTCCAAAGTTTTGGATCAGCTCTAGTAGCTTGGGGATAGAGTCTATGGGGTTCTTTAGGTATAGGATCATGTCATCTGCGAAGAGAGAAAGTTTAACTTCATCTTTTCCTATTTGGATCCCCTTTATATTTTCTTCTTGCCTAATTGCTCTGGCTAGGAATTCTAGTACTATGTTGAAGAGCAGGGGAGAGAGTGGACATCCCTGCCTTGTTCCTGATTTTAAAGGGAATGGCTTTAGTTTTTCACCATTTAGAGTTATGCTTGCTGTTGGAAAACAGAGGAGATTCTAAATGTCCATATTCCTTAGTCCCTTGATTACAATGTATTAAGACTAGAGGTAATACATCACTCATCCTTTACTACAAATGTCCACATAGGAAGGTCTATAAGGTTATACTATGTAAACCTGCTGATTTTGTGATTCAAATGGACTGACTCTTCATAGTTGTCAGGTGTGAACGATGAACCAAGCTGCCTAGGTGAAAATCCTAGCTCTCCCCCTTCTACCAGTGCACATTTGAGCAAGATATTTAATTTTCCTTAGTATCCTCATGTTTTAGTATCCTCACTTTTTCTTAATTTCTTTACCTATAAAAATGGAATAATTATATGTTGTAGTTCCTGCTCATCTACATTTCGGGGTTCCTGGTGGATGCGTACAACTGATAGTATCAAACTCTATCTATCTATCTATCTGTACTGAATTTCATATATATGTGTGTGTGTGACAAAGTTTAATAAATATACTAGCCACAATAAAGGATGGATGATAACAATTAATAATAAAGTAGGATTGTAACAATATACTATAATAAAAGTATACGAATGTGATCTATCTCTCTGAAAATATTTTAATATATTCGTCATTCTTATGAGGATGAGTAGATAATCATTTATATGTCGCGATGAGGTGGGGTGATTGACACAGTCACTGAGGAAAGGAATACAGGCATCAGGCTATTGCCTCAGGGTTACATGAACAGTAGCACTGTGGATATCTTGTCAGTCTGATAACCAGAAGAACTACTGTACAACTAACAAGTGGGAAGGGTATACAGTGTTGATAAAGTGGACAAATAAATGATTAATATTCCAGGCAGTATGGAATAGAATGGTGACACTTGGCCACATTACTCAGAATGGTGCAATTTAAAATTACGCACTGTTCATTTGTGAAATTTTCCACTAATATTTTAAGACTGTGGTTGACATAAACAATTGAAACCACAGAAAGCAAGCTACCAGATAAGGGCAACTTCTATGATAGCACCTACTTCACAGGGCCATCTTAAGAGCACCTAGCACACTGCCTACCAACAGATAAGAGCTCAGTAAATGTTAGCTTCTAGCTACCTTAGCTACTAAGTGGGAAATTCAATGAATTACACAGGAAAGAAATGACTAGCAACTTGAGAGATACTCTGGGAATATCTCTTCCTGCTATTTGCTATCCTATATGATAAATAGTCATAGTAATATAGTCTATTAGCCAGTGGCTTAAAAAAACAAATTTAGAATTGAAGTAAAAAATACAACTTACATCATACCTCTCTCTGTCTCTATCTCTGTCTTCTCTGTCTGTCTCTATTCCTCTCTCTCTCTTTCTCTCTCACACACACACACAAATAAAATAAAATTTCATGAATCTAGCAATTAGTAAGTGGTTTTCACTTTTTGTGTTGTTGTTTGGGACAGAAACTCACTGATCAACTCATTGTGGCCTTGAACTTGAGATATTCCAATCTCCCCCTTCTAATAGGTCACATTTAGAAAGGAATAGATAGACCAGGTCACCTTTAGCTTTCACTATAAAGAAGCACATTCTCATCCACAATATCAAGACCAGACTCAGTCTGGGAAATATCCACTGCCACTTCCTCAACCTTAGAATCAGTGTTAGATCCTCCTATCCTATTTCCCAGCTTTGAATCCCTATTCCTGCCACACAACCACAAGGAAAAGCATTATACTTTTGCCGAATCTTAATGAGTAATTACTGGCAACCCATTTCCCTTTTATCAAGATTTTTAAGATAAAACCTTCCATTATCAGATGTAGGAGTAAAGTTATGGCTTAAAAATTTGTACTTACGGTTCTACCAGGTTTCCAGTGCACTTATTATCAGGTGAAAAGTGCAATCAATGAGAAAAGCTTTTCCTGGCATGCTAGTAGGATGAGCCTCAACCCTACACCAACATGGAAGTGATATTCATCAGCACAAACCACATTTTTTATGGTGGTGATTTTACTTTTAGTAATGAAGTACTTCACCATCTTGCTATTTGGGTAGGGCCAAAAGAATACTTTCTCAAAGTACAAAGTACAGACAATAGTTTGGTAGTTCTACAAATAGATCATTATTATTTTGATGACATGTTGCATATCCAAGTCCTCTATAAAAATCAGCTACATCCTTTCCAACTGACCATTTTGAAAAACTTATTAAAGGGAGTGCACAGACAAGGCATCATGCCAAGGGAGGGGCAGAATCCAGAGGGCCAAGGAGCCTCCTGGGATTCCTAGGCCCAGCATGAAGAAGCAGGGCTTTGAGGCCACACTGTTTCATAACATCTTATTCTTTTTAGAATTATCTCACAATGGCCTTAATTTCCAAAGAAAATATCAGAGATTTCTGAACATCCTCAGATCAACTCAACATGTACTTTCTTTCAACTTTTGAAAGTCACTAAATGGTTCCCTTCTGCATGTATAACTCTTCCCTAGGCTCAGTGCAGAGCTCCAGTATTAATTAAATCAGAAAACATAGAAACTAGCATTTATGAGCTCTTTGATGGGCCAGGCCCTCTGTATTTCTCATTTGATTCCCATAGCAATTTGATCAGTAGATTTTATTATTTTTTCAATATATGTATGGAGATTCTGTAGTTTAGAGAGCTTAAGAATTTAAATACATGGAAGAGAAAGGATTGGAACTAAGGCAGACTGACTCCAGATACCATGATCTCTTTTTTGGTGCAAAATTGGTATGAAAAACTCAACCATAAGGTAGATTATGATGGACTAAATAGTTGGTGACAAATACTGCCAAGAGCCAGCTGAAAAAGGACATTTATTTTTCATTTTTGATTCCTGTAGATATATAATATTCCCGTGCTATTTAAAGAATGACATTAGAAGAGGACCTTCAACGAAATGTGTTTTGTGGATGTGACATGTTCTTTTTTCTCCCTTCATGCCTTCTCACAAGTACCATTGATTTTCCTTTAGTAGGAGTTACATCTAGTAGTTTCACAGAGAACACTGCCTAAGACCCACCAGATTTATTTCAAATCATGTCCTCATCTATGGCTTACTATCTTTACCATGCATGTAGACATTTTGGCTATTTTTAGACAATATTGCTTCCATTTATTATGCTCAATGTCTAACAAAGATGTTCAGTTTTTTTCTTTCCCTCTATAACTCCATTTAGTAATTCTGATAGCAAAGAGGATGTTAAACTTCTTCTTTCCTAGACAAAATAATTTGGATTTCCAAAAAAATTATGTAGAGGAATATTTGTGCTCTAACTTATTGAAGTATGCCTCTATATTATGTGTGTGTGTGTGTGTGTGTGTGTGTGTGTGTGTGTGTGTACAGAAGAACACTGCATCAGGAGCTGTCATGTTCAGTGGTACAATGGGCCTTTCAGATATCTAAACAGTTGGTAGAAGTGGGCACTGGTGTGTACTGAAATAATTTTGTATCTAGAGATTTCTGAGGATGAGTTTGACTTTTCCAGGTCCAGCTCATTCTAATAAATCATTAAAGCTACAAAATAATTGTTGCCATCTCCTGTAGCAAAGGCATTTTTCAGATCACAGTCCAGGATCATATAGAGTCATAAAAATGCATAGTCCTATGACTGCACCTCCTGTCTGAGGCAGGCCCTGGAATCTACACTTTAAACAAGGATCTTAGGGGATCACATTTAAAGAAACACAAGTCTCTACATCAGTACCATGAGACACCGAAGATACAAAAAAGTATCATTAGCCAAGTGCTCTTGATACATTCCTGTAACCCTAGTTACTCAGAAGACTGAGACCTGGCAAATCTTGATTCCAAGTGAACAGAAATATGACAGGTTGGAGGTATGGTTCAAGTAGTATGGCATCAAGTTTGAGCAAGAAAGTCACAAAAAATGTGAGGCTCTAAGTGCCAGAATTAGTAATACATAAATCAATAAACATCAGTATTTTACAAAGGAATGTCTGTAGAATAACAATCACATCCCATGCTCTTTTGCATGGTCAAGTTAGTTTGGGAAACTCAAGCTAATATCCTTTTTTTTTTTGTTTCCTTATGTTCTCATTGAAAGCCTTCAGGAAAGTCCTTTAGGAAAGGAAAGTCTGATTCCCAAATGTATTTCATAACATAGTTTCTTTTTGTAATAATCCTTGCTAGTCTGCCTTAGAGCCAGTATTCTTCAGGCCTTATTTGGAGAAATGCTTCCCAAAGGCCAGTGGTAGAATTCCCAGAGGCATTGAACTAAGTATAGAGACCCAGGGTCCCAACTTTGACCTTTGATTCTTAGGAATCTTTAAAGAAAGGCAAGAAACCTTTAATAATTAGCCCTCATATCTGCAAGCTATAGTTCTGCATCTCTTCTCATTAAAGTAAAACCTCACCAGGTGCCTGTGACCAAAGAAATGACGCATTATTCCTAGATTACAAATAAACAAGCAAACCTAGTTTGCCAACCTAGGTCATGTGTCTCTATGTCTTGAGCCTTATTTATGACACCCAAGTTTTAGATGACCTGGCAGCTAAGGTCCAGTAATATATCAGCTTAAATTTACTAATTGAAATTCACCAGAATTACATTCTTGTGCTAGGAGGGCTACTGCAATTTGAACTCAGGGCTTTATACTTCCAAGTGATTTTCTACTTAAGCTACCTCTGTCCACAGTTACTTTAGTTATTTTTTAGGTAGGGTTTCCTATTTTGCCAAGGCAGGCATGAGCTACAGTCTTCCCACTGATACTTTCCAAATAGCTTGGATGACAGGTGTGAACCACTATACACATATAGTTGGTTGAGTTGGGGGTCTCACTAGCTTTTGCCTACTGACCTTTGAGTATCTGAAAATAGAGGTGTGAACCCCCACACCCAGCTCTACATATTATTTCTTTCATAGGACAAGTGGTGACATTGATTGCCTGCTTGTTAAAAAATATGCATTTTTTCAGTAGTGGTAATGGGGTAACTTGAAAACAGGGGGCCCTATTCATGTCTCCTTAACCCTGTGGAGTCCAGTGGCACACAATGCTACACAGAAACACAGCAGAGGGTGACTTTGTTTCTGAAAATTGTTTTTAATCTATATGACTTCATTCATCTTTTATAAGAAATGAACTTATGATTCCTGCACTATGCATATTCTTATTAATTAATACAATTCACCAAAGTAATTATAGCAATTAAGATGCAGCCTTAGAGATACTTTTTTCTAGTATCTTTAGTCCTACTTCAAAATTTTCAGTACTATTTCTTCTACTTTCTCCCTCAGCCAAACTTAAGACCTATTGCAATTTATTTTAGAACCAAAGCCTATATTCTAGCATTGTGACAACAAGAATATTTAGATTAGTATTAAAATTGAAAGATTCAATGCTTAAAAATATCTATGACAAATTCTTCTAAATAGAAGCCTAAATGTAAGTGTACTGGGAACATTTTCTGTCTCTTTAACATCCTCTATTATCTATCATTTCTCACTCAGTGTTTATGACAAATTCAGATTACAAATTTAGATATAACTTTTAAGGATTATTGAGCACATGTAACTTCAATTTTTTTCCTATAAGTTTTAGTTTCTGTGTTTTGGTTGTTCCTAGTGCCTTTAAAGTTGTGGACATAGCAATTCCTTTAATCTAGATTAAACTGAGCCTTGTTTTCTTAGGCTTTTAACCACAGAAATATAGATATCTCTAGAAACACTCCATTCTCCACCCTAAGACTGCAATCTGTTTTGCAATAACTGATCCAGAGAAAATAAAAATGCATCATGTTTGAAGTCTACCCTACTCAAGGGTTCATTGTGTCTCACTTTGAGTCATATTATACTTTCATTATATCTAGAAAAACAATTTGGGTAATAAAAGTGCCAAATGTTAACTCAAGCTATAAACATACACTGGCATATTTACATCGTGCATCAAACTTTTCTAGATTTCTAAATACCTCTTTCTTTACACTAAATGTTTTGTACCTTGACTTATGGTATGTATTAATTAGTTCTGATTAATAAAAATTAGAAACCCTAATTGGACCCTAGTCGAGGTTTTGTTGCATTAAATGAATCTACTGGTCATCAAAATACATTTTTAAAGGGAGTTTAGGCTAATATATCAACAAATGAGGAGCTATAAACTTGATTAATATACACATTAGACTTTCCTTATCACATTTTGTTGGCAGTTTTTATCCGGTCACAGCCGAAATTCCATTGAGTTCTTTCTGCTTTTGTATAAAATACAGATTATGTGGAGACAGCAGTCTGAGCAACTGGAGTTTCATCTTGTCTGCCCATTAATTATTAATCCTGTTTCAGTCCTTCTTATCTACTGCTGGTGAGAGATGGAGGGCTGTATTTTTACAGTCATTTTCCAGTAAGAAAACAGGCTGTATGGTGTCTCTGTACTTGGCAATAGAGAAAGGATCAAAAGTACTGCTGTTAGTATGAAAATGTTAAAAAGGAATGTTCTAACTCACTAATTTTGTCATTGTACTCAAGGGTGGTATGATTTTTGGAGAATAAACAAGAGCACATCTCTCTTTGATTTCTTTATTCAGAATACCATCATCTCAAAGACATTAAATGCAGGCCTGGAAACTATATATTATACAGGCACATCCATATGGATACATTTTAATTTTATGTGTCACGTTCTTGACTTGCTCTTCTCAAAGAGGAACAATGTAAGTTAGAACCAAAGCTACAACAGAAGGTACACAAGACAGGTGACCTTGTGCAAGTGATTACTATGCTCCATCCCATCTAGAGACAGCATGAAGATACATAGGTTACAGGGTAATGGAAAAGACTTAAGAAACATAGGTAGCTTTCAAGTGAGGCAAATCAGTGCCAGTAATCCCTGAAATCTAATGTTTTGTTAACTAAAATCAGTGAGGTACACGACCTTTATTTTCAACAGGAAATAAAATAAAAACAGAAAAAGTTGATTTAAAGAGTACTTCAACTTAATTTAATTTGAGCTAGAGACTGGGAGATGATGAAATGGAGAATGCATGAGTTCCAAAAACTTCCAAACTTAGTATTTTATTTCTATTTGATTAAATAATTTTAAAGTTGGAGATCAGATTAAGTAGAATAATATTTGAGATATATAAACACTTACCTGTGATTACATGTATATCATAGATAGATCACTTTAAGTTTTCTCCTATGTTCAATTTCTCTTTTAGAAAAAAAATTGCTATTAATGAGTGTGTGAAAGAATCTCGCAGGATGTGAGAAAACACACATACACACACACTTTTTTAAACATCTATATGCATCAAATGACCAACTGTTTGCAACCACTAACTGCCCCAAGAATCTATTCCCAGCTCTATCTCTCTCTCTCTCTCTCTCTCTCTCACTCACTCTCTCTCTCTCTCTTTTAGAGAACACAATCCTCATGTTCTGAGGTTTAAGACTCATGGTCACCTACTCTCTCTTATAGTCAAGTATAAGCAATTGATGCAGTTCTTGCCATGTGATACAACTGATATATGTAACTTCTGGGTAGTATCATTAGAGCAAAATCCATTTGCCTTTTATGCCTCTTATGTTTCTTTCTCACAGGTTGGATATGAGTCAAGGGCCCTTTCTCAATCATGTGGACAGGAGTAAAATCCTAGGAATTTGCAGTTAAGTGACAAAAATGGCTCCTGGGCCCCTGGAGGCCCTTGAAGAAAAAAAAATGAACCCACTTATATACTCCATGCACAGCAAATAGAGCTTCTATAATGTTCTAGGCATTCCATTTAGGGTTTCTTTCTTGCTACAATTTGCCTTAACTTTAACCTTGAACTTACGAATACTTATGTCTTCAAAAATTTGACCTGCTTTCAAGCTAGTAATTTCTGTGATCAGTAGTACTGATTTTGTAGTAGTCAACCAGATAAAAAAAGAAAAGATAATTTTTTTATTTTTCTGCATTTTAAAATTATCTTTACGTAGTTGTACAAAGGAGTTGCCATTGAACAAAGCAGTTTATGATTATAATATTTCTTGGTCAATGTCACCCCTTTCAATATCTCACTCATCCTTCCCTTATCCCACCCTTCCCTCACTCTTCTTAATTTTGTAGGATATACATTAGATTATTGACTGCATTTTTCCAGCCCATTCCTTTCCAGTACCTGCTTCCTGGTATTTTGTTGAACTTAAGACCTGGAAAAATTATGTTAAGTGAAGTAAGTCAGGACCAGAGAGACAAAGGATGCATGTTTTTCCTTATATGTAGAAGCTAGATTAGCTTATAAACTTAAAAGTAAATATGTTGGGTAGTAGGCAAGTACATACACATGTATTAACTGAAATATGGTAGATTCAAGGGAGAATTCAAGTAGTGTAATTCCTTAGAAAAGCAAAGTCAACGTTCAGCAAAATAAAACACCAGGAAAAGATAACATTATAAAGAAAAATTTCTTGTGAAATAAAATAGTGTTGGAGGTAGGTGCTGGTGGCTCACGCCTGTAATCCCAGGAACCCAGGAGGCTGAGATCTGAGGATTGTGGTCAAAGCCAGTCCAGGTCGAAAAGTCTGTGAAATTCTTACCTCCAATAAACTACTCAGAAAAAGCCAGAAGTGGCGCTGTGAGTCAAGTAGTAGAGCACAGTCAAGTAGCCTTGAGCACAGAGGCTCAGGGGCAGCTCCCAGGCCCTGGGTTCAAGCCCCAGAGCTGGCAAAGAAGAAAAATGGATAAACAAAGAAATGAAATAGCATTGGCATTTCCCCATCCTCTTGTAGTGCTAGGGAAGCACACAGACAAATGAAGCAAAAACAAGGACTATGTAAGTAGAAATGTTTTGTTAGTGTTTTCCTGGATTATCACCTATCTTAGTGATAGACAATAATTTGGACTTTGGCACCAATATAATGGTTGAGCTTAATTCCCTCTACAATGTGCAGTTGGGAGACTTCTCCCAACCAGATGAATTATGTGAGCCTTCATGATTCACTCTTGGCATTAGCACAAAATAAGTCTAGATAACTGCTAATTGTACAAACTGTTAAGAGTATATCTAATCACACTTATCCATTTCTATCATTTATTTATCTATATCTATGTCTATCTATCTATCATTGATCTATCATCTATCATAAGATAGATATCATAGATAGATAGACCGACCATCCCCAATGTTTAGCTTTATTTCCCTCTCAACTATCATCTTGACACTTCATATACAGTTAAGAAAAGGAATATATTTGTACTTAGGTTGTTGTTTGGGCATGTATGTTTATTTGTCACTTCATGACTGTGAAAAATATTTCCAACGTACACTACCGAGCAAATCATAGCATAAAAAGTGTTCTGTGCTGAATAAGAAACCATACAAGTATTCAAGGGCAACATTTATGTCCTATTCTTTAACTAAGTGATCTTCCTGCTGTTATTAACCAAAAATTCCCAGCAACTACTCATGTGATGCTCCTAAATGATGCTGAAAGTATTAGGAGGAACGAATTGAGCTATGATAGTTGTTTTATTTTTTTTTTGGTAGCATCTGAATTAGTTTCTTGGGTGAAGCTCTTGTTGATCTTTAAAATGTGGTAGTGAGAGATCTGTCTCATGACAGAAAGACCAAAATCAGGAAACTTAAGGAAAATAACAAACTCAGAGGATAGTGGCTCAAACAAGAACATTCGTACTAAATAATGAAGAAGAATGTAAACAGATAAGAGATTCCAAGGCTCCAGACCTTTAAAAGGCTGAAAGAGGGATGGCAAAGATAAAAAGTGATAAGACCTGTCAGGAAGAGCAAAGTCAATGTGTGTACATTATTCAGTTTAAGGAATTAGAGTCACAAGGTCAAGTATGGGTAACATTAAATATGAATAATGAGGAATAAAATAAGTAAAAAGCAAGCTTGCTTCATAAATCAGTTCCAGAGCAACTTGGCTGTGGGGAGGAGAAAGGAGACTGGAGGATAACACATTTTAGCCTGTTGAAATGTCAACATCTATTACTAATTACTAAATATCAGTGTGCTCCTGAAAAATCCTAGAGCTTGGGGTGGTAAAACAGTGTATTCCATCTACCCATGGGAAATATCTAATTTCTACCTTAAAAGGCTCTTACACTAAACACAAAACAGCAACACAAAATGCTTGATTTAGGAGTAAAGGGCATAAGAGGGCAAGACGAGAGAAAGTTCATGAGGCCTTCACCATATCCATTATCCCAGGATGATCACTTAGCTGGCTTTGGAGAGGGCCTTATTTCTTCCTATTTGTTTGAGTAGACAGTATAAAATATAAAGCTGCTAAAACAACAACCAAAGGTAATTCACACCTTTAATTTTACCTACTCAGTAGCCAGAGATTGGGAGGATCACAGTTCTAGGTCAGCCAGACAGAAAACAAAAGTGTGTTATCCCCTATTTCAACCAATGAAAATTTAGACATGGTAGTATGTGGGTGTGGGGGTGCATGCCTGTCATCTGAGTTACACTGGGCAGTGTAAATATGTGGATCAGGAAGCCAGGGTATAAATGTAAGACCTTATTTAAAAACAAACAAACAAACAAACATAAAAAGGGTTGGTAACCCGATTTAGGTGGTAGAGTGCCTGCCTACAAGTGCAAGGGTCTCAGTCCAAATCCTAGTACTGCCAAAAAGGAGGCGAGAAAGAAGGAGGGAGAGGGAAGGAAAAGAGTATGAATGAAACTTTGGTCAACAGTCCATATGCTGAGGTTCAGAGCCAGAATTACTGCTCTTCCCCCGACCCCAAGGCTGTAGTGTTAGGAAGGACAGGGAAGAGGAGGCACTGGAGTTGGTCACCGAAAGCAGATCCACAGTTCAACTTGAACTGCCCCACACGTGGAGAGTGTGGTGATGAATAAGCACGCATCCAGGCAAGCAGTTCAAACAGGAGGAGGATGAGTGATGATGAAAATGATTCAGTGCCCTTAGAACTGACTTATTTGAGGCACAGAATGCGAAGAAAATAAAGAAGTGTCCACATTTATCAAAATACTCGGCAAAGGATAAGGCAATGCATAATTAGGGAGAACAAATCATTGGGACAGGGTAAAGGAAAGAGGTAAAAGGCAATATAAAAAGAAGAAATCTAGAGAGGCCAGGGCAGCACTATAACACAGCAGATAAATCCATTCTTGGTGAATTATAGTCAGCACAAATCAATCTCCAGTATTAGCGTTCATTTAATCCAAAGGAACACTGAGTTTGGAAAACATTGTCCTTTACCTGTTCTTGAACCTCATTCACAGGCTCTTTCTCCTTTTTGGGTAAAGCTGACACCCAGCAGATACACACAGCATCTGGCCAGGTACACACCTGTGCCACACTGGAGGATGGTGTTTATAATACATTGGTTGTTACGTGTTTTGTTTTCTTAATGTTCAATTACTCCATAATATTCTGAATTCATTTGAACTAAGCTTTTAATGATATCATTTGTGCCTTCATTTTGATACTGTCTTAATTCTAGCATTTTTCCCTTACCCAGAATAATCTTTTTAAACCACCATTTACATCATGACATCCAGAAAGTCTAGAGAAATAAGAGATTCCTACTAACTTATAATTAAAAATGGTACATGAGCACAGGGAAAAATCCAAAACAATCATTAGTCACTGAAGTTTCATAGTGTATTTATTAAGGTAACACATACCTCATCCTATGCTAGTTGATACATTCACCTAAGCTAGTATGTTCTCCATGAATCTTACCTACAGAATTTCATTCACAAAGAAATATGCATAGAATTCACATCTGACAGGCTATTTTATCCACATTATATATAAACATTAGTTGAGAAAATATAGCTGAACCAATGTACATTTTATGAAAGAGAAGTTCAGCTTATTAACTTCTATTATTTAGAAGCCATATCTCAAAAATTGCCAGTGTAGTATAAATTTATAAAGCCACTGGTATAAGTTCTATACTATAGTCACACGTGTACAAGCATGTATAATTTTTATCAAATTGCAAAAATGGTTCTCCACAGGAACAAATGAAGAGTTAAGTTTGGCAAATCTGACAATCTGCTTAGTTTGTGGGAGACTTCCTTGGGGAATGGCTTGTGAAGGGTGTGGGAGGAGCATTACTTGTTGTGAACACACCAGCAGACAGAGATTTGGAGGACAGGTAGAGCCCTTTTGGGCCTCAAAGCTCACTGTACAGGCAACTGTACTAGGTAGTTAGTGGAGTTGGTCCTCTTCATCTTGTTTTGTCCTGACTTTCCACTAGGTGGAAGATGAGAGCATTTTGCTTTCCTCTTAGCTTCATATTTGGCATTTGTATTTGAATCTGAAGATAGAACATTTAAAAGTTATTTCTTCCTAACAAATATTTATGCCACAATAGTATATTATTAATATAAATTTAATAATATGATGTTACCATGAATAATATGAAAATGCCATTTATTTTTTACTCTTGAGAAGTGGGAAAGCGAAACTGCACTCAAGCTGGAGCTGACAGATGCAGAGGCTTTTCACTGTGGCAATTGTCCTGGAAGAGGTTCTGGGGGAGTAAACGGGTGACAGGGTCAATACCACATCTTAGTATTAGTCTTGAGAAGCTCCTCCTTATTTAGTTCCAGATGAGGGAATTGCATCTGGTATAACTGGTCAGTTCATGTATCTAGAGTTTCTGGTATGATTGGATATATTTGCCAATGTAATTGTTTACATGCACAAATAAATTATCAGTCTAGGTGTTTCCTATAAACAGTGGGTCTAAAGGGTGTTCAGTGTGAAAAGGCTCAGCTTTGGGGTCAAGTTGTTCAAGGTTAGAATCCTAGCCCATGTGTCATTGAAAATGGTTACTTTGAATTTCACTGTCTGTCTATGTAATATAAAGATATTACATTCTGGTGAGGACTATGGTACTGTATATGGAAACTCAAAGTATTCTTGATATATGGAGAGTACTTGGTCAGTATTTATAATTTCTTTCCACCCAGGAGAAATTGTGGAGACATTTTGCATTAAATATACTAATTTTGCTAGGTATCAGTGGCTTATGCCAGTTTTCCTAATTACTCAAAAAGCCGAAAACAGAGGATCACAATTCACCAAGTTCCTGGGCAGGAGAGTGCATGGAATCTCCAATTAATCAAAGAGAGAAAGAGAGAAACAAAGAGAGAAAGAGAGAAAGAAAGAAAGAAAGGAAGGAAGGAAGGAAGGAAGGAAGGAAGGAAGGAAGGAAAGAAGGAAGGAAGGAAGAAGCAGCCAGAAGTGGAACTGTGGCTCAAGTGTTAGATTGCTAGCCTTGAACAAATGAGCTCACAGACAGTGACCAGGTCCTGAGTTCAAGTCCAAGTCCCAGGACAGGCAACAAAACCAAAACAAAAAAAGAAATAACAACAAGGAATCCCTAATTTACTAGCTGGGCATATGTAGCTCATGACATCATTTCAAAGATAGTGCATGCAGGAAGTGTATGAGATTCTTTTGTGTTTTTTTCCCAAAATTTTATTATCAAACTGATGTACAGAGAGGTTACAGTTTCATACGTTAGGCATTGGATACATTTCTTGTACTGTTTGTTACCTTGTCCCTCATTCCCCCTACCCCCACCCCCTTTCACTTTCCCCCGATGAGGTACTCAGTTCACTTACACCAAACCATTTTGCAAGTATTGCTTTTGTACTTGTCTATTTTTACGCTGTGTCGCTCGATTTTGGTATTCCGTTTGAATTTCCTAGTTCCAATACCAGGATAGATGGTTTCCAATATACTCAGGTAAGAATAAAGACATAGTGTAGATATAACCACAGGAGAGTGATACAAGAACATCATCAATAGTAGAAGCAACAGATACACGTCACGTTGAAAGTAGTTACAACTGTGATATAACAATCGTTTCCATAACATGGAGTTCATTTCACTTAGCATCATCTTATGTGATCATAAGGGTATAGCTATTGGGATCTTGTGATGCTCTGCTCTGACTTGCCTAAACCTGTGCTAATTATTCCCAATAAGGGAGACCATAGAGTCCATGTTTCTTTGGGTCTGGCTCACTTCACTTAGTATAATTTTTTCCAAGTCCTTCCATTTCCTTACAAATGGGGTAATGTCATTCTTTATGATAGAGGCATAAAATTCCATTGTGTATATGTACCACATTTTCCTGATCCATTCGTCTACTGAGGGGCATCTGGGTGGGTTCCAGATTCTAGCTATGACAAATTGCGCTGTGATGAACATTGTTGTACTGGTGGCTTTGCTGTTATTTTGTTTGTGGTTTTTTGGATAGATACCAAAAACTGGGGTTGCTAGGTCATAGGGGAGTTCTATATTTAGCCTTCTGAGGAATCTCCATACTGCTTGCCAGAGTGGCTGAACCAGTTTACATTCCCACCAACAATGAAGTAGGGTTCCCTTTTGGCCACATCCGCTCCAACAATTGTTATTGTTAGTTTTCCTGATATAGGACATTCTTACTGGGGTGAGATGGAATCTCAATGTTGTTTTGATTTGCATTTCTTTTATGGCCAGTGATGTAGAGCACTTTTTCATATGTCTCTTGACCATTCTCATTTCCTCATCAAAGAAGTCTCTTTTTAAGTCTGTAGCCCACTTGATGAGGGGGCTATTGGTTCTTTGCGGTTTTGTTTTGGAGGAAGGTAATTTTTTTAGTTCTGCATATATTTTAGATATGAGGCCTTTGTCCATTGAATGGCCGGTAAAGATCTTCTCCCAGTCTGTGGGGTTTCTGTTTATCTTGCGAGCTATGTCCTTTGCAGTGCAGAAGCTCTGCAGTTTGAGGCATTCCCATTTGTCCAACCTTTCCATGATTTGTAGCCTTTCTGGGTCTTTGTTAAGGAAGTTCCATCCTGCGCAAAAGAGAGCAAGTGTTTCTCCTACTCCTTCCATTAGTATTTTCAGGGTGTCTGTTTAGATTTTGAAGTCTTTAATCCATTTGGAATTGATTTTGGTGCAGGGTGATATATAAGGATCTAGTTTTAGTTTGTTGCATGTGTTGAACCAGTTTTGCCAGCACCATTTGTTAAAGAGGCTATCTTTCTTCCAAACTATTGTGTTAGCTCCTTTATCAAAGATTAAGCAGGCATAGTTCTGTGGGTTCATTTCTGAGTCTTCAATTCTGTTCCATTGGCCTTCAGGCCTGTTCCGGTGCCAATACCAAGCTGTTTTTATTAGTAGAGCTGTATAATTCAGCTTGAAGATGCGTATTGTAATTCCTCCAGCACTATACTTTCTGCTTAGGATTGTTTTTGCTATTCTAGGTCTTTTATTGTTCCATATGAATTTCTGGATTGCTTCCGCTATTTCATTAAAAAATGGTGTTGGGATATTAATGGGTATTGCATTGAATTTTTAGAGAGCCTTTGGCAATATTGCCATTTTGATTATATTAATCCTCCCAATCCAGGAGCATGGGAGGTTTTCCATTTCCTTAGCTCTGACTTCATTTCGTTTTTCAAGCTTTTTAAAGTTCTCATCAAAGAGGTCTTTCACTTCTTTGGTTAAGGGTATTCCTAGGTAATTTATGTTTTGGGGGGGCTATTGCAAAAAGAGTTGCTTTCCTGATTTCAGCCTCCGTCTTCGGGTCGTTAGCATAAAGAAAGGCCATTGATTTTTTAGGGTTTATTTTATATCCTGCAACTTTTCCAAATTTTGGATCAGCTCTAGTAGCTTGGGGATAGAGTCTATGGGGTTCTTTAGGTATAGGATCATGTCATCTGCGAAGAGAGAAAGTTTAACTTCATCTTTTCCTATTTGGATCCCCTTTATATTTTCTTCTTGCCTAATTGCTCTGGCAAGGAATTCTAGTACTATGTTGAAGAGCAGGGGAGAGAGTGGACATCCCTGCCTTGTTCCTGATTTTAAAGGGAATGGCTTTAGTTTTTCACCATTTAGAGTTATACTTGCTGTTGGTTTGTCATAAACTGCCTTGATTATATTCAGGAATGTTCCCCTAAATCCAAGTTTTTCCAGGGCATTTAGCATAAATGGGTGCTGTATTTTATCGAACGTTTTTTCCACATCCAGAGATAAAACCATGTGGTTCTTTATCTTGCTCCTGTTGATCTGGTGGATTACATTAATTGACTTGCGTATATTAAACCAACTTTGCATCCCTGGGATGAATCCAGTTTGATCGTGGTGTATGATTTTTTTGATGACCTGTTGAAGTCGATTGGCCAGAACTTTATTGAGAATTTTTGCGTCTATGATCATCAGGGAAATCAGTCTATAGTCCTCTTTCCATGATGAGTCCCTGCCTGGTTTGGGGATGAGGGTTATACTGGCTTCATAGAATGTGTCTGGTAGTGAACGTTCTCTTTCTATTTCTTTGAAGAGTTTGAAAAATATTAGTGTGAATTCTGTTTTGAAGGCCTTGTAGAATTCTGCAGTGAATCCATCTGGACCTGGGCTTTTCTTGCCATTTATTGCCATTTCTATTTCTATACTGGATATGGGTCTGTTTAGAAGGTTTAAATCTTCATGGTTGAGTTTGGGATATGAATTTTTTTCTGGGAAATCATCCATTTCTTCCAAGTTCTCCCATTTGTTGGCATAAAGGTTTGCAAAATAGTCCCTTATTATTTTCTCAATTTCGGTTATTTCTGTGGTGATATTACCTGTTTCATCTCTTATCTTGTTCATTTGAGTGTGCTGCCATCGCTTTTTGGTCAGGAATGGCAGGGGTCTATCTTGTTGATTTTTTCAAAGAAACAACTCTTAGTTTTGTTGATTCTTTCGATGTTTTTTTGGTCTCTAATTGATTTAATTCTGATTTGATTTTAATTATTTGCTTCCGTCTATTGACTTGGGGTTTGGCTTGTTGTTCTCTTTCAAGGAAATTAAGGTGCTTCCTTAAATTATTGAGTTGCTGTTTCTCCAGTTTGTTGGTGTATGCATTCAGAGATATAAATTTTCCTCTGAGTACTGCCTTTGCTGTGTACCAAAGGAGCTGGGACTTTGTGTCCTCATCTTGGTTAAATTCCATAAACATTTGAATTTCCACTTTAATTTCTTCAATGACCACTGATGGTTCAGCAGTGTGTTGTTTAGTCTCCATGAATTGTAGGATTTTCTGCGGTGGCTGTTTGAGTTGAGCTCTAATTTTATTCCCTTGTGGTCTGAGAGAATAAAGGGAATGGTTTTGATACTTCTGAATTTGTACAGATTTTCGTGGTCCCCTAAGATGTGATCTATTTTGGAGAATGTTCCACGTGCTGCGGAGAAGAATGTGTATTCTGTTGTTGCTGGGTGGAATATTCTGTAGATGTCGGTTAAATCTAGTTGGTCTATGCAATTATTTAGTTCTGTGATTTCTTTGTTCAGTTTTTTGGCATGTTGATCTGTCCAGAGGTGATAGTGGAGTGTTAAAGTCCTCAACAATCAATGTGTTTGGGTCTATGAGTGTTTTTAGAATTAGTAGTCTTTGTTTGATGAAGTTGGGTACTCCTGCATTTGGTGTATAGATATTTAGAATGGTTATATCTTCCTGTAGGAGTGATCCATTTACTAGTATGTAGTACCTTCTTTGCCTTTTCTTACCTTTTTTAATTTGAAGTCAATTTTGTATGATACTAGGATTGCAACTCCAGCCTGCTTATGGGGGCCATTTGCTTGATAGATTTTATTCCAGCCTTTCACTTTTAGAAGATGTTTACTTTTGCTGGATAGATTTGTCTCTTGGAGGCAGCAGAAAGACAGATCTTTATTTATTTATTTATTTATTTATTTATTTATTTATTTTTTTGGCCAGTCCTGGGCCTTGGGCTCAGGGCCTGAACACTGTCCCTGGCTTCCTTTTGCTCAAGGCTAGCACTCTGCCACTTGAGCCACAGCTCCACTTCTGGCCGTTTTCTGTATATGTGGTGCTGGGGAATCGAACCCAGGGCCTCATGTATATGAGGCAAGCTCTCTTGCCACTAGGCCATACCCCCAGCCCCCAGATCTTTATTTTTGATCCAACTTATGAGCCTATGTCGTTTGACTGGAGAATTAAGTCCACTAATGTTGAGAGTTAGGATTGAGAGATGATCGTTGGTTCCTTTCATTATCACTATCTTGTTAAAAGCTGTGTCTTCCCATTTCTTGATTTAAGGTTTACTATTTAGGGTTCATTTCTCTGTCTGTATTGGGATCTTGATTATTTTCCCTGTATAGTAAATCTTTGCGGACTTTCTGTAAAGCTGGTTTGATGGTGATATATTGTTTCAGTTTTTCATTAATGTGGAAGACTTTTATTTGACCTTCGGCTATGAATGAGAGTTTGGCTGGGTACAATATTCTTGGTTGGTAGTTATTTTTATTTATTGTTTGGTATACCTCATTCCAGGTTCTCCTTGCTTTCATGGTCTCTCCTGAGAAGTCTGGGGTAATTCTGATTGCTTTTCCTTTATTTGTGATTTTTTTTCTTCTCCCTAACAGCTTTAAGGAGTCTTTCCTTGTACTCTACTGATCCTCTTTTGATCACATCGTGTCGGTGGGATGTCATATTCTGGTCTGGTCGGTTTGGGGTTCTAAATGCTTCTTGTATCTCTATAGGCCTAGCCTTCTGGATAGTTGGGAAGTTCTCAGCTAATATTCTGTTAAATAGGTTGCCTATCCCATTAACTTCTTTTTCCAAGTGTTCCTCAATACCTATTATCCTTAAATTGGGCTTCCTGATTGTGTCTTGAATCTCCTGTAGCGATCTGTTATGTTGATTGGACTGGATTTGTATTGATTTTTGACCTTTCTCCATAGATTCTAGGGAATCTTCAGCTCCTGAGATTTGATCCTCTGCTTCAGTTATCATGACTGTAGGCTAGCTTCTTGATTTTGAATCTCTTTTCCTTCTGATTTGTCTTTCCTGATGATTTACATGTCATCTCTTAGGTCTTGCATGGACTTCTTTACTTCATTAATTTGGTTTTGAGTGCTGTCTCAAAAATCTTTTACCTGGGTAGCTATCTTTTCATTTGATTCTTGAATTTCATTTATATTTCTATTTGTTGAGGCCATTAAATCATCTATTACTTTATGGGAGGATTGCTTTATTGAATCAAACTTTTCATTTAACATGTTTATCAGTAGACTTTGTAGAGTATTTTGAGGGTTCTCTTCTTTGTCTTTGATTGACAGCTCTGTTTCCTGCTGGTTGTGAGTGGGAGAAAAGACTCCATTGTTTGGCATCTTTCTTGTGTTTCTTCTGCCCATTTGGATTGGGAATACCAAGCTACAAGCACCTGTGAGCACCGTGTAAGACCCAAAGCAGCCCTTACCAAGCACTGTTGTGTAAATCTTATAAGTTCACAATTATATACAGATACCTTGTATACCTGTCTATAAACTTAGATTTGGTGTTCCTAAAGAATACAGTTTCACTATAACAACCGATCCTGGGCCGTGTATTCAGTAGTTACTTATTTACTTTTACAACCCTATGAGCAATTCTTGTTCTTATATTAAGTTCTTTTAGGACTGGCTTTCTCTATGCACCCCTTTGATTCACTCTGATTAAGCAGGCATACCCTCTATCCAATAACCAGGAGTCAATGGAACCTAGAGGTCCTTGCAGTACTTTAGTAGGGAAAGTTAGAGGTAGTAAAGAGAATAGAGTAAAATGTATTGGGGGTGTGTGATTATTTTGGTTTAATTTCAGTGACGTGGAAACCTGGAGAAGAGTAGAATCAGTAGAAAGAACAAGGTTAAAATGATAGATAATGGAGAGTTAGCAGACAAGAGTGGAGGTGTTATTCATAGGAAAGTAATTTTTAAAGAAAGAGAACGCAAATAGAGAAATAAAGAAAAAATACTGGAAGACATGCACAAAACAGAGAAAAATTATTGTAAAAAACATAAAATAATAAATAAAAAGGAAAAAAAAAACAGAAAAACGAACAACCAAAAAAAAAACCAACTTGATAAAACAAACAGGTAAAAATGGAAAACAAAAAAAGTGAAAAAAATTTAAGAAAAATTAAGAAAAAAAGTTTAAAAATTTTTTGAATAGAAAAAAAAGGAGTCCTCCTTGTTTGGGTGGTCTGTCCCCTGTCTCTGGTTGCCTTGCGATGGTCTGCAGTCTATTTTCCTGATTGGCTGGTTTGACTTGCTTTCAGTTTGCAGGGGGTGGATCTGTTCTGACCCTTCTCCCCTGTTGGTGCAATCCTGGGTCATTGTGGTTCGCACAGTTTTCAGGTAGGACTTGGGTGTCGTCTGTAGATGGGAACATGAGCAGTCTTGGGAACCGTGGCTCCTCTGTCTGCTGTGGGGCTGTGGCCTCTAACCCCTGGCTGTGAATAAGCTGTGTACTCAGCATGGCAGGGCGCCTCTGGCCTGGTTTACCTGGCTGAGAGTTGCTTGCCTGGGGAAGGTTTCTCCCTCCTGGGCGGAGTGGCCGCCTGGCAGAGTTGGCTATGGAATTCAGCTCCATTTCACGCTGGGAGTTGGGCTTCCTCTGTGACGGGACCATTTGTCTGTCTCGGGAACTGTTTGTTCCCCTGTCTGGTGTTTCCAGGCCACCGGTAGCTGCTTGCAGCTTTTGCTTTAAATTTGGAAATTCCGGCAGGCAGGGTGGGGCACCTCTGGCTAAGCTGTGGCCCAGAATGAGCCTCCCACCTGGGCAGGGGGCATTCTCCTGGGCAGAGTTGGCTCTCACTGGTCGGTCTCTCTTGCCCTTTTCGAAGATGGCTCCTTTGTCCTCACTTTCCCCAGGGCCATTTTTGTTCCAGTCTGGTCTAACCCTATGCCAGTGTTAAAGATAGCACATTGCTCTGTTGGTGGGGGAAGGGCTACCTTCCAGAAGCTGCTCTGTGGGCGCGAGTGAGAATATCTTTCGTGGGGTTCTCACGCTTTCTCTGCGATTTCAGCCCGTCTGTGCTCAGCCACTGTCTGGTGGATTTCTCACTGGTCTATGCTGTGTGCTTTAGCCGTGCGGAGTGCGGGTCACTGTGCTGGGTGCTGTGCCTGCGCCGGCACAGATGCAGTGGCAGGACACTGCCCGGAGCTCAAATCTGTGTTTTCAGATGAGCAATGTCGATTTTTCCTTCCTGTCCAGAATCCCTGTACTGTTAGAATTTGCTCTGAATGTCCTTCAGGAATATATGTTAAAATGCACGGAGCGTCTTTGCAACTATGTAGTACTGGATTCTGAAGAGATTGCTCAAATTCCATTCTGTGGGGAAATTGACTGTGAAGAGTGGATCAAAAAGACCACTGCCAGGGATCAGGATCTTGAGCCTGGTGCTCCATTCATGGGTGCTAAAAGCCTTTGTATCCCTTTCAAGCCACTGTGTGAGCTGCAACCTGGAGCCAACTGCATCTGTGGCAAGAACCCTGCCAAGTTCTACACTTTGTTTGGTCGGAGTTATTGAAAGATAAAACCAAGTCGCTCTCTAGTCCTCCTTACTTTTCAACAATTTGACACTAATAATCTTCTCAGATACAGTTTTTCGGTTTTTTAAAATAAAAGTTCTAAGAGGATGTCACATGGATAAATAACTATTCTTATGAACAAATTAACCATGAAAAGGTTTTTCTGTAAACAACTCCAGTAATAAATATCATGAACTAATAAAAATAAAAAAAAGAACTTACTCTGGCTGTCTTTCTAGGAGTAAAAGTTTCTATGGGGTGAGAAAACTGCGATGTCGGAGGGAGCTCAGCTAGGGCTCTGCTTCTCCTCCGCCGTCTTCCCGAAAGTCCAGTGTATGAGATTCTTATCTCCAATTAGTCACCAAAAGAAGCAGAAGTAGGTCTGCTCCCAACCATGCACTTCTCAACCCCATCACTTGTAATTGTTTCACTTACAATTATGGCTTAGCTTCAACTTAGGATGCTAACACATCAAACTCATTACCCTTGAGACACTTTACAGTGAGTTTAATTCATTTCAGAAGTAAATCAAATGACCCCAAAAGTCACTGAAGTCATGACAGCAGTCCTTGGAATCACCGTCAGATATTAATATTCCAGAAGGAGATTGTGGAATATCAGGCCAGTTCTGGTTCAGAATTATGACCTCTCTCCAACTTGTATTTGCACCACTATTTCATCTTTAAAAATACTCTTCAGGGACAGCAGCGGCGGCCGCGGCGGTGGCGGAGGTTCGTGTGGCCTCGGGCGGCGGGGTCCTGTCAGGAGTGGCGCGCGACGCAGGGTCCCGGGCGGAGGCTACGCGACGCGGGGTCCGGCACCGGGCGACCGGAGCCGGGGGTTTGCCAGGGGACCCGCCGCGCGACAGCGACTCGGAGCAAGTGTGAGAGAGGAAGCGACGGCGGCGACGCGGGGCCCGGGAGCGGTGACACCGGGGCTGAGAAAGCTACACCATTATAAATGAAATTAGCTAGGATAAAGAACTAATGTTACGAGGAGAAAGATGGCGCCGAGACAATAGGGAGGCACCCCGACTCGCACCAACTGAATAGCGAGCTGGGAACTCCAACACCCAACACTCCACCAAGAACCCAGCAAAACCAGCATCCAGAAGCAGTGGAGAAACGCAGGAAAACAAAAAGGAGCAAAAAAGAAGAACCGAAAACCTACACGGAGCCGGAGATTAATCGGGGCACCCTCCCCCCACCAGCCGGCCCTGGCCCAAACAGGGTCAGGCTGGGAAAGGGAAACCCGGCGATCGGCAGACAGGTTGCCAGGAGCGCAGAATCCATATAGCAGGAGACCCCACGGACACAAAGCAGGGTGCGGACCAAGACACACCCAGCAGCGACGAGAAGTTCGGGTCCACACCGGATTCGGACAAGGGAACCCAGCGCGGCAGAAAGAGGGAACGGGGGAGCCACCACGACACTTCGCCAACCCCTGAAGGGCCAACGGGGTGCGGGACACGCACACAAAGCAGCAAAAGTGAGTCCCCCATAATCCCTTCCCCCAACGGGAGACCCAAGCCCGACAAAGACGATATATCTCCCTCCCTCCCCCTCCCCACTCCCGTGGGAACAAAGATTCCCCAAATCAGGCGGGAAGCTCCCAGCAGGCACTGGGAAGCCAGTCTAGCAGGGGAAGGGCGGAACAGCCCCAAGCCCCCAAAGGTTCCTGAACTGGCAGAACCGGCCCCGTCCCCTTCCCAACAGGGGCCAGGGACGGCCGGCAGGGCAAGCCCCACCCGAGGCGCCTAGACCTTGCGGACTCTTACAACTAAAATCACAGGCGCTGGTGGGCAATACCAGCCCAGCAGGGTCACCTGAGCCTGATCTCGTTCCCCCTCCTCGAAGCGGAGGCGAGGTCTGAGGGTGCCAAGCCACACCCGGACAGTCGATCCCACTGGGCCCCACACATACTGCTTCCCCCCCCCAACGGACTCGCGGGAGGGCGCAAGCACAACCCAACAACCCAGGGCTCGCTCTGGGAGGCAGACCCCACTTAAGTGCCTGTTGTAGGGGACTCACAGTGCACAGGAGGGCGGGGCCCCGGCGAAAGCGCCCGCTCTGATAGGCGTGCCCTGCACTGGTGGGCGGGGCCACAGCGACAGCACCTGCTGACGCAGACACGCCTACACAGAAGGGAGGGAAGAACTACACAGACTTCCAGATGCGCAAATCACAAAGAAACATAACTCAGTTCATCAAAGGACAAGCCAACTCGCCAGCTCCAAAAAGCAGCACGACTGGAGAGGAGATGGAGAATAAAAAAGCAAATGAGGACATGTTAACAGGAATGATCGAAACCGTCAGAAATGAAATCAGAAAACAATTCCAGGAGTTTAGAGCGGAAATCTGGAAGGACACCCAGGAAGCCAAGAAAGAAATGGAAGCAAAACTGGATACAATGCAAGCCTCGTTTAAAGAAATGGAAGCAAAAATGGATACAATGCAAGCCGCCTTTAAAGAAAATCTCCACACCCTGAGAATTGAAATGCATGAAAAAATAGATTTAAAATACAACTCTTTAAAGGAAGAAATTTCCACGATCAGAGCTGATATGACAACCATGAATAGCTCTCTGACATCCATAAACTCCGCAATTGAAACCATAACACAAAGAGTGGACCATATGGAATCCAGAATCTCTCGCCTGGACGATGAAGCAGCTGACAACAACCAGAAAATGACCACACTCCAAGAAAAGGTGAAGCTTCAGGGAAGATTACTCCAGGAACTAATGGACAAAGACAAGAGATATAATCTGCGTATAATTGGAATAGAAGAAGGAGCCGAATATCAGAGCAGAGGGCTTAATCATGTTCTCAATAAAGTTATTGCAGAAAACTTCCCCAATCTCACAGGGGACCCCATCCAGGTAACCGAAGCCTATAGGACACCTGGCAGGCCAGACCCCAGGAAAACCACCCCAAGGCACATAATATTCAAGACTACAGACCTCAAGATTAAAGAGCAAATTCTGAATTCAGCCAAAGCGAAGAAGGAAACTTTTTTCAATGGGAAGAGGATTCGAATAACATCCGACTTATCCACACAAACTTACCAAGCTCGAAGTGAGTGGAAGAACACCATCCAAGTACTTCAGAATAACAATTTACAACCTCGGATCAAATATCCAGCGAAACTGGAGTTCACATTCGAAGGGAGAACCAGATCTTTCCACACCAAAGAGGAGCTAAAGGAGTATGTGAATAAAAAACCAGCCCTACAGCGAATATTAAGAGGGGAAGCCCACCCAACAGAGATCGTAAAAGACACACAGACAGATTCAGAAAGAAACTTCAATAGCCAAAGTCCAGCAGAAACACAAGCTCACTAAAGACAAGAAGAAAAAAAAAAAACAACAGGAAAAAACAGCCCAACAAGAAAATGGAAGGAGAAAAAACACCCTTATCCTTGATCTCTTTAAATATAAATGGCTTAAACTCCCCGATCAAGAGGAGCAGACTGGCAGAATGGATCCGCAAGCAAAAAGTTGACATCTGTTGTCTACAAGAGACCCACCTTACAGCAAGGGACAAAAACAGGCTTCGAATGAAAGGATGGAGCAAGATCTACCAAGCAAATGCACCCACCAAAACGGCAGGTGTAGCCATCCTGATCTCAGACAAGCTGGATTTCTCTTTAAAGTCCACTCAAAAAGACAAAGAAGGACACTACATATTGATACAAGGAAAAATCCAGAATCAAGACATCACGGTGATAAATGTATACTCACCGAACAAAAGAGGCCCGACATATGTCAAGCAAATTCTCACAGAATTACAGAGCAAGATAGATGCAAACACAATCATAGTGGGTGACTTTAATACTCCTCTCTCTCCAAGAGACAGATCCAACACCCAGAGGATTAGTAAGGGAGCTGAGGACCTAAATAACACCATTGCCCAAATGGATCTAACAGACCTATATAGAACCTTCCACCCTACAGAGACCCAATACACCTTCTTTTCAGCAGCCCATGGATCATATTCCAAAATAGACCACGTCATAGCCCACACAAAGAACCTCAGCAAATACAAAAGAATTGACATCATCCCATGTATTATATCTGATCACAGTGGATTAAAGGTAACCCTCAACAACAAAGGATACCACAGAGCCTATACACACTCTTGGAGGCTAAACCCCACGCTGCTATCCAACACTTGGGCCACAGATCAAATTAAAGATGAAATCAACGAATTCATAAGCCACAATGACAAAGAAAACACATCACAAAGAAACCTATGGGACACAGCTAAGGCAGTACTGAGGGGCAAGATCATTGCACTCAGTACCCACATTAAAAGAATGGAAGCAGAGCAGGTGAATACCCTCACGATGAAACTAAAACAACTGGAGAAACAAGAAATGACAGAATCTAAAACGACTAGGAGGGGAGAGATTACAAAGATTAAAGAAGAGATAAATCTGATTGAAAATAGAAAGACCATTCAACAAATAAATAAGACTAAAAGCTGGTTCTTTGAGAAAATAAACAAAATTGACAGACCCCTTGCAAGACTCACAAAAAAAAGAAGAGAAGAGACTCATATACGTAAAATCAGGGACTCCACAGGAAAAATTACAACAAATACACACGATATTCAAACAATCATAAGGAGCTATTTCCAAAACCTCTACTCAACAAAAAACAATAATTTTACAGAAATGGATCAATTCTTAGAGAAGTACAAACTGCCCAAACTGAACCAAGAAGAAATAAATCAACTAAATAAACCAATAACTTACGGTGAGATACAGGAGGTAATCAAGAACCTCCCTACTAAGAAAAGCCCAGGCCCAGATGGATTCACCAATGAATTCTACAAAACCTTTAGTGAGGAGCTAATTCCAATACTCCTCAAACTCTTCCGCGAAATAGAAACGGAGGGAAAAATCCCGAACTCATTCTACGAAGCTAATATCATACTCATCCCCAAACCAGGCAAAGATCCAACAAAAAAAGAGAACTACAGACCAATATCACTAATGAACACAGATGCAAAGCTCCTCAATAAAATATTAGCTAACAGGATCCAGAAAGTGATCAAGAATATCATACATCATGACCAAGTAGGCTTCATCCCTCAGTCACAAGGATGGTTCAACATCCGTAAATCAATCAATGTAATTCACCACATAAACAGAACTAAAATCAAGAATCACATTGTTATCTCAGTCGATGCCCAAAAAGCCTTTGACAAAATACAACATCCATACCTATTAAAAGCTTTGGAGAGAACAGGAATAGATGGAACATTCCTCAAAACAATAAAAGCCATATACAACAGACCAACTGCTAATATCATATTAAATGGAGAGAAACTTAAATCATTCCCCCTAAACACAGGAACAAGACAAGGATGCCCACTCTCCCCACTTCTGTTCAACATAGTACTGGAATCCCTAGCCATAGCAATAAGGCAAGAGGAGGACATCAAAGGGATCCACATCGGCAAGGAAGAAATCAAGTTATCCCTATTCGCAGACGACATGATCTTATATCTCAAGGACCCAAAAAACTCAGTACCCAAACTCCTACATCTAATAAACCAATTTGGCAAAGTAGCAGGATACAAAATCAATCCACAAAAGTCAGCAGCTTTTCTGTACACCAGCAATAGACAAACAGAAAAGGAAATTATGGAAACGATTCCATTTACAGTAGCCAAAAAAAGAATAAAGTACCTAGGGATCAACTTAACCAAGGACGTGACGGACCTATTCAATGAAAACTACAAAAATCTAATAAGGGAAATCAAAGAAGACACAAGGAGATGGAAAGACCTCCCATGCTCATGGGTAGGCAGAATCAATATAGTGAAAATGGCCATACTGCCCAAATTGTTATACAAATTCAATGCAATACCTATCAAAATCCCAGCCACATTCTTCACTGAAATAGAGAAACCAATCCATAAGTTCATATGGAACAGCAAAAAACCTAGAATAGCCAAAGCAATTCTAGGCAAAAAACATAGTGCAGGAGGTATCACCATACCAGACTTCAAGCTCTACTACAAGGCCATCATAACAAAAACAGCATGGTATTGGTATAAAAACAGATCGGAAGACCAGTGGATTAGAATTGAAGACCCAGAAATAAAACCGCACTCTTACAGCCAACTGATATTCGACAAAGGAGCTAAAGACATACAATGGAATAAACATAGCCTCTTCAACTACTGGTGCTGGGAGAACTGGGCAGCCATATGCAGAAAACTCAAAGTAGACCCAAGCCTATCACCATGCACCAAGATCAACTCAAAATGGATCAAGGACCTCAACATCAGACCTGAATCCTTGAAACTACTGAAGGACAGAGTAGGAAAGACACTAGAACTTATAGGCACAGGAAGGAACTTCCTGAATAGAGTCCCAGGCGCACAACAAATAGGGGAAAGACTCAACAAATGGGACTACTACAAATTAAAAAGTTTCTGCACAGCTAAGGTCATAGCCACCAAAATAGAAAGACAGCCAACGATATGGGAAAGGATATTTACCAGCACAGCAACAGACAAAGGCCTGATATCTGTCATCTACAGAGAACTCAAAAAACTAAGCCCCTCCAAGCCCAATAAACCTATTAGGAAATGGGCAAAAGAGCTAAAGAGAGACTTCACAAGAGAAGATATAAAAATGGCAAAGAAACACATGAGGAAATGCTCAACATCCCTGCTAGTAAAGGAAATGCAAATAAAAACAACCCTGAGATACCACCTCACCCCAGTTAGAATGGCCTATACTCTGAACTCAGGAAACAACAAATGCTGGAGGGGCTGTGGGGAAAGAGGAACCCTTCTCCATTGTTGGTGGGAGTGCAAATTAGTACAGCCACTTTGGAGAACAGTATGGAGGTTTCTCAAAAAGCTCAATATAGACCTACCCTATGACCCAGCCATACCACTCCTAGGCATCTATCCTAAACAGCAAAACCCAAGATATCAAAAGGACATTTGTACTTCCATGTTTATCGCAGCACAATTCACAATAGCCAAAATTTGGAAACAACCCAGATGCCCCTCCACAGATGAATGGATCCAAAAAATATGGTACTTATACACAATGGAATACTACATAGCGATTAGGAATGGTGAAATATTGTTATTTGCAGGGAAATGGTCAGAACTCGAACAAATAATGTTGAGTGAGACAAGCCTAGAACACAGAAAACAAAGGGGCATGATCTCCCTGATATATGACTGTTAACAAAGGGAGATGGAGAGACAGTAGAGACCAAGTCTGTGAACACTGTATATGTGCTTGATACATTGTATACTGCATATGGGTCTACCTGACCTAGACAAGGGATGGGAAAACAGGTTGTAAGATATCACAAGAAATGTACACAATGCCCTACTATGTAACTGCACCCTCTTTGCACAGCACCTTGTAAAAAAAAAAAATTTATGTTCAATTGATAATAAAAAAAAAAAAAAAATAAAAAAAATACTCTTCAGTATACTCTTGTCTGAACAGAAACAACTATTCAAAAACTAGGCTGATACTGGGCACTAGCGGCTCGGGTCTGTCATACTAGTTACTCAAGAATCGGAGAACTGAATATCACAGTTCCCAGCCAGCTAGGGCAAGAAAGTCCCTAAACTCTCTAATTAATCACCAGAAAACAAACAAATAAACAAAAAACAGAGTGAAGGTGTGGTTTCAAGGCAGTAGCCATGAGTTCAACCCCAGGACCAGTGTCTATGCGTGTACACACACACACACACACACACACACACACACACACACACACAATTCAACTCGATTGTTTCATTAATAGAACTAGTCATCTTTAAAATCAGCCCCACAGCCTGCCAATCAGATGAAGGGATTGGACTGTATTTGGGAGTTTATATTTTGTTAATTTGTGGTATTTCCTATTTTTGGTTCATCTTCATTCCCTAAATACCTCATGTTGGATAGCCCATGAGGCAAAAGGCCATTTTTTTCTGCTTGTGTTTTTTTTTTTATTGTTCAATATAATATAAATATATCACTAATCTTTCACAGTAAGACTAATTTCCCCGTGGGGTGCTGGTGACTCATGCCTCTAACACTAGCTCCTCAGGAGGCTGAGATCAGAGGATTGGGGTTTGAAGCCAGCAAACAGACAGGAAACTGAAACTTCCTCCAATAAACTGCTCAAAAGACCCAGAAGTGAAGTCGTGGTTCAAGTGGTAGAGTGTTCACCTTGAGCAAAAGAAGCTCAAGGACAGCACCCAGGTCCAAAGTTCAAGCCCCAGGACCAGCAAAAAGAAAATTATTTTCCAATTTTTCATTGCATTTAAATCCTGTTATGGTCAGGATTTCTTCCTTGTTCATTAATATATCCATACATTCATCTATTCTTCCATTTTCTTATTCAATAACTAAGTTTCTATTAAGCTCTAAGAACTGGCTGTACATTTGGGAAAACATAAAATCTACAAATTTAGAAGCCCATAGTCTTTCTTGGAATGGTCACTGATTATGAGATAAAATGATAATATAAGGACCACTATTGCATGAAGGAACCAGCCATTATCTGTGTATAAAGTCACATTATGAATGTGACTTAATAACATCCCAGATCATATGAGGCAAGAATCAGCCCTGAGAATGAGGACAACCAGCTCAACAATGGCAGACTCATAAGTAATCCTGAAAACAACACAGAGTAGTTAATATGGATTCCTTTAGATAGAAGCATTTTATCAATAACTTTTGAGTATGAAAAAAAAAAACAAACTTTGCTCTCATCCCAGTCATCTTGTAGTTACTTACATCATCCAATGAATTAGACTTATCCTAAAATGTAATTCAATATTTATGTGTTTGCATGCATTTTTCTTTTCTCTAGAAAATTTGTCTAACAGCTGACCCCGAGACAGCATTTCAGATGAAAAATGAGCACTAGAATGGGAAACTTCCTTCCAAGTTTACTATTTCACTTCTCTACTGACTCACAAGTTTATTAATGAACCTCTCCAACAGACACTGTCTGTTTTGTTTACCCCTCTGACCCAGCATCTAGGCCACTGCTGGCTTACAGAAGATAGTAACTGTTGAGTAAGTGAATGAAATAATAATAATATAATAAAAATATAGATAAAAATAACTAAAATATAAATAAAAATAATTGCAGGCCAAGATTATAGATACCATTTGTCTGGAATCGCCCCATGTTCAGGAGGTTGAAGTATGCGCATGGCAAGTTTGAGGCCATGCAGTGCTACTTAGTGGGTTAAAGGCTAGCCTTGGGTACACAGAAAGACTTGTGTCAAAAAAAGGAGAGAAAAAAATGGGAGCCAAAACCTGATAAAGCTGCAAGGAAAGAAATAAATCCACTATTATAGCTGGAAACTAACACCTCTCTAGTAGAAATGGACAGATTTAAGCAGGCATAAATCAGTAATGAGGTGGTACTGAACTCAACACCACTGTCAATCAACTGGATATACTTGGTATCCACTGGTTGCTTCATCCAATCATAGCAGATGATAAACTCACTTGGGACATTCACCAAGATACCACATTGTAGGCCATAAAATATGACTTAACATACTTAAAGAGTAGAAGTTATGTATGTTTTCTCACAGACCACAGTGGAATTAAACTAGTAATCAATAACAGAAAGGAAATGAATAGATTCATAAATCAACTTAAATAAGGATCAAATAATTCTGGAGCAGAAACCTCGCTATATTAAGACAAGAATTTGGATTTGTTCACTAGAAATATATTTGGGTGCCCCCTTATCTTGGATAGGCAGAAAATCTGCTTTTAGATGATTTTTAGCCATTTTCCTCAATTATGGCCAAATACAGAATAGTTGGTAATTTCTTATCTGTCTGACATCCTGATGTGAGTGAGGTAAGCCCTCAAAGAAATTGTCTTTGTTAACTATTTTAATTACATTTGCTCTTCCCATTCCTTCGTTGACAGCCAAGCTGGTACTATGAGATCACCTAGTCTTAAATGGTCCCTTCTCTTGAATTTTCTCTTGGCGTAAATATTTCTTCCCCAGTCATTTATCCTTTTGTCCAAACGAACATTCTAAATTCTTTCACATACTAAAAATGGAATTACTAGGACCAAGATCTTAAAACCATGGAGATGTTTATAAACATAACTGTTTTTATATTTAGTTAAGTTGATATAATGAAAATGACGATTGCCACAAATATTCTTGAGTTGTAGTGTGAAGTGCTAGTCTGCTAAATCAACAGCTCCTCAGGGTAGAGATACAGGGAAAATGAGAGATGGAAGAAGCCTAGCTCTTAGAGGTCACCACAGCTAGACATCCACTTTGTGAAATGAAGTAGCTTTGAGTTATCAGCAATGAGTCTCAACAGAACTGATAATTGTGGTTCAGATCTTACCTTGATTATTGCCATTCCTTCCCCCTATTTTGTACCCTGCTCCACCTCAGTTCTTGTTTCTTTATAACTCCAATTTATTTCATTGCTTTTTTTCTTTTTTTTTCATTTATTGTAATTGATATCTAATGCTTCAAATATGCCTCTGTCAAGTTGTGAAACATTCACAAATCCAGAGTATACTTAAAAAAAATCTCGGGCTGGGAATATGGCCTAGTGGTAAAGTGCTCGTCCCATATACATGAAGCCCTGGGTTCGATTCCTCAGCACCACGTACATTGAAAAAGCTGGAAGTGGTGCTATGACTCAAGTGGCAGAGTGCTAGCCTTGAACAAAAAGAAGCCAAGGACAGTGCTCAGGCCCTGAGTTCAAGCCCCAGGGCTGGCAAAAAAAAAAAAATCTGTCTATATGTTCTCTTCGATGTTGACAAGAGTGGCATTCTATAATACTCCAAAATAAACAAATTGACCTCACAGAACCCTGCAGAGGAGTCCTTTGGGAGTTAACAGGGTTCTTGGCAAGAGGTGAAAATCAAAGTCAGTTACATCTTTTAAGACACTGATAGAATGCTGTTTGAAAAGACAATTAATTTAGACTTCCATTATCTTTTTTCTCCAATTCATTTGACTCACCTTTATTTGCAGACATATTTCTGTTTTGAAATTAATCTGTCTAAATACATATGTATGCCTTCCTATTTTGAACACCAATTTTTTCTTAGTAACCACAAATTAACAAACTTAGCTTGGAGATTTGGGCATATCTGCTTAATATTTTACCTTAGTACTAACCTCTAAAAATGACAATGTATATCGTAATTTAATGTTTCTAGATTAGGTTTAAATCTGTTTAATCATACCACTTGTTGTTAATCGAATGTCCCAATATTGACACAACTCATGGTTGAGGTAAAAATATATTCAATGACAGATTCTGTCTTTAGATCAAGATAACCTGGACTCTGGAATTTACCACTTTGTTCTCTTGAATATTTTATCTAGCCAACTAAAACAGCCATAGAAATTTGCTTTCACATGTCACTATCTTAACATATGGAAGAAAAGATGGCGAAAAAGGGAAGAGGATAAAATAACTTTCAATCTTCATACAGAACTAATCATGTTAATTTTTAATTAATAGTACAATATAATATAATTTATTATAGCAATTTTATATTTGCATACTATGTACTGTGATGGTATGTATTCACACTGCCCACCATCTTCATTCTCTTCTCATTGGTCCCCTTCTCCCCTCAAACAATTTTCCATCTGCTATGATGTCTTGAAAAGAAATCTAGCTTGACATGTGAAATAATTATACTAAATGTTAATAAACAATATACTGAAGGTGAAAAATTGAAACAATTTCCTCTACAATCCAGAATAAGGCAAGGATATCCACTTTCTCCATTCTTCTTCAATATAGTTCTGGAATTTCTTGCTAGAGCAAAACGACAAGCAAAAGACATAAAGGGAAAGACTTTCCATGTTAATGGATAGGTAGAATTAATATTATGAAACTGGCCATATTGCCAAAACTGATCTACAAATTTAACACAATGATGCCAAATTCCCAATGATGGTCTTTACTGAGGCAGAGAAAACAATTCAAAAAGTCATATGGAACAACAAAACACCTCAAATAGCCAAATCAACTGTAGACAAAAATAAGCAATGCTAATGGCATTGTTTCCCTAGACCTCAAGTTCTACAAGAAAGCTATAATAACAAAAACAGCTTAATACTGGAACAAAAATAGGCCTGAAAATCAATGGAATAGACTAGAAGATCCAGAAATAAAACTATATACTTAAAGTTATCTGATACTTGATATGGGAGCCAAAGACATATGGTGGACAAAAGATTGCCTGTTCAATAATTAATGTTGGGAAAACTAGGTATCCATATGCAGAAAACTAAAAGTGGATTCCAGCTCATCACCATGAACTAATATCAACTTAAAATGGACCACAGACCTCAAAATCAGACCAGAAACTATGAAACTACTGCAAATAAGAGGGAATAGGAGAAACAGAACTTACTGTAAGGTTCATGGGAATGGAAACCTGCCACATCATTCAGGCAGAAAGGAATTTATTGGGGGGAAAAACAAACTGTCAGCCCACACAAGATGGAGGCATGGAGAAACAGGGGGGAAGGAAGAAGGGAAAAAGAGAGAGATCAAGAGAGAGTAAGAGAGAAAAGGAAAGAAAGCAGGGACCCGTGTTGAGGTGGATTATATAGGAAAGATGGGTGGTCAAGGAGGCGGATTAATCCTCAGAAGAGGGAGGAGGAGCTACAGCTACTCCTGACTCTGTCCCTTCCTGAGTCAGGGCACTGGATGTAAGGTTCACCCGAAAGAAACCTGCCATTGTTCGGGCAGAAAGGGATTTATTGGGGGGAAGGAAAACTGACAGCCCACATAAGATGGAGGCATGGGAGGTAGAGGGGAAGGAAGATGGGAAAAAGAGAGAAAAGAGCAAGAGAGATTGAGAGAGAAAAGGAAAGAGAGCCCGGACTCATATTTAACTGGATTATATAGGGAAAGATGGAGATATGGCCAGGTGGATTGGATGTGACCTCAGAGAAGGGGGGGTTAACTGTCTCCAGCTGTGCCAGTTACCTAGGTAACATAAGTATTGGGTATAGACTTAAACAGGTGGGGAGCATCTGAATGGAGCCCTCCTGGGGGGTGGACCTTACACTTATAAGCATAGGCAGACACTATTTTTACTGTAAGGGTGATGTGCAGTAGGGTGACCGTTACATACGTAAGGTAATTACATTTCTTGCTGAATATTGCTAACCCCTTCCTTGTTTTCTCCCACTTTCCCTCTCCCATGACTCCCCTTATCCCCAAGTTGTAAAGTTCATTTCCAAAATAGTGACTTGTGTGTATTGCTGTTGCATTGGTTCACCCTTGGTCCTTTTTCCTCACCTTTTTGTTATAATAATTAACATCTCTGTATGTAACTTCCTAGTCATTAAGCATAGTTATATAGCATACTTTTATCCTTTTAAAGAGATAAGGATCATGTTGTAAATTTTCCTTTATGCCTTTTCACTGACCTAGGTGTTATGTATGTGTTTCCATATTATAAACCAGGAGGCTATAAAGGGCTAGAAGGACAGTATTTTCAGCTTTGAAGAACACATGGTCTCTGTCACAATTATCCAACTTTTCCTGGTATTAAACAGCCACCAACAATTCATGAAAAAAATGAGAATGGCTATATTCCAAGACAACTTTATTTATAAAGCAGATAAAGAGAATTTATTTCATGATCCATAGTTTTCAGTCATAGCATATCATAAACAAATTTTCTAAAGCATTTTTTAAATAGCCTCAGTTATTTAAATTGTTCAGGCAGAACTTCTCAGTTTGCTGTTATAATGATGCATTCATCTTTAGTCTTTGTGTTGTTCTTAGTGTGTATTTTTTTTTGACAGGATCTCAGTATGTAGTCCAAGCTGGCCTCGAACTCTTGATCATCCTGCCTCAACCTCCTTGGTGCTAACATTATAGTTATATGCACTATGCCTAATTTCACATTTATTCTTTTTGTTTATTTTTTAACCTTTATTCTTGATTCCTTGTTTATAACTTTTGCCTTTGATTCCCTTGTACATTAGTTAAACAAGGGAAGTTTCATGGGGGAAATTTCACACACACACACACACACACACACACACACACTCACACACACACACCAAAAGGCAATCCAGAGAAAAGTATGAAATAATTCATAACACCAACGCCAGCTCTGACTGCCCAAGGGGCCAGGTGGGGGGAAGCAAAACCACAACCCAAGGTTAGTAGGTAGGTAGTCCTGTCAACAGACTTCACTACTAAATGCAAGACAGGTTTATAGTTCTTATAAGTCTTAAAGGCCACTCTAGTTCCCTAGACTCTTCTCTAGTGATGTACTGCTGGGGCAGGAACAGAAAGCTCTGTGATCCACAGGCAGACCAATCTGTCGCTTTCCTCCTCTAGGCAGATCTTTATTCTCTCCCCCTCTCCACTGTCATATCTACAGGGCAGACACCTAAAGCAGGACCTTTAAAAACACCAGGGTAAAGACATGAAACATTCTGGAATGAGAAGGGAGCTTTGTCCATCAAAGATTGCTGGGGCCAGAAGCAGCTCCAGGTATGAAAAATGAAAAGCTTCTAATGACTATGCAGCCTTTATTTCAACAACAAATCTTTGACTAGACTTGTTTTCAGCATGCAGAGGTAGAACTAGCTTCACACAATTGTTGCTATTATGGAAATTGTTTTCTTATCTTCGAATGATGCTGGAGATTGAACCCTCAAGTGAAGAATGTTCACTAAAAATTCAACTGAATAAAATGGGAAGAAATATCTTTCTCAAAAGAAGCACAAATCACTACTTAGAAACAAGAAATATGCTAAAGTTAAGTAGTATTGCTCCTCTAAATGCTCAGAACTTCTCAATAACCAAATCCAATCACAATAAAGTGGTTGAAATGTTGAATAATTCAAAATTCATCTCATAAAAGGAATTAATGGTCTGGGAACATGGCTTAGTAGTAGAGTGCTTGCCTAGCATGAATGAAGCCCTGAGTTCAATTCCTGAATAACACATACACAGAAAAAGCCAGAAGTGGAGCTGTGGCTCAAGTGGTAGAGCGCTAGCCTTGAGCAAAAGCTGTTCAGGACAGTCCCCAGGCCCTGAATTCAAGCCCCAGGACAGGCAAAAAACAAAACAAAACAAACAAACATAAAACCAACTAATAAATGACCTCAAAAAATTCAAGAAGAGGGCTGGGGATATGGCCTAGTGGCAAGAGTGCCTGCCTCGGATACACGAGGCCCTAGGTTCGATTCCCCAGCACCACATATACAGAAAACGGCCAGAAGCGGCGCTGTGGCTCAAGTGGCAGAGTGCTAGCCTTGAGCGGGAAGAAGCCAGGGACAGTGCTCAGGCCCTGAGTCCAAGGCCCAGGACTGGCAAAAAAAAAAAAATTCAAGAATATAGCTAAATGAATAAGGAAGGTTAGATCTAGATGAGAAATTCAGCAAGGATTTTGAGGCTGTGAAAAATAAAACAAAGAGAAATGTTGGAATGAATAAACAAATAAAAATCACCATAGAAACTATTACTAATAGACTAGATCAGCAGAAAAAGAATGTCAGGAATTGAGGAAATACTACAAACAGGAATAAAAAGTAAAAAGATCATGATCACAAATTTCAACAACTGTGGGGCATAATTAAAAGATTAAATGTAAGAATGGGGTACTAATAAAAACAAAGGCATAGAGTGGTGGTTCATGCCTGTAATGTTAGCTACTCAGGAGGCTGAGCTCTGAGGATCACAGTTTGAAGCCAGACTGGGAATGATAGTCTGTGAAACTCTTTTTTCCAATTAATCACTAGAAGACTGGAAGTGGTGTTGTAGCCCAAAAAGTATAGTACTAGCCTTGAGCAAAAGAGTTCAGGGACAGCATCCAGGCCCTGAGTTCAAGCCCCACAACCAACAAAAGAAAAAAAAAAAGGCAAGAATACACTCAAGAAACTATAGCTGAAAATTTCCCAACCAAGGGAAAAGTAGACATCCAAAACCAAGATGCTTACATTACTGCAAATAGATATGAGCAGAAAAGAACTTCCCTGAATTATGTAACAGTGCTAATACTACAGAGCAAATAAAAGAATATTGAAATTTGTAAAACAGCAGCAGCAAGAACAACTCAATTATAAAAGCAAAACCATTAGAATTACATCCAACTTCTAAGCAGAAAGTTTAAAAGCCAGGAAGGAGTGGAATTATATATTTCAACATCCAAAAATAAATAAGTGCCAGTCAAAATTATTATACCTAACAAAGCTATCCTTTAAAATTGATGGAGAAATAATGAACCTCCTAGATAAACACCAGAAAAAGCAATTCATGACTACTAAGCCAGCATTATAGAAGATACATAAAAGAATACTAACACAGAAGAGAAACAATGACTGTCACAAACATGGAGCCATGGAAAGAACATATTTCATGAGATGAAGAGATAAAAAATGAGAAGGAAAGAATTAAATATGCTCAACTAAGTAAAGCAGCAAACTTCTAAGAGCAGCAAGGGAGAAAGAAAAGAACAGTGCTTGAATGAACACACATGTACACTCAGGATCCTATGCTTATATACAATCAACTTAACCAAAATATAATATGTTCAAGAGTAAAACTCAATGGAGTAAACCATTTTAATAACAACAATTTAGCAAAATGAATATCAGGAAGCTTAAATAAAATTTGAATGGGAGGGGCCTCCTGGGAAGGGGGGTGAATGAATGGAAAAGGGATTGGGAAAAATACAGTCATAATACTCAATGTACATATGTGATAAAGGAAGCCAAAAATGTGATATAAATCTGGTGTAAAGGGGATGAGGAAGAATAACAAAAGCAGTGACTAATAAAATAGCAATGGACACAGATCCTTTAGCGACATATTAAATTATAGCTCTTTTATGTAAACTTTGGAAGATTAATAACAATAACAGCAATACTAATAATATATCCCCAAAATTAAAAACTCAGTGAAATTACAGAAATCAGCAAACATCTTTCATTAATAACCCTAAATGTAAATGCTCATTCCTATCCCCCTAAAATATGCAGGTTGGGTGATATGAATAACAAGACAAGTTTAAATAACTTGTCTGCAAGAGACATCCTCACTGACAAAGATACACATGGCTTGAAAATGAAAGGACAGGAAAACAAAATCAAGCAGAAATAGATATCCTCATATTTGACAAAGTAAACTCGAAGCCAAAATTAATCAGGGAATATACAAATGGTCAAATAGTATTAAAAAGAACAATACAGGGCTGGGAATATGGCCTAGTGGTAGAGTGCCTGCCTCACATACATGAAGCCCTGGGTTCAATTTATCAGCACCACATATATATATATATATATATATATATATATATATATATATATATATATATATGTGGCGTTGTGGCTCAAATGGTTGAGTGCTTAGCCTTGAGCAAAAAGAAGCCAGGGACAGTGCTCAGGCCCTGAGTCCAAGCCCCAGCACTGACCAAAAAAAAAAAAAAAAAAAAAAAAAGAGAACAATGCAAATAGTATTTAATAGTATTAATAGTATCAATACAAATAGTTCTAAACAGAACAATCCATAAAGAAGATAAAATGATTATAAATTTCTTGGAACAAAATCATATTAGGTCAAGTAAGCCAGACCAAAAAAAACATAGAATCCATGTTTTCTCTCATTTGTAATACTAGTATATGTATAAGATAGTCTTCACAGAAAATTACAATCCCCAATAGCTATGTACATATGACCATATAAAATTATGCTAATCAAAATGAATAATATGGAAACAAAAGTTGTTTTTGTTGTTATTTGTAATATAATGTGTGAAATTGTTTCTTTTTTATTTCTTTCTTTGGTTTATCCCCTTTTTTCACTGTTTTTGATTTTGGTATCATGTGTCTTGTAGATACATTTATGTGATTTGAGGAAGACAAGAGGAATAAAAAAATGGTGAGACAAAGGACAAAGAGTAAACCAATGCAACAGTTATGCTCACAAGACACTGTTTGAAAATGAACTTTACAACTTCAAGGGGAGAGTCCGGGGAAGGAGTGCAAGTGGGAGAAAAACAAGAGAGGGGGTAACAATGTTCAATAAGAAATGTACTCTCATTACTTCACGTATGTAACTGTCATCCCTCTGTATAACACCTTTACAATTAAATTTAAAAAAATAAAAGGAAAAAGGAACCAGAAGCTTTTCTGTGGCTTAAATTGTAGAGTACTCTAGACATGACAAAACAAACAAAAATAAATTCAAAAATTCTATAAACTAAATATTGACACACTCAAATTTTAAAAATACATAAAAACTCAGACTACAAAGAAAGAGAAAGTTTCAGATAGTCTAATGATGGATTAGTTTAATACTCCCACTCTTTTCAATAGATAGATTATGCATGTGAAAATCAGCACAAAAACTTCAGAATTAAACCACACTTTACAAAAAAACAGAAAATAGGCAGCTACCAGAATGTTTCATCCAACAGATGCAGAATAGCCATTCTTCTCAAAAGTGCTCTGCACTTTCTCCAAAATCGATTACTTCTTAGATCATAAGCAAGTCTAACAACTATAAGAAAGTTAAAATAGCTCTTGTATCTTATCAAATCATGATGAATTAAAATTAGACATCAATAGCAAGAGAAACTATACAAACACTGATTTGGGATACTGCAAATATACAAACAAATGAATATTACACAATACACTTTTGAAGAAACTTTTTAAACCCTAGATTAAAAAAATGGAAATATAATTTACCAAAACCAATGGGATATACCAAAGGAAGTTCTAAGAGGGAAGTTTAGTTATGAGTGCCTATGATTAATATTTGGAGATCTCTTCTTGTTGCAGTGGGTTACATCATTAATCTCATCTACTTAGGAAAGAGATAGGAGTACTAACGTTCAAGGTCAGCCCAAGCAAAAAAGTGAATACCTGTAATTCCAGCTATGTGAGAAGCAGAGACGGGAGGATAGCTGTCTGTAGCTGGTCTGAAAGAGTGAGACTGTCTCTGAAAAAACAGCTGAGGAAGATGGCTAAGGGTTGTAGAAGTACGCTTGCCTTCAATTCTAGGCACTGAGTTCAAACCAAAGTACCACAAGAATAATTAGAAATATCTGCAATAAATATCCTAATGATAAATCTCAAACTCTAAGAAAAACAAGCCAAACCCCAAATCAGATGATAGAAAGATAATCAACATCTGGACAGAAATGAATGAAATGGACACAAAAGTATAAACCAAAGAAGCAAAGAAATAAAGAATTAGTTCTTGGAAAGGGTAAGCAATATTGACAAAACTGTATCCAAACTAACCCCCCAAAAAGAGAAGATACAAGTTAATAAAATAGAGGAGGGTATAGCACAGATAATAAAATGCAGAGGATCATCAGTGAATATTTTTAAAGCTTATATTTCACCTAATAGAAAAATCTAATGGAAATGGATACATTTCTAGATATATGTGAAATGAAACTAAGAGGATCTAAATAACTTAAGCAGATATATAAAGGACAATGAGATTGAAACAGTAATAGTCTCCCAGCAAAACAAAACTCAACACTGGGTTGATTTACTGCTGAATTCTAGCAGACATTCAATAATCTAACTTCAATGCTTATCAAACTATTCAAAAAAATAGGAAAGACTGCTACCATAGTAGTTTTATGAAGACAAAACAAGGTAAAGACACAGCAAAATATAGATCAATTTCTTTGATGCAAAAATTCCCAATGAAACACTTCTAAACCAAATTAAATAGCATTTTTAAAAGCTTACACAAGTTTGATAAAAAAATGTACATTGCCTTACATATGAAACTGTAACCCTTCTGTACATCACTTTGACAATAAATTAATTAGTTTTTTTTAAAATAAAGCTCACACAATATGATTGTTTTACCCCAGAGATAATATATGTATATCAATAATTGTAATACAGCCATATGTACAATCAAGGACAAAATCATATTGTCATCTCAATAGATGCGGAGAAAACTTTTAACAAGATTCAATATCCCTGAAAAAATTCAGAATTAAAAGAATATACCTCAATATAATAGAGGTTATACATGAAAAACCTATAACCAACATTTTACTATGTGGGCAAAAACTCAGCATTTCCTCTAAAAATCAGAGTAAGACAAGATTGTCCATTCTCTCTACTCTAATAGAATATAGTAAATGAATTCTTAGCCATAGTAGTAAGGAAAATGAATGAAATAAAAGAAAACAAATAAGAAAGGATGAAGCTAAATTATCCCTGTTTGCAGATGATATGATCCTACACTTGTAAGAACCTAAAGACTGTACCAGAAAACCCTTAAATTTGATAAACACTTTCATCAAAGTAGCAAAATATCTCATCAGCGTGCAAAATTAAGTGGCTTTTCTTTATGCCAATAGAAAACATGCTGAGAAAGAAATCAGAAACTCAATCCCATTTTCAATATCCTCAAAATATTTAGGAATATACTTAACTGAGGCATTGGAACAATGATTTGAGGTGTACTTCTCAAATTGGAGAATGAAGACTTCAGAGGATTGTAATACAAAGTAATTGTGTATAACAACTTAATGGATACTTATTTCTAAAAATAATTTAAGTCCTTGGAAAATGTGCATATAGAACAGCTAGAAATGGCATATGGCCATTGTAAAGATTTTCCCCTCAAGAAAATATACCAAGCTTACTAAGCATTAGGAGTCATGGAATTTGAGCCATGGCTTGCTTTCTCACACTTACCCAGATCCTTGGTACCAAGCACCCACATTCTGTTTTAGACAAGCATTGCCAAAAAGATGCAGGCTTCCCCCTACTGCCAGTTATGGTTATGCCTTTCCACTCTGGGAACAGTAGGTACCTGAGTTTCTTGCATACTAGTCCAGGACCTCATCACAGAAGCTCTGTTCTAGGGATGGGCGGCCAAGCAGATGGAGCTTCCTCTTCATAATGTGTATTTACATGTGGGGCACTGGCTTGCAGCTTTAAGAGGCGTTCCTAATAGGCGCGCCTCTTCTCCAGCCCTGGGGCTGTGGCTGCTATCCCCGCCTGCCTTCTCTGGGCCAGAACCAGTAAGACAGCTCTAACCAGCCCCGCCCCTCTCCTCAGACCGCGTGTGTGCCAAGATGGCAGCGGGTGATGAACCCAGAGGCGGTCCTGGGGGCTGTGACTTCCACCCTTAGGGGAAGTCCCATGACATCACCTGTGATGAAGGACAGCCTAATCAGCCTATCGCCATGCCTAGCTAGCCGCTCCAAATCCCTCCCCTTCCTGCTGGTCATCACTGCTATATAAACCCCACCTGGAATAAAGATGTTGGATGTTTGCATGACTTTTCCTCCCGAATCGCCTGTGTGTCCTGCCTTAAACGTAAGGAGGGCTGGGGTGGGTGTTTTCGCAGCTCACACCTTTTCTCGGTTCTACCCCATGGGGCACGCTCCCGCACCTCTCCCACAGGTCAGGGGAAGCGCGTGAGCTGAGAGTCCCAACATTGACATGGCTCGAGCTCTACTTATATACAAAAAGCCAAGAATACTGGTTCCTGAATTTCTCCTATGCTTAGTTTTCAAATAGACTAGACAGCCCATTGCAGGGAGAGACAAGTCCAGAAGACCAAGGGTATTCATTTAATCAGGGGACCCTTGTACAACTAGAATGTCACTCAGAGAAAAACAGACCTTCACTAACAGCTCTAGAGCAGTGAATCATGAGTTATTCTCTTAAGAAAACGAGGGACAAAGTAGAAAGGTCTCTGGATGAGGTCAAAGAGATGGACTTTACTTGGAACATAGCATGGAAACCTCATGTGTTTGGGCATTGTCAAACATAGGAGGGATTTCAGTGCCCAGCAGTTAAGAAGAGAATAATTGTTTTTTATTAAATCAAAATGGCAGAAAGCCAAAAGCTTAACATCGAGGACCATAGAGAGTCATTGTGAAGAAGCCCAAGGGTTCATCTACAATGTCTGGGAAAACATACTGAGCTGAACTCACAGAGGACCAATCAGAGAAGAATGTGGAACATCTTTGAAAGCACTGCCCAAGTGTCACATGAATCCATCTACCCAGGGATGAAGCATCAGTGGTGCAAGAGATTTAAACACAGCTGATCAAAAAATGATTGAAAAAAATAAGCTACTCTGGTTTAGGAAACAACTTGGAACCAGCGACGAAAACTGTAATAAAATCCCTTGCAATTTTGAAGATGGTGTATATGTTCATTGCTACATAGTCTCAGAAGTTATAACTGAGGGAACACCAAACCATTAATCTCTGGGAACCAAATGTGTAAAACTCCCTGAACTGTAATAAGAGCCTTCATACAACACACATATTGTGGTGAAAGTTACAAATCTCATTAGCCAAGCACAACCTCACATGAAGGTTTGGCTTATATCAACACATAGAAAATCATTAAGTAGCCAAGATAAAGAATAAAAATAAAGTGGATTAAAATAACAGGCTGCACAGAATTGGTTAATGTAAGTTACTAAACAAATAACAAAAATGATCAAATAAACTCTTGGTGTGTGGATGGGAAAACAACAATAAGAGTTGGTATAATATATTATCTGAATATCATGTTTTCAGAAAGTAGTTATGATAAAAATATAGGAAAAAGTGACACTAGGAAAAAATTTTAATATAATAAGAGTAATTAAAACCATTTTAAGCCAGCTGCTGATGGCTCATGTCTGTAATCCTAGCTTATCAAGAGGCTGAGATCTGAGGATCAGGGTTTGAAGCCAGTCCTGGCAGTAAAGTTTGTGAGACTTTTGTCTTCAATTAACCAATAAAAAGCCAAAAGTTGAGTAGTGGCTCAAGTGGCAGCGTATCACTCTGAACAAAAAAGATAAGGGGGAGGACTCAAGCCTTGAGTTCAAGCCCTAGTAAAAGCACACACACACTTACACACGTTCAAGCCCTAGTAAAAGTACACACACATACACACACAAACACACACACACAGCACAACAAAACAATACAAAAATCTACTTTAAAGTCACTGGAGGTAATAAACAGTGCAAGAAATGTATCCAATGCCTAACATATGAAAATGTATCCTCTCTGTACATCAGATTGACAATAAGAAAATTTTTTAAAAAGTCACTTAAGGACTTGGAGAGTAGATTTAGATGACCAAGGTTTCAAATTTTCAGAGAAAATTAAATAAGAAACTTTTTAAAAGAATAAAGTAAAGGGCTGGGAACATGGCTTAACAGTAGAGTGCTTGCCTAACATGCATGAGGCCATGGGTTTGATTCCTCAGCACCACATAAAAAGAAAAAGCCAAAAGCTTTTGCTATAGCTCAAGAGGTAGAGTACTAGCCTTGAGCAAAAAGAAGCCAGGGACAGTACTTAGGCCCCAAATCCAAGTACCAGGACTGGCAAAAAAATAAAATAAAAAAGAATAAACTAATGATATGATGGTATCTCATAAAATGTAGAATAAGAAAACAATTATAAAATGAACAAAATGGAAATTATAGAGTTGGAAAATACAAAAGCCAAAATAAATAATAGGGAAGATTAACAATAGATATGAAATGGCAGAAGAAAGAATTAGTAGTTAAGGTAATTCTATACAGATTAGAGATTATATAAACTAAAATGGCAAGGAAAACAAGAAAAGTAAAACCTCAGGAAAACATAGAACAATGGAAAGCACACCAAAATCCATATGCTATTAGTACCAAAAAGGCAGATGAGAAAGGACCAAAAAAAAAATATTGAAAGAAATGCCTGAACACTTTCTAAATTTAATCATGAAAAAATATTCTGTAAACTGGGCACTGGGGCTCATGCCTGTAATCCCAGCCACTCAGGAGGCTGAGATCTGAGGATCATGGGGCAAAGCCAGCCCATGCAGAAAGTCGGTGAGACTTTTATCTACAATTAACTACCAGAAAACAGAATGTAGCACTGTGATTCAAAAAGAGCTCAGGGACCATGCCCAGGCCCAAGTTCAAGCCTCACAACAACAACAGCAAAAGTCTGTACAACAACTAAGATAATAAAATAAAAGCAAAGACATCCACATGCAACAAATAGTAGCCAAAACAATGGGACATTTTCAATGCATCCCACATTAAAGTACACAGTAAAAGTTTCAGCTGACTTCTCAATAAAAACAATGCAGGCCAGAAAGAAGTGGAATGATATATTTTGCATACTGGAAGAAAACCAATGTCAACTAAAAATCTTATATCAAGGAAGCTATCTTCAAGTAACAAAGGTAAAGTAAAAAATATTTCAAGATAAACAAAACCAAGAAAATTTATTGTTAGTTGATCTTCCTTACAGGAAAAACTTAAATTCTTTAGGCTGCAAACCCATTCACTTGGGAAGACAAAGTATGCTAATAAAATATAATTTGCATCTGAGTGTGAATAAAAGTATCAATACACACTCTCTTCACTCTTCTCTTACCTAGTTGAAAATATAAATACATAAAACTAGATGTATGTAATTGTAGTACTGGATCAATAACATCTAGAAACATAATATATTTGACAATGGAATATATTTGGGCTGGGGATATGGCCTAGTGGCAAGAGTGCCTGCCTCATATACATGAGGCCCTGGGTTCGATTCCCCAGCACCACATATACAGAAAATGGCCAGAAGTGGCGCTGTGGCTCAAGTGGCAGAGTGCTAGCCTTGAGTAAAAAGAAGCCAGGGACAGTGCTCAGGCCCTGAGTCCAAGCCCCAGGACTGGCAAAAAAAAAAAAAAAAAAAAAAAAAAAAAAGAATGGAATATATTTGACTAGAGGCAGGTAAGAACAAGGCTCTATTGGAGAGGAGAGTAGCATTGAGTGGAAACTGCAAATAACACAAAGAAACAGAGGGAATAAGAAAAAGTAGCGAAGATAGTATCTCCAAATACTATTTGTTCTTTTTATATTCCCATCTTATTTATGAGACAGAGGTTATATAAAATAGTAACTTTATAAATGCATTGTTGAGTGTATACCACAGGTAGAAAGTAGATGGGAGTAAAGCACCAATGCTTCACTAGAAGAAAGGCAGTATAAATCCCAAACATATTCTGTTAAGCCAAAGTACATATTATAAGAAATAGTACAAGATACACAACTTAAAAAATAAAATGGTAACTATAAATGCAATACTATAGAACTTACTGTGTCTAGATTATGTAATTCAAAACATATAGAGATTGTCATATTGTACTTAAAAAATCCATTCAACCACTAAACTCTACAGCAAGTGTTAGATTCAAAGATACAAATATATTTGTAGTGCAATGATGGGGAAATATAAACTATGAAATTATAAAAGAGCTGCAGTATTCATAATTATAAACCAATCATTAAGGTGAAAAAATTATAGACACAAAGAAGAACAACTTATAGTAGCAAAAAGTCAATTCATTAAACAGACATCAAATTGCAAATGCAGATGCACATAATAAAAAACTTCTACCCCTCCCCCAAAGCCTGACAATTTAAGAGAAAAGAGATCATTAAGAATAACAGCTGGGAATTTTAGTACCACCCATTCACTAATAGATAAAGTGACTAAAGAGACTATCAAAAAGAAAATAGAGAAGTTGCATACTATAAAACAGTAAAACCTCTCAGACTTTTATAGGACAGTCTATCCTGCATTTTTTCTCAGTTTTGCACAAATATTCTCCATGACATATTATTTCTCATGTTAAAAATCAATAAATTTAAGAATAGGGAATTTAAAGTCTCCTGTCGAGCCACAAAGAAATGAACTTAAGGTTAATAATAAACAAGTTGGAAAAACACAAGGGAAATCAGTAACTATTTTATTTAACTTGAAACAAAAACACAATCAAAATTTACAGGATTCCAGTAAAGAAATATTTACAAAGAAAACTATAATCAAATGACTTTATTAAGAAACATCTTAAGTAATTTAAGTTTTCATCGTATAAGACCAGAAAAGAGCAAACAAATCTCAAAGCAAGTAGAAAAAAATGATATAATAAAGTTTTATATCAGTAACAAAGTATAGAATAGAAAAAAAATCATAAAGTTAAGAAAAAAATTATAGTTCTTTAAACAGTTAAAAAGATGAATCTCTGGCTAGACTAAGAGAAATAGAGAAGATTCAATCATTAGAATCAGAAGAGAGGGCATCACTATATAACTTACAGAAATGAAAGTAATCAACCATGGGAACACTATGAGTAAGTATATGCCAACAAATCATATAAACTAAATTAAGTAAAGACATTCTTAGCAAAATACAAATTACAGAAACTATTTCAAGAAAAAAATTTGAATAGGGAAGGCTCAGGTCACGTGGTTTCAGTAATTAATTCTAACAAACTAATGGAAGAATGAACACAACCCATCACAGACTTTTCCAAACAACAGAAAGGGAACAAACACCTCATCATTCATTCTGTGAGGCTAATGGTATCCTGGTTCTAAAACTAAAGATATCACAGGAAAACAGCATAAACTATTCCCATCCCTTATGACTATGGAGGCAAAAATACACAACAAAGTACAGCAACTGTTCTATGAATGTATGATTTTAACATATTCAAATCAATTAATATTGAAATCAAAGTGATATGCCATTATAATAAAGCTGATGAGAAAAAAGTATAAAAATCATTTCAGTAAAGTAAAAGCATTTGTTGTACTAAACTTTCACTGCCTTTTAAAGGAATTACACTATTTGAGTTCTGCCTTAAATCTACTGTATTTCAGTTAATACATTTGTATACGCTTACATACTATCTCTCTGTACCAGAGTTAACTTAACATAATTTTTCCAGGTCTTTCCATTTCTTTACAAATGGCAAAATAGCATTCTTTCTAGTGGAAAAGTAAGATCCCATGGTTTGTAAAACACCACATTTTCTTGATTCATTTGCCCATGGGTACTCAAAAGGAGTGGAGTGGATTAAAGGAGAAAGGAGTGGACAAATGAGATAAGAGGGGGGAAACTCAGTCAAAAACCTAATATATATCTTATAACAAGAAGAATGTGAGAAGGAATACATAGGGGAGAGATGGGAGAAAATGTTGAAAGGGGTGATATTGGTCAAGATATACTGTATATAATTTTTAAAAATCAAATAAAAAGAAAAGGCATTTGATAAAGCCCAGTACCTTTTTATGATAAAATTGGAATGGAAATTGAACATTGATCAAACTGATAAAAGTTGTCTAAGAAATATTCATATTTACATCCTATTATATTTCACATCAGATAATAGTAAAACAAAATTGTCTGTGCCACTACTCCTCTTCATCTTGTTGATAGACATTCTGACTGGGATAAAGTGGGATCTCAACATATTTTGGTTGGCATTTTAAAATTTTAATTTTATTGTCAAGGTGATGAACAGAGGTGTTACAGTTACATACATAAGGCAGTGAGTACATTTTGTGTGAAACTTGTTACCTCATCCTCATTTTTCTTCCACCTTCCCTCCTCCCCAATTCTTATGCCCTGCATTATTTTTATGACTAAAGGTGTTGTTCAGCATTTCTTCAGATTCTCTGTGGTCATTTACACTTTTTTTTGAAATTGCTCATTTATTAATTGGATTATTTCTACCAATCATGTTCAAGTTTGAGCTCTCTCTATATTTTGGATATTAATCCCTTGCTATATGAATGGCAATTCACATAGCAGAAGAACTTTTGATATGTAAGCATATGAAAAGAAAAAATAAATGTGTTTTCAATCCAGTAGAGTAAAAGCAAATGATTTTCTTTTCCTCCTTGTTTTGGGCTCCCAGCTGATTGGATGATTCCAGTCATGCTGAGGATAGATATTCCCCACTCACTCCACCAACTCACACAGCACAGTTACATGGAAACCCACTCCCAGGCATGTACATATATAATGCTTGACTGGCGCTGGGTATTCCAATTCCAGTGAAATTGTCACATAAATTTAACATCACAAGCTTGAAGTAACTAAAGGTTCATGTTAGAGGCTGAAGCCATGTGAAGCAGCTGTGGTACTACCAAAGCCCCTGAATACCACAGAATGACTGTGAGCAGAGAAATGACTGGAACACATCTGCCCAATGAAAGGACTCCTATCACAATATAAGGTGGACTATGACCTAGATGGTGAAGGTGGAAACAATGCTAGAAGAGCTAAAGAGAATAATAACCATGAAGTGTGTAGAAATACAGGATTCAAATAGCATTTTTGAATTAAAATTTAGAGGGCTAAGTTATCAACTGAACGTGTGAGCTGAGGGAAGTAGACAAAGAATAGATGTCTTAGGAAACTTAAAAACTTACAACTCATTTTACAAAAAATGTGTGTACATATATATCACTATATAAGTATATTTTAAATTGTCCTGATATAAAGCATAATGGTATATGTGGTACAGAATTTACAAATAATAATAAATGCACTTTTTAAAAATAAATCTTGGGACCAATTGATTCCCACAGAATTTTTTTTTTATTATTTTATTCATCACATATATCAGTGGTCAAATTCGGGGTTGCGATTCAACCATGATTTGACAAATTCAGTTGTAATCTAATCAGCTAACCCTTTACCCAATAAAATCAGTTTCAATAAATCTGAAAGGCAGCCTACTGTCAAACTACTTCTCACTCTCATATAAGTATTCATTAAAAAGAAATCCATGTCAGTTTTAGCACTTGGAAGGTAGCTCAAATCATTAACATTTCCTCAAATAGTTTAAGGCTTGATAACCAGCAAAATAAACATCAACACTAATTTTTAGCATTTGATGATTTCCATGGATAAAATTCTCCTATCCTGTCTTATTGAACAAAAATTGAAAAGAAACACCTTATTATTTATTGTTTCAAATGTATAGGGCACAATTTAAACTCAGGAGGAGGACAAAAAATGAAATCATGAGGAAATAGTAATCTCAAGTATTTGTTACCTTTATTTTTAATATAATTTTTCAAAGTAATGTTAATATAATTTTACATAATTTAAGTTTTAGTAATGGTTAACAATTGACTTGCAAACTCAGTATTTTTAGACTGGCTTGCCATGAGCCAGTTTCAGCTCACCACTGCTCTCTGGCTGTTCTAGCTTTAGTAATAGCAGAGAAATAAGGACAAAATGATGTGTGATTTGGGTTAACTTTAAATATAGCATGAGAAAAACACAATCCTTTTTTTTGGCCAGTCCTGGGACCTGGGCTCAGGGCCTGAGCACTGTCGCTGGCTTCTTTTTGCTCAAGGCTAGCACTCTGCCACTTGAGCCACAGCGCCCCTTCTGGCCATTTTCTGTATATGCTGGGGAATTGAACCCAGGGCCTCATGTATAGGAGGCAAGCACTCTTGCCACTAGGCCATATCCCCAGCCCAACACAATCTTTTTTAACGTGTGGTAGTATCTAGCTCACATGCCAATATTCAAAAAATAACTACTTTGCTTAAACAAGGTAAGTTCCCTTCCAGTTAGCAGAATCCTAAAGGATGCTGTCTGGTTGGTATGGTCCCTATAAGATAATTAAAGCACAGCTCCTTTTTATCTTTTGTCTTAGCAGATTGTAGTCCAAGATGGCTGCCAGAGACCCAATTATCATACTCTGTTTCTGGCCATCACTTTCCAGCCACTGTAAATGAGGAAATAGGTGGATAAAAGCCAATCCAGTATATTTTAGATACTTCCAGGAGATTGAGGTATGTAGTCTTAGTTGGCAAGCAATGACTAGGTATGGAGTGTCACATTACTAATAAATAGCTGAATGAATATTCTAAAGCTACTTTGAGTCTCTCTCCATTTATTTTTCTTTTATCTTGGCTTATTATTGCCAAGAAGAAGAAAACTAAATAGCCAAACCCATTTTAAGAATAATATTTTTGGCAACTGAAGTGCATTCTGCTCCAGTCCAAACTGGTCTGCCATCATCCTACCTGGCAAGGGCTGTGCCCAAATAGGCTAGAGACATTTTCTCCTCATTATCACCTTGTTAAGCTCCATGTCTCAGACCCCTGCCTCTGAGGCATGTTCTGGGATCTTAACGAGGTGATAATAAGGAGAAAAATGATGTGGCAGTCCTTGGTCTGGTCTAGTCTTTAGTTCAGAGGAGACCAAGCTTTAATTAAAAATACTTTGCTTTGATATAAAACTTTCAGAAGACATCTATTTTTGAGGGCAATGTAGAAGGAAAGCAAGGGGGAAATGTATGTTTCTATTCATGCATATCTGAGAGATGTCTTGTTCCCATTATTCCAACAAAGGCATGTGCATTCTTTAAAATAAATTAAGACTTACAAAAAGGTTTCAAAATGGGCAGAGAGGAACTTAGAAGGGGATAGAAAATAAATAGAAAAAAAAAAGGACCGGATATTATACATTTAACAGATAGAACAACTTAATTTCCCTTTCTATTTTCATCTGAATATTTAATGAGTTGTGGGTTTATTCTCTGTAGAGAAGAATTTTATTATATCATGTTGACTCCATTAGTGCCACTCTAGCATGGTATATAAACTAGATAATTTATTCAAAATGTAACATATGCATATTACATTATTTAGTAACTCACACACTTCATCGTATCCAGGTTGGAGGATTTAGCATTTCTTTACATATGGTTTGGAATTATTTGAAAAATATAAAGAATAAAAATAACTTCTAGACATTTTTCATTACTGAATGTTATTGAGTTTGCCACCAATGGCTTTGCATTTGTCAGGCATGCTGAGTTCACTGTTTAGTATCTACCTGCCTTTGACATGCTGCACATTAGGATTAGCTGCCCAGACAGCTTTAATAAAACACTGTTTCTTTTACTATTTAACAAAAGATTTTTATTTTATTGATTTGACACAAGACCTGTAAATCAGTATTGCATGAGATCATAACACACAATTAGTGTCGAGAAAAATTAATCTAGCTAGTATGGCACTAGCTAGTCTTATGGGAATAAAACAAAATACAGAAGTACCAAATTATTTGCTCAAGGTTAGCCAATGAGTTAGTAAAGACTCAGCACTGAAACCCAGTCTTCTTAGTGGAAGTTTTTATTTGGGGTGAGGAAAAGCAAAAATAATTGGTATGTTTAGAACCTCTATGTCCAAATTTTATCGTTTACTAGTTTCTTCTGATTTTTATTCTCATCTCTTGTTCCTTCTCTCCCTCCTTTCATTTTTTTCTTACTCTTCCTCTGTTTACCTTCTTTTGTCCCCACTGCTCTCTCTCCCTTGCTCTCTTTCTCTCTTCCTCTTTTTTATATGCTGGTCATGGGGCTTGAACTGGAGACCTGGGTGCTGTCTCTGAGATTCTTTTGCTCGAGACTAGCACTCTATCACTTGTGCACACCACCACTTCGGGCTTTTTCTGAGTAATTTCTTGGAGACAAGTGTCTCACAGACATTTCTGCCTGGATTGGCTTTGCCATACTTCTCAGATCTCAGCCTCCTGAGTAGCTAGAATTACATGTGTGAGCCACCAGTGCCCAGCTCTCTCTTTCCCTCTTTTGTCCCTCTTTTTCCTTTTCTTTCTCTCTCTCCCTTTTTCTTTCTGTCTTTCATTATTCAATATGTCAAAGTCACGTTACTGCAATCAATCATTATGAAAGACAATGTATGGCACAGCACCCTAGTCTGTCTTTTAAATAAACCAGTCATAATTTTTTTCATAAATTAGAATTCCCTTTCAAGAGATTTAGAGTTTTCAACAGAAGGTATGCCAAGGCTTAACTTTAGAAATAATATTATTTAATAAAACTCTTTAAACAGGACTCTAAACACCTAAGAAAATATGTGAAAAATAACAAAGGGAATGCTCATAATAACTGAAAATAGTTAAAGGAAAATCCGGTGTAAGTAGAATTTAGACACACCATGAATATAAAAAATTTGTTTGATTCATTTTGTCTGTAATACTTTCTTGTTTGTGTCTTTATTTCTGTTTGTACCTCTGAATTAAAGGTAATTTTTTTTGCTTAAGTAGTTTTCTTATCACTGCAAATATGTTTTAAAGCTAATTCATTTCATCAATGTTGAAGGCAGCCACTGATTGCTTCAAATTGATAGGTTAGTATATCAGTAAATGACTGCATTTAAATAATCTTTCTTTTCACCACGCCAAGCCAGTCTTCTAATTTTTAGGTGTTCTCATTTTGTTTAAATGAGATGACTTCTTGGAAAAAATCAATTACTGCTGCCATATTGCATATGGTGACACGGTGTACTCCTCTACACCTGAAGAAACTGTTGGATCACAGCCCAGAAGACCGATCAGCACTGCTTCCCAGTGGCTGTCTATCTTCCTGACAAATCCCGACCACCCAACAGCCCATTTGGCTGCGGTGAGCACAGAGGGAAGAAGAGAAATGGCTGAAATGCACCAAGCTGACACACAGTCATGCCACAGTCCATTTGTTCATTTGAGCTCAAGTCTGAAGCAAATGGAGTCTAGGAACTTTCCCAAAACTGATTCCTCATAAATGAAATATTTACGTCTTAGACCTCATCACACAATTGATTAAACGAATCCATGGGCACTCCTATTTTAATATTAGGCAGTCAAAACACACTAACCTGGTGTTAATACCTGATTGGTCTCTCAGTAACCGCTCGCTGTCATGTCATTCTTCTCTCAATTTTCATCAAGAAAAAAATAATTCTGTATTCTGTTTGACCTAATGTCCTTATCAATAAGAAACTTTCAATATTATTAGAGAATGAACTATTTTGCTAACATTTGATCTCAATTTATTTTATTAACTTCATTTCCAATTTTCTAGAGATCATAGATTAAAATGGAAGAAAAATAGTCTCTATGAATTTGTATTATCATGTATTACCATTTCTGAAGGAAGTAAGAAACTTGAGTTTGGCTTTCTTCATTGTAAAACACAAGAGCAAGAATCACTCTCAGTAGTAAATTATCAAAGAGATATTTCGTTTTCTTCAACAATTGTGTTTTTCTTGTAAAAGTGCTATATTATTTTTATTTGTGGAGCTTTCATCAGCAAGCCGTGAAAAAAGAAGTATAAAAATTACATGCTCGGTGGTAACAGGAGTTTAGAAATTCTTTCAAAATAATAAATACTGATGTTGGTGAGCTCCCAGGGAATATTTTTTGGTTTAATTTGTACTGTAAAAAAATTTCTTTTATCAATAAGCTTAAAACATTTGATGGTTACAGTCAATGTGTATATCCTTTCAAGTTATCTTGAGTCTATGAAAATAACTATTTTAAGAAATATACTCCCATTAAAGGAGAATGAATTGACTATAATTTTCAATCAGATAAAAAAAGAAAATAAGGAGATTTAAATGAAGCAAATATGAAGAGTTATAAATAGGCGAGGACCCTAATAAGTGAAGTCCTTTAATAATAGATGGAGACTAGAAACTATGATCTATACAAATAATTACAAAATTGTTTAAGTTTCACTAGCAAATGTAGAAGTAACAAGTTATTTTGTTGCTTAAGGATTCTGGTCATTAGGTGGTCCAATCTGTAGGTAATTGTGAAGCCTTACACATATTACTCTTTTAATATCAGTTCAAATATGACTGAGGAAGTATAAATAACACCAGTTGGGGGTGTCAGAGATTTGGTTTCCAGTCCTAAATCTGTCACCGGAGAGATATGTAAAAAAAGAGATAGGCAAATTATTATGTCACTCTTGATCTCAAAAATTCTCTTCTATAAAACATGAAAGTTGCACTAAAAGTGTTTAAAGTCCCTGCTAGGTTTGATACCTAAAAGGAGAGAGCTGAAATGACAGAATCCTTAAAATAAAGGCTCAGGATACAATAGAGTCAAGCCCAGAATCATCTTTTCCTTTCATAATGGCCTTTCTCTCCCCATACACTCTCTTGCATGCCATTAGGACATAAAAAGGAATAAAGAAAACCTCCCAGTGCATGCAATCAAGCAAAAACAGACCTGCCAGTGTGCTAAAAGGTCAAGTGGAGCCCTCACAGATGCTATCAGATTATATTTGAATTAGATGTCAAGTTCTGACAGTATGAAGCTGCAACGATAAAGAGCAGGCTATCAACTGTCCTAATTACAGGTCCCAAGTATCTCTTAATTTATGTTCTGATAATCTCCTTGTAACGCTCTGGACGCTGCTACATCGTGAACATTCCAATTCCTCTCCTGGTTCTCTGGATTTGTTCTTTGGCCATTTCGGAGTTTCTTTCCTCATTATGCTCAGCCCAGCTCATTTAGAGCAACCTCTTACCTCACAGCCAAACCACCGGCCTCAGCTGGGCAAATGAGCAGGCAACAGCTCATCTGCAGCAGAGCCTTTGGTGGAAGTGTGGCCAATTAGTCACACGTTTGGTGTTCTAATTAGGCAAGGCTAGAGCTTTGGAAAATGTGCTGTTGATTTAGGTACTTCCTCAAACAATGCTAAATTGTGTTATGTGAAATTCAATTAGTCTTTTTCTAAACGTTTCCACATCTGTTCTTCTTTAAGCATAAAGTGATGAGGAGAGAAAGAGAAGTGAAAAGCCAGAGTCTCCACTGGTGAAATATGTTAGGCCTTAGGGACCAGCCCTTTTTCCAGTTTTTGACCCTGAACAGTGATATACAGGAAGGAACGAAGTTGGAGAGCTATCATGGAGAAGCCCTTTTAAATAAATCATTATAGAAGAAATACTGCAACTGTGAGGGAATGTAATCTAGGATGATGGCCATAAACTCAGCTTTGTTTCAAAATGGATGGCATACAGGAGGAACCACTAAGAAGTAAATGATTATAAATTCTGCCTTATAGGTAGTATTTGTGGTCATTCTTATTATATAGTTTTAAAGAGTCTTGGAAGCAACAACAACAACAAAAACCAGTCCTTTGGCTTAACATTTCATGTCCAGTCCCAGTATAATGGAGCTTTTGTCTTTCTTCTATTGAATATTCCATATAAAATTGAGAACTGCCTGTAATTTCAAAACACTTGGGAATTACAGAAGACAACAAAAATGAAGATGTCCAAGCTGTTTCCACTTGCTCCAAAGTCATTGTAGTTTTCATTTGTACCACTGATGGCATGTTGCTAAGCTCCTTGGAGCTCTCTCTCAAGCGACTCCAACCCAAGCTCCTGACTCTCATATTCACTGGAGATACTGTGCTATTGCTTCCAGTACCGATGTTTTCATGTTATATTACGATGTATACCCTCTGACTTGGCCAACAGGCCAAATGGCAATATCGTGGGTTTTTTTTTTTTTTTTTTTAACCAAAGTGGCTTGTCTCAAAACCTCAGGCAGCCAAAGGTGAAGGTATACATGCATTTGATCCTTGTTTCTGTTATCACCTTTTCAGTGACTAACATTTCAAAACCTTATCTGTGTCTGGCAGCCCATGTTTCAGTTTTGTCAGAGCCCGGATATAGACTGCATGGTTTTTCTGATGATATATCTCTCTAAGATTTGTGGAATGCTAAAGATGGAGTTGTCAACACTACTTTATGGCACCTTGGTGCATGTCAGAAAATGAAAATATTTTCAGAAGTGATAGCATTATTTTGACTGATGAAATTTTTTTAAACAGACTTATTTAAATAAAAAAATCAAGAAGAGAAACCAAAATAAGATTTTACTCATAAGCAGCATGATTTATCTTGTGTCTGGAGATCTCAGAAACAAGAGACAGGAAGACGAGAAAATTAAAATGATAACATTTGTAAAGCTAGCCTTAGCTCATAGTTTCTAGTAATTAAAAAATCATAATGGAGTTGAGTAGTCTATTTAGATTTTTAATCATTAAAGTGAATATGTTCCTTTGAACAAAAAAATCACCAAAATAAGATGGACAAAATAAAAATTATATAAACTAATACATTTAAATAAAATAATTTAATAAATGTATCGAAGACAAAATAAAATGGTTTACAGTTTGCAATATGTTTATAGAGGTGACAGAAATAGATGTAAATACTATTTCTTTTTTAACCATAGAAATAACTGTATGCACTAAGATTTTATAATATTGTTTCAGCTCTGCGTTTGCAGAAATACTAGTCAGAGATCATAGTTTATTTTCTCTTATTACATTTTTCCACATAAAGGATTATTTACCTATGTGGCAACACACTTTTAAAGAGAAACATGGCTTTAATTTCTCAATCAGTCTTTGCCTGATTTATGACTGGTAAAGTTGAATTCACTATGAGATGATATTAATTCCCCAGAATTATTTGATTTTTAAATCTTTTATTAAAAATATAAAAATCAGGATAACTTTAAGCTTAGTGATAACTGTCTTTAGAAGAGCATTTAAGTCACTGGCTTTAATTCAAATAAACAAGGCTAGTCTTTTGCTGCTTAAAGGCTTACTCAAAACATCCATCATGGATCAGTTTCTTCTATTCCTATAGCATTTTAAAAAAGGACACTGCAAGTGTGTCTAGTTGTCTTGTCTAAATTAAACTAGTCCTTGTCTTTATGAGTCTTATTGACAATGTCAGGGCAATTGCTTAAACAAAAATTCTTACATACCCTCATGTGAATACCATCCATATTCTGTGATCATATTTGCTGTGATTATTAGTACTTGCCAAATTATCACATACTAGTGATCATATACATAAATTCAAAATCTTATTCCCCTAATACACCAAACTTGGGGAAAGCATCATTTTAATGCCGTGCACTAACTTCATGTACCAATGACCAAATGTATATAATAATTACTTCTGGTCTTAGTTCAAACTGAAATCAAGCTGTGACTCTGAGGAGAGAAGGCCAGCAGAGTTGCTGAGAAGGCCAGCAGAGTTGCTGACATTGACACTTCCTGCTGGCCCCTTGACTTCATAGAGCCCTGATTGTTCAGCTCAGGAACAGTCTAGTCCCTCACAGGGTGGCATTCAGTCAGCAGTCAATATGTCACTTCTTGCCATCTTAGATGGGTCTTCAGTCAGCCCAATATGGTGCAGGGTTAACTTTCATTTTCATAGACAAGACATAATGTTTTGTTTCCCTTGTTACCAAATGTTTTAATACCACAATTGTTCTTGTGATACTAAGGAATGGAATTGGTAGCATATGCCATGTATAAATGGCATCTTGGAACTAATAATAGTTTTAAAGTTTAAGTATTTTCTGGGGGCTGGGAATATGGCCTAGTGGCAAGAGTGCTTGCCTCATATACATGAAGCCCTGGGTTTGATTCCCCAGCACCACATATATAGAAAACGGGCAGAAGTGGTGCTTTGGCTCAAGTGGCAGAGTGCTAGCCTTGGGCAAAAAGAAGCCAGGGACAGTGCTCAGGCCCTGAGTCCAAGGCCCAGGACTGGCAAAAAAAGAAAGAAAAAATCTTTTCTGTCACTCTCCTAAACTCTTAGTTTTTTATGATTTAAATTGTCTCCCATATATGCAGCACACATTTTAAGACAGTTCCATCTCTCATCCATACTTTGTAACAAGTATATGGAATATGCTCACACCTCTTAATTGTAGTCAGCAAGAACTGTTGAGCTTTTCTATGTTCACAGTTCAATAAATAATTAAATAAGCATAATTTTAAAAGGTCAAAATAAACCTAAACATTCTCATTTAACTACCCAAAGAGAATATCTATCCCAATGTTCAAAATGGCTGCATCTCTAAAAACAAAAGTGTCTATTTTCCATTTTCTTCATGAGCAGTTGATTTATGTTTATTGGATGGCACTTTTCATCCAGGAGGAACAACCAGTGGCTTCTAGAATAATAAGTGTGACTTTCAAGATGGTCACTAATGGCTCATGGCTGTAACCCTCGCTACTAAATATAATGTGCATGCTATGTAGATGTTTGTGATACTATATTGTTTAGGGAATAATGACAAAATTTGAAACTATACATGTTCAGTATAGACTGAACTTTTTGGTCCACAGTTGCTTGAATTTATGAATATGAAACCTATGGGAATGGAGGCCATTATGGAAGGAATGAGCTTAGCTCCTTTACAAACTACTAGGTTGAATCACTATATTGAGAGTGCCAACTGTTTTTGGATACAAAAGTGTCACTTCACATAATTCGACTTTGAGCATGCTAATGTGGCCAGAGACAGAAAGTTACAGTAGATTTGTCCTGGTATAATGCTGGGGAGGTAAAGGAGATACTCCTGCAACATTTTGTAAGTCATGTTGATATTGTTGGTCTTATCAATAGTAATTGGAACCTTCTAAAGATCTTCACTTTGTAAAGATGACTCTTGCTATGATGTGATTGGTAGGGGGACATTATTTCTGGGTCATACAGAAATTACCAAGGAAGAAATTGAGAAGGGGTTACAACTATTCAATTTGCCTACAGATCAACACCATCAACACACCTAGAAGCTGGTAAGAATTAAGACTTGCTAAATCTAACAGTGCATTTATAACCAGCTGCCTAGGTGGTTCCTTCATATACATGCTTGGACCACTAAAGATAGTAGATGGATTTAAGAGCTATTGAAAGGTATACATAACCCATATGTGAATCTTTATAGAAAATGTTGAAGGAGAACTTCAATGGAAAAGAGAACTTGCTTGCATAAAGAAGGCCAGGTATAGAGGGAGTGAACATGAACTGAGCACTGGGTTAGCTGAGTTCAAAATAAACTTAAAGCATTCAAGTGCAGAAGCTGATACAGCACTAAGACAGAGAGGCCATAGGATCTTAGGAGAGACATAGGCTGGAGTGATAAATTTGGGTCATGTATAAGACAAGAGTTAGCTGTAAAGAAGTAGAAGTTAAAGTCACAGCCAATGGGAAGAAGAGAAATTTTGAGAAATTGTCTGAGATAAGAGAGAACATTTTTGATTTAAAGAGCTGAGAGCTCTTCTGACATGCTGTAGTAGAGGAAGGTGATGTAGTGAGTACTGCAGTAATGAGTAGTGAAGCAGAATGGTAGAGGCCAAATTGTGTACAGGATCTAATTCTTTTTTTTTTTTTTGGCCAGTCCTGGGCCTTGAACTCAGGGCCTGAGCACTGTCCCTGGCTTCTTCCCGCTCAAGGCTAGCACTCTGCCACTTGAGCCACAGCGCCGCTTCTGGCCGTTTTCTGTATATGTGGTGCTGGGGAATCGAACCTAGGGCCTCGTGTATCCGAGGCAGGCACTCTTGCCACTAGGCTATAGCCCCAGCCCCAGAATCTAATTCTTAACAGCTTCTGAATTCAGACAAGCAGTGATGAACATGTAGGCTTGATATGACTATCTTCATTTTTAAAGAATTATCAAAGCTGCTACATAATGAACCAAAGAATCCATCAGTAGTCTTCTATAGAAAGAATATACTCCAGAAGCTTCTTTGGTTGGCTCCTGAGCCACCACTTTTCACTTATCTGGTCACTGTGCATGCCACTGTGTACAGTGAGTGGAAATGGGAAAGCCCTTCCCACCAGTGTTGCTCTCCATTTTAGATCGCAGAAGGGCAATACCCCTGTCTCAGAGTCACAGCAAAATATTAGAAAAAGGAAGAAAGCTTACATTTCATATGGTATCCCTTTTAAAACATTGCCTTGGATACTTAAGACTACTTTTTAGAGTAAATATTTAAAAGTACCTTTTCAAAATAAGATATAAATGCATTATACTGACTTATTTTTCTTGAGGTTAAATAAGCAAAGTAGGCTTTACTTTCTTTTTTGTTTTGAAAACTCAACTTTCAAAATTTACTTTAAAAATTAATTCTATAAGAGCTAAATATCTGAGGGATTTGGAATATATAATGCAAATTTTATTCCATTCATTGAACATGTGTGACATATCATATAGATGCTAAATTTCTTTAATATGTCCTACTGTGTGTCAGCCAATAAACCTAATCAGAAGTATTGTTCTAATTGCTGGTGAACACTGTCTACATTTAAATTCAGGGCATGTAGGATAATCCAGCATGCAGGGGCCTAGAATACACACAGACTTAACATGGCTTCCCTGGTACATAAGAATCATCAATGACATCTCTCTTCCAAGCTTTTGAAACCAAAGTTGTTTGAAATGCTATCTGTTTCTACAATACATTTTCATTTCATCATGTCTGGTTTGGCTTACCTCTTTGAATTCAGAAGGAAGTTTTTGCTTTCTCTTCCAATTTTTGAGAGAGGGTCTCACTACGTAGTCTAATATGACCTTGAACTGATATCTCAAAATCCCAAATCCTGGGATTATATGTATGCACCACCATGCACCAAGTGAAAGATAAATTATTTACAGGAACACTGAACTAGTAATCCAAATGAGTATGTGATTTTACCTCAAATACCAACAAGTATGTCAAGAAAAGGAACAACATAATGCCTTCTAAAATATAAGTAAATGCTTGTTCTGTTCAATGAACTGCATGGACTTCAGAGCAGCCTAGCTGTTGTGTGGTATTAATGTAAAAATGGCAAACACTGTGTGTATAGCATAATTAATTAAGTAGAAAATACCCTGTAGCCAGGATGCATGATATTGAATTTTAGCTACAATGTTGAAGAGCTGTATATTTTTGTGCTTCAGTTTTCACATGTAAAGTGAGAAATATAGTGCTGTATTACTTACTGTTTGCAGAGTACTTTGAAGAGTGGCTGGCACATAAAAGTAACCTGAGGAGAAAGGTAAGAATGGAATAGTTGGGAGGGTGGGGGAAAATGAAAGATAGAGCAGTAATCAAGATGTACTGTACACATGAATAGACATATTAAATTGAAACCCCTTTGTACCACTATTTGAAGATCATCATAATGATAAAGATTGAATATCCTCATCTCTGAAGCATATGAAAGCCAATACTTTAAAGATTTTTTACATAGAACTTGAGAGTCCTCCCCACCCATCAACTTCCTATAGCAGCTGTGATAAATCAGAGGAGATATGGGAAGAGCCTATGGTTGCCGCGGGACTGCACAACCCCATCTTTTGATGCCAAGAGTGGTCTGGAAGAAATTTGGCTAATTTAAATTTGGACAGGTATGGAAAGCCACTAACTTGAATATATTCTCAATATGGGATAATGGAAAGGTCTGCGTACTCTTATGTTCCAAATCTGCTGTAGTTTCCTGAAAGGCTCTAGAGATTCCTTTAAGAAAAAGTTCAAATCACTCTGATGACATACCTCAACTATTTATTTAGGAACACTGTTGCATAGACGTGCACATAACCTTCTCTGTCAACAGTATTTCTATAGCATGCAGAAAAATGTGAAAACAGAGCTTTAGTCAGGTTTACCACAATGTCTCATTTATTTTCCACTCAGACCTGGGAAAATCTACAAAGGAACGTACTATCATTTGTGCCAAAGTAGTTAACTTTGACTTAAGGCAGTCTCCTTTATAGATTGTTTTTTGTTTTGTTTTGTTTATATTGTTTTTAAATACAGAATGCATTTCTCCTGAAACTACTCAGGTAAACCACCTTCTCTTGAAGATACATGGAATTCATATTTGAGGTCATTTTTGAAGAAAAATGGTCTTAAAGAAAACTATGTTTACTGCAAAGGAAGTATAAGATTGCTGTGTGAAGAAAGATTTAACTGTGTAAGAAATAATAATTCCTTCAATGAGGGACTTTGATAAGTTAAAAATGGAATTATTTAGAACAAGTTTGGAAACATTTTCTTGCCATGCATTGTTGACAAACACGTCAGGAAAATTCTTGAGACAATTTGTTCTACCTGTGAAGCTTTAAGTAATTTTAGGAATCTTTGAAGACTTCCTTCAATATCAAATTTAAACCTTTAAGAAGTAACAGTTTCAATCACAACATCTTTCCTGTTCAGAACCCAATCTCTAGATCAGTTTAGTCTGGACATAGTCACAGTATTCACTGGGGTTTTCCACTTGCCTTACATGTATGGTTTGGGTCTTATCACTACTCTAGTCTACCTACCTTTCAAACATTTTAAAATTTACAACCAAAGTAGAATAGACTCTAGAAAATTGAAGTTGAAAAGTAAAGCACCTTGAAGGATTCAATCAAAGGTAAAACATATTTTGAGTTGGATGCTTTTACAAATTATTGACATGTATTCTTTGTCAGAGCTCTCAACATATTTTTTACTCAGGCTCCACTAGACAAATGTGTCCTATGTCCTTGGAAGCCATTTCATATTTCATTCAAACTTCCTCATGTTAAATGAGATTTTCTTACATTTTCATAAATGTATATATTTCTTTCTTTATTCTAAATGCTACATTTATTAAAAGGTACTAATGTAGAACCCTGTGCTTTTCAACAGCTTTATTTTTTAAATATCCAGCTTACCAATATATTACCCTACATTAAAAAGATAACATATAAAATGTAAATATGCAGAGTTACTCCCATCACATCCTCAACAATTACTTTCTACATTTAAAAACTCTTTTTTAAATTCAGTAAATCTTAACATAAATTGCTCTTCTAGTGTATTCTATATCCATTTAAGTTTTCAAACTGGGTTTTCTTCACTTCACTTAGGAAGTAGAAATAAAGATATCTGTTTATTTTAACTTTCAAATTATTAACTAAAATGTTATGAGTTTGCCTTAATTTGGGGTTATTTCTAGATTCCAGGAAAAGAAGATAAAGAAGATGCCTTTCCTCCAAGAGCATGACTGGCATTCAGCACTATCTTTGGTTAGTCCTGTGGAACATTAAAAAAACAACCCACCAAACTCCTGTATCAGCTAGAGTACCTGGAATCTATGATGAATCAGAATCAAAGATCTTGTCTGACTCTAGATAAAACTATGAATATTTCTATATTTGGTCACAGAAATGACCAAATTCCCAGTCTGGGCTATACAGGGGACTGCTGCTTCATTATGTATGTCCCTGTTTCTAACCTTCTCTCCTGTTAGATAAGACCTATCAAGATATTCAATTAGAGAATTACCTCCCACTTTCTGACACTCTGCATCTAGTTCATGGCAAAGTCCTACTTCAATGGCTTCTCCCCCCTAATCCTCCAACATAAATGTTCTAATCATTTCCAATACCCCTTTCCTGAGATGCTAGCCTTCCCAGAGGTCCATATACTCTCACTGAAAAGTGTCAGTAACACCCTATTCTCCTCCCTCGAATGATGTCTATGGTGCTGTTAGGCAGAAGCATATCAACACATTTCAAAACAACATTGCTTTGAGATACAGAATAGGTTTCACAATAATTTTTTCAATTGTATGGTGCATAGAAATTCCATATGTATATATGAATTCTTTTAATCAATTTATGATTGATTGTTTTACAAAACCTTTGGTTTCTTGTTACTCTATAAAAGAAAAAAATGAGAAGAGATTTAAGTGTGTGTTTGTGCACACACGTGTGCACACACACGCCAGTCCTAAGGCTTGAACTCAGGGCCTGTGCACTTTCTCTTAACTTTTGTCACTCATAGCTGGCCGTCTACTGCTTGGGTCACAGCTCCACTTCAGCCTTTGTGGTGGTTAATTGGAAAGAGTTTCATAGACTTTCTTCTGAGTAGATAGCATTACACATCTGTACCCAGACAAATTACTCAGTCATTTTTACCCTTGAAATCTCTGCAGGTTGTGGGTCTCAGTGTGCAGGCAGAGATGAGAGAACAGAGCAGGCCAGTTGGATGAATATGTATGTGGACAGCTTGGCAATCCGAAGCCTTTCTCCAGCGTTCTTCAGGAGAAAAGGGATTGGCTTCACAATCTCTGGTGTTGCTGTGGAACTTTGTGTTTTGAAAGAAAATTTTATGAACTGAAATATTGTAATCAATGATCTTTTTTTTAATTGCTTACAGAAAATGAAAAATCCCAATATGGGAGGATTAGCTTCTCTTTCTTATACTCCTCCATTCTCCATTTCTTCAATTCTAACACTAGTGTCTTTCCTTTAGAGCTGGATGAATTTTTTTTTTTTTTAATGCAAACCGAGATGAGTTCAAAGTCAAGGAAGTGGAGCTTCTGTTCTCAGGCTTCCTTGCAGGTGCTGTTCTCCAAGAACACCTCCCTGGCACCTCAACTAAGAGGACTGAGACCATCCATTCCTTGGGAGGAAGGAGAAGCTTCTCCTGGCAGGGGTCTTTTCCCTGGGCTCAGGTTTCACTCTGTGCCAGGAGTCATAGATCACACTCAATGGTGTGTCTCCAGAGCTGGCTGAGGAAAAGTGCAGAAAAACTCCTGTTAACAAGGGAGTAATTACATTCAGCCTAAATTAATTATCGGTCGCTCAGGACTAGTGAGCAAGGGCCACACAGACGGCCTCTGATTCAGTTCCCACCTTTGAGAAAAGAAATATTCCAATGTGGCGCACATGACCGCATAAGATAACAAAAGGCAGGCCATTTCTGGTCTACTGGTCTTGAATTTACCGTATTTGATGCTGTGACACGGGGCTTATTTGCGTTAACACTGTAGGTACATTGTATTTTTTAGGAAAAACATGAATGATAGTCACTTGGGAAGGAGGTCATTTCATGGCAGTCAGTATTAGAACCAGTAAAGTCAAGCCAGGGACCTTTAAAATGCAATTCAGTCGAAAGAACAGGTCATGGATCAGTGAGCAAGAGATGGAAGGTGTTCGTGAGGAATTTAGATTAGCACAAAATCTAAACAAACCACAAGAAACAGGGAAGAGAGAAAGTGAGGCAACCTGGAAGGCAGGAAGTCATGATCTCAGCAGGGTGCACAAGATGACATAGACAGCTTCTGGATGCTGGGCTCTGTGCAGGCCAGGGCCCTAATCCCTATTTACCGAGTGTCAGCAACAGTGGGCCCACAACACCTATCAGTGAGCTTTCTTTGTTAATAATCAGCCAACTTGATCTATTATTCATTTGTGAAATACCATGTTCTTCCTACAGTTCTACATAGAATTAATTTAGTTCAATAAATATTTTAAAGCACCCTGTAAATGCCAGGCATTCTGGTAAATACTATAAAATACAAAAACTATGCTCCTGTTCTCAAAGAATTTGCAGTGTAGCTTCTGAGGCAGAATATAAACAGTAATAGCTAACTGTAATAACAGGAGTATGGAGATGTAAACAGTCAGAACAAAGGAATTGCTGATTGGCTTTCAAGAGCTGTCAGAAAAGCATTTGTAAAATATGCCTAGGAGTCTATGAGATGGACAAATTGGGGCAAGTATAGTAGGAAGAAAAAGCAACATATACAAAAAAGAAGAGATCTCAATAACATAGCAATCTCATGGAAAAAGTATTTTGTTTTGCTGGTGAGACATTCATAGGCCAAAGGATTGGGAATGTCAGTTTAGGGTGCTTGCCACGGGTAACAGGAAAGTATAGTAGGGTTAAAAGCAAGCTCATCTAGTAAAAAAGAAGACTGAAAAGAGGAAGACTGGGGATAAGAAGTAAAATAATAAAAGTCTATACAAGAGCTGAGAAGACATAGAACTGAATGATTATAAAAGAGTCACAGTGTAAAGATATTTGAGAGCTAAGATAAATAAGTCTTGTCTAATTTGATGTCTAACAAGGAAGAAGATAAATATGTATATATACATATATAGTATATATACACATACAGCATATATATACATATGCAGTATATATATATACAGTGTGTATATACATGTGTGTATATATATGTATATATATATATATATATTTTCTTTTTGGCAAAACTTGTGTTTGAACTCATGGTGCTCTACTACTTAAGCCAAACCTCTAGTTCTTTTGGGGGGTTGCTACTTTTCAAATAAGTTTTCACTTTTTGTGCTTTTTGTCTAGGCTTTCCTAAATTTATATACTCCTATTTGTGTTTCCTGCTTGCCTTAGATGGAATGACAGGCACATATCATGTTCAGTTTTTTTCTGTTTAAATAGGATTTATGAACATTTTGGCTGGACTGGCCCTGAACCATCATAAGTAGCTAGGATTACAGGTATGAACAGCTATGCCCAGTAACACTAAAATTATTTGTGTTCAGTGGATTATGGTGTTGAAATTGTGGAAAGTGGAAAGACGATGAGTTTTGAGAACATGTTGCACTTGACAACATCTCTGGCATTGAGGCGGAAATATTTAGAAAGCAATTACATTACCAGACAGAATCTATGTGAGAAACACAGCTTGGGTAGTTATTATATAGGTAAAAAAATAAGTACATCCTAGATAGACCAGACCATCTAGAATAAGATGTAGACTGACAAAAGGAAAATATTAGGCTAAATCATGAAGAATGCTTACATTCAAATGATGGATGAATAAAGAAGAATAAATGAAAAAGAATAAAATAAAAGAATTTATAAAAGCTAGTGTAGGGGCTGGGAATATGGCCTAGTGGCAAGAGTGCTTGCCTCCTATAAATGAAGCCCTGGGTTCGATTCCCCAGCACCACATATATAGAAAGCCGCCAGAAGTGGCGCTGTGGCTCAAGTGGCAGAGTGTTAGCCTTGAGCAAAAAGAAGCCAGGGACAGGGCTCAGACCCTGAGTCCAAGGCCCAGGACTGGCCAAAAAAAAAAAAAAAAAAAAAAGCTAGTGTACAGTGGTAGATGCCCAGGGGGCAGGAAGGGGCAGGAAGATTTTAATGAGAAAGAATTGATGGAATTAATGTTGAAAAGGCTATAGGAATCAAAAGAAGTAAATATATAAATATAGTCTGGAGGCTTTGCTCAAATGGGGAACTACCTGTCTAGGAAGCTCAAAGCCCTGTGTTCAAACCCAGTGTCATAAAAAGAAAAAGAACAAAATATAGTCTGTCACATAAAAAAAAAATTAAAAAGAAACTAGAAAGTGAATGATGAAGACTTACAAGAGAAAGGTTAATGTTAAAGGCCATTTAAAATAAGCACGCTTCCAATGCCTAACGTATGAAACTGTAACCTCTCTGTACATCAGTTTGATAATAAAAATTTGAAATAAAATAAAATAAAATAAGCACGCTTATATGGGTGGTACATTTTTCTTACAAGAAGCTTAGCTGAAAAGGAAACTTTAAAAAAAAGATAGTAGCAAGGAAAGAAAAAGTTTTATAGAAAATGTTTTTGCTTTGGCATAGAAGAGTCATGAACCAGTTTGGGGAGTTAAAGAACATAGGACAGAACAGAAGGGAAGTAACAACTAAACAATGCCAAGGAAGAGGAATGGTAGGGTCATTGTTTTAAGTAGAGCCAAAGGTATTTCTTTTTCTGAATCTAGAAGTGATTGGGTCACAGTGGAGAATATTTGAATGCACTTCTGATTAATGTCATAGTACAGTTTATGCAAATCAGCATTAAAACAAAAATACTGTTTAAACAATTATCATAATGTTCACAGATATTTTCATCTTCATCAAATATTTGCAAGAAGACTCTTAATACAGTGATGTGAAAATATAAGGGCTTTCATTCTTTTTTATTCATAAACTCTTGATATAATTATTGTTACATATAACAATATGAATTCTAAAAGTAACTCAACAGGAAATAAAGGGAATGCCATTGCAAACACCTATATTCAAACACTGTGAAATAGTTCTAATTATTCTGGGATATAATCTGCCCACTTTAGCTATTAGTGTAAACTACTGCGCAACTGATTTATTTGAAATGATGAACTACTGATAAAAAATTGTTATAGTTGTTGAGTTAGTTCATTGGTAACACACCTGAGTAGTAAAGTAAACATTTTTTCTCCAAAGGCATGCTCTTTTTATTCAATTAGAAAATATATTTTGTTAATAACTACCAAAATCGCACAAACCATCTTTTAAAATGTCAGTAGGTGGGGCTGGGGATATGGCCTAGTGGCAAGAGAGCTTGCCTCCCATACATGAAGCCCTGGGTTCGATTCCCCAGCACCACATATACAGAAAATGGCCAGAAGTGACGCTGTGGCTCAAGTGGCAGAGTGCTAGCCTTGAGCAAAAAGAAGTCAGGGACAGTGCTCAGGCCCTGAGTCCAAGGCCCAGGACTGGCAAAAAAAAAAACCAAAAAAAAACCCATAAAATGTCAGTAGGTGCCATAGCATATATCTAATTTTCAAAGCATGTCATTTAAAATATCACTGGCTTGTGATTTTGTTAAATCTACAGATAAACTATAGAAAAAAAGATACTTACATTATCATCTTAAATCATAAACATGGTATAATCCCCCACATTTTTATCTATTTTTCAGTCAGTCTTCTTTACATTGCAAAATCTCCATAAATACTGTGAATGTTGGATTTGTTTCATATTTGGGCTATCAAAAATAAAGTTAATGTTAATATCACATACAACCCTTTTTTAATTTAATTTTATTGTCAGGATGATGTACAGAGGGATTATAGTTACATATGTAAAGTAGTGAGTACATTTCTTGTCAAATTTGTTATGTGTTACCTATTTTTCCTTTTCTTTTCTCAGTGATGGAGTTTGAACTTGCACTGTCTTAGCTTGCTTACTTGGCTAGTACTCTACCACTTGAGCCACATGTCCAGCCTGGCTTTTTGCTGGTTATTTTGGAGATGGAGTCCCTAGGACTTTTCTGCATGGGCTAGCTAGAAACCTTTTCTTGCTCAAAGTTTATGAAAATTTCTTCTGTTTTCTTACAGAAATTTCATTTTAGTTCTATGTCTATGATTTAAGAAAATTATTTTCCACAGTGTAAGAAAAATTTGAGGCTCATTTTATCTTAATGTGGAAATATACGTTTTTCCAATTTCATTTTGAAAACTTTTTTTTTCTCTTTTAATAATTTTAGCATGATATATGTACAGATCTATTTATTGGATATTTATTTATTCCACTAAGTTGTATACTTCTCCTTAAGTGAATACCACCCTTCATTATAGAAACTTTATAAAATGTTTTTAAACCAGACAGTGAAAGTCTACCAATTTGTCTTTTCTCTTTCAAGAAATACAATTCCAAATACAATTTAAAAGTGAATTGAATTCTACAAAGAATATCATTTAAAAATTCCAATTGTGGTTGAATCTAAAGATCAATTTGGAAAACACACACAAGTGCACACACACCATATGTGTGTGAGAGACACCATGGTATAAAACCTTTTATGAATTAACATGTATTTTACTAGAAATAAGTATTGGGAAGCAGAAAAATGCTTTGGAACATAGGCAATAGTGGTTGGAATAGGGTAGCTTTAAATACATGCCTAAAAACGAAACAAGGAAACTTGCTGAGACTGGTCTGGGAACAAGGAGGAAGAACAACAGAGTATGGGAGACTGATCAAAATGCATTGTACACATTAATGGATGTGTTAAGATGAAACCCACTTGCACAACTAATTGATACTAATAGAAAAATAACATGAAAAATAAGAGAACAAAAAGGAAAAAAGGAAGGGAAGTAGAGAGATTACCCTGATTTACCCAGTTAGGCTCAATGTACACACAAGTGGCCTTATAAGCGAGTGAGAGAAAGAGTCATGTATGTCACTGTGTCATATATGTCATTGCTGGCTTGAAAATGCATGAATATTCCAGATACCAAAGAAAAAGCATAGCTTCAAAGATGCCTTCGAAAAAGGGAAAAGAGTATTTCCTCTAAAAAACTGAAGAAAGGAATATCACATTGTTGACACCTTGATTTTAGCCCCTTGAGACCACTTCATGCTTTTGATCTCCAAAACTATAATACATCACAATATTAATCTTCCCAGTCCAGAAGCATGGGAGGTTTTTCCATTTCTTTAGTTCTGCTTTAATTTTCTATTTCAGATTTTTAAAGTTCTTATCATAGAGGTCTTTCACTTCTTTGGTTAAGGTTATTCATAAATATTTTATGTTTTTTGAGGCTATTACAAAAGGAGTTGCTTTCCTGATTCCAGCCTCGCTCTTCACATTGTTGGCATATAGAAAAGCTATTAATTTTTGAGGATTTATTTTATATCCTGCCAATTTGCCAAAGTTTTGGATCAACTCAAGTAACTTGGGAGTAGAGTCTATGGGATTTTTAAAATACAGGATCATGTCATATGCAAAGCGAGAGAGCTTAACTTCATCTTTTCCTATTTGGATCCCCTTTATAGCTACCTCTTGCCTCATTTCTCTGGCTAGGAATTCTAGTACTATGTTGAAGAGGAGTGGAGAGAGTGGACATTCTTGTCTTGTTCCTGATTTAAAGGAAATAGCTTTAATTTTTCATCATTAAGTACCTATATTATATTCAGGAATGTTCCCTAGAATCCTAGTTTCTACAAAGCTTTCATCATAAATGGGTGGTGGATTTTGTCAAATGCTTTTCCTGAGTCAAATGCTTTTTCTACTATTTCTAAGGAAATAATCATGTGATTCTTGAACCTGATCCTATTGATGTGGTTAATTGTGTTCATTGATTTGCCTATATTGAACCAGCTTTGCATCCCTGGAATGAATCCAGTTTGATTATAGCGTATGATGTTTTTTAATGACTTGTTGAAGTCAATTGGCCAGAATTTTATTGAGAAGTTTTGCATCAATGTCCATCAAAGAAATGGGTCTAAAGTTCTCTTTGTCTGAAGAATCCCTGTCTGGTTTTGGGATAAAGCTTTTACTGGCATCATAGAATGTGTTTGGTACTGAACTTTCACTTTCAAATTCTTTGAAGAGTTTGAGGAATATTGGTGTGAGTTCTGTTTTGAAGACCTGGTAGAATTTCGCTGTGAATCCATCTGGACATGGGCTTTTCTTGGATGGGAGGTCTCTTATTGCCATTTCATTCTTGGATATGGATCTGTTAATAGTTTTAATTATTCTTGGTTAAGTTTGGGCATATAAATTTTTGCTAGGAATTCATCCATTTCTTCCAGATTCTCAAATTTATTAGTATATAAGTTTGCAAAATATTCCCTTATTATATTCTGCATCTTGGTTGTTTCTGTGGGGATATTTCCAGTTTCATCTCTGATTTTGTTTATTTGGGTGTGCTGCCTTCTTTTTTGGTCAGATTTGCTAGTGGTATATTTTGTTAATTTTTGTTTTGTTGACTCTTTCTGGTTTTTTTTTTTTTTTGGACTCTAAGTCATTTAATTCTGATTTAATTTTAATTATTTGTTTCCACCTTCTGGCTTGGGGTTTGGCTTGTTGCTCTTTTTCAAGGAGCTTAAGGTGCTTCCTAAATTGTTGAATTGTGATTTTTCTGGTTTGTTGATGTAAGCGCTCAGAGCTATAATTTTTTCTCTGATTGCTGCTTTTGCTGTGTTCCAAAGGAGCTGGTAATTTGTGTGCTGGTCTTGGTTAAATGCCATAAACATTTGAATTTCTGTACTGATTTCTTTGATGACCCACTGGTAATTCAGCAATGTGTAGTTCAGTCTCCATGACTTGGAGGATTTTCTGTGGTCGCTTTTTGTGTTGATGTCTAATTTTATTCCATTGTAGTCTGAGAGAATGCAGGGAATGATTTCACTATTTCTGAATTTGTACAGATTTTCTTTGTGCCCTAAAATGTGGTCTATTCTGGAGAATGTTCCATGTGCTAGTGAGAAGAATGTATATTCTGGTGTTGCTGGGTGGAATATTTTGTATCTACATCTAGTTGGTTTATACAGTTGTTTAGTTCTGAAGTTTCTTTGCTCAGTTTTGTCGTGTTGATCTGTCCAGAGGTGACAGTGGTGTGTTAAAGTCTCCAACAATCAATGTGTTTGGATCTACATGTGTTTTTAGAGTCAGTAGTTTGTTTGATGAGGTTGGGTGCTCCAATATTTGGTGTATAGATGTTTAGGATTGTTATATCCTCCTGCAGGAGAAATCTCTTTATTAGTATGTAGTAACCTTCTTTATCTCTTCTTACTGCTTTTAATTTGAAGTCAATTTTATCTGAAATGAAGATTGCAACTCCAGCCTGCTTATGGGGGCCATTTGCTTGATAGATTTTATTCCAGCCTTTCACTTTCAGAATATGTTTGCTTTTACTGGCAAGATGTTTGATTTTTGCTCCAACTTGTCAGTCTATGTTGTTTAATTGGAGAGTTAAGTCCATTAATGTTGAGAGTTAGGATTGAGAGGTGATTGTTCCTTTCATTATATCTTTTTAAGGGCTGTGTCTTCCAAATTGTTGCTCTAACAACCAGGTTTTCTATTTAGGGTTTTTCTCTATCTGTATAATGATCTTGTTGATTTTCAACGTGTAGGACATCTTTGAGAATTTTCTGTAATGCTGGTTTGGTGGAGATATATTGCTTCGGTTTGTCCTTGCTGTGGAAGATTTTTATTTGACCTGCAGCTATGAATGAAAGCTTAGCTGAGTACAGTATTCTTGGATGGTAGTTATTTTTCTTTAGGGTGTGGCATACCTTCTATATCTACTTTAACAGAATGTTATTTTTGTAGTCAATATTACTTCCATTTCTAATAACAAAGGCTTTATACCAGAGATGACCAAATCACAGACCTGAATGTATATGCAACTTTTCTGTGCTTTTTATCTTAAAATGACAACACTAATTTAGCTGTTCTGAAACCCTAGGAATGTTTCTGAGGCATTTGGGTGGATATTAGAGAAGTTGTAGAACCTGAGTCAGGAATCCACCAATCATCACTTACCCACTAGTGCTTTTCCCCAGCCCCCTCCTTTTGTCTAAGGAATTATGACACTTACTAGGTAAGTTTTCTTGCAAGAGAAAGTTAATTAATCTCAAGGGCTCATACCATATTTTGCACTTCTTACACCTAAAATTTAATAGGTGGCTTCCTTGGCCAGTGATTACCTGTTAAATAAACAAAATGTGAGATACTATAACTTCCTTGATAAAGTTTTGAATAAGAAAATCATATAATAGTATAATAGTGTGGCAAGAATTCTGAAGTTTTATTACGTGTGACCAATTCACTCACAGTTAAGCTTTCTTTTCCAGTGGATCCAATAGCTACTTTTTTTCAAAAAGCATATTAGTAGTTTTGAAATGATCCGTCCAAATTCAATTCACAAAAAATAAAAAAATAAAAATGAAATTAACAGAGGAATGTATGTGTATGCATATGTTGTGGATCAAGTCAGTACTTGATCCACAAATACTATAGTAATATCATTGATTTTGACTAGCAAAGCTTTGTAGCTAACTATGGAACACAGAAGGCCCAGCATTTACAGCTATTTTAAAGGTGTCATAAGAAGGGAACATAAACAATTGGATGAGGGATTTTGATAGTTAAGCTTGGAAGTATACATCTTATTTCTACGTTATTGGTTAAAATTGGCCAAGTGGTCTGAGTCTCAAACACCGAGAGGCAAATGTGAGGACACTGGCCTCTTTGACAGAGAGTTGGGTATATCAACTCCTACTCACCAAGGCTGTAGACAAGTTACTTCCACAACCTCCCTCACAGCATCTCTGCTAATCTCTGATGCTGCTGAACTTACTCCGCTGAAGTAAAATCCTCAGTAACAATACCAGTAACTTCAACAATGAATTTCTGGTGTTCTAGTTCATTGTACATCTATAGTTATCATAGTAGTAAATTCACAAAAGATCAATTTTAAGTAAAAATGTCTAGGATGTTATTTAAGAGTTTAAACAAAGAGAGAAAAGAGAGTACTTGCATTTTCTCAAATGACTGACATAAGTAGAAAGTACTTTAGGGGAAAATATTCATGAATTATAATGATTTGAGTTCTCAAACCCAAAGTTGAATGATATTCTACGATTATTAAAGCCCATAAATCAGTGAATGAGACAGGAAGAAAATAAGAGGGACAGGAGAGAGAGACAGAGAGAGAGAGAGAAAGAAAGAAGAGAGAGAGAAGAGAGAGAAAGAGAGAGATTTTCTACACGTAAATTGGAATGGCTTTTGCATTTTTTTCTGCACACACACAGAACTCTCCCCCCTCTTCCTCCCTTTCTTTACTTCATTCACCATGGGTATGTTAAAAACAGCCAAAGACACCCAGGGGACGCATAGCTCTATAAGATGCAATTATGGTACCTTATTTTTTAAAGTTTAAAAGTGAATCTTTATGGCCTTATGCAGCCAAAGTACCTTTTATATGTTTGATTGACACAAACCATACATTGGCATAAAAATTTTCTCAAACTGTACAAGTGTGGAAATTTTAGTCACCCTGCTCTCCCCTCCTCCAAGTGACATCCCCTCCATTCTTCCTGTCCCTCCTCATTTGTTTGGTAATATTGATTAGCTCTAGTTCACAGAAGGCAGTAGATGACCCCAGAATGGCTCTGCTGGTTGCTGTAAAAGCTAAGATGAACTGAAATAAAGTGCATGTGATTCATGGGCTACACATGTGTGTGGAACTCAGAAGGACCAACATTTACAGATCATTTAAGAGTGATCTTGAATACGTGGAGGTTTATATGTTCCTAGTTTGACTTGGATTTTTAAGTGGAAGGGGTTGCCTTTCCCTCCCAGAAAGAGGATATGCCATTTGGACAGAATATATATCTACTTCTAATGAATTACAAGTTGACTGATACCCTACAGACATAAACCAGGCTGTCAATTTGTCTGAAGTTTTTGAGCTGCAAATCCAAATACTGGCTAAATGAATAAGGGGAAGACCCTTGTCTTCAAAAAAAAAATAAAGTAAAATTTCTTTTAATCTAGACATCATATATACATAAGTATATAGAGAAAGATATCTCCACTTCTTTCAAAATGATAGACAGTCTGGACTCTAAGAGAAATCAAAGTTTATATTTAGTTGTAATTTTTATTTTCTTACTAGTGATCAATTTGTTGTGTTAGTAAGCAAGCAAAGAAACAAATATTGGCTATTGGCTTTTCAGTAGGGTTTTGGTGCTTTTTTATTTTTACTTTTTTTTCTATTTATTGTCAAAATGGTATACAGAGAGGTTACAGTTTCATACGTTAGGCCTTGTGTACATTTCTTGTACTGTTTGTTACCTCCTCCCTCATTCCCTCCTCTTTCCCCTCCCTCATTCCCCCCTCCCCCTTTCCTTCTCCCCCCATGAGTTGTTCAGTTGGTTTACAACAAATAGTTTTGCAAGTATTGCTTTTGGGGTCGATTGTCTTTTTGTCCTTTGTCTCTAGATTTTGATATTCCCTTTCACTTTCCTAGTTCTAATATGAGTATATACAGTTTCCAATGTACTCAGATAAGATACAGTGATAGTGCGGTAAACCACACGAAGGGGATACAAGAGGATCATCATCAATGGAAGCTATGGTTTCACAGGACATGTTGAAAGTAATTACAACAGTGATATAACAGTCGTTTCCATAACATGGAGTGCATTTCACTTAGCATTATCTTATGCATTCATAGGGCAAAGCTATTAGGCTCTTCTGATCCTCTGCTGCGACTAGCCTAAACCTGTGCTAATTATTCCCTATGAGGGAAACCACAGAGTCCATGTTCTTTGGATCTGGCTCACTTCACTTAGTATAATTTTTTCCAAGTTCTTCCATTTCCTTATGAATGGAGCAATGTCATTCTTTCTGATAGTGGCATAAAATTCCATTGTGTCTATGTACCACATTTTCCTGATCCATTCGTCTACTGAGGGGAATCTGGGTTGGTTCCAGATTCTAGCTATGACAAATTGTGCTGCTATGAACATTGTTGTGCTGGTGGCTTTAGTGTGTTCTTGTTTGTGGTCTTTTGGGAAGATGCCCAAAAGTGGGGCTGCTGGGTCATTGGGAGCTCTATGTTTACCCTTCTGAGGAATCTCCATACCACTTCCCAGAGTGGCTGGATCAGTTTACATTCCCACCAACAATGAAGTAGGGTTCCCTTTTGGCCATATCCCCTCCAACAGTTGTTATTGTTAGTTTTCTTGATAAAGGACATTCTTACTGGGGTGAGGTAGAATCTCAATGTTGTTTTGATTTGCATTTCTTTTATGGCCAGTGATGTAGAGTACTTTTTCATATGTCTCTTGGCCATCCTCATTTCCTCATCAGAGAAGTCTCTTTTTAAGTCTTTAGCCCACTTGTTGAGGGGGCTGTTGGTTCTTTGCAGTTTTACAAGGCTGGATATTCTTGTTTTTGAACTTCTTTTTTTTTAGAGTAGACAGAATGCTGAGTTGAGAAAAATAAATTCCTCTGAAATTTCATTTTCAGTTACTAATTCATATTTTATGAACTCTATTTGTTAATAAGGGCTTTATTCTGATAGTTTCCCTTCCCCAGAACAATCTTACCTCACAGTCTCCCTTCACATTACCAAAATGTCTTGTGTGTTTACTGGAAGCACCCCCAGTAGTAACCCTCTTCAGGTTTTCCAGATCAGATGTCTATTTTCAGTCAGTGTGTGTAGCCACTAATAACTTTTCCCTTGGGTGACTGAGGAAGCATGGTGGTCTGGATAATTTACTTTACCTCCCTATTTTCCCACATGTAGATTAGGAATTGTTGCCAATTAGTCAACAAATATTTCCTAAGTACCCACAGAAGAAAAGTGGCCTACTACATTGACCCTTTAGGTTCATTCATCCTGAGAAAACACATATATATTTAATGCAGAAAACTTTAAGGTTTCTCCATTTTCAGGTCTACACAGATTTCAAAGTAATTTCAGGTCCAAGATAGCCAGGAAAATGACCACATTATGACTTCATTATTTTAATGAATTTTCAGCCACGGAGAACTGACAGGAAAGAGGGGTCAAGGTCCAGGTGCTCTTATGGGTCAGTTCATTACTTATAATGAAAGGGATATTGTGATTGGCTTGTCAGTGATAAAGGACCATTCTGCACCTTCCATGACCAGGGTTTTGCTACTAACAAGCAGGAAACAGGAAAAGAAAAACATGGATAACACAGAAAGAAGAAAAGGAGAAAGATTCCCATTAAATCCTCATTTGACTATTTAATATTTTGAGATATTAATAATTGGGTTTTTATTTGCTCTTGGCATTTATCCCTGTTTCCTTTTACCCCTCATAAAATTAATGAACTCTTCATGCCATTTCTTCAGAGAAGAGAAGAAAACGGAAGAGACCAGTAAGATTCTGGATTTCTTTTATAAAAGTGAAACCAAGTTTTTTAAAAATGGTCTCTTAGCTATGATTTTCAAAAAGATTCAGAAGTAAAAATCTTCCTGTAAAGTAAATAGAAGTTGAACATTCCAAACATACTTGTGTCCCCTGGATTAGGCACAAGGGAGAGGGTCATGTTCTCAAGGAAAGGAGACCAAGAGCTTTGATTTAGAGAAGCCACAGAGAAGATGAATATCTGCAGGGTATACATAGGGTAACCACAGACATTGGGTCTGTAAACATGTCACAGATGACCACAAACAGAATTACACTAAAGCCACCAGCACAACAATGTTCATCGCAGTGCAATTTGTCATAGCTAGAATCTGGAACCAACCCAGATTCCCCAGATTCATATGTCTCTTGGCCATCCTCATTTCCTCATCAGAGAAGTCTCTTTTTAAGTCTTTAGCCCACTTGTTGAGGGGGCTGTTGGTTCTTTGCGGTTTTAGCAAAGAAACAGAGCACTGCTGTTGTCTGGGTGAGAGTACTGATTTGCAAACTGAGAATATCAGAGATGCCTCTGAGACCCTGGAGTTCTCCCCACCTTCTGGCAAAAGGAAAGCCTTTGAGGTTCTGACAGGAGTGGGTCCAATAATAATAGGTTTGAAGTTGACAATCAGACCTAACTAAAGCTTGGAGAAATTCATGTGATTAATAAGAAATGGGTTTGTTACAGGAATTTGGAACATAAAGTCAAAGCCTTCTCCACTCTCAGTCCTCCTGTGTGTATTTTAGGTTAAGAATCTATTTGAGAGGTTAAATGACTTGTATGAGGTTATGTCATTCATTAGTGATGGATGTAGGATTTAAATTCAAAGAAGTAATAGCAAAGGCCATTTCCTTATTCTGCTCAACAAATATAAGAGGGAATACTTTTTAAGAAAGAGGATGAAATAATGCAACAATGATACTCACTAGACACTATATTGGAAATGAACTTTACAACTTGGTGGGGAGGAGAATGGAGAGAGGAAAGTGGGAGAAAATGAAGGAGGGATGAAATGTACTCATTACCTTACTTATATAACTATAACCCCTGTTTATTATCTTTAAAAAATAATAATTTAAAAAGAGAATGTTGAAAAGAAAAAGAAAAAAGAAAGAGCAAGCTGGATGCTAGTGGCTCAAACCTATAATCCTAGCTACTCAGGAGGCTGAGATCTGAGGGTCACAGTTAGAAGACAGCCTGAGTCATTGAGACTTTCATCTCCAATAAACTACCCCTCAAAAGCTGAAAATAGAGCTCTGGCTCAAGGGGTAGAAGCACTAGCCTTGAGCATAAAAAGCTCAAGGATGGTGCAAAGACCCTGAGTTCAATCCCTAGGACTGCCACACACAAACACAAATTTATTAAAACAAGGGAAAATTTAAGTGTTATGTTGCAATATTTTGTTATTATTTAAGATTACAGATATAAATCCATATAACACATGTACAAGTGTTCTGAAGTTTAATGGAAAACTGAGAATAAAATTTTTATATACTTTGATTATAAATATATTAAAGATCCATATGTATGTTTAAGGAAATCCCGAAAAAATAAACTAATACTGAAAATACTGTGATTTTGAGTGAAAATATTTTACATGATCATTTCCTTTATCATTTCTTGTTTTTAAATTTATTTTTAGGTTTTAAATCTTCTATGAAATTTGCTGGACACTGTTGGCTCACACCTGTAATCCTAACAAATCAGGAGGCTGAGATCTGAGGATCCTAGTTCAAAGCTAGCCCCAGCAGGAAAGTCTGTGAGACTCTTATCTCCAATTAACCACTAGAAAACCAAAGGTGGAGCTGTGGCTCAAAGTGGTAGAGCACTAGTCTTTTTTTTTTTTTTTTGAAGCAAGTTTTTTAATTTTTCTATAGCTGACAGGGATACTACATTGTACAAAGACTATGTACACCATAATTTGAGAAAACTCTTTAGTGTTCATTTTCTGTGCTCAAATAATGCACAACAATATTCTTGCTTTCTTAAAGGGGAGAAAAAAATACTCTACCACTGAGAGACTATAATTTTATTGTAAATTCATGAACTGGCAGCTTACTGCCTAAGCTCTTATCAGTTTGGCTAATGTGAAACAGGATTTTTGCTCATTACTTGGAAAAAATCATGTTTCTGGAATAAAAGATAAACAAAAGAAAATAAAGAATTCAGTGGAACCAAAGACACTTATAGCTTGTGAAACAGCTTGAGTGTGCCATTTCACTCTGTATCTTCAAAGCCCAGTTCAATGCCTTTTATAACATGAGTTCTTTAAAAACGTTTGCTGAAGCATGCTTTCCTTAGATATGTCTTTTCTTCAATATTAATTGAAAACTTAGGGGCTCGGAGCTGCTGAGAGGACGGGGGCCACACAGCCCGCGGCTACCACTAGTCCTCCTCGGGAACCGAAGGCCCCAAAGGGAAAAAGCGCCACACTAGCGAGGCCAGCACCATGAAAGATGTCTCACAGGGCAGACCCTTCACTTCACCCTGAAGCTCAGAGCACTAGTCTTGAGCACAAAAACACAGGGACAGCACCCAGGCCCTGAGTTCAAGCCCCATGACCAACAATAAATACATAAAAAATAAATATTATGTATTATAAAGAATACATAAATAAATAAATATTAAATGAAACTGGAATTTTAATTGAAAACAAAAGCTAACACTGAAATAATTCAGATAAATTGTTATTGCATCTTATGGTGATTGTAATTCTGAAATTTGTTAGATTGGCAGAAAGAGTGAGGGCCTGGGAGCTAATTTTTATTAAGATTTAAATAATGATGATATATAACGCTTCTAGAGAACTTTGACAACATGACAGTGAGGTAACTCTTTAACCACTGAAATAAGTTTTTAATTGTTGAATTTCAGCATTGGTCCAATGATTTGAGAATTTGGTGTTAAACGGAAGTGAGTCCCTCGAAGCTGAAGAGAAGCATTGATACTGTTTCTGAGTAAGGTAGAGGGTAACTATTTGCATGGGCACAGGTGTGATTTACAGACTGACTACATTTCAGGCTAATGTGTTCTGAGTTAAAAAAAAAAAAAATCCAGGGGCTGGGGATATAGCCTAGTGGCAAGAGTGCCTGCCTCGGATACACAAGGCCCTAGGTTCGATTCCCCAGCACCACATATACAGAAAACGGCCAGAAGCAGCGCTGTGGCTCAAGTGGCAGAGTGCTAGCCTTGAGCGGAAAGAAGCCAGGGACAGTGCTCAGGCCCTGAGTCCAAGGCCCAGGACTGGCCAAAAAAAAATCCAGGGAAATATTTCCTAGGCAATGTTATCAAGATATAAACTCATCTACATAGAATTTGGGACTGTTTATTTTAAAGCTCAACAATGGGCCATATAATCAACTTTCTACATGCTTTACTTCCTTCCTTAGTTGAGTAATATTATTAATTAAAAGTGTGTATGTTCACTTAGAAAGTTTTAAGAGAAAAGCACCTGATGATAGAGTCTCCTAAGAGAATAAAAGAATTTTGTCCTTTTTTTGAGCAGAGAATTGGGAAATTATTCTCTTGAACAACAATCCACCTTTACTCCATCATACTAAAAAGAAATGCACAGTAACTGGAAAAGGAAACCTTGAAGTAAGCCAGGATCACACTCTCTAAGGAGTTTTCAACAAATAAGAAAATAGACAGGCAATGTGGTTGAACTGATTAACTAAAAGAGGTCTAACTTTTATAATGACCACCCACTTCAAGATCTTACCAGATCGTACTGTATTACTATTGATTTTTTATTAAGAGTTCACCACATATATAGTTTATGTACTTGACAATTGTTTTTTTATAGGTTACATGTGCTTGTGTTCCTAAGTTTATCTCACTTTTCATACCCTCTTGAATAAAACAGTCATCTATCTTTCTAGCTGCACTCAGTGCTATAAAAACGTCTTTAAATAAAGATCAGGTTTGGAGAGGCAGGACAAGATAGGGGAGGAACACTGGTGCCTCACACCTGTAGCCTCCTGTGCTACTCAGGAGTTTGAGATCTGAGAAATATGTTTAGTCACTCCTGCAGACAAATCAAAGATATTTTTTCTATAAAATATTTTTCATTTTCTTTAAGTAGTTGCAACTAAGGAGTTGCCACACAACAAAGAAATTTATGGATACAGTGTGTTTTGATCAATATTCTCACATAATTCTCCTAACCCACTCCTTTCCTCCCTTTTACTGTAGGATATTTACTGAATTTATTTTTGCCACTGAACAAAGAAGTTTCTGTATACAATGAAGCAAAGGCAGTCTTATCTCCAATTAACTAGCCAAAAGCTAGAAGGTATGATTCAAGTGACACAGTGCCACCTTTGACAAGAACAACAACAACAACAAAAACACAAACAAGAAAGATCTCAAGGCCTCAAGTTCAAGCTTGCACAAACACACACACAAGAGATAAAGAATTAGAATTGTTCACATTTGACTCACTGAATAAGAGAGTCAGGTGATATTGAAAAGAATAGGCACTGAAGACAGAAAGAGAGAGAGGACATTGACAATCATGGCAGAGCTTGTAGGTGACAGAAAACCACAGAGAAATTGAGTCAAGAGCCAAGTAGTAAACCTCCTGACCCTGGGTTCCCAGGAGGGGAAGCAGAAGATACCATGGCAAGGCAAGCTAGATGGCCCTGGTGATAATTATGCCCTGGTGGAAGGTAAAGAATGGTCCATCTTTTTCCTCTTTTTTGTTATGCCATCTGTGTCATAAAGTGAATTTCCATGACTGCCTGGATGTCTTTTTTGATTCTTTATCAGCCTTATTGTCCTATTTGTCTTCCCATGCACCACTACCACACTGTTTCAATTACTGTCTTGTAATGTAATTCTGGACTCCTTTGTTCTTCAATTTTATTGCTTATTCTGTGCACTTTATTATCCCATATAAATATTTAAATAAACTTTTTAAAGTATTTCACAATTTTTTGGAAGTTTGATAAACATTCTACTAATTTATAGTTAAGATGTGGAAAGATTGATATATTTGTCCAGATTCCTCTTAGTATATTGCTTTTTATGTTATACAATAATCTTGTTATTTTCTCACTGAAGAACTGGCACATTTTTTGCTTTGTATAGGATAGGTTGTAGTTTCTGTTATACAACATAATCGATATCACCATTGGTGACTAGTGTAAAAATCTGCATAATGTTAACATGATCAAGGTCCCTGTGAATTACCTGGTGACATAGTAGTTAACAACATTTTATGGCCTAATAATGAATGCCTTTGCTAGAGATAGTTCTGTATCAGACATTGTGGTTGCTTCCATGGCTTATTGTCTATTAAAGTGGTCATATCCTCATTCTCCCCTCCCTAACCACATCTCTCGATAAGAGCTACTGATCTCTGTTACTCTAGAATCATATATATATATATATATATATATATATATATATATATATATATATCAACTGAATTACAGAGAGATTACAGTTTCATACATTAGGCATTGGATACATTTCTTGTACTGTTTGTTACTTCGTCCCTTATTCCCCCCTCTGCCCTTTTCCTTTCCCTTCCCCCCCATGAGTTGTTCAGTTGTTCAGTTGTTCAGTTCATTTTCACCAGTTTGTAAGTATTGCTTTTGTAGTTGTTTGTCTTTTTTTACCCTGTGTCTCTCGATTTTGGTATTCCCTTCCAATTTCCTGGTTCTAATACCAGTATACCCGGTTTCCAATATACTCAGATAAGATACAGAGATAGTGTAGGTACAACCACAGGAAGGTGACACAGGAATATCATCATAATAGAGGTTACAGTTACATATGGCACGTTGAAAGTAGTTACAACTGTGATATAACAATCATTTCCATAACATGGAGTTCATTTCACTTAGCATCATCTTATGTGTTCATAAGGGTACAGGTATTGGGCTCCTGTGATCCTCTGCTGTGACTTGCCTAAACCTGTGCTGATTATTCCCTATAAGGGAGACCATAGAGTCCATGTTTCTTTGGGTCTAGCTCACTTCACTTAGTATAACTTTTTCCAAGTCCTTCCATTTCCTTACAAATGGGGCAATGTCATTCTTTCTGTTAGAGGCATAAAATTCCATTGTGTATATGTACCACATTTTCCTGATCCACTCATCTACTGAGGGGCATCTGGGTTGGTTCCAGATTCTAGCTATGACAAATTGCACTGCTATGAACATTGTTGTGCTGGTGGCTTTAGTGTAATTATGTTTGTGGTCTTTTGGATAGATACCCAAAAGTGAGGTTGCTGGGTCATAGGGGAGTTCTATATTTGTCCTTCTGAGGAATCTCCATAATGCTTGCCAGAGTGGCTGGATCAGTTTACATTCCCACCAACAATGAAGTAGGGTTCCCTTTTGGCTATATCCCCTCCAACAGTTGTTACTGTTAGTTTCCTTGATATAGGACATTCTTACTGGGGTGAGATGGAATCTCAATGTTGTTTTGATTTGCATTTCTTTTATGGTCAGTGATGTAGAGCACTTTTTCATATGTCTCTTGGCCATTCTCATTTCCTCATCAGAGAAGTCTCTTTTTAAGTCTTTAGCCCACTTGATGAGGGGGCTATTGGTTCTTTGTGGCTTTGTTTTGGATGAAGGTAATCTTTTTAGTTCTGCATATATTTTAGATATGAGGCCTTTGTCCATTGAATGGCCAGTAAAGATCTTCTCCCAATCTGTGGGCTTTCTGTTTATCTTGTGAGCTATGTCCTTTGCAGTGCAGAAGCTCTGTAGTTTGATGTAGTCTCATTTGTCCAACCTTTCTTTGATTCATATCCTTCCTGGGTCTTTGTTAAGGAAGTTCCGTCCTGTGCCAAGAAGGCCAAGTGTTTCTCCTACTCCTTCCTTTAGTGTTTTCAGGGTGTCTGTTTTGATTTCGAGGTCTTTAATCCATTTGGAATTGATTTTGGTGCAGGGTGATATATAAGGATTTAGTTTTAGCTTGTTGCATGTGTTGAACCAGTTTTGCCAGCACCATTTGTTAAAGAGGCTATCGTTCTTCCAGACTATTGTTTTAGCTCCTTTATCAAAGATTAAAAAGGCATATTTCTGTGGGTTCCTTTCTGGGTCTTCAATTCTGTTCCATTGGTCTTCAGGCCTGTTCTGGTGCCAATACCAAGCTGTTTGTATTACTATAGCTTTATAATACAGCTTGAAGTTGGGTATTGTAATTCCTCCAGCACTGTTCTTTCTGCTTAGGATTGTTTTTGCTATTCTAGGTCTTTCATTGTTCACTATGGAATGCTTTTATCCCTATCAATTTTCCAGACTTTAGGCTGACATTTTTTATTCCAGTGACACAGTCCTCACAGTCAACTCTTGATTCTAGAAGACATTTTGGTGCCATCTATATAGTTCCCATTTTCCTCTCTGGTACTACTGATCCTCTAAAAGATGGCTGATGTCGCTTTTAAAACTGTATTTTTCCTGTCCCTATTAAAGGTGTATCCTTTACACCCTTTCAGGGAAAATATATAGTGGATCCAGTGCTTCTGTGTGATGAATTTGTGTGATGAATCCTACTTCCAAGACACTTCTGACCACCTCCTAATCACTCTAGCAAGACAGTCTTGGTCTTTTCTCCCAACATGCTATATTTACAATCCTGTCCACACTTCCAGAAGATGCCAAGCAGTGTATCCGTACCATGTTCTGGTGCTTTGCCAGGAAGTTGAATCTTGATTGACAGAATGCACTCCTACTAGAACAAAATCTTTCCTAACTGTTACAACCCATCTTCCAACAGGCCAGCATTCTTGAGAGCATTACCACTCCACACATAATCTCTCTGTTGGTAGACATTAAACAAGCCTGTTATGAAGTAGTAACTGTTCTCCACTCCTGGATTCATAGTGAACTCTCATTGTACCTGTCTGGAGACAATGAGAAAAGGAAGTGGCAGATTTTGGAAAAAAAATCAAAACATCATAGCCTAAGTTGTGTGGTACTATACAAGTAAGGTTTTTGCATGATCTTTAGGCAAGAATAAGCTACTATCTTTTAGCAAATGTCCACCTGTAGTACTCAAAAGTTCTTGATAGTATATGCAGATACATTCATTTCTACTTTCTTCCTATTAAAGCTTTAACTTCAGAATAGTGAAGTTTTTTTTTAATAGTGAAGTTTTTGACACTATAAATTTCATCTTCTTTGTAGATCTTGAAAGGAATGTGCAAACTTCTTGAGACTAACTTTCTCTAGTTTGTGATCTAGCTTCTCATTTTCTTTCTTCAAGGATTAGCAGGGAGTTCACAAGTATTAGTCAACTTTGAAATCACGATCATTTCTATTGCTATCATTCAAATACTAGAACTCATCAAACCTGCCAGTATTTTCCTGTTTCCTCATTTCAAGACTTGTTATTTTATACTCTGTGGCTAAAAATGCCACTGTGTAAAGTCTTAAAGATTCTGTTGAAACTGTCTATTTTTGTGGACATTGTGTACCCATAATATCTGGTTAATTGTCTGCTTAGTTTTGACCAGCAACTATTCATTTTATTGAGAAAGATATTTTTTACAATCTTTCAAAGCCAGAATTAAGGTTTAGTCCTCCAGACAAGAGTTAGTTTTGCTTCTGCATGGCTCCCACAGTCACTAGTACTTAAAAATGTAGAACCACTTTAAATTTACAGCTTAAAGTTTTGTTTGGACCACAAAGTGATATAGATATAGGCTAAAAATCCATGAAAGCCTGATAGCTAACTCAGTTTCTTAATGATTTTTTATATATTTCAGCACTTTGATTTTTTTCAGAGATAAAGTAATTCTTTCCAAAAGTAAAAAGATGAAAGCTGATGTGTGTGTGTGTGTGTGTGTATGCGTGTGTGTATATCAGTCAAAACTCCACATCTTACAGTTAAGATATACTAATAGAAAATACAAAAGCTAGGCATGATGGAGTATACTTCTGATAAAACCCACCTATTTTGGAGGTGGGAATAGGAGGACAGAATTGCAAGGCCATTCCAGGCAAAACTTAGCAAATTCTTATGTCAATAATAAGCAAAGCATGGTTGTATGCACCAGTAATCCCAGCTACAGAGACATAAAAGTAGAAGGATCACAGTGAGTTCATCCAGACAAAAGTGTCAGATTCTACTTGAAAACCAACCTAAAGAAAGCAAAAAGGACTTGCAAGGTGGTCAAAGAGGTGTAGTGCTTGGGTAGTAAGCTTGAGATCCTGTGTTCAATTTCTAGTATCACAAAAAAGAGAAAGCTCTGTAAAATTTTGTTAGTTATAAGTTTTTAATATTGTTTTGAAGCTGATAAAATGAAGGCCTATTGTTATTAAAATAAGTCAGCTCAAAATGATTGAAGATTTACATGTAAGACTCAAAATCATTTTTTAAATTTGAGGTAAATTATTTGGAAAAATCTCCTTAACATTATAATTTGATATTTTTAATGATCACAGAAGAATAAGCAACAAAAGTAAAAATGAAAATCTACAAAGCTAAAATGCTTCTTGACTGAAAGGAAAACAATTAAAGAAAGATAAAGCAAATCAAAGAATGGGGGAAAATATTGACAAATGATATATCTAATAAAGGATTAATATTCAAAATATAAAGGATTCAAGCTACTTGATGGGAAGAAAACATGTAACTCATATGAAATGGATATGAACAGACATTTCTCAAAAGAAGACATGTCAGCCAGGCACTTGTGATTCACCTCTCTAATCCTAGCTACTCAGGTCCTGAGACCTAGATGATTGAGACTCAAAGCCAGCCTGGGGGAGGGGAAGGAGCAAGATTAAGACATATTGACTATTAATTCCAGCAGGCAATAGACCAATTTAATCCTATATTTCAGTCTTCTACAAGACATTTCTCAAATCATCAAATCTCTGCATGAAGAACTGAATAAAGTCTGGCTCAAACATAGGAAAAAGAACAGACAAAATATGAAGGCAGAGATGCTAAATTTTTATTCTGTTTTGGTCATTTATCAGGTATCTGTAGGCTCTAAAGAGAACTTTGAGCAGAAATAACTTTCATGTTTCTCCCAAGTAACCTAAGTCACTGTTATCACAAGCCACATGTCAGAGGTGTAGTGTTACAGCAAAGCTAATGTATTGCTCAGCTGTAGAGCCTCCAAAATTAGTGTGTTTCAAGTTAACTAGGAGCAAGTGCAGCTAGAGGACTTACGTGAATTTTTGTTCATTAGCAATCCTCTTATTTCTCAAACCCCACAAATTTTAGCTTGGCTTCATCATAAGGGATTCTTAGGCATTAAACTTCATGACTTTGTGGCCCAGTCCATCACAAAACATTAGGACACAGATGTAGAATGAAGAAGTTAAGCACATTTTAATAACAGGTAATGACTCAGAGCTTACTGTTTGCCCACTTGCAAGGCTCCCTACATGTTTCTGTCATTCAGTCTGCCTCACTGTCCCATAGTGGAGTGTTTTCTTGAGTGTGTTTAGTTTTTTTCTGTTATTTTTGGTGGTCTGGTGTGCCCTAGGTGGTGCAAATAATACTGGAGTGGTACATTTGTCAGCCTAGATCCTACATATGTCCCAGTTCCAAATGAGTTTTCCTCTAGGGCCTCTCATAATTACACAAGTATTATCAATCCCCAAATCACTCAAGGGTTACAACTATGCTTTTTTTCCTTTTAAAAATTAGTACATATTAATTATACTGATAAATGGGTTATACGGTGATATTCTTATACATAATTATAACATACTTTAATCATATGGTCCCCTTTTGCTCCCCTTGAGCACATCTGTTTTAATAGTTCCGCTCCTGCACTCACACTCTTTTTCTGCTTTTAAATCCACACACAGGAGGATAACATGGTGCTCATCTTTATGAGCGTCTTTATGTTTTGCCTACCATAATAATCCCTAGTTTATACGTTTTTCTTCAAACAGCATAGTTTCATCCCTCTGTTTTTGTCATCGAATACATGTCCTATAAAGACCACTGTTCTAGTTTGTTTATACAAATTACTTTTTAAAATATAATTTCCTCTTTGCCTTTACTTCTTTTTAAAATTTAGTTAATTTATTTTATTATAATTATAGAGGTGATAGACAAAGAGGTTACATTTATATATCTCAGGTACTAAGTACATTTCCTTTTGTACAGTGTCATCTGTTCCCTTATACTCTCCCATGCTCTCCCTCCTATCTCCACCCATGAGTTGTATAGTTCATACTTCTTTATAGCTGAATAAAATTCCATTGTTTCTTTATTCATTCGTTCATGTATGCCTACTAGTTCCATGTCTTAGCTCTTGGGAACAGTTCTGCAATAAACATGGACGTATGTGCTGCCTTTGAATCTTTTGGATATATATCCCTAAGAATGGTATAGAAGTACTTCATTTCAAGTGTTGGAAGAATTTCTATACTGAGTTTTATAGTGAATGGACTTATTTCCCTACCAAAAGTCTAGAAGGGCTCTTTCTTCCTCACATCTTCACCAATATTTAATATATTTTATATTTTATGACCTTTGTAGCATAAATTTTAAAAGTGGGATTTCATTGTGATGTTTCCATAAATGTATACAATGTACCTTGATCAAGCTCATCCCCTCAATCACTCTCCTTCATCCCTTCTTCTACCTTTACAAAACAATTCCAACAGGCTTCATTGTTCTATTTTCATACATACTCATAATGTACTTCAACCACATTCATTTTCATCAGCTCTGTCTATTGGCCTCTCCCCGACTAATTGGTACTACCCCCAAATTTAGTTTCATGCCAGTATATTTAAGTATATTATTAATTGTACCAAAGGGGTTTTTGCTATGGTATCTCACACAAGCATTTATTATGATTTAATCAATTTAACCTTCTTAATTGCTTTTTCTTTCCGCATCATCCTAATTCTCTGTTGTCTAACAGTGTGAGTAAGTTTCCTTATGTCATCTTCATACATAAACACAGTATTCTGAGTGTGTTTTGCTTTTGTTTTGGGGGTCTTGTGCTTGCTAGGGGCAGCAACACCCTTGAAGCCACTTTTTGCATTAGTGGTTTTTGAGGTAGCGTTTCACTTTGTTCTCCAGCTGGTCCAGGGTTGCCTCCCCCTCTAGACTTGTATGGGTGAAAAGCAGAATATTGTTTCAGTCTTCTCTCTAGTTTTCTGAGCCCTGTTTATTTTAAAAGATGTCCTTTTTTGTTCCTTTGTTGAAAATCAGATGACTATAGCAGCCATGGACTTATTTCTGTGTTATGATAATACTGTACTGTTTTTGTTACTATGCTTTGTAGTGTATTTTGAAATCAGGGGTTGTTATGCCTCCAGCACTGATCTTTATGTTCAGGTTGTTTTTGCTATTCAGAGCCTTTTGTTTCCATATGAATTTTAAAGGATTTTTTTTCTATTTATATGAGAAATATAGCTGATATTTTAATGAAGAATGCATTGATTCTGCATATTATTTATAGCAATATGACTATTTAATAACATGAATTCTGCTGATCTTTGGGAGGAATTTCCATTTTGAACTAAGTTCTTAAATTTTTTCTTTAACATTTTACACTTTTCATTATAGAGATTTTTTATCTTTTTTGTTAAGCTTCTTCTTAGGTATCTTGTATTTTTTTAAGGCTATTATGAATAGGTTGTTTCCTTGGTTTGTTTTTCAGCAACTTTCTTATTGGTGTAGAGATAGAAACTGATTTTGTCCATTGATTTTTGTATTGCAACTTTTCTGGGTTTAGTTATCAGGTCTAAGACTCTTCTGGGGGATTCTTTAGGGTTTTCTAAGTATAGGATCATGTCATACAAATAGGAATAATTTTTCTGCATATATCCCTGTTATTTCTTTCTCTTGCCTCATACCTCTAGCTAAAATTGCAAGTATTATAACGGATAAAAGTAGCATTGTTGGACACTTTTTTGTTTTGTTCTTGATTTTAGATAGAAGGCATTCAGCTTTCTACCACTCAGCATGGTTGTGTCTATGGATTTGATATATATGGTCTTTATTATGTTGATGTATGGTCCTTCTGTTTTCAATTTCAAAGGGGCTTTTTATCATGAAGGGATACTGAGTTTTGTCAAGAGCTTTTTCTTTATATGTTGAAATAATCGTGTGATTTTGTTTAATTTTATTGAATATTTTCATTATTTCCAAGTAGTTGTACAAAGGAGTTCCCATTCACCAAAGCAATTTTTTAATACAGTGCATCTTGATCAATGTCACCCCTTTCAACATTCTCACCACCACTAACAACCCACCACTTGCCTTACTTATCTTAATTTTAGGTTATGCATTCATTTTTTGCCATTTAACAAAGCAATTTTTAGGTACACTGCATCTGATTTGTTAGATATATAGAAGTAACATCTTCACAATATTTCAGAAACAGACTTGTATACATACATACATATATATTCATATCTGTTGTATATACATATTCACACATACAAATATGATAGATTCTGTTTATACATGTCTTTTTCTGAAGTTTTGTGAAGATGTTACTTCTGTAGATCTAATAGATCAGACTTTCCATGTAATTCTTGATCTGAAAGTAAGGTTTCCCCAGTCCATGATTTTCTAGGTTTATACATGGGGCTCATTTCTAGCTATAAAAAACTTATGCTGGGATCTTCAGCTTTTGTGTGAGTCACACAACCCTGTGAGCTACCACAGAGTCAACTATCACTTCTCAGTCAGATTTTGGCTCTAGTCCTTAAATATCTCCAGTTTTGCTGTCTGTAAAGTTTCTCTTTGGTTTTATGATGTCCAGTATATGCACCACACTGATGAAATACGTCAACTTAGGTTTTTATATTCCATCTGTTTCATTTCATAAATGAGGAAACATATGACCTACAGAGCACTCTGTGTCACCTAACATGGCTTCCTCATTCACAGCTAAGTGCAGACTTTGCAGCTTGCTTCTCAACATTTTCACATTACCTTTTATAAAGCTCCCTTCTATTTAATCTCCCACTCTCCAACATGTCATTTCTTATAAAAGTAGACTAATAAATACAAATCAGACAGTCCATCAAAGAAAATCCATAAAGTTGCAATCTAATTTATAGGGCTGTAATAAAACAACATAGGAAGTAAGAGATCACTGACATCATATTATTCTTCAATTAAAAGAGGAAACTGACTAAAAGGACATCTAAAGAACTGCTGAATCCAAAAAAATGCTTTCAGCCGTTTAGGAACAATGAAAAAAGATGTGTAATTATCTCAATAAACTAGTCTCTAAAAGAAATTTAATAGATACTATAGATTGTAGATATCAATGAAACAGAAAAGTTGTGCTATAGAAAAAGAACCATGTGTGTCACATATTTCAGAGGCAATCGATCATTATCAGCATGATTGTTTAATAAAGAAAAAACATTTTGTTACTATTGGACTTAAGTTGTAGAGTTGTATGAAATAAAACTCTCATAGCACATGTATGATATATTCCTTTTGTAACTACCAGCATATCACATTACTTTCAGGTATAATTCTCCTTTAAGCACACAGTCTCTGACAGAACTCTGACAATATTTGCCTTAAGACAATGTAGTACTCAAATTAATTTCTTGCTATTTCTAGCAGCATTTGCTGAGGCATTTTCACAATATAGTCACAATTGGGCATTCTGTGTGATGAAGAGAACACTATTGTTTCTTTAGAATTTTGCCTTGTGTGTTCAGAATTGTGCTAGTGCCTAACCCAAGTCCACTGTACCATTGGGCCCAACATTGTGCTATTCCTTCCTGCTCTGTTATTTTCCCCAATTTTTTCTTCTTTATTGTCAAAGTGAAGTACAGAGGGGTTATAGTTTCATACATAAGGCAGTGAGTACATTTCCTATCCAACTTGTTATCTCCTCCCTCATTTTTCCCCTGCCTCGCCCCTCCCCATTTTCCTCCCCCCCCCCCCGGCCATGAGTTGTACAGTTGTTTTACACCATATAGTTTTGTAAGTATTGCTGTTGCATTGGTTGGTCTTTTTATCCTTTGTGTCTTGATTTTGGTGTTCCCTTTCCCTTCCTTATTTCCAATACACGTGTATACAATATCTAGGGATATCAAGAGTAAAACCAAGGGAAAGGAACACAAAAGGGAAAAAAGGATACAGTTTCACATGGCATGTTGAAAATAACAACAATGATATACCAGCTGTTTCCATATCTTGGAGTTAATTTCTCTTAGCATCATCTTATATGTTCATATGGACAAAACTATTGAGCTATTGTGATCTTGTGCTAGGAATATCCTAGATGTGTACTAATTATTCCCTATGAGGGAAACCATAGAGTCTATGTTTCTTTAGGTCTGGCTCACTTAGTATGATTTTTTTCCAAGTCCTTTCCTTTCCTTACTAATGGGGCAATGTCATTCTTTCTGATAGAGGCATAGAATTCCATTCTCTTCTGGTGGTGATTGTACAGTGGCTGTAACACTAGCACCTGTTCCTTATTATCATGATTCCATCTTCTAACAAGTAGCCTTTGTCCTGGACAACATCTGTACACCTCTCTTCCACTAGGTCTTCAGTCAATGAGTGGTAATAGTGTTCTACTATTGCAAACGTCACTTACCTCGCTACCCCCTGTTCAGGTTCTCAGATTCTCCATCACCCTTGGGTGAATCTTTGAATTAAACTCTTTGTGTTGTAGTCTTTGTTTCACTGGTTATTCTATGATTCATATGAGATTTATATTATTGTGGACTGCTTTAATACATTCCCATTTTTCTTTGGGTATTTAGTCGAAATTTTACTGGATTTACATACTGATAAGCAATTTTTAGTTTTGTTTTTAATATTTTTGCTCTTAAATTATGACATTTTAGTTTGTTCATTCATTCATAGCATTCTGTTTTCTTTCATTTAGTTTATAATTTGGAGCTAAAGAAATTAATTAGGTTGTCATGCTAGTTAGATAACAACAAAATTTTGAGTTTACTAGAATTACATTCATTTCACTCAAATTATATACATATTCAACTACAGAGCCTATACCATGTTGTATATGAGGAAAGTGCTAAATATTATTTGTTGTCTCATTTTATTATCAATTGGCTTAATCTGAAGTTAATCTGAAGAATAAATCTTTATGCACATGCTTACATCTTCCTATAGGTCTTATGTCATAACAATGTCAATTTCTACAGTTATATCATAAGTACATAGTAGTTAGAATGTATTATTAACTTACACTATAGTGCATTCCATTTCTCTTCCTATGCTCTTGTGAAAGGTGAATATAGCTCATGCTGACCTTGAATTTATGATCCTCCAGCTGAAGCCTCTTGATTGCTGAGACTACAGACCTTGACCACTACAACCTAGATCCAATTTCATTTTTTTATTGAAGGTTAGATTTTACTAAGGTATTGAATCTGGGGTTTTGCACATGTTAGGCAAGTGCTCTACCACTTAAGCACTACCATGAGTCCTTTTGTTTTTAAGAAAAGGTTTCACTAACTGTGCCAGGACTGGTTTTGAACTCCTAGTCATCCCGTTTCCTCCTCATAAATATCTGGGATTACACAAATGCACCACCATGCAGAGCCAATGTCATGCTTTATGTTAAATTTTCTTTGATTGGTTTGCCAGGGTTGCTGAAATCATGAAATTAATAGCTTAAATTTTGTTTTCTTCTATGTCTTTTGAAAATTTTTGATGTAAATAGTAGTAAAAAAATATAAAAAGGAGTTGAGAGGTGTAGAAATGGAATGACCCTCAGGCTTATGAGTTGCTAGGCACTAACTCTAGTTCACTTGCATAGACTCACGATACTATTCTAGATTTATCCCTTAACTGAGCATCAAGGCCAGTTACTAAGGGTTGGAGATTTTAATTTTTTTACTTATTTTTTAACTCGGCATTTTCAAGAACTCTAGGACAAGACAAAAACCCCCATATTCACGTACTCAAGAGAAAAATAAACCAACACAAAAAAATGAATATCCAATTGTACCTTAGCCTTTCAAAATATTTCAGCCCTTAAAATATAAATACTTGATAAAAGGAGAAATTATGATGTGGTGATCATAAGGAAAGGTTATTTTTGGAGTTTTCCCTGTATAAAAGTATAACGAGGACACCTAACCTTTGACTTGCTTCAGCAAGTCAAATATTCCCAAAGGGAAAGTACATTTTAAAGTAATGAGATATCAAAATGCAGAAAGCAATTAGCTCTTTGTTCTCCTGCCATGTAGAAATAGCTGGTTGAGCAGCTACATGAGACAGAGCTGGTCTCTAAACCACAAAATGATGTGAATGTTGGTCATGTAATCATATAATAACCCTAGGAGATAAGTGATCTGAATTAATCACAACCACAAGTAGAATATTTGTGTATCTGTGGACCTGGAATCTCTGTATAAGCTACCTTCACCTTCCACAATCGATTTGGACACTGGCCAAGTCTTCATTTTATTATAAAGTATGCTGTGACATAGATGAAACTTTCCCCATCCTTCAAAAATAGTCAGGCATAGCAATGAGTAGAGGAATGATCTCAGCAATTCTCAAAGATCCTGTACCTCACAATACTCCATCAAGTTAATTAAATATCATTAGGCCTTTCTTTAAAAAAAATTAGAAGAAAGACATTATAGAGAAGTGATGTGATGTAAGACCCAAATTAAAGCCTAACATTATGTCCTGCATTGGTATTTGGTGTAATCAAGGGGAGCCCACCAATGGGGAGCTCTAGCCAAATCATCCTCCTTTTCAAGGGAACAAGGCACATTTCCAGCCACCATGGTGATGGGTTTCATTTCTTTGCCAGTCTAAGAAATTAGGCAAACAAGTCAATCACATTTTCCTGTAGAAACCAGAGGGTACTGTAGCCTATTCATAATTTTAAAAACTATGATTTTTAGTTCTTCACTTCCTTCTTGATGGCAAATTCATGTGGGTTGGCATTCTGTACGATGTCTTTCTCCCCTAGGCAGTGAGTATACATGAACAACAAACAGCCACAAATCCCTTATAATGAGTACTGGGTATTATATGTTTAGTTATATCTGTAACACTAGTACAAAATCCTTCCTCACCAGCAGGGTGAATATGGGCTGCAACAAAGTAAGAAGACAATGAAAGATTCCACTGTTGAGATTATTTGCTACATATGAGATTGACTTTTGAGCTAAGAAACTTGATTTCATGACTCAAGCCATCTGTCCTCCTGTTCTATGATGACTACTACTAAAATCATGTATACTTTTTTCTGTTAAATGGTCTGTTTATCAACCTCATTTCATAGCAAAGGAAACAGATCTAGAAAAGTTAAGTGACTTGCATATGGCCACAGACTAATTAATAAGTGGCCAAAATTATTATTAAGCCTAAACAGGTTTTTTGTTTTGTTTGTGTTGTTGCTCATTTTTAACTGCAGAGTTCCTATGCTTAACCCTACTACTGCTACCCACTATGATTAACTAACATCAACATTTGCCCTCATTATTGTAATTGTCAGTGTCCTTCCCATAGCCTCCAAATCATGACAAGAATTCACTAAAGGATTCTTAAAATCCACTAATAAATAGAACTACACTAGCAGAATTATATTAATGAATACTTATATACAACAAATTACTGGGCACAATATGTCCATCAAATTTAAATTTAACCTATACAGGTCTCTCAGGGCCTTCATGTTCTTACTCAGCTTTTTTTCCCTCACACGTGGCACACTATCTTTTGGCTGTAATTTATTTATTTATTTATTTCTGATTAATTGGAGATAGAGTCTCTCCAACTTTTCTGAGTGGGCTAGCTTCTGAAGTCTTCAAATCTTGGCATCCTGGGTAGCTAGGACTATAGGTGTGAACCATCAGTGCCTGGCTTATCTCCTTATTAAGTGAATTTATGTCTAAAACTAGAACAAAATCTTCACAAGCAAAGTATAAAGGACAATCAATAAACATATATTGAATATGAGTGAATGAATATAGCTATTATTGTTTAATAATATAGAAACTATTACTTATGTAGATTAATGCTCAGAGATTTATAGAGAAAATATTGGCCAGTGAAATGACACAAATATAAAAAATTAAAGATAAAGAACAATTAATTTCATGCTTTATATCTTTAACATATTTTAGATGATTCCAACTTAAAGCAATTCCTCTAGAGACCCTTGAATTCCCCATGCCTGTACTTTATTTAGAACTTGAATTTTGAAAGAAAGCAAATTTCTTTTTCATAGAGTCAGTCATCTAGAAAACAAAGTAAATGCTATTGCTTAAATGGCCTAGTTTATTTCACATGGCATTGTGCAAATGGAGAATGAAAACTTCAGGTTTTTTTTTTTTTCTTTTAGAGATGAAGATGAATCACAGAAAAGTGTCCCCACTGTCTGGTCTTTTTTTTTTTTTCTTTTCAAATTTTTATTATCAAACTGATGTACAGAGAGGTTACAGTTTCATACATTAAGCATTGAATACATTACTTGTACTGTTTGTTACCTTGTCCCTCATACCCCCCTCCCCCCACCCCCTTTCCCTTTCCCCCCATGAGGTGTTCCATTCACTTAGACCAAACAGTTTTGCAAGTACTGCTTTTGTAGTTGTTTTTCTTTTTTTACCCTGAGTCTCTCAATTTTGGTATTCCCTTTCAATTTCCTAGTTCTAATTTGGAAGAAATGGATGATTTCCTAGAAAAAATTCATATCACCAAACTCAACCATGAAGATTTAAACCTTCTAAACAGACCCATATCCAGTATTGAAATAGAAACGGCAATAAATGATCTCCCCTCCAAGAAAAGCCCAGGTCCAGGAGGATTCACTGCAGAATTGTACAAGGCCTTCAAAACAGAACTCACACCAATATTTCTCAAACTCTTCAATGAAATTGAAAGAGAACATTCACTACCAGACACATTCTATGAAGCCCGCATAACCCTCATCCCAAAACCAGGCAGGGACTCATCACAGAAAGAAGACTATAGACCAATATCCCTGATGAACATAGACGCAAAAATTCTCAACAAAATTCTGGCCAATCGACTTCAACAGGTCATCAAACAAATCATACACCACGATAAAACTGGATTCATCCCAGGGATGCAAAGTTGGTTTAATATACACAAGTCAATTAATGTAATCCACCACATCAACCGAAGCAAGATAAAGAACCACATGGTTTTATCTCTGGATGCAGAAAAAGCGTTCGACAAAATCCAGCACCCATTTATACTAAAAGCCCTGGAAAAACTGGGATTCCAGGGAACATTCCTGAATATAATCAAGGCAGTTTATGACAAACCAACAGCAAGTATAACGCTAAATGGTGAAAAACTAAAGCCATTCCCTTTAAAATCAGGAACAAGGCAGGGATGTCCACTCTCTCCCCTGCTCTTCAACATAGTACTAGAATTCCTAGCCAGAGCAATTAGGCAAGAGGAAAATATAAAGAGGATCCAAATAGGAAAAGATGAAGTTAAACTTTCTCTCTTCGCAGATGACATGATCCTATACCTAAAGAATCCCATAGACTCTACCCCCAAGCTACTAGAGCTGATCCAAAACTTTAGCAAAGGCTGAAATCAGGAAAGCAACTCCTTTTGCAATAGCCCCCCAAAACATAAAATACCTAGGAATAACCTAGGTATTTTTTTCCCTCACACGTGGCACACTATCTTTTGGCTGTTATTTATTTATTTATTTATTTATTTATTTCTGATTAATTGGAGATAGTCTCTCCAACTTTTCTGAGTGGGCTAGCTTCTGAAGTCTCACTATTGAAATGGTTCAACCTTTGTCCCATTGTTTCTGTGATTTCCCTTCCTTTCCCCAAATCAGATAAACTTATATACAAAACAAAGGATACTGAAATAAGAAAAAACAGTGATAATAGGGAATAAACCAAAGGGAAAAAAGAAAGAAAAAATAATTGCAAACAGTACAAAAAAACCTCTTGTTTCCATTTATGTAGTTTATTTTGATAAGCATCATTTTATATGGTCATATGCACATAGTCACTGTGATCCTCTGCTAACAATATCCTAGACATATTCTAGTTACTACAAATGAGGGAAACCATACAGCCATTGTTTCTTTGGGTTTAGCTTACTTCACTTAATATGACTTTCTCTGAGTGTTTCCATTTCCTTACAAATGGGACAATGGTATTTTTTCTTATGAAAGAATGGAATTATGTATAGATACCACACTTTCTGACCCATTATGGGTTGATTCCATATTTTAGCTATGGTAAATAATGCTACAATGAACGTGGTTGTGCTGGTAGCTTTAGTGTGGCCTTGTTTAGGGTCATTTGTATAACTGCCCAGAGTGGGATTGTTGGGTTTTAGGGGAGCTCTATGTCTAGTTTTTGAGGAATCTCCACACTGCTTCCCAGAGTGATTAAAAATGTTTACACTCTCACCAACAGTGTAGTAGCATTCCCTTTGGGTCACATCCTTGCCAGCATCTGTTATTATTAATTTTCTTGATAATGGCCATTCTACTGGGATTAGTTAGAATCTCAATGTTGTTTTGACTTGCATTTCTTTTATGGCCAGAGATGCTAAATATTTCTTCATGTATCTATTTGCCTTCTTATTTCTTCTTCAGAGAAGTCTCTATTTAAGCCTTTAGCCCACTTATTAATTGGTTTGTTGTTTCTTTGGAGATTTATTTCTGGGAGGTTTAAGTTTTTGAGCTCAAACTATATTTTAGATATGAGACCCTTGTCTGATGTATAAGCTAGTAAAGATCTTCTCCCAATCTGTGGGCTTCTAACTATGTCTTTTGCCATTCAGAAACTCTTTAGTTTAATGCAGTCCCACTTATCTAGCCTTTCTCTGATGCCTCTATGATGAAAACTTGAAAAACCTTAAAAAGGAAATTAAAAAGCAGATTTAAGGAAGTGGAAAAACTTCTCATCCTCCTGGATTGGGAGTATTAACATTATGAAAATGGCAATACTGCCAAAAGCTGTCTATAGATTTAATGCAATATCAATCTAAATCCCAACAACATTCTTCAGTGATATATAAGAAGCAATCCAAAAGTTCATGTGGAATAGTAGGAGACCCCAGATAGCAAAAACAATCCTTAGTAGAAAGAACAATGTTGGAATAATATCAATACCAAACTTCAAACTCCATTACAAAACCATAGCTATAAAAACAGGTTGGTAGTGGCACATGAACTGGCCTGAGACCCAATGGAATAGAATTGAAGACCCAGAAATGAACCCAGAGACTTATGGCCCCCTAATCCTTGATAAGGGAAAAAAGACAGCCTATTCAACAAAAGGTGCTGACAGAATTGGCTAGACTTGTGTAGAAAACTACAGTTAGATCCTTATATGCCTTCATGCACCAGAATCAATTAAAAATTGATCAAAGAACTTGAGGAAAAAGCAGATACCCTGAATATATTACAGGAAGGAATAGGGCAAACACTAGGGCTCCTTGGTACAGGTTGAAACTGCCTAAGTAAAGATCCAGAAGCACAACAAATCAAGAAAGAGTGACTTTTAAAAAGGTGTAATAATGAATGCAACACAGGCACTAAATATTACACAGCATGGGCTCAAATCAGTAATCTTTTCATTTCTATCTAGGGAGGCCCAAGGGGTCTTGTGGAGATATCTCTTGGGATAGTTGGTACTCTATTTTCCTCTGGTTCAAAAATCACAGCAGTATTTGAGTAAGAAGTGTGTGTGTGTGTGTGTGTGTGTGTGTGTGTTTGTGTGTGTGTACACAAAATACTTGAAGTGGTTTCCTTTTATAAAGAAGTCTCCTGACTTTAAGATCTAGTATCCAGAACTCTGCAGTAATGCATGACACCAAATGAAGACTTATGAGAGTCTGTCTAAAATGGTCTTAAAAGTTAATTGAAAGAAACTATAAAATAGTTTGCTGTGGCTCTTTTTGGTGTGTGTGGAGGTTTTTTGATATAAGAAAAATGAATTCAAAAATTATTCATGTTCTTTTCATCTTCATCATAACTGATTCTACCGTTGCATCATTCTGAGTCCAGTTTACTATCGTATTTATAATGTGGGTTTCATTTCCATAAAATGGGAACATAATAAATATAGGGTTTACTAATGATTGTTTTATGTGGCTGCCAATCTGCCAAGTAGCATTCTTAATTATTACCAGGAAACTAGACATTTTCCAAACGTATGTTTTAAATTTAAGACTAATATGTCAAGTCACCCTTCTCTACTGGACTGATGGGAGCCCAGTGGGACTTCTGAATGTCTGTTTTGGTGGATAACTTTTTGGTGTTAGATAAAAGCATTAATAGAAAAAGATAAAACAAAGCACCAAAATGTTCTGAAAGCAAATCCTACAAAGAAACATCAAAGGCTATTTTATTATTAACTGATATTTTTACTAGGCAAGGACAGAAATCCATCTTTCTATAGAAGCCATGGAATAAAGGAAACCAGACCTTAACCTACATTAATGAACACAACTGCAAGGCTCTTATCTTTTCTGAAAAGCATAACCAAGAGACGGCTCAAAAACAATTTTAAGTGTATGTCTTTTCATTAGCCTGAGCAAACTGTATATGTTCTTTCCAATAATTTATTTCAGGACTTGGAAGGAAAGGAAACTGAAAATCAAAAAGACCTGGTCCAAATGAGCTGGATTTTCCTCTAAAAATGTGTTTAAGTTGATGGGAATACTTTTGGGGATTTTAGTTTGCTTGTCCAATAAGCATTTAGCTTATGATCCATAATTCCCTGGTTTTGGTCAAAGAGCTAAGATATCTGCTAAGTTCATATGCAAGTATGAAACAATGTATTATTGGCAAAAAGCTTTTCTTGTCATTTTGAACTCTTTCTTTTTTAGAGAAATATATTTAATGTGGAGTGCTACTAAATCTAACTTTGGAAATCAAAGTTATTTAATGCAAAAATTATTTAATAAGTAAATAAAAAGCGAACATTCAATGAACATCCACTATTTAATTTTAAATACAAGAGGTACTATTTATAATGGAAAGTAATGGAGCACCTTTTTATCATGTGACATGAATCCAGGGTATTGCTGGGTTTCTGTAAGGTGTCTTTGACGAATGGAAAATGTCACACAGTGTTTATTTGTATGTACGCATGCACTGCATGTTTAGTCCATACTTTAGAAATGTCATTTGAGTACGTCTATTACAAACATTTCTTTGATATTTACAAGACAAAGTGTCAGAAGCTCTTCCTCTGGCTGCTACAGATGACTGAATACTCTGGAGAGAAAAGAAAAAGTATAATTATAGTACAGCTTTAAAGCTCAAGACAAAGTTAGAGCTGTGGTATTCATCTTTGTGCTTGCTTCTTATCTACTGTTTTCAGTGGATCAAGCAAAGTCTGATGAGTTACCTTTATTATCTGACACCTATAGTTAATACATTACACAAGATCACTTAATAGTATATGAGATAACTGATGGTGATATAAGTAAGAATCTTGTTCTCTCCCCTGGAGACAAGTATTATGCTTAGAAGGGCCAGGAGAAAATTGTTATTTTATTCCAGGTTTTATTCTTAATAGTTAAGATATTCTGAGAAGAAAAATATGGGGGCAAAATATTCACAGACAAAGCCAAGGGATTTCTAAAAATTCTCAGATAACACTAACATTATTTTTCTTTCTTTTTTTCCTCCTCTTGTCCCTTCTGTTCTTTTCCTTCTAGATCTTTTTCTTTCACATCAGAATTCTTGGGCAGTGAATAGAAAAAAGTGAGAAAATAAACCTCCTCAAGTTGAAATGTTTGCACCAAACGTATCCTCCATCCTTTCTGAGGAATTTAGCAAATATCTGAGGGTAAAGGTGTATACTTTTCTACTGATATTACTGCAGATATTAGCAGAGATAGTACATAAATTTCCCTTTTGTTCTTTGTTACAGATTTTGTGTTCTGTCAGCATTTCTCATGTATTTTGTTAATCAAGTTGATACATACCAATGTCTTATATAGAGAAAGAAGTTTCTTGATGAATGAATTTGAGAAAACAGCATATAAGTAAAATTAAATTGCTATCCTTTCTGGGTGGTTGCTTGTTCAGTTTGCCCATGAACAAATCTGAATAACACAAATAATGTGCTATTAAAATGGATACAATCTCAAGTGAAAAGAACACAGGTTTTGTGGGGGTTTGATCTCAGTTTGAACTTATCAGGACTCTGGTCCAGTTTTCTAACCTTTCTTCTCCTTTGTTTTTAAGGTATACATCAGAATAGGAGTAGCTTCAGTATAAACAGCAAGTATACTTCTGATGCAAAATGCTTAGCACAGCACCTGACACAGAGCAGCCTTCCATGAATAGTAGCAATGATTCGGGTTGGAGTTGCAATTTCAGCCATGGCAGCAGCATACTTTGTGAAATTATTGCTTGGTACCTCCAGCAGAGTATTGTCATGAAAAAGAAAGGTGTCCAAAGATGAGCACAGTGACACGCACCTGCCACTAAGACAAAAGGATAGTGCTTTTGAGGCCAGCCTGGGCTACCAACTGAGACCTTGACTCAAAAATACTGTCAGAGCTGACATAGATCTTCCCTTACCTGATATAACTCTCTCATGGTTTGTAAATTTTTTCCTAGTATGGGCTATAGATATGAGCTAAATTATTTTGTAATTAAATACACAGCAATAAATAGTCCTTCAACCCCACAACAACTTAGAGATGTCAAGCATTTTCACAAGAAGTTGGCTGAAATTCTGAAAATATTGTTTTGTTTTACATTGACTTTAAGACTCCTTCCCTTGTCCTAATACCACAAGCACTGGAAGCTAAAATAGATCATCAGGATTCCATCATTTTATGTTTGTTTATATTTATTTATTTTGTAAGTTTATACTCTTTCCATCATGTTTACCTATGATTCTACTGGAAATTTTGAATTCAAATCATAACAGTACTAACACTCTCTCCTAGTAAATGCATGTCTTAGATTAAAATAACTTTTACACTATTCAAAAATCACTATCATTCACTCATTTCTACCCAGGTACTTCAATTTTCTACTATCTAACATCTATCTATCTAACATCTATCTATCTATCTATCTATCTATCTACCTATCTATCTATCTATCTTGTCATTTGTTTCTACCTGGATATTTCTATTTATTTATCTTCAATACCATTTTATCTTCCCAATCCTGGAAGTCCATAAAAACCTCTTTGGCCAGAGGTTATTTGTCCTCTGCCATTGTGATCTTTATGTAACTCAAAGTATGTGATTCCACTGTTTTGGATAGGAATTTTATATCATATTTATTTTTACATCCACTGTAGAAATCCATATGTTTCTTGAAGAGAGGACCTCATTATCCATATTCTCCACAGTACAATGCCTCCCAGTTGGTTTTCAACAAATGTTTATGTACTTTGTGGTTGCCAAACGGCTAAACAGTTTCTGATAGAAAACTATTCTGTTTCTGATATGTTCTGAATGTAAAGATTAAAGAGGGGGAAATCTCCAGTGAAGAAACCAAGACCAGTGCTTTCACAAAGAAGGGAGAACACAACAAACCAAACCAGAGAAGACAATCTAAAGCGTACTACACACTACTGTCACCTCCAAATCTAATTTCTGAGTTCAACACCAGCAAAATGACTCTTGAAGAGTGATGACAAGAAGCAGCAAAGTATACCCTGAACTGTCACCACATGAGATGGGTAGGAATGGGTTTTTCTCCTCTTAGATGAAAGCCTAGGATCAGCAAAGAAACCAGGGTCCCACATGGTGACTTGCAGTCAATGACAGCATGCAGCACAAAATCAACTGACTTCCATTAAGACAGAAAATACTCATGAAGGTGCTTCTAAGTACCTATGTCTTTTAAAATTCAGTTAAATGTGGTAAAATAATTGACTGGGTCAAATTAAACGTTTAGTGAATAGAATCTCTTAAGACAACCATCTAAAGTATAAAAGAAATAGTTTTTGCCTAGCAGGAAAATGAAATGTCGAAAAGCACATTTGAAGAACAATGTGGCACTAACATCCATGACAATCCTTCAGAGAAAACACCAACTGGCCTCTGTGGGTGTGGCCTGGACAGCTCACTCCCAGGTCCATGGCTGATCCCTAAGACCAGCTGGGTGTGGTTAGGGAGAAGACCCCTCAAATGTATTAGAACACAACAAGTACCCTGACAGTAAAACCCTTAAAGACAATCTATCTTCAGGGGATATTAAAAGTAAATTCAAATTTATAAGTAATTTTAATATTTAAAAACTCTTAGAACAACAGAGAGGCAGGAACTTGGGGAGAAAATGAAGGAAAATTTTGAATGAGTTCAAAGGAAGGATACCTCACGTTATGGTGGAAAATCTATTCAAGCAGAGAAGAATGAAGGTACTATAAATAATCAACTTGGTGTTTTTTTTTGTAGTTTATGCTATCCATTAAGAACATGTAGTACTGATTTACACTATGGAAAATTATTAGTTTGGTGAATGAATGAATGGACTTTTATTGAGTGCCTGCTATTTTCTAAGTCCTGAACTAACTTAATATTATCTCACTTAATTCTCATAACAACCCTTTCAGTTATAAATTGTTATTTTAAGTATAATAGTGAGAAACAGATTCATAAGGTTTAGAAAAAGACCACAAGGGCACACAGCTAATACAAAGCAGAGCCAGATTTATAACCCACATCTTTGATTCCGAACAGTATTTTGCTCAATAGGAAAACCATTACTTTCCTTTTCAAAAACAACTCATCATTTTTGGAAAACAAAATTGTGCATTGGGTAAGCAAGTGATTCTAAAGTTTGTCTAATGAACTTTTGAATCCACCTTGAGACCTTTAGAATTAATCACCAAAACCAGAAAGAGTTTAATAATCATTAAGGCAATCACTCCACTATCCCCAACAAATGGGGAAATGAGCCTAAGGCTTTGGCTCATTTATTTGGCTGTTGTTTCAGGAGAGACCTGAAAAAGAAAAGAGGTTATGTCAATCATGTTTTAATAGAATGACTAAGTTGTGAGCATTTCCAAAAAAAAGTATTTTTTTGCGAGTTTCATTTTACTAGCTTTGGAGACAATGACTCAGTCATCTCTGCTGTTCTGCTCTGTAATTAGCAAGTTCTGAAGACATTATATTCTGAAAGGGAGGAGAAGTACCCTTGATTCTGTTCAAACCTCACTTATATGCTTCCCCAAAAATGAACTTCTAAAAATGCTATCTAGCCATTACAGTAAACTGAGGGAAGGAGAAAGTACTCAGCAGGTTACAACAGGTTGCCCTGAAAGCAAAAGGCCAGTCCTTGGATTCTATCTTTCAGTTTCCAACCTTTCCAGACAGGCATTTAATCAAACACCTATTGACCCAGTGACCTTCTAGAGTAGCAGTCAAGTGCTAGTGGGTTATAAGATACAGTTTTATCTCCACTTGCCTAAGGTGAAGAGAACCTTAAGCAGAATGAGTCAAGGGAAAGAACAGGACAGAACTCGAGAAAGTAAAGAGCAAAATTTCCAAAATGGCCTAAGGAAGAATTGGGCCAGAGGATTTCTTTTTCAGTCTGAAAACATTAGGGGAAGGAAGAAAGAATCCATTTATTTTATGAGTTTGGGGAAGAAAAATCTGCAAACACTTTGCTTCCCAGGAGTTGTCAGCCTCTCCTACTCTCAAGGCCGCCCAGTGACTCCAGCCAGGCACAGAGGGCATGGCTGAGATTGCAGCTGAGTGCGGCTGAGCAGGAGCAGTTGGACCTGGGCTCGTCCTGATAGTCTCAGGAGAGAAGGGCTGTAGGAGCATTTAGGCTTCATCATCACCATGGCGTTTCAACAGAGGGAAATTCCTGATTACAGAGGAATGTGACAAGGTTTGTTTTACAGGGTTATCAAAAGCTCTACACTTTTTGAGAGACTGGGCACTGAATATGTTACACTCAAGACAGAGTGTGGGGTGATCATATAGATCACGAATTAGCAAGTGTTGTTGAGTAACCTCTGTTTAGAATAGTAAAGAGGAGAGTGTAAGTAGACTGCCTACAAGTGAAATCACTGCAGCATATGTTCTTTTTTCTCTTGGCTATAAAAGTTTAAAAAATACTTAGAAGAATATTATAAGGGAATATTTTGCAAACTTATATTCTAACAAATTTAAGAATCTGGAAGAAATGGATGAATTTCTACTAAATATTGATATGACCAAAGTTAACCAAGAAGATTTAAACCTATTAAACAGACCCATATCAAGTAATGAAATGTAAATGGCAATAATAGATTTCCCATCCATGAAAAGCCCAGGTCCAGATGGATTTACAGCGGAATTCTATAAGGCCTTCTAAGCAGAACTCACACCAATACTCCTCAAACTCGTCAACAAAATTGAATGCAAAAATTTGCTACCAAACACATTCTATAAAGCCAATATAACCCTTATCCCCAAACCAAAGAGGGACGCATCAAAGAAAGAGAACTTTAGACCCATTTCTTTGATGAATATTGATGCAAAAATTCTCAACAAAATTCTAGCCAATCAACTTCAACAAGTCATCAAAATATTATATCAAACTGGATCCGTTCCAGGGATGCGATCTGGTTTACTATACTCAAGTCATTTAACGTAATTTGCCACATCAAGAACAGCAATCACATGCTTATTTCTATAGACTCAGGAAAAGCATTTGACAAAATCCAACACCCATTTATGGTGAAAGCTTTGGAGAAACTAGGATTCCAGGGAACATTCCCGAATATAATAAAGGCTGTCTATGACAAACCCACAGTGAGCATTATACTTAATGATGAAAAGTTAAAGCCATTTCCTTTAAATCAGGAACAAGACAAGGATGTCCACTCTCTCAACTTCTCTTCAACATAGTTCTAGAATTCCTAGCCAGAGCAATAAGGCAAGAGGAAAATATAAAAGGGATCCAAATAGGGAAAGATTAAGTAAAACTCTCTTTGCAGGTGACATAATCCTGTATTTAAAAAAACCCATAGACTACTCCCAAGTTACTTGAGCTGATCCAAAACTTTGGCAAAGTAGCAGGATATAAAATAAATCCTCAAAAATCAATGGCTTTTCTGTGTGTCAACAATGTGAAGAGCCAGGCTGAAATCAGGAAAGCAAATTTTTTGCAATAGTCTCAAAAAATACTTAGGAATAACCTTAACCAAAGACATGAAAGACCACTATGATGAGAACTTTAACAAGTTGAGAAAGGAAACTTAGAGCAAAACAAAGGAAATGGAAAAACTTCCCATGCTCCTGGATTGGGAGGATTAACATAATGAAAAATGGCAATACTGCCATAGGATATCTACAAATTCAATGCACTACCAATCAATATCCCAAGAACATTGCTTAATGAATTAGAAGAAGCAATCCAGAAATTCATATGGAACAATAAAAGCAGGAAGAACAGTGCTGGAGGAAAGCAATACCAAACTTTAAACTCTATTACAAAGCCAGAAACACAATAAATCAATGAAAGGTTGAGCAAATAGGATTGCATCAAACTGCAGAATGGCAAAGGCCATAGCTAGAAAGATAAAAAGAAATCCCTCAGAATGGGAGAAGATCTTCACTGGCCATACAACAGACAAGGGCCTCATATCTAAAACATACTTAGAACTCAAAAATTTAAGCTCCCACAAAACAAACCTGCAAAGAAACAACTGCCCCCTTAATAAATAGGCTAAAGAATTAAAGAGAGACTTTTTGAAGAGGAAATGAGAATGGCCAAGAGGCACATGAAGAAGTGCTCAACATTATTGGACATAAAAGAAATGCAAATCAAAACATCACTGAGATTCCACCTCACCCCAGTAAGAATGTCCAATTATCAAGAAAACTAACAACAGATGCTGGTGGGGATGTGGCCAAAAGGGATCCCTACTACACTGTTGGTGGGAGTGTAAACTTGTTCAACTACTCTGGAAAGCAGTGTGGAGGTTCCCCAAAAGGCTAAACAGAGCTCCCCTAGGATCCAGCATTCCTACTTTTGGGAATTTACTCAAAGGATTACAAGCAAGACCACACTAAAGCTACCAGCATAGCTATGCTCATCGCAGCATAAAATATGGAACCAACCCAGATGACACTCAGTGGATGATCAAGAAAATGTGATTGAAATACACAATGGAATTCTATGCTTCCATCAGAAATAATGACTGCTGATTTGTAAAGAAATGGAAAGACTTGGAAAAAATCATATTAAGTGAAGTGAGCCAGACTCAAAGAAACATTTCCTCATCGGTAATAATTAGTACATGTCTAGGATAGTCCTAGCAGAAGATCACAATAGCTCAATAGCTACTACATATGATCACATAAGATGATGCTAAGCGAAATGAACTCCAAGTTATGGAAATGAGTGGTTTACCATTGCTGTTGTTATTTTCAACTCATTATATAAAGTTATGCCTTTTTCTTTTGTCTTTCTTCTCCATGGTTTTACCCCTGATGTCACTGTAAGTGATTTTGTTCCCTGAGTAAGGTATATACATTTACCAGAACTACAGAAGGGAAAGAAAACATCAAAATGGAGAAACAGAGGGTAAAGGGCAAACCCATGCAACAGCAATATTTATAAGACAATATGCTGTACACCAACTGCACAACTCAAAAGGGAGAGGGATCTGGGGAGGGGAAAGATGGGAGAAAAATGAGGGAGGAGGTAACAAGTTTGATAAGAAATGTCCTCACTGCCTTATGTGTGAAACTGTAACCCCTCTGTACATCACTTTAACAATAAATAAGTTAATTAATTAAAAATAAAGAGAAAAATACTTTAAAAATTGTTTTGGATCAGCTCAAGTAACTTAGGAGTAGAGTCTATGGGGTTCTTTAGATACAGGATCATGTCATCTACAAAGAGAGAAAGTTTAACTTCATCTTCTCCTATTTGGATCCCCTTTACATCTTCATCTTATTGCTCTTATTGCTCTGGCTAGGAATTATCCTGACATATATATCCTTACATATATATACCCTGCACCAAAATCAATTCTAAATGGATCAAAGACCTCAGAACAAAATCAGATACCCTGAAAACACTACAAGAAGGAGTAGGAGAAACACTTGAGCTCCTTGGCACAAGACTAAACTTCCTTAATAAAGGCCCCAGAAACACAACAAATCAAAGAAAGTTTGGACAAATGGGACTGCATCAAACTGCAGAGCTTCTACATGGCAAAGGATGTAGCTTGTGACATAAACAGAAAGACCACAGATTGGGAGAAAGTCTTTACCGGCCACACAACAGAAAAAAGCCTCATATCTAAAAGTATATGTAGAACTCAAAAAGGTAAATTCCTCCAAAACAAATCCTCAAAGAACCAACTGCTCCCTCAACGAATGGGCCAAAGACTTAAAAAGAGACTTCTCTGAAGAGGAAATGAGAATGGCCAAGAGACACATGAAGAAGTGCTCTACATCACTGGCCATAAAAGAAATGCAAATCAAAACAACACTGAGATTCCACCTCACCCCAGTAAGAATGTCCATTATCAGAAAAACTAATAATAACAAATGCAGGTGGGGATGTGGCCAAAAAGGAGCCCTACTACATTGTTGGTGGGAATGTAAAATGGTTCAGCCACTCTGGAAAGCAGTGTGGCAGTTCCTCAGAAAATAAACACAGAGCTCCCTATGACCCAGCAGTCCCACTTTTTGCATCTACCAAAAAGACTACAAGCAAGACCACACTAAAACCATGAGCACAACTCTGTCCATCACAGCACAATTTGTCATTGCTAAAATATGGAGACAACCCAGATGCCCCTCAGTAGACGAGTGGATCAAGAAAATGTGGTATGTATACACAATGGAATTCTATGCCTCTATCAGAAAGAATGACATTTTCCCATTGGTAAGGAAATGGAAGGACTTGGAAAAAAATCACACTAAATGAAGTGAGCCAGACCCAAAGAAACATGGACTGTGGTTTCCTTCATGGGGAATAACTAGAACATCTCTAGGATAGTCCTAGCAGAAGATCACAATAGCCCAATAGCTAAGCCCATAAGAACACATAAGATAATGCTAAATGAACTCCAAGTTATGAAAATAATTGATATATCATTGTTGCAGTTATTTTCAATATACCATGTGAAACCGTACCTTTGTTTTCTCTTGTATTCCCTTCCTATGGTTCTACCCCTGCTATTACTGTAACTGATCTTAGTACCCTAGGTACTGTATATACATGTATTGGAACTAGGGAAGGGAAAGGGTATTCCAAAATCGAGAGACAAAGTATAAAAAGACAAACCATTGCAATAGAAATACTAAAAATAGCAATTGGTGTTAACCAACTGTACAACTCATGGGGTGGGGGAGTGGAGGGGTGGGGGGGGGAGCCGTGGAAATGAGGGAGGAGATAACAAGTTGGATAAGAAATGTACTTGCCTTACATGTGAAACTGTAACCCTTCTGTACTTCTGCTATAATATGAGCTGGAGTCAACCTGAAGTTCCTCCACAGCTAATGATGGAACTGGCCAGACCTGACCTCCCTATTACAGAAAGAAAACTTTAGAGTTCATTATAATTATTTAAAAATTAAGTCCCGGATCTTCTGGGAAGACGGTGGAGGAGCAGCAGAGCCCTAGCTGAGCTCCCTCCAACATCACAGTTTTCTCACCCCATAGAAACTTTTACTCCTAGAAAGACAGCCAGAGTAAGTTCTAACAGTACAGGGATTCTGGCCAGGAAGGAAAAATCGACTTTGCTCATCTGAAAACACAGATTTGAGCTCCGGGCGGCATCCCTCCACCGCGCCAGTGCTGGCAACGAAACAGCGCCCGGCACAGTGACCCCACTCCACATGGCTAAAGCACACAGCATAGACCAGGGAGAAATCCTCCAGACAGCGGCTGAGCATGGACGGGCCGAAATAGCAGAGAAAGCGTGAGTACCCCACGAAAGATATTCTCACTCGGACCCACAGAGCAGCTTCTAGAAGGTAGCCCTTCCCCCACCGCAAGATCAAAGCGCCATCTTTGACACTAGCATAGGGTCAGACCAGACTGGAACTAAAGCGGGCCTGCGAAAAGCAAGGACAAAGGAGCCATCTTTGAAAAGGGCTACAGGGACCGACCAGTGAGAGCCAGCTCTGCCCAGGAAAATGCCCCCTGCCCAGGTGGGAGGCTCTTCCTGGGCCACGGCTTAGCCAGAGGTGCCCCGGCCTGCCCGCCTGAATTTCTAAATTTAAAGTGAAAGCAGCGAGCAGCTACCAGCGGCACGGAAACACCATACAGGGAAACAAACAGTTCCTGAGACAGATAAATGGTCCCGTCACAGAGGAAGCCCAATTACCAGCCTGAAACGGACCTGAATTCCATAGCCAGCTCTTCAGGGGGCCGCCCCACCCAGGAGGGAGGAACCAACCCCAGGTAAGCAACTCTCAGCCCAGTAAACCAGGCCAGAGGCGCCCCGCCATGCTGAGTCCACAGCCTATTCAAAGCCAGGCATTAAAGGCAGCGGCCCCACAGCAGACAGAGGAGCCACAGTTCCCAAGACTGCTCGTGTCCCCATCTACAGAGGACGCCCAAGGCCTACCTGCAAGCTGTGGGAACCACAGAGACCCAGGATTGCACAAACAGGGTAGTAGGGTCACAACAGATCCACCCCCTGCAAACTGAAAGCAAGTCAAACCAGCAAATCAGGAAAATAGACTGCAGACCATTGCAAGGAAACCGGAGACTGGGGAAAGACCACCCAAACAAGGAGGACTCCATTTGTCTTTCTTTTCAAACATTTTAAACTATTTTTTAATTTTTTTAAAATTTTTTCACTTCTGAAACATCATTGGTTTCTTTGTTTTCCATTTTTACCTGTTTGTTTTATCAAGTTTTTTTTTTGTTGTTGTTCGTTTTTCTGGTTTTTCCTGGTTATTGGATAGAGGGTAGCCCTGCTTAAACCGAGTAAATCAAAGGGGTTCATAGAGAAAGCCAGTCCTAAAAGAACTTAATAAAAGAACAAGAATTGCGTATAGGGTTGTAACAGTAAATAAGAAACTACTAAATAGAGGGCCCAGGATCAGTTGTTATATTGAAATTGTATTCTTTAGGAACACCAAATCTAAGTTTATAGACAGGTATACAAGGTATCTGTATATAATTGTGAACTTATAAGATTTACACAACAGTGCCTGGTAAGGGGTACTTTGGGTCTTAAACAGTGTTAATAGGTGCTTGTAGATTGGCATTCTCAATCCAAATGGGCAGAAGAAACACAAGAAAGATGGCAAACAATGTAGTCTTTTCTCCCACTCACAACCAGCAGGAAACAGAGCAGTCAATCAAAGACATAGAAAAGAACCCTCAAAATGCTCTACAAAGTCTACTGATAAACATGTTAAAAAAAAGTTTGATTCAATAAAGCAATCCTTCCATAAAGTAATAGAAGATGTCATGCCTCAACAAATAGAAAGATAAATGAACTTCAAAAGGCAAATGAAAAGATAGCTACCCAGGTAAAAGATTTGAGAGTCAGCACTCAAAACCAAATTAATGAAGTAAAGAAGTCCATGCAAGACCTAAGAGATGACATGGAAATCATCAGGAAAGACGAGTCCAGAAATAAAAGACATTCAAAATCAAGTAGCTAGCCTATAGTCCTGACTAACTGAAGCAGAGGATCAAATATCAGGAGCTGAAGATTCTCTAGAATCTACAGAGAAAGGTAAAAAATCAATACAAATCCATTCCAATCAACAAAACAGATTGCTACAGGAGATTCAAGACACAATTAGGAAGCCCAATTTAAGGATAATAGGTATTGAGGAAAACGTGGAGAAAGAAATTAATGGGATAGGCAACCTATTTAAAAGAATATTAGCTGAGAACTTCCCAAATATCCAGAAGGATAGGCCTATAGAGATACAAGAAGCATTTTGAACCCCAAACTGACCAGAACAGAATAGGACATCCCATCGACACATTGTGATCAAAACAGGATCAGTAGAGTACAAGGAAAGAATTCTTAAAGCTGTTAGGGAGAAGAAAAAAATCACAAATAAAGGAAAAGCAATCAAATTACCCCAGACTTCTCAGCAGAGACCATGAAAGCAAGGAGAGCCTGGAATGAGATATACCAAACACTAAATAAAAATAACTACCAACCAAGAATACTGTACCCAGCCAAACTCCCATTCATAGCAGAAGGTCAAATAAAAGTCTTCCACAGTAATGAAAAACTGAAACAATATATCTCCACCAAATCAGCTTTACAGAAAATCCTCAAACATGTACTATACAGGGAAAAAAATCAAGATCCCAATACAGACAGAGAAATGAACCCTAAATAGTAAACATCAGATCAAGAAATAGGAAGACGAAGCTTTTAACAAGATAGTGACAATGAAAGGAACAAACAATCATCTCTCAATCCTAACTTTCAACATTAATGGACTTAATTCTCCAATCAAATGACATAGGCTCACAAATTGGATCAAAAATCAAGATCCATCTTTCTGCTGCCTCCAAGAGACATACATATCCAGCAAAAGTAAACATCTTCTAAAAGTGAAAGGCTCGAATCAAATGTATCAAGCAAATGGCCCCCATAAGCAGGCTGGAGTTGCAATCCAAGTATCAGACAAAATTGACTTCAAATTAAAAAAAGTAAGAAGAGACAAAGAAGGTTACTTCATACTAGTAAAGGGATCTCTCCTACAGGAAGATACAACCATCCTAAATATCTACACACCAAATACAGGAGCACCCAACTTCATCAAACAAACTCTACTGACTCTAAAAATACTCATAGACCCAAACACATTGTTAGTTGGGGACTTTAACACTCCACTATCACCTCTGGACAGATCAACACGCCAAAAACTGAACAAAGAAACCATAGATCTTAATAATTGCATAGACCAACTAGACTTAACCGACATCTACAGAATATTCCACCCAGCAACAACAGAATACACATTCTTCTCCCCAGCACATGGAACATTCTCCAAAATAGATCACATCTTAGGGCACCATGAGAATCTGTACGAATTCAGAAGTATCAAAAACATTCCCTGCATTCTCTCAGACCAGAAGGGAATAAAATTAGAGCTCAACTCAAACAACCACCACAGAAATCCTACAATTCATGGAGACTAAACAACACACTGCTGAACCATCAGTGGGTCATTGAAGAAATTAGAACGGAAATGCAAATGTTTATGGAATTCAACCAAGATGAGGACACAAAGCACCAGCTCCTTTGGGACACAGCAAAGGCAGTACTCAGAGGACAATTATATCTCTGAGTGCATACACCAACAAACTGGAGAAATAGCAACTCAATAATTTAAGGAAGCACCTTAATTTCCTTGAAAGAGAACAAGCCAAACCCCAAGTCAATAGACGGAAGCAAATAATTAAAATCAAATCAGAATTAAATCAAATTGAGACTAAAAACACCATCAAAAGAATCAACAAAACAAAGAGTTGTTTCTTTGAAAAAATCAACAAGATGTAGAGACCCCTGGCAAACCTGACCAAAAAACGAAGGCAGCACACTCAAATTAACAAGATAAGAGATGAAATAGGTAACATCACCACATAAATAAGCGAAATTCAGAAAATAATAAGGGACTATTTTGCAAACCTTTATGCCAACAAATTCAAGAACTTGGAAGAAATGGATGATATCCTAGAAAAATTCATATCCCCAAACTCAACATGATTATTTAAACCTTCTAAAATGACCCATATCCATTATGGAAATAGAAACGGCTATAAATGATCTCCCATGCAAGAAAAGCCCAGGTCCAGATGGATTCACTGCAGAATTCTACAAGGCCTTACAAACAAAAGTCACACCAATATTTCTCAAAATCTTCAATGAAATTGAAAGACAACGTTCACTACCAGACACATTCTATGTAGCCAGTATAACCCTCATCCCAAAACCAGGCAGGGCCTCATCACAGAAAGAAGGCTATAGACCAATTTCGCTGATGAACATTGATGCAAAAATTCTCAATAAAATTCTGGCCACTCGACTTCAACAGGTCATCAAAAAAATCATACACCACAATCAAACTGGATTCATCCCAGGGATGCAAAGTTGGTTTAATATAAGCAAGTCGATTAATGTAATCCACCAGATCAACCGGAGCTCTGTAAAGAACCACATGCTTTTATCTCTGGATGCGGAAAAAGTGTTCGATAAAATCCAGCACCCCTTTATGCTAAAAAGCCCTGGAAAAACTGGGATTCCAGGGAACATTCCTGAATATAATGAAGCCCATTTAGGACAAACCAACAGCAAGCATAACTAAATAGTGAAAAACTAAAGCCATTCCCTTTAAAATCTGGAACAAGGCAGGGATGTCCACTCTCTCCCCTGCTCTTCAACATAGTACTAGAATTCCTAGCCAGAGCAATTACGCAAGAAGAAAATATAAAGGGGATCTAAATAAGAAAAGATGAAGTTAAACTTTCTCTCTTCGCAGATGACCTGTTCCTATACCTAAAAAACCCCATAGACTCTACCCCCAAGCTCCTAGAGCTGATCCAAAACTTTGGCAAAGTTGCAGGATATAAAATAAACCCTCAAAAATCAATGGCCTGTCTCTAGGCTAACGACCTGAAGACTGAGGCTGAAATCAGGAAAGCAACTCCTTTTGCAATAGCCCCAAAAAACATAAAATACCTAGGAATAACCTTAACCAAAGTAGTGAAAGACCTCTTTAATGAGAACTTTAAAAGCTTGAAAAACGAAATTAAGTCAGAACTAAGGAAATGGAAAAACTTCCCATGCTCCTGGATTGGAGGATTAATATAGTCAAAATGGCAATATTTCCAAATTCTATCTACAAATTCAATGTAATACCTATTAATATCCCAACACCATTTTTAATGAAATAGAGGAAGCAATCCAGAAATTCATATGGAACAATAAAAGACCTAGAATAGCAAAAACACTCCTAAGCAGAAAGAACAGTGCTGGAGGAATTACAATACCCAACTTCAAACTGTATTATAAAGCTCTAGTAATAAAAAACAGCTTTGTATTGGCACCAGAACAGGCCTGAAGACCAATGGAACAGAATTGAAGACCCAGAAATGAACACACAGAACTATGCCTACTTAATCTTTGATAAAGGAGCTAAAACAATAGTTTGGAAGAAAAATAGCCTCTTTAACAAATGGTGCTGGAAAAACTGGTTCAACACATGCAACAAACTAAAACTAGATCCTAATATATTACCCTGTACCAAAATCAATTCCAAATGGATTAAAGACCTTGAAATCAATCAGACACCCTGAAAACACTAAAGGAACGAGTAGGAGAACACTTGGGCTCTTTGGCACAGGACGGACTTTCCTTAACAAAGACCCAAAAAGGCTACAAATCAAAGAAGGGTTGGACAAATGGGACTGCATCAAACTGCAGAGTTTCTGCACTGCAAAGGACATAGCTCGCAAGATAAACAGAAAGCCCCCAGACTGGGAGAAGATCTTTACCGGCCAGTCAACGGACAAAGGCCTCATATCTAAAATATATGCAGAACTAAAAAAAAATTACCTTCCTCCAAAACAAAACCGCAAAGAACCAATAGTCCCCTCATCACGTGGGCTAAAGACTTACAAAGAGACTTCTCTGATGAGGAAATGAGAATGGCCAAGAGACATATGAGAAAGTGCTCTACATCACTGGCCATAAAAGAAATGCAAATCAAAACAACATTGAGATTCCATCTCACCCCAGTAAGAATGTCCTATGTCAAGAAAACTAACAATAACAATTGTTGGAGGGGATGTGGCCAATAGGGAACCCTACTTCATTGTTGGTGGGAATGTAAACTGGTTCAGCCACTCTGGCAAGTGTTATGGAGATTCCTCAGAAGGCTAAACATAAAACTCCCCTATGACCCAGCAGCCCCACTTTTGGGTGTCTATCCAACAGACCACAAACAAAATCACAGTAAAGCCACCAGCACAACAATGTCCATCGCAGTGCAATTTGTCATAGCTAGAATCTGGGACCAACCCAAATGCCCCTTAGTAGGCGAATGAATCAGGAAAATGTGGTACATATACACAATGGAATTTTATGCCTCTATCAGAAAGAATGACTCTGCCCCATTTGTAAGGAAATGGAAGGACTTGGAAAAAATTATACTAAGTGAAGTGAGCCATACCCAAAGAAACATGGACTCTATGGTCTCCCTTATTGGGAATAATTAGCACAGGTTTAGACAAGTCATAGCAGAGGATCAGAAGGGCCCAATAGCTATACCCTTTTGATCACATAAGATGATGTTAAGTGAAATGAACTCCATGTTATGGAAACGATTGTTATATCACAGTTGTAACTACTTTCAATGTCCCACGTGTATCTGTAACTTCTTCTATTGATGATGTTCTTGTATCCCCTTCCTGTGGGTGTATCTACACTATCTCTGTAATCTTACCTGAGTACATTGGAAACCATCTATACTGGTATTAGAACTAGGAAATTGAAAGGGAATACCAAAAACGAGAAACACAGGGTAAAAAAAAGACAAACAAGTACAAAAGCAATACTTGCAAAGTTGTTTGGTGTAAGTGAACTAAACACCTCATGGGGGGAAAGGGAGGAATGAGGGACAAGGTAGTAACAAGCAGTACAAGAAATGTGTCCAATGCCTAACGTATGAAACTGTAACCTCTCTGTACATCAGTTTGATAATAAAAATTTGAAAAAAAATAAAAATTAATTCCCATACTGTATTTTTCCCAAATAATGAGGTAGTTATCAACTTTAGTTATCAAACCTGTCTACTTTTTCTGACTACCAGTTCTACCACAATAAAATCTTTATGATCAGAGTATTAAGGTCCTCATAGGTTCCAATACAATATTCCAGTGAATATTGTACATCTTATCCTATGTGACCGTTTGTCAACCTCTGTGGATATGCTACAGCTCCACTATGTCCTGCTAATGTTGCAACAGCATGCAACAGCATGTTTACATCAACCCTCCACACCAACATCCCCCATCTAAATGAATGACAGCAGCATCCTCCAGACTCACATGAAGTAAGCATCTGGAAGCCTCCTTTCTCTCTCCGCATCTGGCCAACCCCTCCAATCTACCTTCTACGGTCATTGTGATGTCTGTCAACTATTAGGTTAGCTCTACTGAGAACAAACCATAGCTTCTAGCACTTCCCGCACCATCTAAAATTCTTAATCTGACCCTCTAAACCTCACCCTGGGCCATTCTTTCCACATCTCACCATGTGCTAATTACAGGGTAGTATTATCTTTCCTGAAATAATTTCTCTCTTTTTGTACTCTGTATCTTCATACTCTATCAGTGCTCAAGCAAATGTCACTTCTTCAATGAAGTTCTCCCAACCTACATGAATGTAATACCTGGACTTCTCATACCTGCATTATAATCATGTGTGCATGTGTGTGTGTATGTGTGTGTTATGAAAGGCTGTCTACTGTACTAAATATAAACAAAAGACAGGGACCATCCCAGTGTGCTTGATACTTGGTGGATGCTCAAATATTAAATGAATGAGTAAAGGTGATCTATTGATATAAGCCATCCATGAAGATTTCCACTAATGAAGGCATACCATTCCCATAAAATAATAGAAACAAGCAAGGCAAATTATAATTTCAGACACTAAACTTAAGTGACAAGTAACTCCATTTGTATTACTAATACAATAATTACACTCATACAAGGTTTCCTTATAATGAAAATAGGCATGTCTATGGTATGCAGAATCACTAGAGTATTTGCACATGAAAATTTCAATATCGATACAAGCTTTTCTTAACCATTTATTTCTGGCTCAGTAACATCAGGTTTTAATTTTACTCTGATATTTGGATTTTCCTATATGTCTCTCAAATGTTGCCATTTATCTGTTGCTTATTGTGGGAAAGAGCTGAGTAATTCCAACTTTTTTCCCCCAATATTGCAATCTATTTGTATATTAAGTCAAATGTAGGCATCAGTGCAACAAAATTCTGGCACTTCAACATTTTTATCAATATATAAATTTCCTGATACTACCCACAGAAACAGATGTCTGTTATTTTTGACAAATATGTTATCTTATCAAAACATCTTCTGTAGTGTATTGGACTATGTGAAATCTTAATCACAACTAAATTTGTTGAATGTATATTCCAAGTTAGGTGCTACTCTATAAGGGTTGATGTGAACTCTTCATTTAATCGAACAACTCTGAGAAGTATTATTGTTGTAATTCTCACTTTACCATAAACGGAGGTTCAGCATAATAGAGGTCTTGGCCAAAGTCACACTATTAGAAAGTCATGAAATGGATCTGTACCCAGGCACTCCTCCTAGCTTTCACCTTCAAGCTGTGACAATAAGTACAGATGCTTATCTTTTCACTTTTAATATTTTATCTATTAACTCTAGCATTGCTATATAGTTCCTTTGTTTTTCAAGAATATGATTGGAAAGTATGATATAGAATGTAATGTAATTTTCATGTTAATAATACAATGACTATTATAATCTTGGATTTATATTGCAAATGTATGTTATTAAGAGGTTAACAGTGAATTCAATGTTATCTGGTCACTTATTCCAGTTCTAACAGTTATAAAGTGAGAATATGAATATTTGTGTTTTGCCTTCTTTTATCTGAAAGACTACAAAAATCACATGGTCCGTGTTGGAGAACTTATAGCACCTTATTCTTCAGATGAATAAAATGTTTTATTCTTAACAATCTTAAGAGTTCCTAAGAAACACATGACAGTAAAATCCAGGCTTGTAACTCCTATCAGACTCTGTAGGTAAGTTGTAGCTTACTAAATTCTTGTCAACCCAATCAACATTACGTACACAGAGAAAATATTCTCCCTTGGTTGTTTTATTGGTAGCTTGAAAACTGCAAGAAAAGTAAAAGTAAAAAGTTATTTGGTGTAACATTTGCTTTACATTTAACTCTAGGGTATTAGAAAAAAATCCAGGGGCTAGGAATATGGCCTAGTGGTAAAGTGCTCGCCTTGTATACATGGAGCCCTGGGTTTGATTCTTCAGCACCACATATATAGAAAAAGCCGGAAGTGGCGCTGTGGCTCAAGTGTTAGAGTGCTAGCCTTGAGCAAAAAGAGGCCAAGGACAGTGCTCAGGCCTTGAGGTCAAGCCACAGGACTGGCAAAAAAAAAAAAAAGCAAAAATGTAAAATAAAATAAAATGAAAATCCAAGGATTGTACTAGCCTACATGAGGTCGAGCCTCTGAAAAAGTAGGGATGACAATTAATCCTTTCTCAGAGCAAAGTTTCCAGCCTTCCATCTAACCAGTCAAATACAGTCAAGATTCTGAGAGCTGAAAACTTCCACTAGATGAATTCCATCCTGCCACAGAAGAGGCCTCTAAGACCATCTAGAATGAAGTTCTAAAATTCTCCTCCAGCCAAGACTCTTATCTCTTCCTTCCCATCAGCCATGAACTGAGTTGGGAAATTTATTTTCAACAATCCACATTGTTAAATACAACAAACTATACTTGCCAATGTTGCTAATTAAAAATAAATACAAGTGCTGGGCTCTAGTGGCTCACACATGTAATCCTAGCTACTCTGGAAGCCTAAGCTATGAGGATGGTTGCTTGAAGCCAGACTAAGCAGGAAAGTCTGTTGGACTCTTATCTCTAATTAACCACCCCAAAAAAACAGAAGAGGATCTGTGTCTCAAGTGGTAGAGTTCTAGCCGTGAGCAACAAAACTCAGGGGCAGCTCCCAGGGCCCGAGTTCAAGCCCTGTGACTGACAGAAAGAAATTCTGAAACTGCTTAAGATTAGACCAGAAGCGATATATACAATTGATCCCAATCCTAGCAACAGGCCAAATCATTGGAAAAAATATTTGCCCAAAATGGGAATCGGCTATTTTACCAAAACTTGATAATAGCATCAATGAGAAACAGAAAATAAGAAACAGCATCTAAAATACAATTTTAGTTATTATTTTTTATCAAGTATTTTATGGCACTCTGAAAAGAGTATGAGAAAATGATGAAGTATGAGAAAAGTCTGGACTTCGTCATGAACTTTTTGAAAAGTGAGTTAGATTGGAATCCAGCTGACAAAGACTAATGTAAGAGGTGAGAAATATTCTGAGTGAGTGCTCATGTCTTTACAGGGGAGGAGGAAACCTAGGGCAAACAAATTACATCAGTTAAGTCTAACAGGATAGAGATAAGAGAAGCAAAAGAGCCATAGGAGATAAGGTAAGCCCAAAGGGTTAAAGAGTATTAAGAGGGCAAATCTATCACAAGGAAAAAGATAATGAAAGAGAAATCGGAGCTTCTAGTAAATGATAAAGAGCACAAAATTAATCACAATTTGGACTCATTTATAAGTCAGTTCGTAAGTGAAAAAGAAATATGATTAATTTGCAAGACTGAGGGGCTCAGGAAAAATACCACTAACATGAAGCAGGAAAAAGCTTTTCCATGTGGGTGAGTGAATGAAATCATCCATCCTATTTCTCTGTACTGGCATTGATGACCACAAAAAGATAGAGGCCAATTAAGAAACAAATGCTTATGACTGCTTTCCACCAGAGACTGAATTAAACTATTCAATTGAGTTAAACTTCTATAATTTTATACCAAGATTGTAACTCAAAAATATCTCTGGCTTAGCATTTTAATTTATTCAAGTGAATTGTCATTCCCATTTTAGAGAGAAAGTCATGAAGTCCAAAAATTAATAGATGCTAGAATTGAAGCAAACCCCCAAGAGCTCCTCCCTATGTTAGGTCAGAGCATAGTGGAATAAAACTAGAATTCAACAGCAAAATAAAAACCCCAAAACTCTAGGAAATATGAAAATAAGTGAAATTTATTTACCTTCTAACATGCCATTTAAATTTCCCCAAAAGGATAAGTGTTTTTGTGTTTGTTTGATTGGTTGGCTCATTTCAGACTAGAAATTGTAACCAACATAGACCATCTGTGAAAAAACTTGAGTTTTAAAGTCTGAATAGGATAAATGTATGACTTGTAGAGTCTGAATAGTAGCTGTTGAATGTGTAGCTTTTCCTACAGGAGCACAGATGAGGCCAGATGAATATTTTCCTAATCAAGACAAGGCAGCTAAATGCACCATGTGAATGACAGGCCTCAGAAAATTCACTGGTATTTGAGAGAAGAGGGCTCTTCTGATGAGCATGCGAGGAATGTACTGTCAGCTCCCTTCCACTGTTGATCTGGGAGGACCCAGAAGATAGCACTGGGAAATTCTAAGCTCCAGAACTGATGAGATGCCAGTGGTCTTTCCTGCCTGGCGAGACTTGCCTTAGGTATCTCCTCTTACTTCCTTGGGGAGTGACTGGTATTTGAGCCCTGATAACTGCAATCTTAGTAATGAGGCTGAGTCAGAGAGGGCATTCCAGGAAAGCAAATGGTTGGGAAAAGAGAGTTGTTTCTACAAATAAGGACAGAGTCTTTACAGGGAATCTAGGGGTTATAAGGACACTTTATAGACAAAGACAGAGCACTCATAAAGTTATTTAAATAGGAATACAGAGAGGAAATCATAGATCTTTGGCATTCAATACATTAATATTTCAGAGGAATTCTTTATACCATAATGTACAACTTGAAAAACGAGACTGGTTATGGAAATCTGGGTTGAAATAACTGCTTCTTGAAAATGAGACTTTTGATTTATAATCCAAATAGGATACCTAAAGGAAAAACTGTATATTAACTTAAGCTTACTGAAACACAGTACGCATACTATCTTAACTTTTCAAATGCAGTTGAGTTTCTGTTTTGAGTAGCAAAAGACTTAGTTACACAAGGAGCCAACATGTATTTATCTCTTCCCCTCCAGTTAGGTGAAACCATCAAATCCATGACAGAACACCAAGACAAAGCCAGAATAGTAAGCACGCTTGTTTTCTTTTCTTTTCTTTTTGCCAGTCCTGGGCCTTGGACTCAGGGCCTGAGCACTGTCCCTGGCTTCTTCTTGCTCCAGGATAGCACTCTACCACTTGAGCCAAAGCGCCACTTCTGGCCATTTTCTATATATGTGGTGCTGAGGAATTGAACCCAGTGCTTCATATATACAAGGCAAACACTCTTGCCATTAGGCCATATTCCCAGCCCTCCCCCCCCCCCCACCCACCGGCTTCTTTTTGCTCAAGGCTAGCACTCTGCCACTTGAGCCACAGCACCACTTCTGGCTTTTTCTATATATAGTGGTGCTGAGGAATCGAACCTAGGGCTTCATGTATACGAGACAACACTTTACTACTAGGCCATATTCCCAGTCCCCACACTTCTTTTCTTAATGTCCACCAAGAACCTTTCTAGTTTCTTTGAATATGCATTTGTTTTCACCTCATTCTTCCTTTGCTGAAACTTTCTTTTACACTGAATAATTCTACTTGAAAATTTGCCAGTTTCTTACACTTAACAAGTCTCAACCAACCTCTGCATCTTTGACCCTCCTCTTCAATCTTCATCTCCAATTGATTTCTCTCTTTCTGTTCATAGAACCTCTACTCCCGTAGAGCCTCCTGCCTAGAACTACGTTGGACTTACATTTCCTCACTGTTTCCTTTCTATGGCTGCCACATTCGTCTTGATTCTATGTCCTCAATGTCCCTCTCATTTACCCTTTGTTTACATTCATACTGTCTTCACTCTAGTTACAGTCATTTGTTTTCCCTGTCTTAAGTAAATTCCATGCCAGGCCTGGTTGTACACATCTGTAATTCCATCTATTCAGGAGGCAGAGGAAGAATGATTGATTTGAGGCCAGCCTGGGAAAACTTAGTAAGATCCTATTTAAGATTAATAATTATAATAATAATATAATACTAATGCCCTAAGTTCAATTCCCATACCATCATACACACACAAAAAGAATATTCCACTTCTAGAGTCTCACTGCTGTCCATTTCCTCAGTGCACTCATTGATCTCTCCTACTTTTCTCTGCCCAAATGCAATTGACTTCTTTTTATTCTCTATGTGGAAAATACCCAAAGTTTGTTCTTAAAACATATGACTCTATAAGGTATATTTCACCTGTACAACACTTCATTTTTTTAATTCAAGTAAACTTTTTACCTACCCTGTACTTCAATGTGAAGGAATTCCAAGTACTTGCAGACACACAACAGTCTTGTAGCTCTGAATTTTATTTGGCAATCTCTTACTTTCTCTGGTTGTTGAGATCCTACTAATGGGTGAATACCTTAGATACTATGATTTTATGCCTGATTTCTTAAAGGAAAAAATCCTGTCTGTTCTGTATTCTGCATGGTACCTTGTATTTACATTATAGCATACAGTGTGGAAAGATTACTTATGCTATAACAATTTGCTGAACTAATTGCACTTAGTATATTGTGAACTTGAGATTTAGGGTTTCTTTGCCAGAGCCTATACAGCAGTAAAGACAAAGCCATGAATTTTGCAGAATATATTATTCATGATGAATACATAAACTAAATGTACAAGTTTTCTCATACATAAAGACATTCTGCCTGTTTCTTGTGCCTAAATGATTAAGTAAGGTAGTATGTCTTGCAACATGCTTCTCAGTGTTTCCTACTTTCAATATGATATAGTTTATGGATTGGAAAAAATATATGAGGAAACAAACCCTCCTCAATCCTAAATGAAAGAAGTGGCTGCATCTAATGTAAATCCTTTAATTGTATACTTTATTCACTGATTAAAAACTCCCCCTAAAATTGACCTAACCTATTCTCCAAAGTCTGCAAAAATGTTACACTATGAGTCTAAAAGACATAAGCAGATGTGAATAAGGTGTTTTTCTTTTTATCAGATGACCTTATAACAGAAATATTATCCTGGATTACCCTACATAATCATATTAGTCCTTAAGTGTGTGTGGGGGGGAAACCAGTCAGTCAGAAAGATGTGGTGGATTCATAAGGAAATTGAAAGACTTGGAACAAATTACATTAGATGAAATAAGACAGATCCAAAGAAACACAGGTTGCATGGTTTCCTTCATTTGTGGTAACTAGAATGTGCCTATAAATACAATGGATGGCAAATATAATGGATGGTAAAATACAAAAAAATTACACTTGGACATTATACAGGATTCTAAACATTCAAAAGACCACCAGTGACTATTCTTGGGATCACAAAGGTTCAATAGCTATGTGCATATGATCAGATAAAATGATGTTCATCAAATTGAACTCCAACAAATAAATAGATACAAGTTGTTTTATGTTATTTCGCTTCTTGTTTGTTTGGGTTTGTTTTCTCCTTTTTTGTTGCTTTTGTTTTCTGTACCTTTTGTCTTGTATGTACGTTTATCTCTTTGGGGGAGGATAAAGAGAAAGAACAGAAATGGTCAGACAAAGGGTAAACAAAAGCAGCAATGATATATACAACTTAAAGAGGGCTGGGAGGGAACAACTGAGAGAAAATGAAGGAAGAGGTAACACTGTTAAAAAAGAAATATACTCATTGCCTGATTTATATAATTGTAACCCCTCTGTATATCACCTTTATAATAAAAAAATGAAAGGAAGAAAGAAAGATGGAAGGAAGGAAGGAAGGAAGGAAGGAAGGAAGGGAGGGAGGGAGGGAGGGAGGGAGGGAGGGAGGGAGGGAGGGAGGGAGGAGTAAGGAGTATCTAACCTGACATTGCTGGTGAGGAATGTGAACTGAGGAATGCAGTACCCTCCAAAGCTAAGAGTAGCCTTTAGTTGACATCTGGCTTGTAGAATCTCAGTCCTGAAGTTGTAACTGAATTTAGCAAACAATCTGAATGAACAAGGGAATATATCCCCTGAGGAGGGAGTGCTCCAAAAAGTAGCCCCAAACCCAGTTTTAGTCCTGTGAGTACCATGATGGATTTCTTACCTACAAGTTCTGAAAGAATACTGTTTTAATATCCTAATCCAGGAAGTTTGTGGTAATCTGCTAAAATTGCAATAAAAATATAGCGCACTTTCCAAATGACTATTCAGATACACTTGACCTATGGCATTTTCAATTGTTCCAACTAAGAATAGAATGCATATATCAGTTGTATGAGAAGTCCAAAGGGATATTTTGTTATTTTCCAAATGGAATCATTCCAGAGCACTATAATTGCTCTGGTCTATTCATTTATTCTTTCAGTCAATCATCCATTTTACAAACATTTCACAAATGCTTACTCTCTATGCCCATAATGTAAATTTTTGGAGTTTGGCCATGTTCTTGATTTATTTCAACACTGACAACAATGTAACTGGAAGCATGGAAGGCAATAAATATGAATTCAATAAATGAGTTTATGTGCAATTTAAACTTTGTCATTTAAATTATATCTAAAATTGCTCATCTGTAGTAGATGGCAAACTATTTGAAGACAGCCTCAAAGACAGATGCCTAAGTAATGTCTAGAAACTCAGTTGTAATTAGTACAATATCATTTCTAGAATTCTTTCCTTTATGCCTTGACTTGCATATCTATCATTTCATATTCCTCAAGTGTCTCTCATTTCACACAATTTCTTTCCTAAAGGGCTACTAATATATGGTTACTTTCATTTCCTCAATTTGTGTGTGTGTGTATACATGTGTGTGTACGTGTCTGTGTGCTTGTGTACACGCCAGTCCTGGAACTAGAACTCAGGGCCTGGGTGCTGTCCCTTAACATTTTAGTTCAAGGTTAATATTCTACTACTTGAGCCACAGCTCCACTTATGATCTCAGCTCCCTGAGGAGCTAGGATTACAGGTATGAGCCACCAACTAGCTCAAATTTTTTTTTTTTTATTGGTTTTCCATTGCTTTCAGGCCAATACAAAGTTCTCTGTCATACAAAAATTCCACATTCCCCAATATATTCACACAATGATCTCTCCTATTACTTTCCAGTCTAAGAGATACTCCCACTGACTCAACTAAGGATTCGCTGATTCCTTCAAATTAAAACATTGAGCTGAGCACCAGTGGATCACACCTGTAATCGTAGCTACTCTGGAGGCTGAGATCTGAGGATCTCGGTTTGAAGCCAGCCCAGGAGGAAAAGTCCCCATGAGACTCTTTTTTCTTTTTAATTTATTTTATTTTTTTTCTTATTTATTGTCAAAGTGATGTACAGAGAGGTTGCATTTTCATACGTTAGGCCTTGGGTACATTTCTTATACTGTTTGTTACCTCCTCCCTCATTCCCCCCTCCCCCCTCCCCCTTTTCTTTTCCACCCATGAGTTGTTCAGTTGGTTTACACCAAATGGTTTTACAAGTATTGCTATTGTATTCGTTTGTCTTTTTATCCTTTGTCTCTCGATTTTGATATTCCCTTTCACTTTCCTAGTTCTAATACCAGTATATAGAGTTTCCAATGTAATCAGATAAGATACAGTGATAGTGTGGGTACAACCACAGGAAGGGGATACAAGAGGATCATCAACAATAGAAGTTACGGTTTCACATGGCATGTTGAAAGTAATTACAGCAGTGATATAATAGTCGTTTCCATATCATGAAGTTCTATGATGAGAACTTTAAAAACATGAAAAATTAAGTTAAGGCAGAACTAAGGAAATGGAAAAACCTCCCATGCTCCTGGATTGGGAGGATTAATATAGTCAAAATGGCAATATTGCCAAAGACTATCTACAAATTCAATGCAATACCCATTAATATCCCAACACCATTTTTAATGAAATAGAGGAAGCAATCCAGAAATTCATATGGAACAATAAAAGACCACTAATATAAAAAACAATCCTAAGCAGAAAGAACAGTGCTGGAGGAATTGCAATCCCAAACTTCAAGCTGTATTATAAAGCCCTAGTAATAAAAACAGCTTGGTATTGGCACTGGAACAGGCCTGAAGACCAATGGAACAGAATTGAAGACCCAGAAATGAACACACAGAACTATGCCTACTTAATCTTTGATAAAGGAGCTAAAACAATAGTTTGGAAGAAAGATAGCCTCTTTAACAAATGGTGCTGGCAAAACTAGTTCAACACCTGCAACAAACTAAAACTAAATCCTTATATATCACCCTGCACCAAAATCAATTCCAAATGGATCAAAGACCTCAAAATTAAAACAGATACCCTGAAAACACTAAAAGAAGGAGTAGGAGAAACACTTGGGCTCCTTGGCACAGGACCGAAGTTCCTTAACAAAGACCCGTGAGACTCTTATCTCTAGTTAACCACTCAAAACTAGGGAGTAGTGCTATGGCTCAAGTGATAGGGGGCTAGCCTTGAGCACAAAGGTGCACAAAGACAGCACTCAGGCCCTGAGTTCAATACCCACAACCAAAACTAACAAACAAACAAAAAACACCACATTGAGTTTGGTGCTAAGCCTTCTGTGTTTATACCTCTATACAGTCCCTTTTTAATTCAACACATCCCTCAGAAAATTTTATATCTTTCTTCCAAAAAGCATTTTGTAAATATACTATATTCCTTCTCTTTGTTATAGCAATCACCTGGTTTTGTATCTTATTTCATGTTTACATATTCCCCAGCTAAATCTAAAATAAAGACTTTGCAACTCTTATCTATATCTTCATACCATCCCTCATTCCACGTAATAGAACTAGAAAATTTCTAACATATATAGTGTTTAAAAATCTAGACTTTTTGCATTTTCCCGGTTTTTTAATCCTATGAGATACGTATTATTTTATATCCATTTACAAATGAATCATAGAACTTGATATTTGTTTTAAAATTAAGGAATTATAGGAGAATTCTATAGCTATAAAATGATTAAACATAATGTAGTTTATTTCAAGAGAAAATCCATACCTAGGAGCTTTCTTTTATTGTTACATAGTGAAGAGTAAGTTTAACTAACAAATAATAGCTAATAATAAATATTATCAAAGTGAGGTTGAGTACATAAGTCACAAACTCTTCACTGGGTTTGGAATTATATCCATCACAGCAAGCTAACCCTTAAGGCTAAGAGATTTGTATTTATTTGAAATGAAAAGTTGTGATCTTTCTCTATTTCACTGTAATCTGCATTTTGCCACATTTCTTGTATATTCTGCAGCTATATAAAGAGATTTAGTTATTGAAGGAAGTACTATCTTCAATATTTCAAATATTGCAAGGCTGTATGGAAAATTTCTATGGCCATCAATGTTCACTCATAAAATTCAGCTCAGTCCAAAACTAAGCATGAGGGAGTCTTCCAAATGCATCTGGAGCAACTATAGCCCATAGTGGTTAAGGAACTAGCTCATATTTACAAAACCCAACTGTAACTCTTTCAACAATGTTTACATTGTTGCCGTTAACCAGGTGAGAATTCTCAGCTCAGAATTCTTCAGTTATTTTGGACTTTTTAATGATTTATTCACACTATGATTATTTTATTAAGCGCCTTCTTACTCATCAGGCCAAAACAAAAATAGCCTGTCTCAAATCCAGTTTAAGTAAAGGTCAAGGGAAATTTAGAAATTCAACGTGCCTGAATCAAAGCAGCTGTCTAAGCTTTTTAAATCAAGATGGTAAAATTGTTATCTGCAGGCCAGGGCCTCTCTCAGCCACTTTCTAGTCTTATCTGCTGTGCCAGTCACCATGGGGAGATGCACAGGACCCACTCTAAGTTCCACGGTGGAACATTGTTTTCATTTAAAGATAAACAAAAGCCCATTCCTTCCAGCTGGAGATACTTGACTCTCCCTGTTTTTCCATGTGAGAAATGAGGCCGAAAAATGCTTTAGCTTTTCTGAAATGTCATGAGTGTTTTGCTGGGATTGGCAATTCTCCTCTGCACTCTGAAACAGGGATATCAGGGCTGTGGTGATGCACTGCCTGCCCTCTTTCCTGGGCTCTGCCTGAATCACTGACAGACATGGATATCAGAATCACATAGCTGTTGCATGCAAGGACATATCGATTTTTCTGTATCTGGCTGAACAATGAACTGGACTGATTTTTACAAACATTGAAAAAACACCTGTAAACATGCAAAATAATATAATCTTTGCTATCATTACAAAAGTCATGAAATGAAATAACAGTTTGTGAATCCACAGAAACACACTGAATAATTTTTTAAATAGTGATCACATACTCTTTTTGCATAGAAAGATGGCTTTTCCTAGTGGACCATATTTTGTGTCCAGGGGACCTTAAAGATTGGACAATTTGGATATTGCAGTTTCTTGGTCAACTGATAAGAAAGTTCTTGAAGCTGAATATCACAAATTGGCCATTCCCAAATTTGCCTATGTATATTTTTAACCACTGTTCCACTAATATTGTTACCCTACCTATCCTTGGTCTTTGTGATGGAGACTCAGTAAAAAATAGAAAAATAAATACACTTTAAATTAAATGCAGTCCAAGGTTTTCATGAGAAAAAAGTCCAGACAACATGGACTGTTATCAGAACTTTTCTTTGAGATATTTGAGGCAGTAGAGAAGAGCAAACATTCAAAGGGCAGCCTAGGTAACCACAAACAAGATGAGAAGATAGAAAATTTCAGAAGATGGCTCTGTTATAAAAGTCCACATTGCCAGCTGTACATATTGAGACACATTTTCTGCCTCAAACAATAACAATCATAAATGAACTATTGTTAACACAAAAATACTGAATACTAGTAAGAGCTGTCATTTTGGTTTTCTTTAGACATGATAAATTACATTTGCAAATTAGTGTCTGATCTGAGATGACATGAAACAAATGGTAATATTTACATTCTGCACATTATTTTTGTCAGATTAAGCTGCATTTGGCCAGTGTGGATATAAAGAGGCCTCGGGAGGCTTGCCTGCTAAACCAGCATGTAAATTGTCTCTAAACCATCCAAAAGCCCACATTTATTATCTCCTCAAACCAGGAACAGCCTTCCCACTTGTATGAAAATTTTACCTAATCAGAAGAACTTTGCCAATAGAAAAAACTAGTAAAGAAAAATAATTCTAAGAAAATACTTCACAATAGGCCAGAGACCACAAAACACAATTTGTAAGGAGCTGCCAAATGCTTCCTATTTTTAACTGTTTAAGAGAAATAGGAGGCAGGAAAAGTGGCATCCATTTGTCCACAATACAAAGTAATCAGGATGACAGTCACTGTCACTTATTCTCACAAATTGAAAATATAGACATTGCTATATTGGTTTTACAGGCAAAGATATTGGAGTTAGAAGTTGTTAAGTGATTTGCTAGTACAGTTAATGAGGACAAAGTATTTCAATCAGGGCAACTGACTCAAAATTATTTGTATTTTATCATCTTGGCACAATACACTTAAATAGAAATCTCTGACAAGGAAGATAGTTACATGGATCTTCCAAAAGAGGGTAGGCTAAAAAAGAGAACACAGTACTGGCTCCTATCTCTCCATTACTATTTATTGCAGACGTGTTGTACACAGGGAATGACATGGACAATCGTTGCTAAGCTCATTCACAGGATACAGAGCCAAAAGCAAACACCATCCTCCTTCCATTGTCATCATCAAAACTATATTTAACTCATGACATCCTTGATGGTTTAATTTGACTTGACATTAATATTGTCTTTAAAGCTAAGCCTCAGATAGGGTAAGATGAGCTAGCTCATGCCTATAATCTTAACAAAGACAGAGAGAACTGTGGTTTGAGGCCTACCAAGGAAGAAAGGAACCCTATTTCAACAAAAGAAGCAGGATGTAATGGCACACCACTATCGTTCCAGTTACTCAATAAGTAATAGTAGGATTTTGGTCCAGGCCTCTCTCTCTCTCTCTCTCTCTCTCTCTCTCTCTCTCTCCTCTCTCTCTCTCTCTCTCTCTGTCTGTCTCTCTCTCTCTCTCTCTCTCTCTAATGCCCCCCCTGCCAAGCACACAGTAAAGTTCAGAAATATGATATGCTAGGTGACCTGAAAAAAAAAGTTGCCTTTTGTTCCCAGGATATGTGGAGAAAGGAGGAAAAAGGAAACAGGAAGAACTGACACAGAAATGTGTCTTGTTTCTGAACAATAAAGCCTTCTGCTTTGATATGCCCATTTTCATAAGCCCAACTCCAGAATCATTGTCCAAATAAAGTCATTAGTGGTAGGTTTTGATTGAAATCATCGAAACATTTCGGGAAATTTAGCTGGTACAAGATGATATTAACAGATTATCAATGCTAGCAGTAATTATAGTTTGATAATTAAATTAAGAAATATTTTGTGGTGATGGGGACCCAAGAGTTCATGCTTGCTAGATCAGTGATCTACCATTGAGCCATGCCTACCACCCTTTGTTTCTTGTAATTTTTGAGATAGGATCTTGCCTTTTGCAGGCCTGACTAAACTGTGAACCTCCTGTTTATTACACTTCCTACTGTAGCTGGGATAACAGGTGCACCTCACTAAACTTAGCTGTTCTGTGGAGATGAGGGGTTTCCTAAACTCTTCTGGGCTGACCTCAAGCTGCAATCCTTCATTATCTCAGCCTCAGCCTCCCAAGTAGTTAGGATTGTTGATGTGAGCCACCGGTACTTGGCTAACAATATCTTTTTTTTTTTTTAATTTATATGGTGCTGAGGAATCGACCCAAGGCTTCACGCATGCTAGACAAGTAGTCTTACACTAAGCCACATTCCCAGCCCCAAATCAAGATTTTTTTTTTTTTGCCAGTTCTGGGGCTTGGATTCAGGTCCTGAGCACTGTCCCTGGCTTCTTTTTGCTCAAGGCTAGCACTCTACCACTTGAGCCACAGTGCCACTTCTAGCTTTCTTTTTTTTGGCCACTCCTGGGGCTGACTCAGGGCCTGAGCACTATCCCTGGCTTCTTTTTGATCAAGGCTAGCACTCTGCCACATGAACCACAGTGCCGCTTCTAACGGTTTTCTATATATATGGTGCTGGGGAATCAAACCCACGGCTTCATGTATACAAGGCAAGCACTCTTGACACTAAGCCATATTTCCAGCCCACTTCTAGCTTTTTCTATATATGTGGTGCTGAGGAATCGAACCCAGGGCTTATTGTATGTGAGGCAAGCACTCTACCACTAGGCCACATTCTCAGCCTAAGAATATCTATTTTTAAAGAAAATGTATGCAAGGATTTGCCTTAAAATACTTCAGTGAAAAAAATAAAGAATGACCACAAGAAATGGAAGATTTTTTTTCAAATTTTTATTATCAAACTGATGTACAGAGAGGTTACAGTTTCATATGTTAGGCATTGGATACATTACTTGTACTGTTTGTTACCTCATCCCTCATACACCCCCTTCTTCCTCCCCCTTTCCCTTCCCCCCCATGAGGTGTTCAGTTCACTTACACCAAACAGTTTTGCATGTATTGTTTTTGAAGTTGTTTGTCTTTTTTTACCCTGTATCTCTCGATTTTGGTATTCCCTTTCAATTTCCTAGTTCTAATACCAGTATACATGGTTTCCAATATACTCAGATAAGATTACAGAGATAGTGTAGGTACAACCACAGGAAGGTGATACAAGAACATCATCAATAATAGAAGCTACAGATACACATGGGACGTGGAAAGTAGTTACAACTGTGATATAACAATCGTTTCCATAACATGGATTTCATTTCACTTAGCATCATCTTATGTGATCAAAAGGGTATAGTTATTGGGCTCTTGTGATCCTCTGCTGTAACTTGCCTAAACCTGTACTAATTGTTCCCAATAAGGGAGACCATAGAGTCCATGTTTCTTTGGGTATGGCTCACTTCACTTAGTATAATTTTCTCCAAGTCTTTCCATTTCCTTACAAATGGGGCAATGTCTTCCTATCTGATAGCGACATAAAATTCCATTGTGTAAATGTACCACATTTTCCTGATCCATTCGTCAACTGAGGGGCATCTGGGTTGGTTCCAGATTCTAGCTATGACAAATTGTGCTGTGATGAACATTGTTGTGCTGGTGGCTTTACTGTGATTTTGTTTGTGGTTTTTCAGATAGATACCCAAAAGTGGGGTTGCTGGGTCATAGGTGAGTTCTATATTTGGCCTTCTGAGGAATCTCCATACTGCTTGCCAGAGTGGCTGAACCAGTTTACATTCCCACCAACAATGAATTAGAGTTCCCTTTTGGCCACAACCCCTGCAACAATTGTTATTGTTAGTTTTCTTGATATATGACATTCTTACTGGGGTGAGATGGAATCTCAATGTTGTTTTGATTTGCATTTCTTTTATGGCCACTGATGTAGAGCACTTTTTCATATGTCTCTTGGCCATTCTCATTTCCTCATCAGAGAAGTCTCTTTGTAAGACTTTAGCCCCCTTGATGAGGGGGCTATTTGTTCTTTGTGGTTTTGTTTTGGAGGAAGGTAATGTTTTTAGTTCTGCATATATTTTAGATATGAGGCCTTTGTCCGTTGAGAACCTCTGCAGTTTGATGCAGTCCCATTTGTCCAACCTTTTTTTGATTTGTAGCCTTTCTGGGTCTTTGTTAAGGAAGTTCCATTCTGCGCCAAGGAGCCCAAGTGTTTCTCCTACTCCTTCCTTTAGTGTTTTCAGGGTGTCTGTGTAGATTTCGAGGTCTTTAATCCATGTGGAATTGATTTTGGTGCAGGGTGATAGCTAAGGATCTAGTTTTAGTTTGTTGCATGTGTTGAGCCAGCTTTGCCATTTGTTAAAGAGGCTATCTTTCTTCCAAACTATTGTTTTAGCTCCTTTATCAAAGATTAAGTAGGCATAGTTCTGTGTGTTCATTTCTGGGTCTTCAATTCTGTTCCATTGGTCTTCAGGCCTGTTCCGGTGCCAATACCAAGCTGTTTTTATTACTAGAGCTTTATAATACAGCTTGAAGTTGGGTATTGTAATTCCTCCAGCACTGTTCTTTCTGCTTAGGAGTGGTTTTGCTATTCTAGGTCTTTTATTGTTCCATATGAATTTCTGGATTGCTTCCTCTATTTCATTAAAAAATGGTGTTGGGATATTAATGGCTATTGCATTGAATTTGTAGATAGCCTTTGGCAATATTGCCATTTTGATTATATTAATCCTTCCAATCCAGGAGCATGGGAGGTTTTTCCATTTCCTTAGTTCTGACTTAATTTCGTTTTTCAAGCTTTTAAAGTTCTCATTAAAGAGGTCTTTCACTTCTTTGGTTAAGGTTATTCCTAGTTATTTTATGTTTGGGGGGGCTATTGCAAAAGGAGTTGCTTTCCTGATTTCAGCCTCAGTCTTCGGGTCATTAGCATAGAGAAAGGCCATTGATTTTTTAGGGTTTATTTTATATCCTGAAACTTTGCCAAAATTTTGGATCAGCTCTAGTAGCTTGGGGGTAGAGTCTATGGGATTCTTTAGGTATAGGATCATGTCATCTGCAAAGAGAGAAAGTTTAACTTCATCTTTTCCTATTTGGATCCCCTTTATATTTTCTTCTTGCCTAATTGCTCTGGCTAGGAATTCTAGTACGCTTTTGATGAGCAGGGGAGAGAGGGGACATCCCTGCCTTGTTCCTGATTTTAAAGGGAATGGCTTTAGTTTTTCACCATTTAGAGTTATACTTGCTGTTGGTTTGTCATATACTGCCTTGATTATATTCAGGAATGTTCCCTGGAATCCCAGTTTTTCCATGGTTTTTAGTATAAATGGGTGCTGGATTTTGGCGAATGCTTTTTCTGCATCCAGAGATAAAACCATGTGGTTCTTTACATTGCTTCGGTTGATGTGGTGGATTACATTAATTGACTTGCATATATTAAACCAACTTTGGGAATACCAAGCTACAAGCACCTGTGAGCACCGTGTAAGACCCAAAGCAGCCCTTACCAAGCACTGTTGTGTAAATCTTATAAGTTCACAATTAAATACACATACCTTTTATACCTGTGTATAAAATTAGATTTGGTGTTCCTAAAGAATACAGTTTCAATATAACAACCAATCCTGAGCCTTCTATTCAGTAGTTACTTATTTACTGTTACAACCCTATGAGCAATTCTTGTTCTTATATTAAGATCCTTTTGGACTGGCTTTCTCTATAAACCACTTTGTTTCACTCAAATTAAGCGGGGATACCCTCTGTCCAATAACCAGGAGTCAATGGGATCTGGAGGACCTAGTAGTAAGGCAGGAGGGTAAGTTAGAGGTAATAAAGGAACTAGAGTAAAATGTATGGGGGGGGGGTGATGATTTTGGTTTAGTTTCAGTGACGTGGAAATGTGGAGGAGAGTAGAATCAGTAGAAACAACAAGGTTAAAATGATAGACAGTGGAGAGTTAGCGGTAAAGGGTGGAAATGTTATTCATGGGAAAGTAAGTTTTTAAAGAAGGTGAGTACATAGAGAGAAATAAAGAGAGAATACTGGAAGACAGATGCACATAACTGAGAAAAGTTATTTAAAACACAAAATAAAATAAAATAAAAAGGAAAAAAAACAGAAAAAAAAGATCAATAATAACAACAACAACAACAACACACACACACAAAATAATAGAACCAACAGGCGAAAATGGGAGACCACAACAAACCAATGATGTTTCAGAAATGAAAATATAAGAGAAAAAAAAAACAAAAATAAAAATGAAAGCTTAAAAATCTTTTGAGAGAAAACAAACAAACAAAAAAGTCTTCCTTGTTTGGATGGGCTTTCTACAGTCTCTGTTTTCCTTGCAATGGTCTGCATTCTATTCTGCCACTTGGCTGGTTTGACGTGCCTTCAGTTTGCAGGGGTGGATCTGTTCTGACCCTCCTCCCTTGTTGGTGCAATCCTGGGTCTCTGTGGTTCCCACAGCTTGCAGGTAAGACTTGGGCATGCTCTGTAGGTGGGGACTCGAGTCGTCTTGGGAACCGTGGCTCCTCCCATCTGCTGTGCGGCCGCTGCCTTTAACGCCTGGCTTTGAATAGGCTGCAGACTCAGCAGGGCGGGGCGTCTCTGGCCTGGTTTACTGGGTTGAGAGTCTCTTGTCTTGGAGAGATTCCTCCCTTCTGGGCAGGGTGGCCTTCTGGGCAGAGATGGGTATGGAATTCAGCTCTGTTTCTGGCTAGGAATTGGACTTCTAGGTGGGACCGTTTATCTGTCTCGAGAAGTTTGTTCTCCTGTTTGGCTGTTCTGTGCCTCCGATAGCTGCTCGCCGTTTTTGCTTTTTAATTTAGGGATTCCAGCGGGCAGGGCTGGCAACTGTAGCCCAGCCAAGGCCCAGGACACACCTCCCACCTGGGCAGGGGGTGTTCTCCTGGGTGGATCTGGCTCTCACTAATTGGTCCCTCTTGCCCTTCTCAAAGATGGCTGCTTTGTCCTTGCTTTCCACAGTTGGGCTTTAGCTCCAGTCTGGTCTGACCCTTTGCCAGTGTCAAAGATGGCGCTTTGCTCTCGGGGTTGGGGAAGGAACTGCTCTTTGGGTGTGAGTGAGACTGTCTTTCGTGGGAGTACTCACGCTGTCTCTGTGATTTCAGCCCATCCGTGCTCAGCCTGTGATCTGTATGTATGCTGCTATCTGGAGAATTTCTCCCTGGTGAGCAGTGCGGTGCCGGTGTCTGCACTGGCGTGGTGTTGAGACTCCGCCCAGAGCTCAAATCTGTGTTTTCAGACCAGCTAAGTTGATTTTTTCCTTCCTGGCCTGAATCCCTGTACTGTTAGAACTTATTTGAGCTGTCTATCTATTGGTAAAAGTTTCTCTGGGGTGGGAAAACTGCACTGTTGGAGGGAGCTCAGCTAGGGCGCTGTTGCTCTTCCGCCATCTTCCAGGATTCCCAAGAAATTGAAGATTTAAAAAATTTGAAGTATTGATAATTTTTGAACTTGGGCAATATGTTTATAATTCTCCTTGTTTATAATTCTCTTTGTATGTTTTTTGTGTGAATTGCTCACAATTTTAAAAAATCAAGTGTCTTGAAATACTCAACTGATGCATTCAAAAACATGTTTGAAAAGCAATGTGTCTTTAAAATGTGCTGAATCTTGGATTTCATTAAGTTTAATCAGGCAGTAATTAGTCGACAGTCCCAGGAGTGTCTGTAGCAAATTTCTGCAGTCTGTCAATATCTGCTGCTTATTCCTGAACAAGAAACCGTATAGATGTCACTATTACCACACAAGGAAGGAAGTGCTAAAATTGTTAGTGTTAATAAGACACATTTAACTCCTCACTCAGGGAAAGAAGTCTGTAAACTACAGAGCACAGTGGCATTCTTGGAAATCATACTCAAGACCTGCCCTGGCTGTAGGAAGATAGTGCCTCAAGTTTTTTATTAGTCCAATTTTTGGCCAAAGCCAGGATGCTAGCTACTTTTCTGAGACTTTCATGTGCTCCATAAGGGTCATGAGAGGTTCTTAGGGGAAAGGGCTATAAGCTGAGTGGTGGACTTTCTTGCACAAAAGCCACACTGATATCTGGCTAACAGAACACATACTGCCCACAGAACAAAGCACATCTGGTCTCCCCAGATTCTGTGGTCTGAGTCTCTGAAAACAGGGTGAGATGGGAAAATCAAAGAGGAAGTGCTTTGGTTATCAACACATCATGCTTTCAAAACGTATAGTTTGTGAAATAAACGTATAAATAAATTTACAAAAGAAAGTTTACCATTGTGCTTATAAATACCTATGAATCATATCAGCAGAAAGATTGGGTGAAATGGGCAGGCAGAGGAAACCAAACTCTAATGAAGACATACTACTACACAAAATGTTTCTCAAAATGCAACAACAATTACTTGTTGAAGATATTCTTAAAGTGTAGTTTCTTTAATGGTTCCTCAGACCTTCAGTATCTGAAGGAGAATTAGGACCTGGGAATCTGCATTTGAGACAAGCTTTCCAGGATTATCATGTATAGGAAAGATAAAGAATGGGTATTTATCTTCAATGTTGTCCAGCATCTTTGTTGTTCAACATGTATCCATTCTCCCTCTGAATGTCTTCCCTTGAGAATAGATTCCTAGTCCTTTGAGGCTTCAGAATGCCCATAAATTGCTTTAGAATTCCTATAAATCATTCTCCCTTGCTGCTACTTGATTGACTCCCTTCACTAGGAACACTTAGCTATAAGCACATGCTTTACCTGTGAGTCTTCCTTTTTTGGACTTCCCATGGCAACTATTTCACCCACCACAATTTACAGATTGTATTATAAATATCCATTTGCTATTCAAATATTGATTTCTCACTGGAAGGGCTTCTTAGTACAGGGTAAGCATTTAATAAACAAGTATCAGATAAGGAAATGAATGGGTTTTGTCTGATCTTATACTTAGCCTCCTTCTCTTTTCAGAAGTTACACTATAGTATTTTTGTAAACATTCTTTACTCCCTTATCCTTAACCAAAGTATCAATGAAGATCATTAAGGTGTCATTTTTTATGCTAGGAACATATGGGAAACTGGATTTCTCAGATGTTGTCCAGATTTTAGTGAGATTGATAGTTAACTTGGCAGGGGAGGGGCAAGAGTGGGGTTTGAACTCAGAGCCTAGGGGTTCTCCCTTAGTGTTCTGCTCAAGGCTAGTGCTCTACCACTTGAGTGACATCTCTACTCCCTGCTTTTTGGTGGTAAGTTAGAAATATGATTCTCATGGGCTTTGCTACCAGGGTGGGCTTCAAACAATGATCCACAGATCTCAGCCTCCTGAGTAGCTAGGATCACACACATAAACGCAAGGTGGCCAGAAAGAGCCAACTTCTCAATGTTATTTAGTCATATTTGTCCATATTGTCAAGAAACAACCAATTTGAGATGTCGTCTTTTAAAAGTCAACAAATTTGACAAGAAATGTACTCACTACCTTACGTATGTAACCCCTCTGTACATCACGTAGACAATAAAATTAAATTCTAAAAAGTCATGTATAGACTATGATAACTGCAAAGAGGAAATACAAATATATGATAGCCTCAACTAAATCTAGGAAAACAATTTTTAAACTGTGTACACAAAGCAAATAAGAGAGGGCTAACTAACTCCTGGTAAAGGACCCATTGAATTGAATGATGCAAAAAATTAAAAAGACTAAAGACACAAACTGGCAGAATCAAGCTTACAGGGAGCTTTGGCGCAGACAGAGCTGAGTGTTTACAGGCAAATTCTGAATGTTTATATGGGGTATCAATATAAACTAAAATTGGGCAATATGTTGTTTAGGGACTAGAACACAAAGAATATGTGAACCCTTTTGCAAACACTCCCCCCCACACACACACACTCATTGAAGCATACAACCATACAACCCTTATCAAGAAACCAAATTAGGAAAAACTAAGTTCTTGCTACATACATAAGCCAAATAAATCAGCAATCATTTATTTGAATAAATATCAGTTGTGATTTTTATTCAGCCTTGTCTCGTCTAAAATTACATTGCTGATGTACAAAATTTTGAGTTGGGTCAGATTTATTGGTAAGCAACAATAAACAAGTACAAAATATTCAATATATGAAATGTAATATGTTGGAGATGTAGTCAACAATTGATGAATGTTAGGAACACTGAAGAATATGGCTCACAGCCACTTCAGGCACAGAACAGCACTGACAGTCAAAAGAAACTGCTTGTGCAGGGCTGGGAATATGGCCTAGTGGTAGAGTGCTTACCTCGCATACATGAAGCCCTGGGTTCAATTCCTCAGCACCACTTATATAGAAAAATCCAGAAGTGGCGCTGTGGTTGAAGTGGTAGAGTACTATGAGCAAAAAGAAGCCAGGGACAGTGCTCAGGCTCTGAGTTGAAGCCCCAGGACTGACAAAAAAAAAAAAAAAGAAAGAAAATAAATTAAGAAACTGCTTGTGTTGGGCGCCAGGGGCTCATGCCTGTAATCTTAGCTACTTAGGAGGCTAAGATTTGAGGATCATGGTTCAAGGTCAGCCTAGGCAGGAAAATCCATGAGATTTTCATCTCCAATTAACCACCAGAAAACTGGAAGTGGTGCAATAGCTCAAGTGGTAGTGCACTAACCTTGAGGTGAAGAGCTCAGGGACAGGACTGAGGCCCAGAGTTTAAAAGGAAGAAGGAAGGAAGGAAGGAAGGAAGGAAGGAAGGAAGGAAGGAAGGAAGGAAGGAAGGAAGGGAGGGAGGGAGGGAGGGAGGGAGGGAGGGAGGGAGGGAGGGAGGGAGGGGAAGAAAGAAAAGGGCTCATCCTTATATGTATACACTTTTGGTATTGTTTTTTAAAAATAAGTGCCTTATAGCCATTTGACCCAATTCTTTCCTCCTCTACCATTTTTATTATTTTTTATTTGAAAATTATTTTTAATAAACAATTAAAGGTATACCCTAAAAGATTAATTGTTTCTTAATTAATTTATTTCATTGTTATTATAGGTGTGATAAACAGAGAGATTACAATTACATGACTAAGATAATGAATACATTTCTCTTTTTATAGTTATATTTTTATTCCATTGTACAAAGCTTATAAAATGTGCTAAGGCTAAATACATTTTCAAAATGATCACTGGTTATCCTTTTGTACAATGTCTTTTGATCCCTCACTCTCTCCCAGTCCCTGCCTCCTGTCTGCATCCGTGAGTTGTCACTTTCATCAGGTCCAGTGAGTGCCACTTCTGTACTTTCTCACCATATTCCCTTGAGTTCAGCTCCTTCCCCTCAAGCCTATTGAGGATATACACTTGAATATACCATACATAAGGAAAAGAAGACGGAATCATCAAAACAAATACAAATTTAAATACAAATACAAATTTAAGAAAAAAAGAGATCTCCTGTTTCTGTATATCGGAGTTCATATATATGTGTGTGCATAATATATACATATATATAATTTTATGTTCATATAAAGAGGCACATAGGCATTTAAAAATATATATATATATATTTTTTTGGCCAGTCCTGGGCCTTGGACCCAGGGCCTGAGCACTGTCCCTGGCTTCTTCCCGCTCAAGGCTAGCACTCCGCCACTTGAGCCACAGCGCCGCTTCTGGCCGTTTTCTGTATATGTGGTGCTGGGGAATCGAACCTAGGGCCTCGTGTATCCGAGGCAGGCACTCTTGCCACTAGGCTATATCCCCAGCCCCTAAAAATATTTTTTAATAGGAGGGGTTATAGTTATGTAAGTCAGACAATGAGTACATTTCCTTTTGGATGATGTCACCCCTTCTCTTGCTCTCTCCCATTTTTTCCCTCCCATTCCACCCACAAGTTATATAGTTCATTTTCAACGTAGTGTACAATACCATTGCTGCATTTGTTCACCCTTGTCCCTCCATTTCTGTGCCTCCCTTTACCTTCCCAAAGACATATAGACAAACAAACAGGACCAAAAAAAAAAAAAAAAGAAATAGAAAATAACAGCAACAGAGGGGAAAAAACCTCGTTTCCATTTCCTGGAATACATTCCGATAAATATTATTTTGTATGATCAAATGCACATTGGCCTTTCTGTTCTTCTCCATCATTTTTGTAATTTAAATAGTGATTGACCATCTAAAGAGAAAACTGGTTGGTCTGATTTGGACCTCTTTGATAAATGAAAACAGAGCACCTTACCTTCTGCTCCAAGAGAACAGAGAATGAAATTTACACATTGTAAAAAAGACATCAAATGTCAGGGGACAACAACAGAAACTAATTTTCTTAAAGTGTCTGGTGAGGTGTGTGTGTGTGTGTGTGTGTGTGTGTGTGTGTGTGTGTGTGTGTATTCCAGTGGGTAAAGATATAAAGTCATTCCTAAGGAACTAGTTTAGCTATGGCCATTGGTCTTCCTTATACATCCTACCATCATCTTTTGTCAGCTCACCCTCCATTCTTCTCGACAAGTACTACTTTAAAACCTATCTGCTCTCTTCAAACTACCACCACTCCCTTCTCACACTCAATCATAAAATATTAGTATTCAACTTACTGTAATGTACTTGAATCTGGAAGCAGAACAGAGTCCTACAATATATAAACCTGTGTAGAACCAACAGGTAGCATACAACACAATTCTCTTCTATGATTAATAAAGAACGTTGGAAGGGAAGAGAGAGGCTTCTATTTCCAAATGGCCCATGAAAATCTTTAGATAAATGAAGGAAATGTAATAGACAAGAATGCTACAAATGATACCAATATAACATTCACTTCCATTTATGGTTATTTGAAGATCTTTAGATTTTTAATTTAACATATGTGTGTCTATGAATCAAATCAAATTGTCTGTTTATGAAGCGTAAGTCAATTCCATAGAATGTAAGAAACACTGTAGTAGGATAAAATCAAGACCTTCAAACTGAAAAATCTAGGACCACGTCTTTGACCTTAGATGACGCACAAGGAATCTGACACTCCATGAAGTAGTCAGCTGGTCTTTATCTATTTTCATTGTAACCCTCAAGCAGTTTTCTGATGATTGCTTTTAGGCTTAATCTGACTCAGGACTTCCTTCCTTCCTTCCTTCCTTCCTTCCTTCCTTCCTTCCTTCCTTCCTTTCTTCCTCTCTTTCTTTCTCTTTCTTTCTCTCTTTCTTTCTCTCTCTCTCTTTCTTTCTTTCTTTCTTTCTTTCTTTCTTTCTTTCTTTCTTTCTTTCTTTCTTTCTTTCTTTCTTTCTTTCTTTCTTTCTTTCTTTCTTTCTTTCTTTCTTTCTTTCTCTCCTGTGTCTTAGGATTCAGGCCTGAGCACTGTCCCTCACTTATTTTCGCTCAAGGCTAGGGTTCTACCTCTTGAGCCACAGAGCCACTTCTAGCTTGTTCCATGTATGTTGTGCTGTGGAATTGAACCCAGGGCTTCATGCATTCTAGGCAAGCACTCTACCACTAAGCCATATTCCCAGCCCCAACCCTGGTTTCTTAAAGGGCAGTGCATGGACTTCCTTTTGGATTAGTTCTAATTAGAACATCTAAAGAAAGCACAAATAGTATTTTCCTTTCTTTCCATTTCTATAAAGCTACTCTTGACTTAGTCCAGACATGAGTTAGACTACGTTAGTGTAATATATTGTAATATAGTACATCATTGAGACTAAAAATAGAAAGCACAATGCAACTGAAAAAGATTTAAATCATTAGAAACCAGATAAAATTGACTAAGCCAATAACGGTGAATGGATTCATAATCCATTTTCTGGAAATTAAGTCAGCTGATTTGAACTTTCAGGTGTTTTTATGTTCCAAAGCCAATCAAATGTTGTCAAATAGTTCAACAATCTATCCAGTAAATAAATCAATAATTACCCTTCTCTGCCATCATAGTCCACAAAAGTATATTATTTCCTACTAGTTCTTATAACTTCCTGCTAACAAAATGTCTTTCACATAGTAGGTGCTTTTTAAACAACTTCTTTGACAATGAGCATCTCACGTCTACTCAATTCTATTTCCCTGTCAAAAGAGACATAGGGGATGCAGATAGTACGCAGAATTTGGAGTCCCTTCTAGAAACAGTCTTTCCATTTACTTGAATTTTTTTTTCTCAAATTTTTATTATCAAACTGACGTACAGAGAGGTTACAGTATCATAGGTTGGGCATTGGATACATTTCTTGTACTGTTTGTTGCCTTGTCCCTCATGCCCCCCTCCCTCCCCCCCTTTCCCTCCTCTCCCCTGGTGTTCAGTTCACTTACACCAAACAGTTTTGCAAGTATTGCTTTTGTAGTTATTTCTCTTTTTTTACCCTGTGTCTCTCGAATTTGGTATTCCCTTTGAATTTCCTACTTCCAATACCAGTAAACACGGTTTCCAATATACTCAGATAAGATTACAGAGATAGTGTAGGTACAAACATAGGAAGGTGATACAAAACATCATCTATAATAGAAAGTACACATACACATAGGACGTTGAAAGTGGTTACAACTGTGATATATCACTTGTTTCCATAACATGGAGTTCATTTCAATTAGCATCATCTTATGTGTTTCTAAGGGTATAGCTATTGGGCCTTGTGATGCTCTGCTATGGCTTGCCTAAACCTGTACTAATTATTCCCAATAAGGGAGGCCATAGAGTCCATGTTTCTTTGGGTCTGGCTCACTTCACTTAGTATAACTTTTTCCAAGTCCTTCCATTTCCTTACAAATGGAACAATGTCATTCTTTCTGATAGAGGCATAAAATTCCATTGTGTAAATGTACCACATTTTCCTGATCCATTCATCTATGGAGGGGCATCTGGGTTGGTTCCAGCTTCTCGCTATGACAAATTGTGCTGCGATGAACATTGTTGTGCTGGTGGCATTACTGTGATTTTGTTTGTGAGCTTTTGGATAGATACCCAACAGTGGGGCTGCTGGGTCAGAGGGGAGTTCTATATTGAGCCTTCTGAGGAATCTCCATACTGCTTGCCAGAGTGGCTGAACCAGTTTACATTCCCACCAACAATGAAGTAGGATTCCCTTTTGGCCACATCCCCTCCAACAATTGTTATTATTAGTTTTCTTGATATATGACATTCTTGCTGGGGTGAGATGGAATCTCAATGTTGTTTTGATTTGCATTTCCTTTATGGCCAGTGATGTAGAGCATTTTTTCATATGTCTATTGGCCATTCTCATTTCCTCATCAGAGAAGTTTCTTTGTAAGTCTTTAGCTCACTTGATGAGGGGGCTATTGGTTCTTTGCAGTTTTGTTTTGGAAGAAGGTAATTTTTTTAGTTCTGCATATATTTTAGAGATGAGGCCTTTGTCTGTTGAATGTCCGGTAAAGATCTTCTCCCAGTCTGTGGGCTTTCTGTTTATCTGGAGAGCGATGTCCTTTGCCGTGCAGAAGCTCTGGAGTTTGATGCAGTCCCATTTGTCCAACCTTTCTTTGATTTGTAGCCTTTCAGGGTCTTTGTTAAGGAAGTTCTGTCCTGTGCCAAGGAGCCCAAGTGTTTCTCCTACTCCTTCCTTTAGTGTCTTCAGGGTGCCTGTTTTGATTTCAAGGTCTTTAATCCATTGGAATTGATTTTGGTGCAGGGTGATATATAAGGATCTAGTTTTAGTTTGTTGCATGTGTTGAGCCAGTTTTGCCAGCACCACTTGTTAAAGAGGCTATCTTTCTTCCATACTATTGTTTTAGCTCCTTTATCAAAGATTAAGTAGGCATAGTTCTGTGGGTTTAATTCTGGGTCTTCAATTCTGTTCCATTGGTCTTCAGGCCTGTTCCGGTGCCAATACCAAGTTGTTTTTATTACTATAGCTTTATAATACAGCTTGAAGTTGGGTATTGTAATTCCTCCAGCACTGTTCTTTCTGCTTAGGAGTGTTTTTGCTATTCTAGGTCTTTTATTGTTCCATATGAATTTCTGGATTGCTTCCTCTATTTCATTAAAGAATGGTGTTGGGATATTAATGGGTATTGCATTGAATTTGTAGATAGCCTTTGGCAATATTGCCATTTTGATTACATTAATCCTCCCAATCCAGGAGCATGGGAGGTTTTTCCATTTTCTTAGTTCTGACTTAATTTCATTTTTCAAGCTTTTAAAGTTCTCTTCAAAGAGGTCTTTCACTTTTTTGGTTAAGGTTATTCCTAGGTATTTTATGTTTTGGGGGGCTATTGCAAAAGGAGTTGCTTTCCTGATTTCAGCCTCGGTCTTCGGGTTGTTAGCATAGAGAAAGGCCGTTGATTTTTGAAGGTTTATTTTATATCCTGCAACTTTGCCAAAGTTTTGTATCAGCTCTAGTAGCTTGGGGGTAGAGTCTATGGGATTCTTTAGGTATAGGATCATGTCATCTGCGAAGAGAGAAAGTTTAACTTCATCTTTTCCTATTTGGATCCCCTTTATATTCTCTTCTTGCCTAATTGCTCTGGCTAGGAATTCTAGTACTATGTTGAAGAGCAGGGGAGAGAGTGGACATCCCTGCCTTGTTCCTGATTTTAAAGGGAATGGCTTTAGTTTTTCACCATTTAGAGTTATGCTTGCTGTTGGTTTGTCATAAACTGCCTTGATTATATTCAGGAATGTTCCCTGGAATCCCAGTTTTTCCAGGGCTTTTAGCATAAATGGGTGCTGGATTTTATCGAACACTTTTTCCGCATCCAGCGATAAAACCATGTGGTTCTTTACCTTGCTCCGGTCGATGTGGTGGATTACATTAATTGACTTGCGTATATTAAACCAGCTTTGCATCCCTGGGATGAATCCAGTTTGATCGTGGTGTATGATTTTTTTGATGACCTGTTGAAGTCGATTGGCCAGAATTTTGTTGAGAATTTTTGCATCTATGTTCATCAGGGAGATTGGTCTGTAGTCCTCTTTCTGTGATGAGTCTCTGCCTGGTTTTGGGATGAGGGTTTTACTGGCTTCATAAAATGAGTCTGGCAGTGAACGTTCTCTTTCAATTTCATTGAAGAGTTTGAGAAATATTGGAGTGAGTTCTGTTTTGAAGGCCTTGTAGAATTCTGCGGTGAATCCATCTGGACCTGGGCTTTTCTTGGATGGGAGATCATTTATTGCTGTTTCTATTTCAATACTGGATATGGGTCTGTTTAGAAGGTTTAAGTCTTCATAGTTAGGTTTGGGGGTATCAATTTTTTCTAGGAAATCATCCATTTCTTCCAAGTTCTCGAATTTGTTGGCATAAAGGTTTGCAAAATATTCCCTTATTATTTTATGAATTTCGGTTATTTCTGTGGTGATGCTACCTGTTTCATCTCTTATCTTGTTTATTTGAGTGTGCTGCCTTCGTTCTTTGGTCAGGTTTGCCAGGGGTCTGTCTATCTTGTTGATTTTTTCAAAGAACCAACTCTTTGTTTTGTTGATTCTTTCGATGGTTTTTTTCGTCTCTAATTGATTTAATTCTGATTTGATTTTAATTATTTGCTTCCGTCTATTGACTTGGGGTTTGGCTTGCTGTTCTCTCTCCAGAAAATTAAGGTGCTTCCTTAAATTACTGAGTTGCTGTTTCTCCAGTTTGTTGATGTATGTACTCAGAGATATAAATTTTCCTCTGAGTACTGCCTTTGCTGTGTCCCAAAGGAGCTGGTACTTTGTGCCCTCAACTTGGTTGAAGTCCATAAACATTTGAATTTCTGTTTTAATTTCTTCAATGATACACTGATGGTTCAGCAGTGTGTTCTTTAGTCTCCATGAATTGTGGGATTTTCTGTGGTGGCTGAATGAGTTGAGCTCTAATTTTATTCCATTGTGGTCTGAAAGAATGCAGGGAATGATTTTGATACTTCTGAATTTGTACCGATTTTCTTTGTGCCCTAAGATGTGATCTATTTTGGAGAGTGTTCCGTGTGCTGCCGAAAAGAATGTGTATTCTGTCCTTGCTGGGTGGAATATTCTGTAGATGTCGATTAAGTCTAGTTGGTCTATGCAATTGTTTAGTTCTGTGGTTTCTTTGTTCAGTTTTTGGCGTGTTGATCTGTCCAGAGGTGATAGTGGAGTGTTAAAGTCCCCCACTATCATTGTGTTTGGGTCTATGAATGTTTTTAGAGCCAGTAGTATTTTGTTTGATGAAGTTGGGTGCTCCTGCATTTGGCGTGTAGATATTTAGGATGGTTATTTCTTCCTGTTGGAGAGATCCTTTTACTAGTATGTAGTAACCTTCTTTGTCTCTTCTTACCTTTTTTAATTTGAAGTCAATTTTGTCTGATACTAGGATTGCAACTCCAGCCTGCTTATGGGGGCCATTTGCTTGATAGATTTGTTTCCAGCCTTTCACTTTTAGAAGATGTTTACTTTTGCTGGATAGATGTGTCTCTTGGAGGCAGCAGAAAGATGGATCTTGATTTTTCATCCAAGTTATGAGCCTATGTCGTTTGATTGGAGAATTAAGTCCATTAATGTTGACAGTTAGGATTGAGAGGTGATCGTTTGTTCCTTTCATTATCACTGTCTTGTTTAAAGCTGTGTCTTCCCATTTCTTGATCTAGTGTTTACTAATTAGGGTTCATTTCTCTGTCTGTGTTGGGATCTTGATTATTTTCCCTGTATAGTACATCTTTAAGGATTTTGTGTAAAGCTGGTTTGGTGGAGATATATTGTTTCAGTTTTTCCTTATTGTGGAAGACTTTTATTTGACCTTCGGCTATGAAGGAGAGTTTGGCGGGGTACAGAATTCTTGGTTGGTAGTTGTTTTTATTTAGAGTTTGGTATACTACATTCCAGGCTCTCCTTGCTTTCATGGTCTCTGCTGAGAAGTCTGGGGTAATTCTGATTGCTTTTCCTTTATATGTGATTGTTTTCTTTGCCCTAACAGCTTTGAGTATTTTTTCCTTGCACTCTGCTGAAGCTGTTTTGATCACAATGTGTCGGTGGGAAGTCCTATTCTGGTCTGGTCGATTTGGGGTTCTAAATGCTTCTTGTATCTGTATAGGCCTTTCCTTCTGGATGTTTGGGAAGTTCTCAGCTAATATTCTGTTAAATAGGTTGCCTATCCCATTAACCTCTTTCTCCAAGTTTTCCTCAATACCTATTATCCTTAAATTGGGCTTCCTGATTGTGTCTTGAATCTCCTGTAGCGATCTGTTTTGTTGCTTGGACTGGATTTGTATTGATTTTTGATCTTTTTCCATAGAATCTAAGGAATCTTCAGGTCCTGAGATTCGATCCTCTGCTTCAGTTAGTCGGGACTGTAGGCTAGCTACTTGATTTCGAATCTCTTTTCCTTCTGACTCGTCTTTCCTGATGATTTCCATGTCATTTCTTAGGTCCTGTATGGACTTCTTTACTTCATTAACTTCATTACTTTGGTTTTGAGTGTTGTCTCTCAAATCTTTAAGTTGGGTAGCTATCTTTTCATTTGACTCTTGAAGCTCACTTATCTTTCTATTTGTGGATGCCATGAAATTCTCCATTAATTTTTGCTTTGCCTCCTCACGCTCTAACATAATTGACTGAAGAGATTCAAACTTTTCATTTATCATGTTTATCAGTAAACTTTGTAGAGCATTTTGGGGGTTTTCTTGTATGTTTTTGATTGACTGCTCTGCTTCCTGCTTGTTTTGGGTGGGGGATAAGACTTCATTATTTGCCATCTTTCTTGTGTTTCTTCTGCCCATTTGGATTGGGAATGCCAGTCTACCAGCACCTGTGAGCACTGTTTAAGACCCAAAGCAGCCCTTACCAAGCACTGTTGTGTAAATCTTACAATTTCACAATTATATACAGATAACTTGTATACCTGTCTGTAAAGTTAGATTTGGTGTTCCTAAAGAATACAATTTCAATATAACATCTGATCCTGGGCCCTGTATTCAGTAGTTACTTATTTGCTGTTACAACCTTATACACAATTCTTGTTTTTATATTAAGTTCTTTTAGGACTGGCCTTCTCTATGAACCCCTTTGATTCACTCAGATTAAGCTGGGATATCCTCTATCCAATAACCAGGAGTCAATGGAGCCTGGAGGTCCAGGCAGTAAGTCAGGAGGGTAAGTTGGAGGTAGTAAAGAGAATAGAGTAAAGTGTATTGGGGGGGTGGTGGTGATTTTGGTTTAGTTTCAGTGACGTGGAAATGTGGAGAAGAGTAGAATCAGTAGAAAGCACATTGATAAAATGACAGACACTGGAGAGTTAGCAGAAAAGGGTGTAGGTGTTATTTATAGGAAAGTAATTTTTAAAGGAAGAGGACGCAACGAGAGAAATGAAGTAAAAATACTGGAAGACAGATACACAAAACAGAAAAATTATTTCAAGGAAGCATAAGTAAATAAAAAGGAAAATAACAGAAAAGGGACACCCAAGCAAATAAACAAACACAAAAAAAACTTGATAAAACAAACCAGTAAAAATGGAAAACAAACAAACAAACAAACAAAAAACAGCCAATGATGTTTCAGGTGTGAAAAAATTAAAAAGAAAATTTAAAAGAAAAGTTTAAAAAAAAGTTTGAAAAGAAAAAGAAACCAGTCTCAGGTTTCCCTGCAGTGGACTGCAGTCTATTTTCCTGATTGGCTGGTTTGACTTGATTTCAGTTGGCAAGGGGTGGATCTGTTCTGACCTTCTCCCCTGTTGGTGCAATCGTGGGTCTCTGAGGTTCGCACAGCTTGCAGGCAGGCCTTGGGCGTCCTCGGTCGATGGGGACGTAGGCAGTCACAGGAACTGTGGCTCCTCTGTCTGCTGTGGGGCCACTGCCATTGATGCCTGGACTTGACTAGACTGTGAACTCAGCAGAGCGTGGCGCCTCTGGCCTGTTTTGCTCCACTAAGAGTTGCTTGCCTGAGGGAGGCGGCCTCTTTGGCATAGGTAGCTATGGAATGCAGCTCCGTTTTGGGCTGGGAATTAGTTTCCTCTGTGAAGGGACCGTTTAGCTGTCCCCGGAACTGTTTGTTCCTCCTTCTGTTGTTTCCGTGCCCCTGGTAGCTGCTCGCAGCTTTTGCTTTAAGTTTAGAAGTTCCGGTGGGGAGGGCGGGGCATCTCTGGATAATCCCCTGACTCGCCTCCCGCCAGGGCAGGGGGCGTTCTTCTGGGCGGAGCTGGTTCTCACTGATTCCGCCCCTCCTGCCCTTTTCAAAGATGGCTTTTTTGACCTCGCTTTCCCCAGGCCCGCTTCAGTTCCAGTCTGGTCTGACCCTATGCCAGTGGCAAAGATGGCGCTTTGCTCTGGCGGTGGGGACAGGGATGCCTTCCAGAAGCTGGACTGTAGGCACAAGCGACAATAATTTTTTTTTTTTTTGCGGGGTACTCACGCTGTCTCTGCGATGTCAGGTCCTCCGTGCTCGGCTGCCGTCTGGAGTATTTCTCGCTTTAGCTGCGCGGAGTGCGGGGGGCTGTGCCCGGCACTGTGCCTGAGCTGGCACTGGCGCTGCAGCGGGACGCCGCCCGGAGCTCAAAACTGTGTTTCCAGACCAGCAAAGTCGATTTTTCCTTCCTGTTCAGAATCCCTGTACTGTTAGAACTTACTTTGGCTGTCTTTCTCGGAGAAACAGTTTCTATGAGGTGAGAAAACTACGATATCCGAGGGAGCTCTGCAGGGCTCAGCCGCTCCTCCGCCGTCTTCCGCCGAAATCCCTACTTGAATTTTTATCTTTTCATGGTCTCTATGTTGTGCCTCCTGGGATAGTGCCCAATATCTTTACAGCTCTCAGAGCAAAGTTCATCTATGTAATCTGCAATAATATGCAGATTCAACATACAAGTATTGGATTTATTTTGCTTTGGTGGATTAACATCTACCAGAACTGAACATTACCATCTGCTAAGACATTGAGAGAAACATGGTACTACCATAGAGTCAGTTCCTCAACACCAAGTCAGAAGTAACACACTCATCTGCTTCCTGCACTCTGTCCTAGCCAATCAGTAGAGCTGATCCTGCCTTCAGTTACAGACAAAATGTCAGCTATTGACTAGTATGTACATACTAGGACTAATTCATTCATCCTTCTAGCATATTTGATAAGGTTTTATACAATTCATATCAAGATACTTTTAGAGTAACTCCTGAGGAAGAGTTGAAATCTCAGAGAGAAGAGATACTCTATTTTATTTTCTTTGTAGATCAGAACAACCAAAAGATGGATTTCTGATGGCCAAAGAGCCCTAGAGCAATTTTAGCATAAGTGATTGCCAGAGAGAAAAATCCATTCCAGAAAGAGGGGAGTGTCCGGGATGTTTTTGGAATAGTCCCAGGTAATTTCACACTAGTATGAAGCCATGAAGTATTATTATTAACCAAGCCAAACCTTTTGAGCTTGGAATTTGTTTATTTTTCATGTGCAGTGATAACAAAGGCGATGTTATGGAGATAGGAGATTTTGTATGTGAGTGGCAGCTGTCGTCCAGCTTTGAGGATATACACCAACAAACAGGCCTTAAGGACTTGCTATTCTGCCTCTTCTTGGGTGGTGGAAATGTCGAAAATTGTGTCCAAAAGAGTTTTGTGAAAGAGATTAGCTCATTTTTCCCTTGTTACATTTTTTTCCACATACAGAGAAAATACCTTCGTACATAAGTTACGAGGACCTCTGACCGGTAAGTGATTTATACTAAAAACACTGAACATAGTCAGGAGAAAGCAATTCCTGCTATTTCCCCAGCTTGGAATTTGGATCCACTCCAGGTATTTCTCTCAGAATCAAGCCCAAGTATCCCCATCTGGGGATGATGAGATCTTCTGCCTCATAGAAGCCCTATTGCCCTACCAAAGCAGAGGTAGGTTGACCTTGTATCTGCTTAGATATTATCTCTGAATACAGCATATATATTTTCTTTAATTTGGTTGGAAAGTTGAGGATTCTTTTCCACTTCCATACATTTCAAAGTGATATAAATGTGTACAATCTTTAGTATCAAATCTCATTTAGTGCTGCCACAATTTACAAAGTATAGCTAGACATTCTAAAATAGGTTGGTGCCATCTGATCAGATTCATAACTGGCCTGAGCCAGGCTGGTTGAAGAAATTTCCCTATCTTTCCAGTACCTAATAATACAAAAGAGTATTATTCTCTGAAGGGATCAGTCTATGAGTGCGACTCTATACCGGCCTCAGAAGCTCACACAAATCCTTGAATAATCAGGAGTCACTATATTTAACCAGAAACAAATGGTGATTTACTAGTTAAAGCTCACCCTTCTGGTTTATGTTCAAAAAACTGCAAGGCTAATTGATTCAGTTGGTCCTTTTGTTCATTACTCTGTTTCTGGCAGTAGTAGATGGGTGTATTAGATGGAAGATTGTGTTATATTTACCTCCTTCCTTTCCTTCTTTATGTAATTTTATACCTCTATTAAACATATTTTTTTCTTTTCAATTTTCATGGCATCTAGAGAACAATGAGAGAATATAAAGTAAGAAATTACTGGTAAGTACGAACATAGAGAAAAGACGTAGTATAATGGAAGAATGTGCTCGTGAGGAGAAAGGAAGCTGTCCTTCAGCATGGATGGGGAGATTGGAGGTGAAAAGAGCCATTTTCTGGAAGGTATTTAGATTCATTGACCAACTTTTTAGACAGGTAATTAGTGGTTTAAAAGAAACAAACATGTATTATTTCTCCTAAACTTATACTCTCATATGACTGATTTTTGTTGTTTTTATTCAGTGCCAGAGATTGAATGCAGAGGGCCATACATGTGAGGCAAGCACTCTGCTAATGAGCTACACTTCCAGATCTGGTTTATTAATCTAGGGTATATAATCTCATTGTACTCTTCATTAACTTAATCTTTATTGAACTCAGAGTGTTGTTGTGGGTGGAAACTTAATGTAAAGTAATAAAAAGAGAATTCCAAGTTGATTTCAGTCACAGAATTGACTATCAGAAAAGACTGCCTCTTCGATTTGGCCATGCTATGATGGATCTGAGTGTGTCCTCTTAAATTCTCTACATTGGAACTTGGTCCTAAAGATGATGATGTTGAGACAGGAATCCTTGGGGGGTGAGTAGGCCACTAATGAATGAGATTGGGAACCTTCTTAAAGAAGACTCATGGGAGCAGTTTCCACCATGTGAGGACATAAAAAAGACACCATCTATGAGAAACGGGCCTTCCCTAGGCAAGAAATCTGCTGATGCCTTGATTTTTTAATTCTTAGCACCAAAATCTGAGCAATAAAATCCACATATTTTTAATTTTAATTTTTATTTTGTGAGTCATGGGGCTTGAATTCCAGGCCTAGGCACTTTCCCTGATCTCTTTTGCTTAAGGATAGCACTCTACCACTTTGAGCTATAGCACCACCACTTTCAGTTTTCTGGGGGTTAACTGGAGTTAAGACTCTCATGGACTTTCCTGCTTGGCTTGGCTTTGAACTTCAATCCTCAGATCTTAGCCTCCTGAGTAGCTAGGATTACAAGTGTGAGCCACCAGCGCCTGGCTCACCTGTTTTTAAGAACAAGTCTACAGTAGTTCTTTTTTTTTTTTTTTTTTTTTTTTTTTTTTTTTTTTGCCAGTCCTGGGCCTTGGACTCAGGGCCTGAGCACTGTCCCTGGCTTCTTCCCGCTCAAGGCTAGCACTCTGCCACTTGAGCCACAGCGCCGCTTCTGGCCGTTTTCTGTATACGTGGTGCTGGGGAATCGAACCTAGGGCCTCGTGTATCCGAGGCAGGCACTCTTGCCGCTAGGCTATATCCCCAGCCCTACAGTAGTTCTTAAGAGCAGCCTAAAACAGACTACAGTATGCCATTAAACATGACTTAGTAAGAATTCTCTATGGAAAGAATATATAGTAAGTAAAATATTTTTTAAGTCAGATCACCATGGCTAATTCCTGTTGACCTAGTGACTTAGATAGAAATGGCTGATATAAGACAGCAGTGGGCAAACACTTCCAGAGAGTGGTCACTTGAGATATTAGAGGTAATGCTATCACTGTTGGGACTATTCAGCTCTGCCACTGCAGTATGAGTCTCTGCATACTTTGTAAACAACTGGGAGTAGCTGTGTCTGATGCCCACTCAGGATCCAGTGTGGCCTCCTTCATGTGCTTTGGAACATGCAGGCCAGTTGGTCTAGAGATGTTATTCTCACACTTGAATATATATTACAATTACCTAGAAACATTCTTGAAACATGTATTTCAGGGCCTCACATCCAAATTTGCCAATTCAGTAGGGCTAAAATTTGCATATATAACAAGTTCATAGGTTCTGCTGCTGCTCTGGGGACTGCATTTTGACAACCACTGGTTTCATCATTGCTAAGATGGCTTATTTCTGCTCTAAGGGTCCCTCATTCTTTAGGAAGTTGGCCTGGATTTCTTCATTTGGTGGTCTCAGGTTTTCATAAAACAACAGAGCTCTCTTTCCTTTTCTCTCTTACTCTGTCTTGCTTTTTATTCCCCCTCTTTTTCTCTTCTTCTTTCCCCTCTGACTCTCCATGCTTCCATCTTGTGTGGGCTGGCAGTTTGCTCTCCCCTCAGTAAACTGTTCTCTGCCTGAAAAACAAAACAACAACAGAAAAGAAAGGGCAAAACCCATGAACAAGTGCTCTTCAAGCTTCTCCTTACACTGTTCCTTTGGCAAAACAAGAGCCAGGCTTTGTCAGTGTAGGAGCTCACTCAAAGGTATAAATAAAGGGAAGTCTGAATCATTATCTTATCAAATTATCATACCATTCCAAAAATGTTATGGTATAGAAATATAACCTTGGACAAAATAGACCCTAATCTCAAGAGGGCTTTTCAACACATGGAAATAGCATTCACACACAATGCTTAGGAGACACACAGAAGACACCATTTTTTCTCACTCATTTTATGTGCCTGTAAAGTAAAACAGTTTGAGTTCATCCTTACAAGGCACACAATTCAAATTTATTCCATATGATACTTCCTGATTAGAAAGTGCTATTTTCAAATTAATTGGTGACTAGCTCTTTTTCTGAAATGATACAAATACATTCTTATATCATGTTTATAGTAGATTATATGATGAAAGAATTATATTGAGAAGAAAAAAAAACCTTGACATAAAGGTAGAAAAGTGGCATAATCTTTCAAAAGTTGTTTGTTTTTTAAAAGTAGTTTATCAGTCATTATGCAAGATAAAATTTGTCGTTAAATATCTTCATGGTTTCTAAAAAAGAAATAAGCTTTATTTTAGCAAAAATCACAAAACATACATTGTATAAATGAGATATAAATCAATAGCTTGAGAGACTTCTCTGGTGGGACTCAAAGGACATCATGGACTTGGGATTCTGTGGTCCCCTCACTGTGTTATGGAAAAGTTAACTTTTGCTTTGGTCATTTCAGTTGATCTCTTATGGATTTCAACACTTTACAAATTTGTGTTATTGTGACTTTTATAAAAAGTTGTCTTACAGTGGTTCTAATTTTCAAGTATCTGTTTTTTAGGAATCTAAATGAAAAACTAAAGCTAAAGTGAATAATACCAAGTCCAAAATGGCTTACACTAGGCCTAACACCATGTTTTATGAAACAGAGGAATATTTATACATTGTAGTATAAGCTGAAGCACATTTAATTTTTCTTTCACTTGAGTTTACTTTATTGAAGATCTGAAAAATTGGTTTTGTTTATATGATTCTGTGATCCAAAATTGATGACCCACCAAATGATTCTACAAAGAGTATCATCTTCTAACTAAATATAGAAATAAAACACTAACTGGAAAATATCTGGGGCTGGGGAAGTGGCTTAGTGGTAGAGTACTTGCCTAGCATGCATGAAGCCCTGGGTTCAATTACTCAGTACCACATAAACAGAAAAAGACAGAAGTGGAGCTGGGGCTCAAGTGGTAGCAAAAGAAACTCAGGGGACAGTATCCAGGCCCTGAGTTCAAGCCCCAGAACTGGCCAAAAACAAATAAAAGAAAGAAAGAGAAAGAAAATATCCTAGCTATAAGGTGGCCCACACAGAACTACTAGATAAAATGCTAATAAACCACCATTTATAGCTCTGAGAACTTGGTTAAATTCAGAATAAAAAAAGACATTAACTTTAATCTCAAGGGTCTTTTATCAAAGTTGAGGGTGAGATAGGCACACAACACCTGAGACAATAAACAAAAATATTTATGAGGCCAGAAAAACAGCAGGTTGCAGAATATGCCACATGTTAAAAGATTAGGGAGTGAACAGAAAAGCTCCGTTTTACTCTGGGATTCAAAAATGGATATGTTCCATTAAGTGTATTATTACTGTGGTGGCTCTTCCCAGAGCTACTGCTTGGAGATGCAGGCTCGTTTAGTGAAATAGAAGAAAATAAGATGAATTTATCCCTGGATCAGGAGCAACAGGTTGGCTCTCCTCTTCGCTCATAATGCTCTTACACTGATATGCCGGGCTACCATGTTCTGTCCTTTGTGTCTTATGAGGAGAATATACTTCTTTTGTGGATTGAATGTTTATGCTCTCCCTCAAAATATTAATTGATACCTTTACCCCAAGTGTATCATATTTGAAGACAAGCGAGATCAGATTCTGTCTCTCTCTCCCCCTCTCTCTTCCTCTGTCTTTCTCACTCTCTCCCTCCCTCCTAGAATGGAAAGCCAGGAAGAGGGGTTGCACTCAGGTACAGAGGCATTTGGGGTACCCTGATTTTAAACTTCCTGTGTTTCTAGAAGTGTTAGAAATAACTTTCTGTTGTTTCACTTACCCATTGTCTGGAATTTTGCTATTGTACTCTGATCTCTGGGTCTTATGAAATTTTCCCAAGAGTCCCAGTCAAAGACTTCTGGATTAAGCTTCTGAATCAAGGGTGAAAGGGCAGCATTGACTTGCATGGCTTCTCTTCTTACCAAGGGACACCAATAACCCCACCCCAGCACCATGTATCATCTCAAGCTACTTCCTCACCCTAATTCTTTTTATACACCATCCAGCTTGTCAACAAATCACATTTAAGAACAAGAATATTACTTTGATTTTCTTCTGAAAAATTCTGAAATGCATGCTGACATGAAGAGCGTTCCTTTGTGAAACCCATTCCCACGTAAATCATGTTTCCTCTAAATGACAATGGATTCTGGGGTAGGATTTAACAAATCAGTGGTAATTTTCAAATGTTCACAGATGAAAAATATTAGGTTCTGACGCTTAATGTTGATATGCTATGACCCTGTAGTACTTGGCATTCATGCTTTTCTCTAACAAAAGGGCATTAATAGAGGGATATTTGACATAGAAGGATAAATTAGGAGATGGAACTTCACAATGGGATTTATGGGAGATAAGATCTCACAGCTTGTTTTTTTCACCAAGTTTAGAGACTTGTTAACTGCTTTGGGTGTCTCCAGGGTGTCATCAATTAATTGAACTCTCACCTTGCAGAAACTGATTGATATGCAGGTGATTGAAGCAATGGCTGTGTCTTCATATTAATTATGCTTCCTGAAAACATCAGCTTTTGCTCACCTCCTCCAGAGAAATGTGGTGATGAGAGAAATGGAGAGTCTGCTCTACTATAAATCATGTTTTACCTACTCTTCACTTTGGAGGTGGCACTTGTCAAGAGCAGCATAGTAAAAGATGTAGAAAAAAAGAAAATTTAATACTAAAGAACTGTGAGAAGAGTTGTCATTAATCCATATTCCCAGACATTGCTTTCTCTAGGAAAATAAACCCCATAATGTCCCAGTAGGGCCTGCATGTATAGTGGTGTTGATGTCTAAGTGCAATTTGACCCCTAACTTTTTTTAAAATTTTTATTATAAAACTGATGTACAGAGAGGTTACAGTTTCATACGTTAGGCATTGGATACATTTCTTGTACTTTTTGTTACCTTGTCCCTCATACCCCCCCCCGTCCCCCCCTGAGGTGTTCAGTTCACTTACACCAAACAGTTTTGCAAGTATTGATTTTGTTGTTGTTTCTCGTATTTTACCCTTTGTCTCTCAATTTTGGTATTCCCTTTGAATTTCCTAATTCTAATACCAGTACAAACTGTTTCCCATACACTCAGATATGATTACAGAGATAGTGTAGATACAATCACAAGAAGGTGATACATGAACATCATCAATAGTAGAAACTACAGATACACATGGGATGTTGAAAGTAGTTACAACTCTGATATAACAATCATTTTCATAAAATGGAGTTCATTTCACTTAGCATCATCTTATGTGATCATAAGGGTATAGCTATTGGGCTCTTGTGATCCTCTGTTGTGAATTGCCTAAACCTGTGATAATTATTCCCAATAAGGGAGACCATAGAGTCCATGTTTCTTTGGGTGTGGCTCACTTCACTTAGTATAATTTTTTCCAAGTCCTTCCATTTCCTTACAAATGGGGCAATGTCATTCTTTATGATAGAGGCATAAAATTCCATTGTGTATATGTACCACATTTTCCTGATCCATTCGTCTACGGAGGGGCATCTGGGTTGGTTCCAGATTCTCGCTATGACAAATTGCGCTACAATGAACATTGTTGTGCTGGTGGCTTTACTTTGATTTTGTTTGTAGTTTTTTGGATAAATACCCAAAAGTGGGGTTGCTGGGTCGTAGGGGAGTTCTACATTTAGCCTCCTGAGGAATCTCCATACTGCTTGCCAGAATGGCTGAACCAGTTTACATTCCCACCAACAATGAAGTAGGGTTCCCTTTTGGCCACATCCCCTCCAACAACTGTTATTGTTAGTTTTCTTGATATATGACATTCTTACTGGGGTGAGATGGAATGATAGATTATTTTTACAAAATAATCTATCATTCATTAAGTATGGCCTATGTGTAGGGCACCCGTGCACGCACGCGCGCACACACACACACCTCAAACACTTTCTTAAATATTCCTCCAAACATGCTTATTTAGCAGATAAAAACTGTTTTATTCAAAAAGTTTCATGTGGTCTAAGAGCTAAGGAGTGAAGAGTCAAATTTATATCTACTTCAGTTGGAAGCAAATGGGAAATGGGAAATTCTTGAGAACTTTGTTGTTGTCATTGCCCATTACCTTACATTAAAACATCTGTGGACAGATTAAGGAAGATGAGGGATAAATGGAAGAGGAACCCTCATATCCCAATTTTCTTGACAAGATTATCTGGAATTAAAATTTTATTCAATACAAAAAAAGAAATTTAAATGTAGGAAGTTTAAATGCAGCTCCCATGCACAAAAAATTCAAAAACAGCTAAGGATAAGAAAAAAACTCAGAGAGAGTCATTTTGCAATTATGTTTTACATAATTCTGTGGCATATATACATATATAGTATGATCCAAAGAAGGAGAAGGAAGTATTGTTAGTGAGGCAGAAGATCGCATTTGCTTATTTTATTTTTTATTTTTTGCCAGTCCTAGAGATTGAACTCAGGGCCTGGGCACTGTCTCTGAGCACTTTGTGCTCAAGGCTAGAGCTCTACCAGTTGAACTACTGCTATATTTCCATCTTTTTAAAAAAAATTTCATTGGAGATAAGAGTTTTACAGACTTTCCTGCCTAGGCAAACTTTGAACCATGGTCATCAGATCTCAACCTCCTGAGTAGCTAGGATTACAGGCATGAGCCATCAGCCTCCAGCATTAACTTTTTTTTCTTGCCAGTCGTGGGCCTTGGACTCAGGGCCTGAGCACTGTCCCTGGCTTCTTCCCGCTCAAGGCAAGCACTCTGCCACTTGAGCCACAGCGCCGCTTCTGGCCGTTTTCTGTATATGTGGTGCTGGGGAATCGAACCTAGGGCCTCGTGTATCCGAGGCAGGCACTCTTGCCGCTAGGCTATATCCCCAGCCCCCAGCATTAACTTTTTAAAAATAAAAATTGCTTGTTGAACTATACAATTTGTAGGTGGGATGGGAGAGGAAATTGGGAAAGAATGAGACAAGGAGTGATATTGTCCACAAAGAAATGTACTCTTTACTCAGCTTATGTAACTGTGACCCTTCTATATTACCTTTAAAATGACAACTGAAAATCCAGAAGTGAAGATGTGGTATAACACCATCCTTTAACAAAAAAAAAACAACTATTGGACAATGCCCAAATACTGAGTTCAAGCCCTAATAATGGCACAAGAAGAAGAAGAAGAAGAAGAAGAAGAAGAAGAAGAAGAAGAAGAAGAAGAAGAAGAAGAAGAAGAAGAAGAAGAAGAAGAAGAAGGAAGAGGAGAAGGAAAAGGAAACAGAAAGAGGAGAAAGAATAGGGGAAGGACGAGAAGGAGGGGGAGGAGACATTTACCAGGCCAAACAGTGGATATTGTAGCTAGTATTTTCTTTTACATGTAATCTTGCATCAAGTATCTTTGTGTGCAAATGTTTTGCTATGTGTGTGTGTAATTTTCCATATTCAGTAAATTGGTATGCAGAATCACAGATAAACATATTGTGTGAGATTTTAGCTCATGTCTGTACACATGTCAAATGTCCTCTACCCTTTGAAAGTAGCACACACATTTCATTGGAGAGCTCTGAAGATTTCACAATGTCTGGGGGCCTATGCAGGAGACAGCCTTTCTTTACCCTGATCTGAGACATCAGGTCCAGCCCCAGTGACAATACTTGGCTTCAGGCTGGCAGCCCATGTATGGGATGAAAGCTCCTACTCAAGCATCCCAGAACAGTAAAGTGTTTCATTAAGGAAACTAATTTTTTTCATGGATGAGAGGGCCACCAACACTCCACTTCCACTTTATTGCTTACTATGGGAGCTGGGGATAGGTCAGTCAATTATCCCACTCTTAACTATTTATTTATAAAAGAGACACAATAGTTGAAATCTTGTGGTGATGATTAAATAATTGCCTATAAAGCTTGCAAACCAATACATGACCTACAATCATTGTTGTTGATTATTAACACATAAATAATAAAGATGTATCTGTTTTGCCTTTCCAATGCTTTCCTCTTTGCTTTGCCCAATTTTTTCCTCTTTTCCCAACAGCCCTCACATCCTGGATATATACATCTGACTTGCTGGTCTTGCTATCAAATATTAATTCACATCAAAACAAATAAGTCCAAGTCAGTTCTTCTTTCCTTTTTTACAAGGCAATCACATCACATTTGCCTCAAAACTTTAATTTTCAAGACTTTGACACATTAAACCAAGAAATTGCTTAAGGTATGCCATCACCCAACACCCTATTTGCAATCTTTGTTATCTGTTTTTCTCCCACTTTCGTACCATATTCTAGTGTCTGGCAATCTCTGGAGATGACACAGTGAGACACTAGCACCTCACCCAAGTGATGGATGGGTGGGTGATGGATAATTTGCAGAGAGCTTTACTTTTTCAAGTTTGTAATGTTCAAAGTAGATATACATTAGGTCATCTGTCAGAAATGTGGAATGCAGTGGCAGAAATAACCAGATGCCTCATAACAAGATGGCACAGGGGAAACTTCAGAGAGTAAAATATTTGTGTAACAAAACACTACTTGTAACCTGAAGTTTTATTTCCATCTATGTACAAAGTATTACTCCCCCAACACGTCAAGAATCCTGGGGAGAGAAGATGTAGCATAACATCATCAATGTTCACAATAACATTATGTTTAGTCATTTATAACAGAAAGGAAAATTATAGATTTGCTAAGTCCAAAAATATGTGTGGAAAAAGGGTGATTTCTCATTATCCTGGTAACAAAGTACTGATTCTTTGCCATGTTTGTCTGGTGGATTTTGGTGATAACCATTTTAAATTTTGAGATAGTTTCAGACAATTATTTTTCAATGTATTACTTTGTTAACACTTACTACTGAACACAAAGGAGAGAGACTTGAAGTATAGTGACATCATAGTGTCCATGGGAGAATTTAAAGTTAAACAAATTTCAACATGATAAACCATTTTCTCTCAACAATGAAAGATTTTCCACAAACAATGCACTTTCTGAATCAACTATCATCTTTATCATTGATGTTTGTGGAATTTAATGATACTTCTGACAGTTCTCTGCAAAAGTGAGCTGACAGTAGTGGTCAGCAGGACGTGGCAGGACCACAGTGTTCACATAGCACTGTGCTAAGGTACTGGTGCTGTAAGAACAGAGGAGTGCCACTGTAGTGAAAGGAAACCTAAGGGCCCTGAACCCTCAAGGAGCTCTGACTGTACTGGGGGGTAGGAGTGTCTGGCTTGCTGAGATTGTGGCTTAGTGGTTGAAAAGTCACTTAGTATGCACCAATGCTCTCAACACACACACACACACACACACACACACACACACACACACACACACACACATACACACACACACCACAAAACAGGATAAACAGAACCAAAGGTCGAGTTGGTATTGGAGGTAAGTTTTTGGAGTTGTGTACATATCCACATAGTTGTTTCTCTGTGTGTGGGGGGAGAAAGTTCCTCTCCCCAATTTCCTTACCATCTAGGACTTGAAAGTCAGTATTCTCATAAACTATTACTTTTGACAGGAATGTCTTCTAATTTCTAGCCTTTTTACCTTTGTCTTCTCCATTAGTCACCATTTCATCAGTTATTCATTCATCAAACTTCTCCTGCTCTCCTATTTATCAGCAGTATCAAATAGTAGCTCAAATTCCATATTTATCCTAACATGGGCTACTCATGTGCTAGAATTTCTGTCCTCAAAAGTTAAATGGGGTTAAAAAACATTTATCACAGAGGAATAAGAATTGAATGAATCCAAGCATTTGATGTAATACCTGACACAAAGTATGTTTTTATCTATTCTTAATGGCCAGTTTTAGTAGTTTGTGCTAAGTCCTAACCTTCAAGGTCAAATTTATGTTCCAATCCTCCAGAAGTATTTTCTTCACATGGCAAAACCCACAGGTCTTCTGTCCACTTCACAACCTAGGTTTTCTTGTTAATTTGGGGGTAAGTTTTTCTTTTTGGTATTGGTTCTGGGGTTTGAGTCTGGGCATTGTCCCGGAGACTTTTATGTTCAAGACTAGTGCTCTAGGGCTCTAGAGGTAGAGTGCTTGCCTTGCATATGTGAAGCCCTGGGTTCAATTCCTCAGCACCACATATATAGAAAAGCCACATGTGGCACTGTGCCTCAAGTGGTAGAGTGCTAACTTTGAGCAAAAAGAAGCCAGGGACAGTGCTCAGGCCCTGAGTTCAAGTGGCAAGTCTGGCAAAAACAAACAAAAAACTAGTGCTCTACCACGTGAGCCACACCTCTACTTTTGGCTTCTTAGTGGTTAACTGGGAAAAGAATCTCCTACACATTTCTGCCCTGGGTTGGCTTCAAGCTGCACTTCTCAGATCTCAGCCTGCTAGACTACCTGTATGTGGCTCATGTAATAACATGATTACAATGATGATGATGAAGCTGAGTTAATTAGACACTAACTTGTGCTTTAGGGCTGTCTTCTGAATTAGAAGTTAGGGATCCTGAAGTCAAAGACTGTTTTCCACTACCTATTCATCTTTATGTTTAAATTAAGATATTCCTTAATTATGGATGATGACACTAAGCATCAAAGGTCAGTGTGTCCACATCGGAAGCATTAGAGCCAGACAAGTGCATGATACCCAACGACAAAACACAGTGGGAAAATCACAATGTAGAGAAAAACCAATCAGTTAAGGAGAACCAGAGAACAAAGTTGTTCCTGGGATTAAGGATAGGGTGAAGGAGGAGAATGTATTACTTTTCTATTACACTGAGTGTGGGAGGATGGGCTGGAAAAGATGCAAAATCTGACAAGTAATAGTAAGTAACACAGACATACACAACTTAAGAAGAGAATGTATTTGTTTTGGCCCATGAGTTTAGGGGACAGAAGGAGCTTGTCTGAAGGACACTGCTCACCTCTTTGTAAACAGGAAGCAGAGAGTGAAGAAAGGAACAAGTATGATCTTCCCCTATGCCCCCCTCCCTCCAGTAACCAACTTTCCTCCAAATAGGCTTCCAATACAGAACCACTAGCTGAAGACCAAATGTTCAACACAAGAGCCGGTGGGGATCTTTCATGTTCAAACCACTGCAAAAGGGAAGCCCACTGCAAAAGGTACAGTGTGGAGTTGAGGCAGAGGGAGCTGTCTGGTTTCCCTGGAGCCAGACACTGCAGCCAGAAGCAGTAGGAGAGGTGGATAGGAAGAAAGCTAGCATCTGAGCTGACCAAAATAAAACATACCTGAGGGCCTCATTTAAACCCAAGTCCAGAAGAAACTTATGGGAAAAGATCTGTAAAGAACTCTCCATGTGTGACATTTATTCTAAGTAGCACAGCAAAAGTAGCATTTGACAAATACATTTGTCCCAGGGTTTTCATACCTCAGTGCTTTACACTTGTACATTGCAATAAAGCTCTAGTTCTTCCCATTAAAATCCACTTCCTCAATCTGTAGCTTACATTATAGTGTAAATTAATCCTGCAAAGTCAAAATATTCTAAATTTCATCTTGACTTTCCATGTCATTATGACTATATACCTGTCAGGTAAGGATAGAATATATTATATTCTACCTTATTAAATTAAATTAAGGTAAGTTCTGAATATATAAACAGTTACAGTCTTGCCAGAATCTCAGCAATATAAGAGGCAGTATGAGCACTGCAAAGGGGATTACAAGTGCACATTGTGGGCAAATGCCTCCTGACCTTTCTGAGCTGGCTTTCCATCATCCAGCTACCATGTTGCAGCAACCAAAGAGGAGCACAGGTTCACAGTGGTAGGTGTCACATTGGGTTGGAAGAGCACAAAATACTGTGAGACTCTAGTAACTCCAAATTGAGCTGTAATTCTTATAGTCAAGCTGTGGTCCATTGAATATCACAGCTGTAGTATTCCAAAGAACTGTTGTACTGCTAATACCCAAAACAGTGTGAAAAAGGAAGATGTCTCCTCATCTTCTTCTTTTTCTACATAGGAGCCGATTTTGGAATACCTTCCCTGACCACATACCTTTTATTTTATGGGAAGAAAATTATGTTAAACCTATGAATTTTATTGCACGTAATAAATAAACTTTCTGGGATGTTTTCCTGATGGCTACCAGGTAAAAAAAATTTGTTCTTGGAAAAAAATGAATGAGTTTGGCACTTTACAGTCTGAAAAATGGCCTTGGAATAAAGAAATCATTGTTCATCTCCCTTCTCATTGTAAGACAGCTAGTTTCATGAGAATTGAAATACAAACACTGTTCTACTAAGTGCGAGAAATAAAAAAATAACTTTAAAACAGAAATAATGTAAGGAATTCTTTATGTTGGCAGCATATAATTTCCTAAAATAAAAGCTGACCCGAATCATTCTAACTATTCAGGACTCAATATGTAGCTATTTTACACAAGTAGAATCAACCTTCCAGCACCACAGGAAACAAACACCAAAGAAGTCTGGTCAAAGCTGTACAATCTATTCCTCTTGCTCTCTTACTACTCTGGAGTCAATGCAATTGACATAGAATTGAAAAAAAGAGGTATTATTCAGAGTACTCAATAAAGAAAAACATTTTATCTTTTACTTGGACAATCTGATTATCCTAATTATGGTGAATTCTTTCACTTCATATTATAGGTATCCATATGAGCATGGTACACTTGATCTATCCCTTTTTCTTTCTTTAAAGAAAGAAAACCATTCCTTCACAATTACACCATAAATGTTAACTCAGATACTGTATAAAACATATGCTATGGTAGTGATCAGTCATTTCCTTCACATTTCAGTCTTTGAGTCAAACTAAGTTGTTTAGAAAAGTAATATATTGTCAGTTTCTCTTAAAGCAAGGTATATATTAAGAAGCACAAACATATTAGCTATTTAATTTTATAAGTTTGTCCCCACATATTTTTTGTGTTCTCCTGTGTCTTATACGAGTGACTTTGTTAGACCAGACATTCGCCCCACTTAATAGCAAGCCCATTACCTCAGGGGACATCCATATGTCTGATATCAGACAACCTCGCGGAACTACATGCCTTACACTTTACTGTTGAAATCAAGATGTTTATTCATTTATTACAAACTGAGTTCTGGTGCAGATTAGAGGCCCTAAGCCCAATGAATACTGTTAAATGTAATGATCAAAACCACTTTACTTAGGAGAAAATGAACTCCATGTGTGACTAGAGAGCACTAAAAATTAAAGGTGAGAAATGTGTTGAACATTCATCCTGAAAATGGTTTATAAAATATCACATAAAAACATATAGAACTGAAACAGTAGTGCAAGTTCTCTTCTGACATTTGCTGAAAAAGTAACATTCTGTTATTGTCTTAAGAGAGGCTTGAATCCCCAAATAATATTGCTAGCTAATAAAGACAATATAAAGGCTCAATATGTACTTTTTAATGGCAAAAACAAAAACAAAAACAAAAGTTGACTTTGATCTTGACTTTTAAGGACAATCTCCCTCCTGATAGGCCAGCACTGGGTAGTGAATTTTGAAGCCTGGGAACAAATCACCCTGTGATTTTTGGTGAAATGTTCACTCCTCAGCCTGTCAACAAACTGCTCCTGAGATAGTGCCCTTTGGACTCTAACATCCAGCCCAGCCTACTCTCAGCATGGAGCATCTTACAGGGCTCAGGGGCTTTTCCTGAGACCTGGGAGAGCTGTCAGGCATGTTTAAGTATGATCCTGAGCATAGGAGTGGTTGGGTTAGTCTTCTGAACGGAGATAATGGTTTACATTAGATTGATTATATGCAGACTGAGTGGTGTATCTTGTGCAACAACTCAGAGGCGTGCTGAGAGATAAAAATCCCATTTGCTGCATTTTATATTGGTGGTCTCCGACGGGGCAATGCAAGCCTGCAGAGCTCTTGTAAATCACAGATATAATGAGGGCCAGATAGCAGCTCACTTAACTGTTCAATGAAGTAAGTGTTTCTTTACTCCAGACTGAAGGATGGCATAGTTGTTATCTAAAGCCTTATGATATCAGGTTGAAAGAAGTCTTTCATTTATGTCTCTGAAAGCAGAACAGATAGCTAGATAGTTATGTGAACATTCCTGATATTATACAGCAAAGTTTTAAGGGAAGTTTAATTTATTTTCTTTTATTTAATTTTTATAATTATCTCCCAAGAGGGCTGTTAATAGTAAAGATGAGCTGCTTTCCAATTTCCTCTCTCCTTTTTGCCACCAGTCCTCTGGGCAAAGAACAAAGGCAACCCCTTGGTAACTAATCAACATAATTCTTTAACTGGAGACTGGATTCTCAGAAGGAAAAGCAATATAATTCCAGGAGGCCAAAGCAAGTCCAGACCCAATAATCCTGCCTGAGTTAAACATAAGCCTCATGAGTAAAAACACCTTTGCTTCTAATGTTTCATTAATCCCAGTTTTATGGGCAGCAGTTTATTTTATGTCTAATAGAGCTATTCCAAGTGTTTTATAATATGACGTATCTTGATATCTCTTAAAGATGAATGGCAATTCTGTTTTGGCAAATGGAGAAGCAGGAACACAAAAACCAAGATGGCAATCACCAGCAGAAGTGATGCACAAAATACTGCACACACTCACACATGTGCATACAGGCACATGTGCATGCTTTCATGTGCACAAATACACATTCATTTACACTCATGGACACAAGAAGCACATATTCTTCATACAAGGGTGCACACCTACACACACATACCAGGAAAAAGCTCTCTGCATTAGGCTAGTTGGCAGAAAAATAATCTGCTCTCTTGAAAATATATTTTGCTATTTTATAATATTACTTAAATTTTAATTAATTATTAACTATTCAGTAAATCCAAAAGACTAAAATCTTAATACACTTGTGTTTGGGGCTGAAAAACTAAGGTTGATTTTAATGGAGCTTCAAACACAATTTGAATAATCATAGTAAAAATTGAAAAAATAGCTCCTCAGCCAAGAACTTGGCACATGGAAACTATCTGATACTCTGTCCCATTAATATTTACTGAAAAGTATATTTCAGGTTAAACATAATTGTCTAACCACATGTTTATCATTTTTCTTTCCTGAGGCCCACTGAGAGTAAAGGAAATAAAAACAATAACACAGGGAGGGGGAAGGTGGGGGGGGGATGAGGAAAGAGGTAACAAGTAAGATAAGAAATGTATGCACTGCCCTATGTATGAAACTGTAACCCCTCTGTACATTACTCTAATGATAAAGAAATTTTAAAAAACCAAAAAATAATAATCTTCTAAATATGCTACAAAACTATACCTATATATTTCTGGACAATTGAAGATGTCCATTGATGACCAGAAAGAGACACACATGCAGGTCAAAATGGTGGCACTTGTTCCACAAAATGAATATCAGGAAACTAGCTCTTGAAAAATGTGTGTCGGCGGGGGGGGGGGGGGGGGGCGTGGAATGGGAGAAGGCCTACAGGGGAGGAAAATATCATAGGGTATAGTGGAGACAAATTAAGAGAGAAAGGTGAGGAGAATGTAGTCAGTGTATAACCTACAACCTTTTTTTAAAAAAAGGAGTGGCTGTTTGGTAGGGATGGCGAAAAATGATGAAAAGGTTGACATCAGTGAATTCATAAACTGATTAGTTAAATGGAAACTCCTATGCACAACTATTTAAAAATAAAAATGTAATATAATTAAGGCTGGGTACTTAGCTACTCAGGAAGCTGTGCTCTGAGGATCATAGCTCAAAGCCAGACTCAGAAGGAAAGGTTATGAAACTCTTATAACCAATTAACCACCAAAAAATCACCAGAAGAAGCTCAGGGACAGGGTCCAGGCCCTCAGTTCAAGCTTCATAACTGACAAAAAAGAAAATGTAATTTAAAAAACAGTGCAGCACATGATTATGTATCCTAATATCTTTTAGTTAGTGTATGCTTTCTCTGTTTAGTACCCCATGTACAGTACTGATGTTATACCACTGTGACTAAAGGCATACTCTCAAATCAATGCTTACTTTTGCTGGTTCCTTTTAATTAAATATAACAACATTCTAAATAAAAACAACAACAATGATAATAATAATAAGGTATTATCCACAAAGATGAAAACACAGAAGATGAAAGCAAAGACATTAGCAAAAATTGCAGAAGGAATGAAAAGCAAGAGTGGAAATTGACTTATGGAGTGAAGAATTCAGATACCTGAGGAGAAAGTGACAGCAAGACCTAAGCAATCCATGCCACTGAGCTGGATCAAGACCCGGGACTTGGAGGCTCAATGTATCCATCAAAGCCAAGTCAAGTAGAAGTATGAACAAGATGGTTGCTTAAATGCCTGTATGAGGAGCAACGAGACATTCCATGGCCTCTCCATTGAATGAGGTGAAGTTTACTCTCTGGAGAAGCCTTCTGCATGGAACACTGACCAGAATATGTAGAGAATTGACATCAAAAAAATGAGAGAGGGGGACCGTGATAGAGAGAGCTGAGACTATGGTACAGCAGAAATATCTACACATGAAATACTATAATTATCAAATGAAATATTAGTGGAAGCAACAAAGACAATTCAGGGAGAATAGTTTCACTGACATCTAAAACTATAAAAGTTTCAATGGAAGAACTTCCAAGTAAAGTTGAGGAAATACCTCAAGATTAAAAATAACAAAGAGATAAACATTAGGAAGTAAGAAATGAGAAAATTAGAGTTTTAGAATAGAAGGGCCTCTCATTCTCTATTAACAAGAAACAACACAAATCAACACACAAAATGAATGAAAAAAAGTTTTTGTCAGGGAGAGTGGACAGGGTGGAGGAACTGGAAAAGAAACCACACTCCTCTGAAAAGATCTGGTGTTGTAGATTTAACTATAGAATCTTATATTTTACATAATTATAAATTTTAAATTAAAATTAATATAAAAATAAACTAAAAAATAAAAGTAAATGAAAACAAATAATGTTTAGAAATATAATATGTGTTTATGTGTAAGCAAACTCTATTGTTGACATTATATTTAAAGTTCTAGGTGAGTTTCCTTTGGCATACGCCACGTGGCTACTGTATATGATTTTGGTACACTGGGTATTGTATATATGCTTACCTGATCTAGGGAAGGGAAAGAAAAATGAGGTTGTAAGATATCACAAAAAAATGTACTCACTGTCCTATTATGTAACTACTTCTTTTGCACAACACCTTCTCAACAAAATTTAATTAATAAAAAAAGAGAAAAAGAACATGACACTATCACAAAAAAAGAAAAGAGGACAGAATAATATCAGACTTTTAATATATATAACTGCAATACTTTAAAATTTTGAGATAAACACACGATTATTCAACAAGAGCTCTATATATAGTCAAAATATTAATCATGTAGATATATACAATAAATATAAATGTTTTAAAATGCCTTCATTAAACTGTTCCTTGGAAGATTATAATCATGACAATAATAAACCCTTAGATAAAAGTAATTGAGTATAGGCATTATTAAAGCATTTTATATATAGCTCATTCCATCTGTGAAGCAGGTGTCATTTGAAGAAACTGAGCAGGAGAAGTTGTAATTCTTGTGTGTGATTATCCCAGCTAGGATTAGGGGAGACAGAGTAAGAACTCCAGCACCCTGTTCCAGTGTCTCGGCTCTCACTGTCTTCTACTCTTCTCCTTGGAAGTAGGGGCAGGAGACAGATCATCAAAAAATTTTGTGGTATTATATTGGAAATTTGAAAACTGATTAGAGAAAAATTAGATAACTATTTGTAAATGTATGGGAAATAGCGTGTGTGTGTGTGTCTGTGTGTGTAAGAAAGACAGACATACACACTGAAAGAAACTGAAGTCAAATTTGCATCTTTCGGGGAACAAAGAAAATAACATTTTGAACTGAAAACAAAATTGTTTACCTCTGCTTAGAAAATAGAGTGCACTTAATGAATACTTGTGAGTGAAAAATGAACCTTCAAGTTATCTATCTGGCATTTGGACTTGCATATTTATATACCACTATACTGAAAACATTAGGAAAACAGCTTTAACTACCACTAGTGTGCTATACGTGTCATAGAATAATATTTCTGATAAATTTAAGTAAAAATAGCAAATTTACAGAACAGTATGGTATTATGGTTCCATCTCTGAAAGAATAAATTATGCAATATATTTGTAAACGTATACTATCTGTCAGTAGAGCTGGATGTCAACAAGGCAGAATTCTATAGTGCTGTTAATGCAGCAGTGAGTATAGGAAGAATTCTTTTTACGTAATATGCTTTCGTATTTTTATAAAAATTTGTAATGGATATTTGTTATTTTCATAGTTAAAACTTATTTAAAATTTATTTAAATCACTGTCAATCAGATTTCAGTATTTTGTTTAAAGTTTTAAGGGTTGGCATCTTATAACTGGTGTTCTTGAAACTGGAGCTTTAGTGGACTATAAAAATCTGTCAATCTAAGCCAGGTACCAATGGCTCACACCTGTAATCCTAGCAACTCAGGAGGCTGATATCTGGGGATCACAGTTTGAAGCAGGAAGGTCTGTTAGGCTCTTATTTATAATAAAATCTTCCAAAAAGCCAGAAATGGGGCTGTGGTCCAAGTGGTAAAGCCCTGCCCTAGAGCAAAATGTTCAGTGACTGTTTCCAGGTCTCCAGTTCAAGCCCCAGAACCATTACACACACACACACACACACACACACACACACACACACACACACGCACACACACACCCCAATTTGTCAATCTTCAGGTGAGTGCAAAGAAACCACTTACAGATCCTGAAAATTGTTGAGGCTGAACTTCTGGGATTCTGAACACAGAAGCAAAGAAACTAGGAAAGTGGTTTATAAATTGCTACCAATCTAATAAAATCTTGACATGTCCATATTTCCCCCAGCATCCAAGCCAATAGCAGTCAGGAGAGAGCCACACAAGAAGAGCAACAAATCCTGAATAGATCTCTTTGTACATCACCCACTAGTGCCAGTGTCTGGCACATAAGGCAACTGAAAGGTGCATACAGGCTTTCTCCTTCCCATCCAGAACCTTAGCAATGATTCCTAAACATACACTCCCATTGTATCATCTCATGTCCTGTGTGGACTTTTTCCACAAAAGAAACATTTCATAGTGAGGCTGAGAACTTAGCAAGGCTCTAAACCTTTCACTTCCTCTATTTGTTTTTTAATATACTTAGACCAATTTTGAGGGTTACATTCAGTCCTTCCCTATCCCCAAGAATTTAATAAACATGTCATAGTAACACCAAAGAGACATGCCCTTTACACACACTGCATGTTGAGATGAAGTTGTTGGAGATCTTGTTTAGGCAGTGTCTTGAGCTAGGCATACGGTTGATTATACATAGAATGGAGAAGAAAGAGCATCACTGAACTTTTAGTGGGAAAAGCCTCAAGAAAGCAGAGTTTTTCATTCTCATTATGCTAAGAGCTGGAATAATAAATACAGATAGGAAGTAGACTCATACTTCAAATAATTTGTTGAAACTATGTTCACATACTCAGCCTGTTTCTATTTGTGCAGTTGTTAGCCATAAGAACAGTTGTAACCCTTGCTGGGCCTTTGGACAAGTGTCTTGCCAATCACTCTTCACATCGTCCCAGCCTTGCTGACTAAAATTAGTTAACACTACCCAAATGTCCAAACTATGATCGACTGTCTCAACTTTCAGGGCAGACCCTTGAGTTTGACTGGCAGATCAAAATGGCAACTATCTGGTTTGAAAGGGCAAAGGGTGCACTGGGTCTGATATAAACTGTACTACAAAGAAAAGAACAGAGAAATAGAATAAAAATAGACTTTAAAAATACCTCAACAACTGAAACAGGCTCGTACTTGTGTGTAAAAGGGTAAGTTAGAAAAAAATGTTCATTCTCAAGTTTATGTATGCATAAATCATGTACTATAACAGATCAAAATAATTTAAAATGGATAAAAATTACATTTTTACCTTAAGCTTGTGTTGTCAATTCTTTTGGACATAATATAAGTTATATGACTAGAAAGCCTGTTTAACCAATATCCAAGATTTATATAAGTGAAATATTGAATAAGTCATATTGAGAATAATGACATCTCTGCAGGTATACAGAGTGGTATTAAAAGGTGTTTTGGCACTATGTGAGACAGTTAACAAATATATTTCAATACTTGAGTAATTTTTCTAAAGAATCAGATATTTTTTCTTAGCTGAACCTAGCTTCCACAACTCCTTTACTTTCCTTATCTCATAATAAAAGTCCATTTGCACTTTTATTCCTAATTTATCACTTATGTTGTTTTATCAAGGTCACAAATTAATTACATCATGCAAAGCCAACATCATTCCTGCCTTCCTTTAACTTCTGGACTATATCAGAGATAGTTTATCACTCCACCCTTTTTAAGACATTTTGGTGAGATTTATTTATTTAATTTTCTTTCTTTCTTTCTTTCGTTTTTTCTTTCTTTCTTTCTTTCTTTCTTTCTTTCTTTCTTTCTCTTTTCTTTTCTTTTTTTAATCAGTTGTGGGGCTTGAACTCAACGTCTGGACACTGTCCCTGAGCTCTTTGCTTAAGGCTAGCATTCTAACACTTTGAGCCACAACTACATTTCTGATTTTTGAGTAGTTATTTGGAGATAAGAAAGAGTCTCACATTGACTTTTTAGTCACTTTTATTGGCTTCTTCTCCTTTGTCATTACTGGGAATTTCCTGAGGATCTGCTCTCTACATTCCGTCTCTACTTCTGTCATTGTTGTGTTCTGACCCAATCTATGCTTTTCAAATAGCATATCTATATATGTGGTGCTTTTCAAATAGCATATTTAGACAGGTGACTCAAAATCCTGTGTTCTGAGCTCAGCACAGTGGTTCATACTTGTAATCCTAGCTATACAGGAAATTGAGATCAGGAGGATCACAGTTTGAAACCAACCTAAGCAAAGAGTTCATGATACTTCTCAACCAAGTAGTTGAGCACAGTGTCCCATGCCTGTAATCCCAGCTAAATAGGAGTCTGAGATTAGAAGGATTATGTTTCCAGGCCAGCCCAAGAAAAAATAAAAGTTTATGAAACTCAAACTCAATGAAGGATCTGAGCATGGTGGTGGCATGCTCTTGTCAACCTAGCTATGGCAAGAAAAGAAAACAAACAAATACACAATGATCACCAGCCAGGTACAGGCCCTGGGAAAAAAAGTGAAACTATCTCAAATGATTAATTAGAGAAATAAAAGTGCTGGAATCATATAACTTAAATGGCAGAGTGCTTACTTCGCAAGCTCAAGATTCTAAGTTCAAACTCTAGTACTCCCCACTAAAAAGAAACTTCCAGTGTTCAGTTTGATAAGTCTCTGTGGCTCTAGATTCATACACTCAGCTAGATTCATATACCCATTGTCAAGCTCTACCAAATAACTGTAGTTCTCTAATTTTTACTGTCATCAGTATGGACCAAAAAGAGTCCTCAATTCTTGTACTTCTCCCCTAATTCACTGTCTCCGAGTATCCTCCTTTTGAGAATGGTACTAGAGTCCAGCTAGTGGCTCAGGCTAAATATATAGAGGAAATACGTGCTTCTCCTTCTCCTCACATCATTTCCTACAGTCCAACATGTTATCTTGGATACTAATCAAATATATAGTGCAATATAACTACAACACACTGATACTCAGTCTTGTTGTATCTTCATGCTTGCCCTTTAACTTTCTTTTCTCTTTTTTTTAACTGTTTCACATGGCATGTTGAAAATAATTACAACAATGATATACCACTTTTTTCCATAACGTGGAGTTCATTTCACTTGGCATCATCTTATGTGTCCATATGGGCATAGCTACTGAGCTATTGTGATCTTCTACTATGACTAACCTAAACATGTAATAATTAGTCCCTATGAGGGAAACCATAGAGTCCATGTTTCTTTGGGTCTGGCTCACTTTACTTAGTATGATTTTTTCCAAGTCCTTCCATTTCCTTACAAATGTGGCAATGTTTGATAGAGGCATAGAACTCCATTGTGTATATGTACCACATTTTCCTTATGCACTCGTCTACTGAGGGATATCTGGGTTGGTTCCGTATTTTAGCAATGACAAATTGTGCTGCGATGAACATAGTTGTGCTAGTGGCTTTAGTGTGATCTTACTTGTAATCTTTTGGGTAGATGCCCAAAAGTAGGGCTTCTGGGTCATAGGGGTGCTGTATGTTTAGCTTTCTGTGTAACCTCCATACCGCTTTCCAGAGTGGTTAGACAAAAAATGCAGTAGGGTTCCCTTTTGGTTGGGGTCTTTTCTTGTCATCAAAAGACTGGAGACTGACTTCATTCTGATGCTCATCAAGGCCATCCTTGTCCTTGTAATTCTCACCCGTATCCATGTCTAGTTTTGCTTGTGGCAGTGATAGGCTGATCTAATACCATCCATGTAGGAACACATTTCCCACAAGTCTCCACTTATCAACTCAGATCACAAACTAGTCCTTGATATTTCCATCTTCAAGTTCTTCCATAGTTTTCTATCTGCAACCAGAATAAAATTGAAGTTTCCTTGGATGATGTAAAGGCCCCTGCCTATGTATGAAACCTCATCACTTACCTCCAGCCATGTCATCTCATGTCTTCCCCTTAAGCATACCACACCCTACCATTTCTGCTCAAGATGCTCTTTTCCTAAGTTCAGAGCCTGTTAAATGAGTTATTGCACTTGATACCCTTCCCCCACCAGAACAACTGCTCCTGTATCTGTACATCCAACTGTATTTCATCCCATTGCATTTGCACTGAACATGCATACAATTTGTTCATTATTTCCTAAATAATGCAGTTATCACAACTATTTATATAGCATTTTTTAGGTATTTTAAGTAACCTAGAGTTGATTGAAAGTATATAGAAGTATATACATTATTTATATGCAAGTCTTTTAAATAAGAGAATTGCAGCATCAGATGTTGGCATCTACAAGTTACCTATGAGGAACCATTTGCATTCAGATAACCAAGGGACTGCTATAGAAAAAAAAAAAAAACAGTTAAAATGGTACCGGATATGAATGTGATAGAAAGCATGTTTTACCTGTCTTTTCTTTCTAGTCTTTAATATATGTTTCCTCCGTGAAAAGAGCCCCACATTTCTTGCAAATCTTTAGTTTTATTTTTCACATCTGAATCTGATTAGATATGATTTCTTACCTGTTTGTCTTGTTTCCACACTGCAATCAGTGAGCTCCAGGAGAGCAGAGACTGCATGTCTCCTCCATTGTTGTATCATCATTAACCCAAGTAGTGCTGAATGGACAGGATCAAATCAATAATTGCTGAGAGAAATACCTGGGAATTGTTAGACACAATCTACTTTGTATGGTTACAGGGTGAGATTTTGTTAGTGATCGGCAAATAGCCCCATTTCAAAATGCATGGCTTAAAATAACTGTTCAACAAATAACCTCATTTTCAAAATGTATACTTTTTAAATTGGGAGGCTTCCCCTGGCCCTATACCTGAACAGCTCCTCTACAAGAGCTTTCTTCCAGACTGATCTTAGTATCCTGTTCTGCTTCTGTGCAACAGTACCAATATTTGCCTTTCATATTTTCCAACTTGGAAAACTTTCATGACACAGACATATATTACTCCACAATGTACTCTGCTATTACTTCACGCAATACTGTGTATTCAATATAGTGGCATTATTAACCACAAAAGTCAAGTGATTTTTTAGTTGGTTGTGGGGCTTGAACACAGGGCCATAGGCACTATCTCTGAGCTCTTCATGTCAATTTAGCACCCTACCACTTTGAGCCACAGTCCCACTTCTGGACAGTTTCATGGACTTTCCTGCCCCAGCAGGCTTTGAACCACAATCCTCAGGTCTCAGCTTCCTGAGTAGTGCTAGGATTACAGGTGTGAGCCACCAGCACTCAGCTAGGAAGGCTTTTTTTTTTTTTGGCCAGTCCTGGGGCTTGAACTCAGGGCCTGAGCACTGTCCCTGGCTTCTTTTTGCTCAAGGCTAGCACTCTACCACTTGAGCCACAGTGCCACTTCTGGCCTTTTCTGTATATGTGGTGCTGTGGAATCAAACCCAGGGCTTCATGTATGCTACACAAGCACTCTACCACTAGGCCATATTACCAGCCTTTTTTTTTTTTTTAAGAAAAATGATATGGAAAAGTGTGGATCTTAGATCTTAAGCCAGTGTTCTTCTTCAGAGCGATCCACCTTGTATCTCATACCAGGATGAGATCATGTAGCACCTCCTAAGATAACAATAAGCAATACTAGAGTCCCTGAAGACAGTATAGTGATATGCACAGAACTCCTAGATGAGCACATGCTCCTAGAATCTACCAAATGGAGAGAATATGTTAGCACCCACATATTAGCATCTTTTTCTGAGCAATTTTCTTTATGCATTTATCAAACATATCAACTTTAAAGATAGTCTTTTTCACTAAGCTATGGCTATGGAAAATCCCATCAGTAGTTTTTTTTGGTAAAAGGAGTTTGTATCTACTTATTGGAACACAGGAGTCTCACTGTGACTTTGGCTTTTTCGTCTCTTCTATGATGCAGAGGCAGATCATATCGTGTGAGACTCTCACACAGCTGAGATTTCCCCAGTAGTTCTCTTTTCTCTCCGACACACACTATTTGTTTTAACTGATTCAGAAATAACACATGTGAAGTGAATCACACAACCTCTTCCAGCATTCCAGAGCTCTGATTCACTTCAGTGAATTGGAGCCTATGGCACAGAGGGCAAACCCAAAAGGACCTCTGAAACTCCTGATCCCACTGCATCAACTCTTGAGTTCTGGGATTAAAGTTATGTGCCATACACCCAACTTCAATTAAGAATTTTTGCAAGAAAAACAGAAAATTAAGATAAAGCCATATTATATGTACTTGAGTGGGGACGTGGACTGATTTTTAATATTGTAGAAATTAAAAGAAATAAGCTTTCAAGAAAAAGGTATGTATACCACAATGTATTATGCTATTGTGTTATACAATATGAACTTTCTTAAGAAAAAATGACTCCAACTGATAAAAAACCCTAGCATTAAAATAGGTTTTACAAACGACCATACCACAGGTACAACTATCTCTTACATGTTTTGTTTGAACTATGTAATGTGTTTGGTTTTGTCTGAATTTGCTAACATCATAAAATCCATAACTTTACATAAAATCTCAATTTCTAACTCCTTTCTGAAATCTAAAGATGTGCAGTACTCACTCTACCTGAACACATATGCTCTTCCTCCTCTTCATCTATTTTATTTGACTTTCCAGTCCTCTGTAGTAACTTGTTATAGATTTCTAAAATAAACTTAGACAACAAATCTCAGAGGTTAGTGTGTGTGAGAAGGGGCAAATTTACCCTAGTAGTTGGGAGTGAGGCAGCAAGGGGTAGTTTCAGCTCAGGGGTAGATGGATATAATGAGATAAAAGAGGAAAAATGGATTTAACTCTAAGTGTTGATGGGTGAAAGGGAATGAGGAAGGCAGAGCAATTTCAGCCCCAGTGGCTGATGAGTATAAAGGAATGAGGTGGAGTTTCAGGAGATGACAATTACAGATATGATTAGTGAGAGAGGAAGCTTAAAAGAAAGAACAGGTTTGGGGACGAAGATCACTAGTTCCATTTTGGACATGCTGAGTTAGTCTATTATTAATCTTCCTACTCATATTAATAAAGGGAAAAATCTTTTCTTATAAGCTGTTAAAACGATAGACTCCTCATTAAAACCAACCTGCTAATTTTCTTTAGTTCTGACAAAAATATCTTTGATCCAAAACGTATTAATGTGCAAAAAGAGGTGTGATTTTTAATCAAATTTGCATTTGGAGTCTCACAAAAAAATTATACTTATTCATTCATGTAAAGAAAAATACTGCCAAAATTAAAGACAAAGGAAATTAGCTTTGCTAGTTAATGTCATAGGATGTGAAACATCTTTTACTCTGATGTAATTGTAAGATTAAAATATGTACAGAGTTAATTTAATTTCCTGCGAAGGACTATACAGCAAGATATTAAGAATCAGCTGTCAATTCAGATCTGCTGTGTCGGTGAAGATTTTGAGCGAGGCTCGAGCTTGCAATAAAGACTCTCATGTGATTACACACACACAAAAAAAAAGATATTAAGAATCAGATGCCTCCCCCCATGAAGAAAATACCAAAAGAATGAGTTTTAACTCTTAAACTGGGAACATATTTTTCATGCAAAGTTAATAGATGTCCTCTCTCCACCTTCTTCCTCCATGCAAAGCTCACAGATTTCCTCTGTCCACGTTCCTCCTCTATACTCATAGTACTTATAGGCCAGGACCCCCACACCTGGTTGAATGAGATCTCACCATCCAACACAGATACTCCTCCCCCTTCTCCTAACCCCTTCTTTACCTTTGATTTCTGTAACTAAAATGGTCCGAGTCCTCACCTTCTTTCCTAGTGATTTCATTTGTCTCCTTACTTTCCTTACAAGGAAGTAAGTATATTCAATAAAGTAACAAGATCTAAATCATTGTAATTAATAAACGTACAAGAATAGATGTAATTTAAAGGAAATTTCATTTCATTGTTGAATTATTCAACAATATACCATTTCAATACCAACTATGTGTCAAATTCTTTCCAAACACGGTGTCATCAATTCAAACAATATTGTCCCAGATTAACATAAATTAAACAATTAGCCTCTGTTACCAATAAGTATAATTCCCATAGTAGTTGAACCTGTTTGTCTATTATAAAACTTATATTCTATTTCTATCACATCTAGTGTAGAAATTATTTGATTTAAAATTCCTTGCCCTCTAGCTATGTGTTAAGTCAAATGTATTAAATAAGCTAAGCAGCCACCTTATTTTTTTGTCTTATTTATTATCAAAGTGATGTACAGAGAGGTTACAGTTTCATACGTTAGGCATTGGATACATTTCTTGTACTGTTTGTTACCTCCTCCCTTATTTCCCCTCCCCCTTCCCCCTTTTCCTCTCCCCCCATGAGTTGTTCAGTTGGTTTACACCAGTTTTGCAAGTATTGCTTTTGTAGTCGTTTATCTTTTTATCCTGTGTCTCTCGATTTTGGTATTCTCTTTAGCAGCCACCTTATTTAGAACAGTCAATTCTGATTCCTAGCTGCTTCAAAAATTTTAATGTGTCCTATAGAACAAAAATGTTCCTTTATAGGGAAATTTCCTGAAGGACTAGAATACGTGTGAAGGTGATATGTATGTATCTCAAAATGTTATCATGTGACTGGATACTATAGTTCAGTGTGGAATCCCAGCTAATTAGGAGGCAGAGATCAATAAGACAGTAGTGAGGGCCAGCCTGGGGAAAAAACATAAGATTCTATCTGGCTAAAAGCAAAGTTCGGGGCTAAGAATTGCCAGCTTGGAAAAAAATCTCAGTTCAAATTCCAGTACCTCCCTCAAAAAAAGACCCTATCTGAAAAATAACTAAAGCAAAAGTGGGCTAGAGACATGAAAGTAAACACTCTGAGTTGGTAGCATAGGGCCCTGAGTTCAAATCCCAGCACTGAAAGAAACCAAAAACATGATGAGCAAAGCTGCTAGGTATGAGAGAATGGCATCAAAAAATACCATTAATGTGACATCACTTACATGAATATCAAAACCATCTAGAGTGGTATAAATCAGGTTTATTGGGAGCACAGTAAGAGGTGAACTGATTATAGACAGAGGGATATGACAGAACTTTGGGGGGGGGGTCAATGAAAGGTACAATATATACACTAGTCAGAATTCACAAAGTAATACACTAAAATGTAGAACTTTTAAAAACAAAAGCAGAAAAGGGCTTTACATACACACACAAGATAATAAATCAGTTCCTAATATCATCGCAATATAATTATGTCTATGACCAATGTTGACTCTAAAACCTGAGGTCGTTATTAGTTATTAGCTCAAGACTAACAAACAATGCAAGATACAACAATGTTGCATGCATTAAGGAGAGAAAGATTAATAATAGAATAGACATTTACAATATATGTATATATAAATAGAACACCTATATGTACTTACAAAATAGATATATGAAAATTAATGAATAAATTAACAATTTAGAGGTTTGAAAGTCTCATAAAATAAATCCATTTTTCCAGAGAAAAATGCAGTATATAAATAAAACATAAATCTTAGACTGTTAAAGATTAGGAATTGGGAACCAGTGGCTCATGCCTGTAATCCTAGATACTCAAGAGGCTGAGATCTGAAGATCATGGTTCGAAGTCAGTCTAGGTAGGAAAGTATGTGAGACTCTTTTTTAAAAAAAATTTTGTAAAGGTGATGTACAGAGGGGTTACAGTTAAGGAAATGAGTACATTTCTTGTCAAGGAGTATTACCCCCTTCCTCATTTTCTCCCACTTTCCCCTCACTCCCCTCCCCCAAGTTGTAAAGTTCATTTCCAACTTAGTGTCTTGTGAATATCACTGCTGCATTGATTCACCCTTGGTCCTTTGTCTCACCATTTCTGTGTTTCCCCTTTCCTTCCCCAAACTAGATAAACTTACATATTAGACTATGGCTATTTTTTAGTGTACTGTTTGCAATTATTTCTTTTTTTTTCTTCCCCCCAACCCTATGGTTTTTCCCCTGTTGTCATATAACACTCTTATCTCCAGCTAATCACAGAAAAAGCTGAAGTGGTAGAGCACTAGTCTTGAGCAAAAAGGAGCTCAAGGACAGCTCTCAGGCCTAGAGTTTAAGCCCCAGGACCAGAAAAAAAGAGATTAAGTATGGTGGCTCTTGGCTGTAATCCAACTATTCAGAATGTGAAGACTGGGAGAATTGAAGTTCAAGGACAGTCCAGGAAAAAATGTTATAGAGACCCCCATCTCAGGAAGTAAGCCAGGTCTATAGGAATATGTTTGTAGTCCCACCTACGTTACAGGCATAAATAGGTGTGGTGTGTGCCAACTGCAAAATCCTATGTCAAAAATAACCTAAGGCAAAAAGGGTTCATGTGGTAGAGCACTTGCCAAAGGAACATGAGACATGACTCAGCTCAGACCCTGGACTGTCAAAGGAAAAAGCAAAAACAAAAAATATGAACAACTGACAAGAGAGTATATATAAAAACTTATGAGAATCAAATAGGAATTTTCGAAAGCCAGCTGTATGATCATAATGGGAAAGAATGCAAATAATAAACTAAGCTTCAATGTGGAATTCACACACACAAAAAAGCAAAAGTCAACCACATTATAAAAGAAGACCTTTGCCCCCCAAAAATAAAGAAGGAAGAATGTAAATAGAGAAAAACAATAATAAGTGCAAAAAGCAACCAAACAAAAGATTAAGAAAATTAAAACTAACCCTTGAGAAGATTAATATGATAAATTTCTAATAAGACAACTATACACTATCTCAATAGAAAAAAAATGCAATGGAACATTATTTTGCTTCCCATAAAAATGAGAAGTAAACCATAGACATTCTTAAATTGTGAAAGAATATTATGACAAACCATATGCCAATAAATATAAAAGCCTAGGAAAGGGATACATTTCTGAAAAAGAAACATAAAATGTATAACAAGTACTAATAATTTTAAAAGTCAATAGACTAATAGTCTCCACAGAAATTAAAATAATAAAAAAAAAACTTTCTAGAAACTAGGTGTGGTGATTCAGTCCTGTAATCTTAGCTACTCATAAGACAGGGGTAGGAGTATCATGGTCCCAGATAAGCCCTGGACAAAACAAGGAAATTTTATCTGAAAGCTAAACTAAAACAGTAAGTGCTAGAAGTATGGCTCAAGAGGTAGAATGCAAGTGTAATACTTTGAGTTCAAACCTCAGTATCACCAAAGAAGAACTTTTTTCTATTCTATTTCCAATAAAGCCTAAGCTCCAGTTAGTGTTGACAAATTATTATAAAAATATAGAGAAAAAAGAAAATCTGATTTATGTTATGAACTACTCTGAAATTATATCCCAAAACTACACTGAACTTATATTCCTAAAAAAGGTAATGATGAATCATGAAGAGAAAATGTAAGTCTGTTTAACTTGTTAACTTAAGTGTAAGAATTCTAAATAAATACTAGGTAACTAAATCTACCAGAATACTTTAAAAATTCCAAGAATTCAAGATCTAATATGAGAAAATCTAACAAGATGTTTATTATATTAGAGAAAATCATACACACACATACACAAAACTCCAAAGAATAGGGAGTATTCATAATATGTCAAAGACAATGTCTCCCAAACACTAAAGTCAAATAACATTGTGCCAATCATGCTAGTACATACCTATAGACCCGCCACTCAGTTATCAGATGCAAGGAGATAGCAAGATCAATGACATACTGGGCTGTATTGACAGATCCTATCTTAAAAAAAACAGTCAAGTAACATTAGAAAAGATATTTTAGAAATAGTGTCACTAATGTCAAGAGCAATATAAGAAATCTGTTGTTATGAAACAAAAGCAGTTTTTACAAATAGAGTGAGACAAGAAAAATGATCTGATTTTGTTTCTTCCCCAGGAGACACTTAACCCAGAGTTTCATATAAAACAGGTATTTCAAATACTCTGAACTTTTTCAAACATGAAGAACAACAAGGGATTTTCATTATATCAAGCTGAGTTGGACTACAAAGCTATTGTATCCACTTGATAAACTGCAAGCTGAAGACTAGTGCTGGGATGGTGCTCAGCTTTTGCTTTGGAAGACCAGGAGTTAGGAAAGTATTGCTTTCTGAAGGAAGAAAGTATGTGAACCCATATACACAAGTAAGAATGAAATACAGGCAGGTTTACTGGATCAGTAAAGAGTCACCAAATGAGCTGAAGAGTTTTCAATGTTTACACAATGTGACAGCACAAATCTACGAGTTAGAAAACCTAGGCTCAACCCATGGCATTACTTCAAATAGTGTGGCCTGTGTAAAACACAGTTATACCTCTAAATCTCTTTAATCTGTAAAATGACCACTAATGTGACTGTATGCAGTCACATGACATTCCTTCCCAACACTGGATTCTGAAAAGCATCATGAAATTTACTGTGATATGTAATAATTAACCTTACAGAGTTTACAAAATAGTTTCACATAAGTATTTCGTTTTAGTCCTACAATTTCACTATGAGGTTAATCTTCACTATCAAATAATATTTTTACAAAGTATAAAGTGTCACTGTGATGTTGCTATGTATACATATGATGTACTTCAATCATTTTCACCCCCTCTAGTCCTCTTTCTTTCTATCCCCCCACTTTTCCTCTTCTACATCCCCAACAGTCTCCATTTTACTTCATATCCCCTTTTCCCTGCTCAGTTCCTAGAAATGAGAGAAGACACCCCATACTTGTCTTTGCTGTACTCCCTTGTTTCACTTAACCTGCTCTCCAGTTCCAGTAAATGGTAGAAATTCATTTTTCTTTATGACTGGATAAAACTCCACATTTTCCTTATCCATTCATCTACTGATGGATCCCATAACTTGGCCAATGTGAATAATACTGCAATCAAGGCAGGCGTGCAGAAATCTCTGTAGTAAGCTAGTGCTGAATCTTTTGGATAAGTACCAAATAATATGCTGGATCATACAGTAGTTCTATTTTTAACTCTTTCTAATGAAGGAGGTGGATGAGAGAAGAATGTGAAGGACATTGTTGTCCAAACAAGAAGTTGAGCACTAGCAGCTACATCCAGCCACCTGCCTCTTTAACACCCCAGACACTCCGTGGCACTAGCCACACTAAGACATTCCCATGGGGACCAGCAGTGTCTCCACCCACATCTGTACTGAGGCCCATTCTTTATCTTATGAAGTACTTCCATACTGACATCCATAGTGGCTGGGCTAATTTTCATTCCCCAAAATAGTGTACCCAGTTTCCTTCTCCTTTACCTCCACCCCCCATCTTTGTCAGTTCTTGTTTGTTATCTTTAGGATGCTATTTTGACTGGGGTGAGATGATATCTCAAGGTCATTTTTATTTTCATTTCTGTTATGGCTAGCAATGTTAGCATTTTTATGTATAATTTGGCCATTTGGGTTTCTTTGGAAAAATTTCGGTTCAGCATATTTGCCTACTCCTTGAAAGGATTATTTGCTTTTGAGGTGTTTTCAGTTCTTTGTGTATTCTGAGTACTAATCCTCTGTTGGATACCTGCCACAGATTTCTCTCCCACTCTACAAGCTATTGCTTTACTTTGATAATTGTTTCTTTTGCTCTGTGCAGAAGCTTTTTAATTTGGTGCAATACTATGTGTCAGTTGTTGCTACTGTTTCCTGAACAACTTGAGTCTTATTAAGAAAGTCACTGTCTATTTCCCGATGTTTTTTCCTAGTAGTCTTCAAGTTTCAGATCTTTCACTAACGTCTTGAATCCACTACTGGGTTGATTTTTATACAGTGAGAGAGAGTGGTCTAGTTCCAGTCTTCTACATGTATATATCCAGTTTTCCCAGCATCACTTGTGAAAGACTCTCTTTTATTACTCTGTGTATGTTTTGGCACTTTTATCAAAAGTCAGATGATTGCAGATGAATGGGCTTATTTCTTGGTCTTCTGTTTTATTTATTTGGTCAATGTGTCTGTTGTGTCAGTACTCTGCTGTCTCAGAGACTGCCTTACCTACATTATTCAAGATTGCTTTTTGTTGGGCTGGGAATATGGCCTTGTGGCAAGAGTGCTTGTCTCGTATACAGGAAGCCCTGGGTTCGATTCCTCAGCACCACATATATAGAAAACAGCCAGAAGTGGCACTGTGGCTCAAGTGGCAGAGTGCTTGAGCAAAATGAAGCCAGGGACAGTGTGCAAGCCCTGAGTTCAAGGCCCAAGACTGGCCCCCCAAAAAAACACAAATAAATAAATAAAAATTTTTAAAGATTGCTCTTGTCTATTTAGTATGTCTTGTAGTCTGGAACTTTTTTGTTTAGTTAGTTGATTATTATTGTTATTATTACATTTAGTTTATTTACATTTAGTTTACATTTATTTAGTTACACAAAAGGGTTTCAATTCAATATTTCAGTTTATGAGTTTAATACACCTTGATCAATGTCACCTCTTTTTATCATATTTCATATATCTCTCAACCCTACTCATCTCTGCAAATTTCTCAGTTCCATTTCCACGTGGGTTTTTGTTTTTGTTGTTGCTTTTTGGTAATGGGTAAGCCCAGGCCTTGGCATATGCTAGGCATGTCCTAGGTAGGTTCAAATCCTAGCCCTTGTTATTTTAAGATAGTTTCACCATATAGTACAGAAAGGCCTGAAACTTGATTTGTAGCTCAGACTAGCCTCAAACTTGTGATCTTCCTGCCTCCAAAGTAGCAGGAATTACAGGTTCATTTTTATAAGTTATATGGAGCCCTTTTATAACCCCAGCACTTCATGTAATTGTGGACAACTAAATTAAGTAAAAGTTAAAAATGACATCTCTGAGATACTATAGCTTATTCAAACTTGGACACAAGGAACGGACTTTTTTCTTGGCATATTATAGTGCAGAATAATATTATGATTAATGCTTTATATAAGGAACTGTGACATTAGCTATGATATCTATCCAGTTCACACTGATTTGGAAAACCTACAAGCAAATAGCAAGCAGATAACATTGGAAGATCTATTAACGCTTTTTCATGAAATTACTTTGGGGATTATACATTAAAAATAATGTTTACTCAGAGATATTTTCCTTTCCAAATATATGTAGAAGACATAGTTCCCAGGCTTAACCAACAAAGCAATCACTTTTAGTAGTATTTTGGAAATTTGGAGTATTATTGAAAACATATTGTCTGGTGCTTCCCTTAGGAGAGAATGAGTACAGATAAAGAAGCAAAAGCTGAACAGAGTAAACCATATCTATGGGAAATGTCCCTGAATAACACAGCAGGGAGAAATTGCTGAAGGAGATTTAATTTTAAAATTCAAATTGCTTTCTCAGTAACCTAAAAAACTGCTTATACATCAGCTGAAGCTAGTAAAATATCTTGAAAAGGAGGAAAGAAGAACTCATCTCTTACTAACAACCACAATCTATAAAGTCAAATTAACAACTAGTTAATTTTTTAAAACATGTAATAACTACCTCATTCATATTTTATGTTATTTCTCTGTTCAGATATTCTCACCTAGATTTGGCCAACCTACAGTGGCTCTTTAGACCACTAGAATTACAGGGATAGTTTTAAGAGCTGCAAATCTGACACATAAATGAAAACCCAGGCCTTCATTCATGTATTCAAAATACACTTAGAAGGCATTAAATAAACATGAGATGCTTGAACACAAAGGTAAATTTAAGTGGCAACAACATTTGAAAGGATTTAGGGATACATTATAGACTAGTAGGACAAAGAGTTAAAATGAAACTGAAGTACCTCGCACATATACTCAGCTACTGAATTCCCAGTGTTATAATTAATGATAACTGTGTGTGCTCATTAATCAGCATGTTAATTAAGCCTATACGTATTAAAACCAATTTACCACTCCCAAGATAAGAATTTAGCCAATCATACATCTCACGAAGATCACTCACCTACTACCAATCATGTTAAAACCCTTACAAACTGTTGGGTTAGTTTAAATACCTGTTGGTACTGGATACTATTCTTCCTTACCAAAAAAAAAAAAGAAGGAAAAGAAAAAAAATTTAAGTTCTGATGAGCAATTTAATACAAGATGAACATTATTTAGTTTTCTTGGATAACAGTCAACTTTACTATTCCTTGGGGGAGGAAAAACTAAATTTTATTTCATTTTACAACTGCATAATCTATAACATTCTAACCTGTGAACTGGAATGTCTCCTTTAAAACCTGTTGAAAACAATGCCTTTACTAACTAGTTCAAAACAGTTGCAAATACATACTCTATAATTTTAGGCCCAAGCAAATTAAAATGATTTCCTGGCCTGCCCAAAGCCACAGAAGTTGCTGTAATAGACTCTGGAGCCAGGTTGCAAGGCAACTTGTGGATGCATGAAATCCTTTTTAAAATAAGCGCTGTCTTTTGTTTGTGTCTCTATCACTCAGGGATACCAGATGAGCCAAGAGCCCAGGCACAGAACTTTATCTCTTGACCAGAGTATAAACACTTTATTCAGAAATGCTCTCTCTCTTTGGACTCAAGTTTAGTCTTGAAATAGAAGGCAGTGCTGTACATCTCTGTGTAACCCACCTCTTGATTAAGAAATGAAATGGCTATACTAGAAACACACTTCTCAACTTTGGCAAACCCTTCCATTAAGAACAGAACTTGAGGTATCAACAAGATTTAAACTTGCATCCATTCAAGAATGTATATGTAATGAGGGAAGAGGTGACACTGTTTAAAAAGAAATGTACTCAATACCTGACTTATGTAATGTACCCCTCTGTACATCACCTTTACAATAAAACAGTAAGAATAACAACAACAAAAAAGAATGTGTGTGTGTGTGTGTGTGTGTGTGTGTGTGTGCCTGTGTGTGTTTGCAGGCACAACTCCTAGGGATAAAACCCAGGGCTTTATGTATGCTAGTATGTATAGTACTATTCCATTCAGTTATATCTTCAATCGTTTATTTTTTTAGACAAGATCTCATTATGTAGTCTAGGCTGGCCTCAAATTCTTGATTCTCCTGCCTTTGCCTCTTGTTTGCTGGGATTAGAAATGCTGCCACACCCAGTTAAAATGGTTAGTTTTATTGAAATATTTGTTGATCATATACCAGACTTTGTATTCAAAGTTTACAGTCTAGTGGCCTACTTCCAAAGCATCTGCATTTTTTTATTTTGCTTTTTGCGTTGCTTAAGAATCAAACACTGGCCCTCACACATGCCAGGTAAGCCCTATACCACTAATTGACACTCCCAGCCCCTGGAAACTTGTTCTTGTGGAGCAGATAAAAAGTCTTCAGAATTGCCCTGTAAATCACACATTCTAAGTGATAATTTTCTTGCCTTCCAAAGGATACATAAGAATAAAGCTATTTAATAGTGGAAGACACTTGTGCTGTGGAAAAGATTTCATCCTTTCCATTCTATTTCTACCTTTCACTCTAGAAAAACAGAGAGATGTGTAGTAAGAAATGGCAGACTGATGTCTCTCAACAAGGCAGGCAGAGGTAGCAGGGCTTTGCTAAACTGTTTTCTCAAGGCACAATGATCCTGCTTTCATACAAAGACCTCTTTCAGAATAATACTCAGACTTCATCAGTGTAGTTGGATTCAGGCACTTCCTCTCCACTATCTTTTAACCACTGAAGAAGAACCACCAGCACAACTATGTTCATCACAGCACAACTTGTCATCACTAAAACATGGAACCAACGTAGATGCCCCTCAGTAGACAAGTGGATCAGGAAAATATGGTACATATACACAATGTAATTCTATGCCTCCTTTAGAAGGAATGACACTGCCCCATTCATAAGGAAATGAAAGTGCTTGGAAAAAATCATACTAAGTGAAGTGACCCAGACCCAAAGAAACATAAACCCTATGGTGTCCCTCATAGGGAATAGCTAGTACAGGAATAGGCTAGTCATGGTAGAAGATCAAAATAACCCAACAGCTACACCAATATGACCACATAAGAAGATGCCAAATGAAATGAACTCCACGTTATGGAAACAAGAGTTATACCACTGTTGTAATTATTCTCAACATGTCATGTGGATTCATACTGCTTTTTTCTCTTTTTCCTTGTCTGTTTGACTGAGTGGTTTGTCTAGTTTTGTTTCTCTTGTAGTCCCTTCCTGTGGCTTTACCCTTGCTACCCAAGTACATTCTTAGGAATGTACTGCATCCAAGTACCCTGGATATTGTCTATATGGGTAATACAACTGGGGAAGGGAGAGGGAATACCAAAATCGAGAGACAAAGAACAAAAAGACAAACCATTCATAAAGCAACACTTAGAAACCATTTAGTGTAAACCAACTGCACAACTCTTGGGGGGAGAGGGGAAAGGGTCGGGGGAGGGGGGAAAATGAGGGAGGAGGTAACAAGTAGAACAAGAAATGTAACCCCTCTGTATCACACTTTGAGAATAAAGGAAAAATGTTCAAAAAATGAAGAAGTATATTTAGGAGGGTAACAAAAACTTCAATAGCAATTTTTAGAAATTCTTACTCTAGTTGCAAATTTGGATCTCAACTTCCTCTAGAATTGGCATCTGCATAACATACTTCCTCTCTGTTACTTAAGTATTATTTCTTCAAGGAAAGCATAAAAGAAACAGGAGAGCAATGAGTTATTCACAAAAGGGCTAAATGTAGGATTCTGAAATTGGAAACCCCCAAATCTTTGCCTACACTGGACCTGAAGTTAACAATCATCTGAGCCTAACTTTTTTTTAGAAGTGAATGACTGTAGAAATCAAGGTTGGCAAGAAAAATGTCTCTCCCTCTGAACCTTCCAGCTGCATGTTCAGTGAAGAGAGGACATTTGAACTAAAAGCATAATCAACCTGTCAGAAACATTTTGATTTCACCTAAATACCAGGCTAACTGACAACCACTTTTCCCACAACTGAGAAGAATCTCCTACCATGAGAGGCACTTGAAGACGTGTTAAGATTTTTGCAGCTATTAACACATTCCTAAGAAAAATACCACTGGAGACAGGAGAAAGCCAAGTATAACAGTATTCTCTTTCCAGTGAAAATGTTCAGTCTGTTTGATTAAAGGAAGATAAATGACAGGGCCAGGGGAAACTCACCTCACTTTTTTTGTTTTTTGGTCCAGTTCTGGGGCTTTAGTTCAGGGCCTGAGCACTGTCCCTGGCTTCTTTTTGCTCAAGGCCAGCACTCTGCCAACTTGAGCCACAGCGCCACTTCCGGCTTTTTCTATATATTTGGTACTGAGGAATCAAACCCAAGGCTTCATATAAACAAGGCGAGCACTCTACCACTAGGCGATATTCCTGGCCCCTCACCTCACATTTTGTGCTATACTTGGTTTGCCTTGAGACCAAACTGCCTAGCTTAGGAAAAAATGCAGTCTGTCTTCAAGTCCTTTCATTCCAGGAGCAAGAAATCAGATGAGAAACCACTTGAATTTGGTGGAAGACGCCGACTGGCTCTAGAGGGGCTCATTTTCTGGCAACTTTGGCCCCGGGGAAGGCAGAAGGGAGAAGGAAAAGCACAACCATAAATCCATTTGTCACTCTTCCTCTGATATCTATTCCCAAATCTTCAAACGGAGGCACAAATCACCCAGAGAGAAGAATATAGTTCTTTGGACTTGAAACTGACCCCAGGTCTGGAAAGCCTGAGGGCTCTACCAACTCATGTGTGCCTCTAAGCTGCAGTTTTCATATTCCCTAAATGTGGCTAGCAAGTGCCCATTTGTAGATGAATAGATAAAGAAAATTTGGAAGATATACATAACTAGAGTTTTACTTATCCTTAACAAAGAATGAACTTACGTTGCTAACTGAAAAGAGGGAACTGGAGAAGACTACCATAAGTGAAATAAGCCAGTCCCACAAATAGCCCATGTTTTCTCTCATTTGTAGCATCCAGGATTCAGAGGAAGAAAAATATAGGGTCATAAAGGTATAAGGGGAATTACTGCTTGGTTGAAAGTAAGGAAGAATAATGAGTGTTAATAGAGGGAGTGAGCATGATCACATACATCATATGCATGTATCAAAATGACACAATGAAACTTCTTACTTTGGACAACATACTCTAATCAAAATAATTAGACGGTTGATCTAAAATATTTTTCAAAATCTGAGTTGTAGCTATTAGAGCAAAATCAATTTGGCTGGTCAGAATAGGCAATTTTAGTAAAACAGGATAAGATAGAATAGGATAGTGTAGTGTTGGATAAGACAGAACAACATGAAATGGGATGGGATGGAATGGGATGAGACAAGCCAAGAGGAAACAGGACAGGAGAAGATAAAACAAGATAGGACAGGATAGGGTAGATTAAGATGAAGCTGGGCAAGACATATCATACTGCATCACATATTCTTTCCTAAGACTTTTGAAAATTTTTAATTAACTAGTAATAACCATAGATATTTTGGAGTCCAGTACAATATTTCTATATATTTATATAATATGTGATGATCAGATCAGGATAATTAATATATCCATCATCATTTATCATTTCATGGTGTAATGACCATTCAGATTCCAAAAGAATATTATTTATAACAGAATTTATAAATTTGTACTTAGGAAGAGCAATGAAAGAAGTAATAATGAACATGATGCATTTATAAGCTCACATGTTGAATGGTAACCCCTTTATACAACTACTTAAAGGTAATAACAATATAAATTTTAAGTAGTTTATTTTTTCTCTCATGTTTTGTTGCTTTTGTTGTTATGAGAAAATATATATCCCAGAATGACCTTGAATTCTGTCTCAATATACCTACTATTATCCTGAGTGCTAAGGCTAGAAGTAAATGCTCATTCCTTCCAAGAATTTTATAATTTAATAGTTGAGAAAAGAAGTATGGAAATAAAATAATAATGTTACGAATACATGTGAAAGCAGACATGTCATTGTATACTTGTAATCCTACCATTCAAAAGACTGAGGTAGAAAGTCAGCCTAGAAAAGAAGAAAGTCTCCTTAAGAAGAATGAAGAAAGAAAGATTTTCTGGGGTCACAAAGCCATAGATGATGAGTTGGTTAACAACAATTGGGTGAAAATGAGTGCAAACTAGCTTGATTGTGAAGATTAGGTCATTCATTATTCAACATCATTCTTTTTAGTCTTCTACTGATTCTCCTTCCCAGTAGCCTAACTTCCAAGGTATTTGTAATTTTTGCATGTGCACTCATGATTTGGTATTTTTCTGTGCCCTAAAGTCAAGGAAATATTTCTCCAGAGAAAGCTACTTCAACTCTTGCTGGTGAACTATAGGAGTTTATAATCTAGAACCACTTTGGTTCTCCTGAAAACTTTATGTTTCAACTAAAGACATGGATTCAACTTCTTGTCTCTGCCAGTTGCCATGCTTGCTGTCATCACAACAAAGTTTCCATAGTGACACAATCTAAAGACTAGAAGAATTCATCCCTCCAGCCACCTGGAGAACCAATAAACTACTGCTCTGACACTCTGTTATTCTGATTCTCCTACTGTCCTGGCCTCTAACTCTGCTTCCTAGATCTCAGCTATTCTTGCTCAACCAAGCCTTGAACTAAGTCCAGAGATGTTCAAGCCATATGTCTTAAAGAAGGCAAATAAAGCAAAACAGGAAGCAAAATTGAGCAGCAGTTGAACAAAGCATATAGTCCTTCCATTCCTGTTTTTACTTTACCTACATCAATGCACAGCCTTCAATGCACAATGTACAATGCACAATGCATTTGCTGTTCTCCCAAAGCAATATGCTAATGAGCTACATAAGAGTTTGTTAATATGGGTAATCTCCCCTTCTCATGTGTGAGAACTATCTTTAGAATCTAAGCTAACCTAGGTATTATTAAGCAAATTTTATATTTTATATTGCCAAATAAAAATCCATATGTGGGATGAAGGAAGATGGCACTGCCACAGTAGGGAGGCACCCCAACTTGCTACAACTGAATAGCGAGCTGGGAACTCCAGCACCCAATACCCTATCAAGAACCCAGCAAACCCAGCAGCCAGAAGCAACAGAGAAACACAAGAAACGAAAAAAAAAATTAAAAAAAGAAGAGCCTATAACCTGCATGGAGCCGGAAAATCTCTGGGGTACCCTCCCCCCACCCGCCAACCCTGGCCCGAACAGGGCCAGGCTGGGAAAGGGGACCCAGCGCCAACAAACCGACTGCCGAAAAGTCATGCCAGGAGCGCAGAGTCCAGACAGCAGGACTCCATGGACCCCAGGGGGTGTGCGGACCAATTGAGACAGATGGCAGCAGGCGGGAGGTATGGGACCGCATGGCCGGGATTGGACGTGAGCGGCGGGGGAACCGGGCGGTGCAGAAGGGGAGAGCCGGGGCCGCCACCACCAAACGACTGATTGCCATACTCCAGCACCCACCCCCGAAGGGCCAACAGCAGCGCAGGACACACACACAATCCAGGACCAGTAAGTTCCCAATTACCCCCTCCCCCAATGGGAGACCAGCTATCAGAGACCCAAACCCTAAAAAAAAGCTGGAGCTCCCTCCCTCCAACTCCCCACCCCGAGGGAACAAAGAACCCCCAAATCAGGTGGCAAAAGGTCCCTTCAGACTCTGGGAGGACACAGGAGCTAGCAGGGGCAGGGTGGAGCAGCACCAAGGCAGCAGAGGAGCCTGAACCAGCCGCACCGGCCCCACCCCCTCCCCAAAAGGGGCCCAGGGACTGGCAGCCATTGGAAGCCCCACCTGAGGTGCCTGGTCCTTGTGGACTTTTTGAACAAAAGTCACAGGCTCGCTGGTGGGCAACACCAGCCCAGCAGGGACACCTGGGCCCAGTCACACCCCCCCCCCTTGCAGCGGAGGCACAGAGTCTGTGGGCACCAACCCGCACCTGGACACTTGATACTAATGGGGCCCACACATACCACCCCCACAGCAAACTCTCAGGAGGGCACAAGCACACTCCAACAACCCGTGGCCCGCTCTGGTAGGTGTACCCCACATAGGTGGGCAGAGCCCCCCAGCGGCAGCGCCCACTCAGATTGGCGCATTTCGCACAAGTGGGTGGGCCGCCCCTCAACAACACTGACCCGGGAGCAATCCACACAGGTGGGCGAACCAGCTGAGAGGTGAGCTACTCTGACCAAGATACCGAGTGGAAAAAAGAACCAAAGAAGAGAAAAGCCTCCACGTCACGCTGAATCAGCGACCAGCAAACCCCCACCAGGGGCACGCTAGGGTCAGCACAGCACAGCGGCAGGACACTATCCTGCAGAGAAAGACACAAAACCTACCCACCCCCAAGTGCAGTGAGGGTGACCACCTCAGCAACAACTGAGACGGTCACGCTCACCCATTGGGCAGTAAGGTTCAATAGCCAAACTCAAACCCAGAGCCAGGACACAAACAAGTCTCCCACTGATGGACTAGAGGGAACCAGCACAAAGCCAAACCAGGGAAGCCACCCACAGATCTCCTGATGTACAAATCACAAAGAAATATAACAAATTTCATCAAAGGGCAAGCCAACTCGCCAGCTCCAAAAAGCAGTACGACTGAAGAGGAGATGGAGAATAAAAAAACAACTGAGGCTATGTTAGCAGAAATGATGGAAAGCCTCAGAAACAAAATCAGAAAACAATTCCAGGAGTTTAGAGTGGAAGTCTTGAAGGACATCTAGGAAGCCAAGAAAGAAATGGAAGCAAAAATGGATACAGTGTAAACCACCATTAAAGAAGACATTAACGTCCTGAAAAGTGAAATGCATGAAAAAATAGATTTAAAATACAACTCTTTAAAGGAAGAAATTTCCACAATCAGAGCTAATCTGGCAACCATAAATGGCTCTCTGACATCCAAAAACTCTGCACTTGAATCCACAGCACAAAGAATTGGCCATATTGAAGCCAGAATCTCTCTCTTGGACAATGATGCAGCCGATAAGGACCAGAAAATTACCACACTCCAAGAAACAGTAAAGCTCCAGGGCAGTCTAATCCAGGAGCTAGTACACAAAGACAAGAGATATAATCTGCACATAATTGGAATAGAAGAAGAGGCTGAAAACCAGAGCAGAGGGCTTCAACATATTTTCAATAAAGTGATTGCAAAAAACTTCCCCAGTCTCACAAGGGACCTCATCCAGGCAACCAAAGCCTATAAAACACCTGGCAGACCAGACCCTAGAAAATCCTCACCCAGGCACATAACAATCAAGACTTCAGATCTCAAGAATAAAGAGCAAATTTTGAATGCAGCCAAAGCGAAGAAAGAAATTTATTACAATGGGAAGAGGATCCGAATAACAGCAGACCTCTCCACACAAACCTACCACGCACGAAGAGAATGGAAGAACACCATCCAAGTCCTACAGGCCAACAAATGCCAACCTAGAATAAAATATCCAGCGAAGCTGGAGTTCATATTCGAGGGGAAAACCAGATCTTTCCATAGCAAAGAGGATCTAAAGGAGTATGTGAATAATAAAAACCTGCCCTACAGCGAAATCTAAGAGGGGAACCCCACCCAACAGAAATTGTACAGGACACACAGACAGAAACAGAAAGAAACTATAATAGCCAGAGCCCAACAGAAAGAGCAGCTCACTAAAGACAAGAAAAAAAAAAAAAGAGGAAAAACAGCCTAACAAGAAAATTGGAGAAAAAACACTCTTATCCTTGATCTCTTTGAATATAAACAGTATAAACTCTCCGATAAAGAGGAGCAGACTGGCAGAATGGATCTGCAAACAAAAAGTTGCCATCTGTTGTCTACAAGAGACCCACCTTACAGCAAGGGATAAAAACAGGCTCCAAATGAAAGGATGGAGCAAGATCTTCCAAGCAAACGCCCCTACCAAAATGGCAGGAGTAGCCATCCTGATCTCAGACAAGCTGGACTTCTCATTAAAATCAACTCAAATAGACAAAGAAGGGTCACTACATTTTAATACAAGGAAAAATCCAGAATCAAGACATCATGGTGATAAATGTATACTCACCGAACAAAAGAGGCCCTACATATGTCAAGCAAATTCTCACAGAACTACAGAACAAGATAGACCCAAACACAATCATAGTGGGTGACCTTAATACCCCACTCTCTCCAAGAGACAGATCCAACACCCAGAAGATTAGCAAGGGAGCTGAGGACCTAAGTAACACCTTATCCCAAATGGATATGACAGGTCTATATAGAATCGTCCACCCTACAGAGAACCAATACACCTTCTTCTTAGCACTCATGGATCATACTCCAAAATAGACCATGTCATAGCCCACACAAAGAACCTCAGCAAATACAAAAGTATTGACGTCATCCCATGTATTGTATCTGACCACAGTGGAATAAATGTAACCCTCCATAACAACGGTTGCCACAGAGGCTATACACATTCTTGGAGGCTAAACCCCACACTGTTTTCCAACACTTGGGCCACAGACCAAATTAAAGATGAAATTGACAAATTCATAAGCGACAATGACAATGAAAATACATCAGAAAGAAACCTATGGGACACAGCTAAGGCTGTACTAAGGGGCAAGATCATCACCCTCAGCACTCAGATTAAAAGAATGGAAACAGAGCAGGTGAATAACCTCACTATGAAACTAAAACAACTGGAGAAACAAGAAATGATCCAATCTAAAATGACTAGGAGGAGAGAGATCACAAAGATAAAGAAGAGATAAATCTGATTGAAAATAGAAAGACCATTCAACAAATAAATAAGACTAAAAGCTGGTTCTTTGAGAAAATAAATAAAATTGACAGACCCCTCGCAAGACCTACAAGAAAAAGAAGAGAAGAGACTCATATACCTAAAATCAGGGACTCCATCAGAAAAATTACAAGTACACATGATATTCAAACAATCATGAGGAGCTATTTCCAGAACCTCTACTCACTAAAAAACAATAATTTTACAGCAATGGATCAATTCTTAGAGAAGTATAAACTGCCCAAACTGAATCAAGAAGAAACAAATCAAGTAAATAAAGCAATCACTTACAGCGAGATACAGGGGGTAATCAAGAACCTCCCAACAAAGAAAAGCCCAGGCCCAGAGGGATTCACCAATGAATTCTGTAAAACCTTTAGTGAGGTGCTAATACCAATACTCCTCAAACTCTTCCGTGAAATAGAAACAGAGGGGAAAAATCCCAAACTCGTTCTATGAAGCTAATATCATACTCATTCCCAAACCAGGCAAAGACCCAACAAAAAAAAAAGAGAACTACAGACCAATATCACTAATGAACTCAGACGCAAAGCTCCTCAATAAAATATTAGCTAACAGGATCCAGAAACTGATCAAGAAAATTATACATTATAACCAAGTAGGCTTCATCCCACAGTCACAAGGATGGTTCAACCTCTGTAAATCAATCAATGTAATTCAACACATAAACAGAACTAAAATCAAGAATCACATTGTTATCTCAGTCGATGCCCAAAAAGCCTTTGATAAAATACAACATCCATACTTATTAAAAGCTCTGGAGAGAACAGGAATAGATGGAACATTCCTCAAAACAATAAAAGCCATATACAACAGACCAACTGCCAATATCATATTGAATGGAGAAAAACTTAAATCATTCCCCCTAAACTCAGGAACAAGACAAGGATGCCCACTCTCCCCAGGTCTTTTCAACATAGTGCTGGAATCCCTAGCCATGGAAATAAGGCAAGAGGAGGACATCAAAGGGATCCACATCGGCAAGGAAGAAATCAAGCTATCCCTATTCACAGACGACATGATCTTCTATCTGAAGGACCCAAAAAACTCAGTCCCCAAACTCCTACACCCAATAAACCATTTTGGCAAAGTAGCAGGATATAAAATCAATCCACAAAAGTCAGCAGCTTTTCTGTACACCAGCAATGTACAAGCAGAAAAGGAAATTATGGAAACATTTCCGTTTACAGTAGCCCCCCCCAAAATAATAATAATAAAGTACCTAGGGATTAACCTAACCAAGGACGTGACGGACCTATTTAATGAGAATTATAAAAATCTAATAAGGGAAATCAAAGAAGACACAAGGAGATGGAAAGACCTCCCATGTTCATGGGTAGGCAGAATCAATATAGTGACAATGGCCATATTGCCCACATTGTTATACAAATTCAATGCAATCCCTATCAAAATCCCAGTTACATTCTTCACCAAAATAGAGAAAACAATTCATAAATTCATATGGAACAGCAAAAGACCTAGAATAGCCAAAGCAATTCTAGGCAAAAAAAGCAGTGCAGGAGGTATCACAATACCAGACTTCAAGCTCTACTATAGATCCATCATAACAAAAACAGCCTGGTATTGGTATAAAAACAGACTGGAAGACCAATGGATTAGAAATGAAGATCCAGAAATAAAACCGCACTCTTACAGTCAGCTGATATTCGACAAAGGAGCTAAAGACATACAATGGAATAAACATAGCCTCTTCAACTACTGGTGCTGGGAGAACTGGGCCATATGCAGAAAACTCAAAGTAGACCCAAACCTATCACCATGCACCAAGATCAACTCAAAACGGATCAAGGACCTCAATATCAGACCTGAATCCTTGAAACTACTGAAGGACAGAGTAGGAAAGACGCTAGAAATTATAGGCACAGGAAGGAACTTCCTGAATATAGTCCCAGGGGCACAATAAATATGGGAGAGACTCGACTAATGGAACTACTACAAATTAAAAAGTTTCTGCACAGCTAAGGATGTAGCCACCAAAATAGAAAGACAGCCAACCATATGGGAAAGGATCTTTACCAGCATAACAACAGACAAAGGCCTAATATCTGTCATCTACAGAGAACTCAAAAAACTAAGCCCCTCCAAGCCCAGTAAACCAATTAGGAAATGGGCAAAGGAGCTAGAGAGACTTCACAAGAGAAGAGATAAAAATGGCAAAGAAACATATGAGGAAATGTTCAACATCCCTGGTAGTAAAGGAAATGCAAATAAAAACAACTCTGAAATACCACGTCACTCCAGTTAGAATGGCCTATACTCTGAACTCAGGCAACAACAAATGCTGAAGGGGGTGCAGGGAAAGAGGAACCCTTCTCCATTGTTGGTGGGAGGGCAAATTCGTACAACCACTTTGGAGAACAGTATGGAGGTTTCTCAAAAAGCTCAATATAGACCTACCCTATGACCCAGCCATACCACTCCTAGGCATCTATCCTGAACAGCAGGTCCCAAGATTCCAAAAAGACATTTGCACTTCCATGTTTATTGCTGCACAATTCACAATAGCCAAAATATGGAATCAACCCAAATGCCCCTCCACAGATGAATGGATCCAAAAAATATGGTACCTATACACAATGGAATACTACATAGCGATTAGGAATGGTGAACTATTGTTATTTGCAGGGAAATGGTCAGAACTTGAACAAATAATGTTGAGCAAGACAAGCCTAGAACACAGAAAACAAAGGGGCATGATCTCCCTGATATATGACTGTTAAGATGGGGTGAAGGGGAGACAGTAGAGACCAGGTCTGTGAAATAAAAAACTTCTCATCAAATGGTATTTCCCACAGGATTGGGTCAGCGACCCAACATTATGTAACTAAAACCAAACAACTACTCAACATATAAAGGTCAAAAATTGACCTCTCAGTGGAATACAATAGCTCAAAAGCTATGTATGTACGTTCATATCAGACTATTGTCGACATATTGTCTAATGTCGACATTACATTTAAAGCCCTAGGCGAATTTTCTTTGGCGTGGGCCACATGGCTACTGTATATGTTCTTGGTACATTGTGTATTGTATATATGTCTACCTGACCTAGGGAAGGGAAAGAAAAACAGGGTGTAAGATATCACAAGAAATGTACACACTGACCTACTATGTAACTGTACCCTTTATGCACAACACCTTGTCAAAAAATTTTTGTTTAATTAATAAATAAATTACAAAAAAATCTATATGTGCACTAACATTCCTTTATAATGAAGACACAATGGTTCCAGAAATAATAGAATAATAGCAAACATTCACATGGAAAATTGTCAGCTATTTTCTTCTGAATCAATCTACTGAACATCCTAGAAAATTTCATTACTTTTTATGTCTAGTGACCCTCAAATTTCTCCTTTGTAGAAATACTATTGTTCAGTTCATACTCCTGTATTTAATGTAATGATGCTGTGATTATACAATGCTGATTACATGCCAAGTATTGTAGTAGATGCTTTACATTTATGAGATAATTTAACCTCACAATATCTCTATGAAGTACGTGGTATAGCCATCCTCTTTGTATAGATTAGGAAACTGAGATCTACAGTTATGGAACCACCTAATTTTACAGCTCCAGAACTCAAGGACCTGGACTCACTTTTGGCCTAAAAATATGACAATAAAATCATACAGTAACCACATTGTCCCCATGCCTATAAAAGTGAAACAACTATCTCAGAATGCCACATAAAAATATAATAACTTAGAATTCCATTCTCTATATGTACCACATTTTCTTGATCCACTCATCTACTGAGGGCCATCTGGGTTGGTTCCATGTTTCAGCAATGACAAGTTGTGCTGTGATGAACATTGTTGTGCTAGTGGCTTTAGTGTGTTTTTGTTTGTAGTCTTTTGTGTAGATGCCCAAAAGTGGGGCTGCTGGGTTATAGGGGAGCTCTATGTTTAGCCTCATGAAGAATCTCCATACCGCTTCCCTGAGTGGCTGAACCAGTTTACATTCCCACCAACAATGAAGTAGGGTTCCCTTTTGGCCACATCCCCTCCAGCATTTGTTATTATTAGTTGTTCTGGTAATGGACATTATTACTGGGGTGAGGTGGAATCTCAGTGTTGTTTTGAGTTGCATTTCTTTTATGGCCAGTGATGTAGAGCACTTACTTCTTCATGTGTCTCTTGGCCATTCTAATTTCCTATTCAGAGAAGTCTATTTTTAGGTCTTTGGCCCATTTGTTGAGGGGGCTGTTGGTTCTTTGAGTATTTGTTTTGGAGGAAATTAATTTTTTGAATTCTACACATATTTTAGATATGCGGTCTTTGTCTGTTGTATAGCTGGTAAAGATCTTCTCCCAGTCTGCGGGCTTTCTGTTTATCTTGTATCCTATATCCTTTGCAGCTATGTCAAGCTTTGCAGTTCATCGCAGTCCCATTTGTCCAACCTTTCTTTGATTAGTTAAGTTTCTGGGCCTTTATTAAGGAAGTTTAGTCCTGTGCCAAGGAGCCCAAGTGTTTCTCCTATTCCTTCTTGTAGTGTTTTCAGGATATCTGATTTTACTTCAAGGTCTTTGATCCAATGGAATTCTATGCCTCTGTCCAAAAGAATGATACTGCCCACTCATAAGGAAATAGAAGGACTTGGAAAAAATCATACTAAGTGTAGTGAGCCAGACCCAAAGTAACGCAGACTCTATGGTTTCCCTCATAAGGAATAATTAGTACATTTATAGGATATTCATAGCAGAAGATCACAGTAGCTCAATAGCTATGTCCATATGAACACATTAGATGATGCTAAGGAAAATGAATTCCAAGTTATGGAAATAAGTGGTATATCATTGTTTTAGTTATTTTCAACATGCCACCTTTTTTTTTCTCTTGTATTCCCTTCCTGTGGTTTTACCCCGCCTATTACTATAACTGGCCTTAATACCCCAGATGCTGTGTGTACATGTACTGGAACTAGGGAAGGGAAAGGGAATACCAAAATCGAGAGACAAAGGATAAAAAGAGAAACCATTGCAATAGCAATACTTACAAAACCAATTGGTGTAAACCAACTGTACAACTCAAAGTGGATTGAGGAGTGGGGGGGGGGGGAGAGAGACGAGAAATATGAGGAAGGATGTAACAAGTTGGATAAGAAATGTTCTCACTCACTTCCTTACATATGAAACTGTAACCCCTCTGTACTTCACTTTGACAATAAAGAAGAAAAAATATAACTTAAGGCATGTTAAGTAAAAAGCATTCATAAAAAGTTAAACTCTTTTTTTTCCCTTCTCTTATGGAGACTTCTGCACTTCAAGGAACAGTAAATCTGTGAGGATCCATATGAAACTAATGCAAAGTATATTCTCTTCTTCCTGTTGAAAATCAGAGTAAAATCAATATCATTATATTATTATTATTCTATACAAAGAGAAATTTCAGAATTTGTCTTGTTGTATTACAGGGTGAATAACAGTTTCTCTCATGGATAAAAGTTGGGCCACCCAACTCTCACAGTTTGGGTTTAAATTTTTTCTCTTTAAAAAAAAAGATGCAATGATAAAACATATACTATGGTTTGAGTTTGTACAGAAATTTCCCATATGCTAGGCCTGTGATTTTCTCATTAACCTCTTTTCATTCACCTTTTATTACGTAAGTAGTAGTTTTGTTGTCTGATGGTTGAGAACCACTATCATCATTTTACAAAAGCTTTAGTTATCTCAGAGATTAGTAACTACTACCATTCAATTTAAACTATCGTCCACATTCTGAGTTCCATTTTGCACTAAAAAATTTTGTGTAGGGGCTGGGAATATGGCCTAGTGGTAGAGTGCTTGCCTCACATACATGAAGCCCTGGGTTCGATTCCTCAGCACCTTATATATGGAAAAAGCCAGAAGTGGCGCTGTGGCTTAAGTGGCAAAGTGCTAGCCTTCAGCAAAAAGAAGCCAGGGACGGTACTCAAGCTCCACGACTGGCAAAAAAAAAAAAAAAATGTGTAAAAGAAACAAGGCAATTCCAATCTCAGTGGCTCACACTTATAATTCTAGCTACACAGGAGGTTGAGATCCGAGTATTGTGATTTAGAGCCAGCCTGGAAAGGAAACTCTATGAGACTTTTATTTTCCATTAAGCACCAAAGAATGTGGAAGTGTAGTTCTGACACAACTTATAGAATACTAGACTTAAGCAAAAAACTCAGGCACAGTGCCTAGACCCTGAGCTCAAGCCCGAGGACCAGCAGAAAAAAATAATAATAGTAATCTAGAAAAAAGAAAGAAGGCGGAATAGAGAAGCTAGGAACAATTTCAGTTTATTATAATCATATGTGTTTAATATAAATGTATACCATATATGCAATATATGGTATATATAAACTACATATATGCATATAGCATATATAGTGTAGATATAGTGTAAATAGTATATATTTATAGTTTAAATATAAATTATATATACTATTTATACACTATGTACTCTATATTTATACTGTATATAGTATAGATATGATTATGTATCATATACAAGGTTATATATTATTATTATTATACTAGGTTAGACACAGTTCCAGCTTACTAAAATCATATATATATGTATAGGTCTGCATATATATATACACATACATTGTATATATACATATACTATATGTGCATATATAAATTATGTATATATATTTCATGTATGTGCAATTAATTTCTAGATTAGTCAAAATTTATGTTCAATATGAAGAAGTTAAACAAGAAGAAATATTTACAGATTTCACATGTAGACAAATCATGAGGAAGAGAAGAAGAGTAAGTATTACTCAAGACTAAACATAATGGAAAATCATAACTCAACACTATCTAGAGGAAATTTTTCTTGAGAAAAAGATTTCTAAATGGATTGGGATTTGGTTTAGCAAGACAATCAACAAGAGGTAATCTTGAGAGGCCACTTCATCCTTCATTCCAGTGGAGGCCAAACTGTGTTGATGTATAAATGTACCTCCTGGTTTCCAATTGTTGTTCTCACTCCGCAATGAAGCATGAAGCCTGGGAAACCACAGATATTTGAATCTATGAAGGTATTTTATTTCTACTCTCTGGAGCTGTAGAGTGAAAAATATACAAAGGCACTTTGTCTTAGTCTCAAAGGCTTGAACCTTCTCCTTTTTAGCTTCAGGCTCATTAACTTGATCTGTACATAACTCAACTACCACAAAGAGTTCCTTAGCATACATATTGTAGGTCAGGTAGAAGATAGGTGGGATTTCTTCCCTCTTCACAGGCTATACACCTTATGTTTCTATTCTTAACATTGTAAAGACAAAACTATTATGATGCAAAGCAGCAACAATCTGTCTTGTTAGACCTTAGCCTCCATTCTGAAAAAGAAAAAAAAATGCCTCCTCATTTGCCCAACATTCATACACAGACACACATACACTTTTTCTTTCTGAGATGATCATAATAATTTTGATTTCATCAGGAGTGAATCAGTCCCAAACCCTTCTGTTGGGTGAGGGAAAAAGAGGCCGAGTGATGAATTCAGGGCTTCCTAACATGATTTTTTTCTATCTCAATTCCTTAGAGACCTTCCTCTACAATTTTTTTCCCAGCTGTACTTAGAAGCTGTAACAGATCCAGAGACTATTTTAGAACCTCATTTGTATTGTCCTGACACTCAGGAATCTAGTTTCTGTTACAGAGATGTCATCAAAGTTGGTGGGCTCAAAACATGACCTACTTTTTTAAACCCGTCTGTTAGAAGCCTATAGATTTTCTTGATTTGTTTGTTTCTGACTGTCTACTGAAAGGGCAACAGCAACATTCTCACTTTCCAAGCCCACCCTCCAAATAGTAATAAACAGAATGCTCATCATGAAGGGGCTGAGGTCTTCCAAATATGCAGCAAGCGCACACACACACACACACACACAAAACACACACTTTCTTCTCATCTTCAGGAAGAAAAGTGAGAGAAATGTTTAGTGTTAAGTTTAATTCTAATATTTTATTAAAAAATATCTAGGCTGTTTCTTTACAAAAACCTCACACAACATCAGAAAGAAAAGCCATTTAACTCGTCCTGATTTTGTCACTTTGGGGTTATTATGTTATTATTTCCACTAGCAATGAGGTTTCTAATGTCACATACCCAAAGAATGCAGATTGGAAGGTTGTAAGTTGAAGTTGATGAAATACTTAACATTATTCACTACTGCCTTTGGGTCGGTGAGTCACTCTTAGATATGTCTACTCCAGTGATGTTATCCTAGCTTCATGTTAGAGTCACACACCCACTGAAACTTTAATTTGAAAACAGGAAGAGAGGAAAAGGAACAATGGAGGATAGAAGAAAGGATAACACAGAAGGGAAAAAGAAAAGAAGAAAGGAAAAATAGAATAATTCAAATGAACTGGATATTCAGTTAGTTTATCTACCTGAAAATCAAATCTAATACTTATCAACACTTAGTTTCTTAAAACGTTGGTTGAATCCATGTTTTAGTTATTGATTCTGCACAATGCAGGGTGTTGCAAAAATACTCTGATAAAAATACTCTCTTTTAGATTCTTTTAATTAAAGCCTAGCCTTTAATCTATGATTCTGTAAAGAATATCCTCTCCTAGCACTGACCCATCACTCTTGCCAGGTAAGGGTCAGCACTAGTCAGGGGCTCTCTCTGGCTTTCTGGGAAGCTTAAGAGTCCATGATATACTTTTTATGACATACAAAATTCTTGGTATCTGATTCAAGTCTTCAATTTTAAATTCATCTTTCTATGCCTCAGTTTGGATGTTCATGAAATGTCTCTTCTACCTTCAAGACATGTATATTTTAGGTAAGCAATGAGAAGTAAGAAATGGGGCTGGGAATATGGCCTAGTGGTAGAGTGCTTGCTTCACATACATGAAGCCCTGTGTTCAATTCCTCAGCACCACATATATAAAGAAAGCCAGAAGGGGCACTGTGATAAAGTGCTAGCCTTGAGTAAAAAGAAGCCAGGGACAGTGCTCAGGCCCTGAGTCCCAAGCCCCAGCACTGGCAAAACAAACAAACAAACAAACAAAAAACAGTAAGAAATTAAACCTGTACTATGAAAGTAAAAGGTTTTCAGGAAATGTCTACTATACCGCAACTTATTTTATGGGCTGATCATAGTTATATGAATCATAGTTTGAAGGGAAAATATTGTGGTTAAATAAACCATATTCTACATGAGACTTTGCCTTAAAACTGAAAATAAAGGGGGCCAAGTCAAACATATGAGAATACACGTGTATTTTCTCAATCCTCTTCAGACAATTAGCTGGAGGGATGAGAATGAATAGAAGCAGTTTTCTTTGTGATTGTCTGAAAGTCTTTTGGTGTACAACATTCTCTGTGTATAAGTACTCAAATAGGCAAAATATGTTTAACTGTTCAAATAAAGTCTTTTAATAATCACCATAAAATATGATAGAAGCATTCCCTTTAAAGGCACCCAGGAAAAGTCACTCTCTGCTTTGCATGACAGATAAACTTCTGGTTTGTTCACTTATTTATCCAAGCCTGCTAATTTGGGTTGCTTTACTAATTTATTTTTAGTCTTATTTGGGGGCTCCTGAAATATTTTCACCTTAAAAGATTGGACTCCAGGAGTCTGTAGTTTTTATTTTATTTCTTAGCAGCTTTTAACGAGCACCGAAAAAGTCTCATGCCCAAATCTGATGAAACCAAGGCACAATCTAGGAGCTCAACTTTTACTTGCAATAGGCTTTAGACAATTCAACTGTCTCCTTCCGTGCATTCATTTCTGAATAGGAATAATAACAGGCATCCTCAATTATAGCACTGTTTCCTCAGTCATTAAATATTTATTAAGCTTCAACATATATGACACAAAGTTGGAAATGTATACCACACCAGACAGATACTGCCCCTAACTTTAGAGTTTTAATGTAAAAGATAAGTGGAGTGTGAACATGTGAGTGAGGTTACACGTATGAAAATTTCTTGTGTGTGATAAAGAAAAAAATGTGTGTGAAGGGGTGGGTGTGTGCTGAAGGAAAAAGCTAAAGGTAAGAATGGCACAGAAACATATGAGGGAATGCTCAACATCTTGGGCCATAAAGGAAATGCAAATCAAAACAACTCAGATTCCAGCTCACTCCAGTTAGATTGGCTAACATCATGAACTTGAATAAGAAATGCTGGCAGGGATGTGAGAAAAAAAGGAATCCTATTACACTGTTGGTGGGAATGTAAACTATTGTAACCACTAGGAACAGCAGTCTGGAGGTTCTTCAAAAAATGAAACAGATCTTCTCTATCACCCAGCCACACCACTCTGGGTATCTACCTAGAACATCAGTATATTGAATATCAGAATATCAGTATACCTAGAACAAGCCAGTATATTGTAAAGACAACTGCACATCCCTGTTCATTGCCACACTATTCACAATAGCCAAGTTATGGAAACAGCCCAAATGCTCTACAATAAATAAGTGGATCTAAAAAAAATGTGGTACCTATGCACAATGGAATTTCACACAGCCATTAGAAAGAATAATATTATGTAATTTGCAAGCAAGTGGATCAACTTACAACAAATCATATTGTGTTGTAAGCCAAGTTCAGAGAGACAAATGGCACATTTTTTTGTCACCTGCTGAAGCTAGATCTAAAAATATAGTAAGACATAAAATCATGCAAGACTAGGCGTTCACACACAGTGAGACTTAGGGGAGGAACACTAAGGTGCAATATGCCTATATGCCTCCAATCATATACACTATTTATCAAAATGTACTCTAAGAAATGGAAGCAGGAGTTTTTTTTAATTTTCTTGTTTTCTTTTTTTGTCTTGTTTGTTCATTAATCTGTCTTTGGACAGGTAATGCAGGGCACAGAAATGAAGGTACAAAGGAACAAAGAGGAAATAAATGCACAGTAGTGATGACTCACTAGACACTATACTGAGAATAAAACTTTTGGGTGAAGATGGGAGGGAAAATGGGAGAAAGCAAGGGGATGAGTGATATTATCCAAAAATAAATGTATTCATTACTTGACTTATATAAATGTTACCTCCCTGTACATCATTTTTATAACAGCAATTTTAAAAACTTTTTCTAAAAGAAATAGAAAAAAAAAGCTGGAACTAGATCCCATTTGCCTTGATTTTAGGTTACCTTTAGTCATGAATAAATAAAATACAATTGAATTTCAAAACTATTGGATTTCATACTAAGGGCTAGACATATTCTGCTTTTCTATTTGTACAAAGGACATCCACTAGCATATATGCCCAGGAATATTTGCACAGGTGATACACAAGATGACCCCCACAGGAGAATCAAGAGGAGATTAACATTGACAACACCCATGAGATTCTCATTTGTTGAGAATAATTTTACTACCTAAGTGCATAGCACTAGTATCGCCTTTGTTCTCTATGGTAGAAGTCAATGGGAGACTCAATTACAATAGTTATTTCTACTTAGAAAATACTTTCTCTGAAAAGAAGAATACACTTAGGTAACTTACAGGGTGCAGGATGGAATTTATACTATGTTAATATGCTCCAGCTATGAATCCTCGGGGTTTCCTATTGACTTTCTGTCAGTTTATATGATGAAGTGGCAATCAATTATGTGAGCTCCTTTATAATTTTTTAAGTGAACAATAGCTGTGAGTATTCATCTGAGCCCTAACTGTGTCTCTCTTGTTTGCTAAATCTAGGCTTTTCATCTTCCTGAAAGATGAAAGTCTACCATTTTAGCCTCAATGCTCCATAATATATGTGTTAAACTCACCACTCCTCATTATTTATTAATGTCAAGTTATTACACTTCATTGGATGATGGGGACTGAAGCCACACAGTGACAGATGCTCCAACGGATCAGCTTATATAATGAGAAGTTGGGTCAAAGCTGTCGAAAAGGGTGTTTTTTTAAAAAACATACTGACTTCAAAGAAATGAGTTGTGGCATCTGCAACATTTACGGAATCGTGCCAGTGGAGGCGAGCAGTCTGCAGACGGCAGCTCAAGACATGCGATGATTGGAGCTTGTGGCGCAGGGACTGGAACAACATCTGGACTGCAGCATGCGAGCCAGGACATTTTAAAAGAGCTCCTGTGGTGCCTCAAACTTTGATTTTACAGAGCTGTGGGGAAAGAAACAGGCTGCACTGGAGAGCTCATGTGTTTTGGCTCACATCTTTTGTCCTCAGTCACTGTGGAGGGCCCCACTCAGTGGGAGAAGCAGAGGGACACCAAGCACAGTCATTCTCTGTCCCCTGCTAGCTCTGTGGGGCTGTGCTGGGGTCTTGGCAGGCAATCCCTGGGAGGAAGGAGTGTTGAATCAGAAATGGGCCTCACCAATCTGTGAAAATTACAATGTAATTTTCTCAGTAAGAAACTTTCAAGGGATATGGGGTTCTGTTGTTGTTGGGGTTGGGGGGCATTGCACCAGTACTGGGGCTGGAGGGGTGCTTGCTCTCTCATGGTTTTATCTTCACTCAAGAGATAAGAGTCTCATGGATTTTTCTGCCCAACTATGGCCTAGAAATTATGAATTTTTATTGCTAGGTTGGAGATGTGGTCCAAGTGGTAGATCACCTGCCTAGCAAATATTTGAGGTACTACAGTTAAAACCTAGTATTGCAAAGAAGGAAGGAAAGAAAGAGAAAGAGGAAGGAAGGAAGGAAGGAAGGAAGGAAGGAAGGAAGGAAGGAAGGAAGGAAGGAAGGAAGGAAGGAAGGAAGGACGGAAGGAAGAGAGCCAGTTGCTGGTGGCTCACACTTGTAATCCTAGCTACTCAGGAGGCTGAGACCTGTGGTTCAAGTGGTAAAGCTCTAGCCTTGAGCTGTAGAGCTTAGGAACAGTGCCCAGGTCCAGAGTTCAAGCTCTATGACTGACAAAAAAAGACAGAGAGGAAGAATAAAGAAAAGGAAGGAAGGAAGGAAGGAAGGAAGGAAGGAAGGAAGGAAGGAAGGAAGGAAGGAAGGAAGGAAGGAAAGAAAGGAAGGAGGGAGGAAGGAAGGGAGGGAGGGAGGGCAGGGAGGGAAGGGAGGGAAGGAAGGGAAGGGAGGGAGGGATGGAAGGAAAGAAAGAAGGAGGAAGGAAGGAAGGGATGAATGGAGGGAGAGAGGGAGGAAGGGAGGGAAGGAGGGAGAGAAGGAAAGAAGGAAAGAGAGAAAGATATCCATTGTTGAATATCCTTGTATCCATTCTCAGCATCATGCTGTGATGGACTGTAAGATGGTATGCAAAAACATTTATTCACTATTTCCTTTCTAGAATATTTTCTTGAATACATATATTGTGGAGCTATTGTGTATATGTTTATAATAGAAGTACTCTCGGAGAGAGGAAAAGCGTCATGAGCATCGCATACTTATTGGATACTATGAAACCCTAAAGTTCCATGCCCTGGTGTAGGTGTGGGCAGCAGAGATCTTGGGTGCAGAACTTGACTATTCATCTTACAGGCTATGTGATCTTGGACACATCACTGAATCTCTCTCTGTTACTTAGTGCCTACATACACAAGATGGGATGCAAACAATAGGACCTGTGACAGCGGCCTGTTATTAAAAACAACAAATATAATAGTGCATATGGTGAATTCAGAAGTTTACACATAAAAAGTTTTTTATATGCTTTTAAATCTTTCTCTCCTTCCCCCTCTCAAATGAAAAGTGATTATTTCAGAACTGAAGTCATGAGATGTGAAAAGCCAAATCCTTCCCTTCATTTCTCCACCCTTCTGTCTTCCATCCGCACTTGGCCAAACTCTGTCCTGAATTTTCTGATGCCTGACTTCCTCCAAATTTTGGTGTGTGTTTTAATCAATTAAAACTATTTCCTCCTTTCTATATTCTATAAACTATAAATTTGGATAGTTTTGCCAAAAAAATAATTAGCTCAACTCAACAGCCCATGGCAGAAGTTGCGGTGTAGCTCAAGTGGTAGAACAGCAGACTTTAGAGAAAAGGCCAAGCAAGAGGACTAGACCTTGACTTCAAGTCCTATTATTGGCACAAAAAAAACAATTTATGGCACATGTTAATTCAGAAAAGGGAAAAAAAAGCCCTGGTTTCTGAACAGAAGTCCCTAAGTAGAGGAGAAGCCTGTGGTGGGGGAAGACTGACTGTTTAAATTTTCGATGACACCTGCTAAAATTTATACACTTAATAAAGTGGGCTTTGATGAATCAGATACACTGTGCTAGAGTCCATGCTAAGTGACTATGTGCTCTTGCCCTCTCTCTGACTCCCACACCTACTTCCCAAGGTGACAGTGGCACACATGTAAGTCAATTCTCAGGCTTGGATCATATCGAAGAAGTAGTATAAAGAAGAACAGGCCTACAGCAATAAGAAGGAGGCAAGAGGGTAACCTCCTAGCTCTTTGCTTTTCTTCAGCTTAACAGTCAGAAAGTATCTACTCTTCCATTCCAGTAGAAAACAAATGAGCCCACAGCAAACCCCAGGCTATTTATTCAGCAAAACAGACTTCTCCATAAAGACCAATTCCAAAGAAATCAGGGAGAAAAATACTGATTTTCATAATGACAACAGCTAGAGACTTCTATATGCCTCAAAAAAAGGAAGCCAAATATGCCTGCAAGAGCAAAGTGAACTTTAAACATACTTTAACATGATCACAATCTTTGTAAGAAATAAAATCTGATTCTATCTCTAAAAGTGACAGTCATCATGGTAGACCTTTTCATGTTCACATGTTTTAAGAACTGAAGAATCACCCCAATGTAGAAGCCCATAAATGAGTCACTTTGGAAACAGCACAGTTTTCTTTTCTTTTTATAAACTCTACAACAGCAGAAACAAATCATAGCCTTGAGAAGCCATAGTGATAATTCTTCTTATCCAACCTATTTTCACTTCAGGATGAAAGATAGTATGGGGCCCAGTGGTTTTTTTCTTGGAGTTTATGGTGGGTCAGCTAACCAGACAAGCTCAGCCTCCTCTTTGATATCTTCTTTTATCCCCCTTATCTAAACCAGCCTAACTTCAATTTTTATTGGATTTCCATTACTTCAATGTTCCTCATGGAATCTCAATTCCTGTCATTGTTACAGCTTATGGTAGTTTAGTACTTTGAACATCATTAATTATATCAAATTGCATCACACAGTCAGGCAAACTTCCATCCAAAGTTGCTATCTTGCCTGTCAGCCTAGAAGCATTGGCATGGTTCCCTCTGAGAGCCTGGATCATATCTAAATCCATGTGGCAGCAGGAAAAAAAAACCCAATCAGGACATGTGGAGAAGACTCAAAGCTCCATGCTTTAGAAATCAAGTAATAAAGAACCAACCATCAGGGTTGGGAATATCGCCTAGTGGTAAAGTGCTCGCCTCATATACATGAAGCCCTGGGTTCAATTTCTCAGCCCCACATATATAGAAAAAGACAGAATGGCACTATGGCTCAAGTGGTAGAGTGCTAGCCTTAACTAAAAAGAAGCCAGGGACAGTGCTCAGGCCCTGAGTTCAAGCCCCAGGAGTGGCAAAAAAAAAAAAGAACCAACTATCGCTGGGCAGCCTACAGGTTCCCATTTTTTGGAAAATTCCCTGTTGCCACACCACCTACCCAGCACTGTCCCTTCCATACGTCTATTACTTGCTAATTAAATGCCAAACTCAATGCCTTTTTATTTTCTTACACACATGTAACTCTTGCTTATTAGGTACACAGCAGATACTTATTATAAACCAAAAATAATTTACATGAATAGCAAAAAAGTAAAATAGGTTCTCTTAAGGAATGGGTTTATTTATGTACATGAAAATAAAAAAGAAAACTGAGATTGTTTTAGAAGGGAGAATGATAGAGAAGAGTTTGGATACACTGATCTGGATACACTGATGCATTGTATACATATGTGAAAATATAAAGGTGAAATCTTCCTTGTAAAAATTGAGAAATCTGTTTTGAACCCTGTGGCTCACACATGTAATCCTAGATACTCAAGAGGCTGAGATCTGAGGATCATGGTTCAAAGCCTGGGCAAGAAAATCCCTAAGAGTCGTATCTCCAATAAATTACATCCCCCTCCCCCCCAAATACCAACCAGAAGTGGAGCTGTGGTTCAAGTGGTAGAGAAATGGCCTTGAGCAAATCAAGCTCAGGGACAGTACCCAGGCCCTGAGTTCAAGCCCCAGGACTAGCAAAATAAAAAATCTTTTTTTAGAACCTTATGCATTGAGGGAGGGACAAAGAGAGTGATGGGAGGGATTTTTATTGAAATACAATATAAACATATATGGAGATGTGAGAATGAAGTGGTCCCTTGAGCAACTAATGTAACCTAATCATTTAAAACAAAACATAAGCACAGAAAATCTGAAAAAAATCCAAAACTGACTGTGGTGATAGCTTTACATATCTGTGAATACACTATAAACTGCTGACCTTATACAATATGAATAGGTACATTGTATTCCTTGTGTAGTATGTCACAATAAAACGTTTTCAAATGAAAAAAAAATCAGAAAATAAAACAGATTTTCATGGAATATGAAAAGAAGTATCTTTCCATTGATGATCATTTAAATTTAAAAACAAAAGCAATTAAACTATTTTTCTATTTAACATAACTTTACCATTTTGAAAAGGCTGCTTTGAAAATTTATTATCCAAACTTAAGTGTGTCTATAAGTACAAAAGTGATATTGCACTCCCCTCAAGACTTAACACGAATAAACAAAGTACATAAAATACCTTGTTAATAAGTTTTACATTAGTTACATGTTAAAATAATGTTAAAGATCCACTGGATTAAATGTTGTTAAAAGTTAATTTTACCTATTTATCAATGAAGCCACTTAAACATGTGGCTCCTGTTATAGCTCTACCGATCAGTGATCCTCTAGAAAGAGTATTACAAGAACTTAAACAATATTTTCAATATTGAAATACAGTGCGTAAGAAAATGAGAAAATACTTATCTAGCACAGCTGACTATGAAAAAAAATCTTTCCTGGGATTGACAATGCACTTATAATTCTCCATAGGTTCAATTTTCCATTTCATGTTCTTAATCAAATTTGACCTTGGGAAATGATACACTCGCAGCTTACTGGCAATGAGATGGGTGTTAATGCTCACTATTCAGTATCAATACTCAGTATCTGAACAAGATATCTGTTCATTTTCTCATCAGAATGCTTGAAATGGCATAGTACTAATAGTATTAATACTATAATAGTACTAATAAATGGCATATAACTAATAGCATTAAATGTCCCCCTCTGTAGTATTTGGAGGGGAAGGTGCTTAAACAGATGGACAGATTACAGAAAAAATTTATGTCAAAATGGTTCTTTAAAGTGGGACCATAGATCAAAGTTCACCACTGCCAAATATACAACTTGAGAACAAACTCAAGTGCTGCTATTAATCATGGTTTCTAGGGTTCTGGTGACACAGATTAAACTGCTGTGAAAAATACTGCTGTGCATCAGGCTCTCACAACTGTCATCAACACTTCTGCCAAGTGTCCATGCATCAGGAGAAAAGCTGCTGAGCATTTGCTGAGGGGCCTCTCACTGGGCTTAGTGAAAACTCTGGACAACAGTTTCAAGTTCATGACAGCACCTCAAAGCTCTCTGCAAGCCCCTTGCTTTCTTAGGTAAGAAAAATCTCAAAAAATTTGAGAAGTAGAATGTGGGGGCAAGTCAGATGATTGCAAGTACCACATTAAATTTTATCTACATTTAACTTACAGATAGGACTTCCCATAAGTGTTCTGCAAATTTTTTAATAATTTGTAATGTATCATATTCCAAGAGCATGCAGCAATGTGATTTTATTTTAATAGCCTTTCAAACAGAAATGCATCTTAGTTGATGACATCTCATGAATAGCATAGAGCAGAGAGAACCAAGACAGGACAGATAGCAGTGAGACCCGACAGACAGCACCAGAACAGGACAGACAGAAGGGGGATGGGGCAGATAGAATAGAAGAGACAGTGCGCTGTTCCATTTTTAACTTGAGTTCTTTATCCACTGTTAGAATACGAATTGACTCTAACTGCCAAATAAAAATGTCTTTTAGAAGACTACATGAAGACAAAACATTGCAACAAAGGCTAGCTATTGTACACACCAAAAGAAAGGGGAGGATGGGCCATACAATTGTTATCAGTCAAGCAAATAGTGACCATTGAAGGAATGTCATTCCACATTTGCTTACCAAGCAACCACTAAGACTTTATGAAAATAAGTGAGAAGAAGCCATGCAAGAAACGTTCTTTCTTAATAAAGCAAATATATTTGACCTTCAGAAAACAGGGACTTGGGAAAGTATTGCTATTTATATTATGTTAGGGGTGGCAGTATACATATCCAGGACTCAGTGAGCCTTTTTTCAACTATACTCCTCACCCAACCCAAGGGCATGCTCTCATCACACTGTCAATGTTCTTTCTTTGGAGAGCACTTACACTGCAGTAATTTCATATTTAGGTTTAGGGAAATTATATTCCTTATTCACCAACTGTTTCCATTATCTAGAATCAGGTCTAATTCATAACTGATTCTCAATAACTATGTTAAGTATTGGAAGAATGGCAGGAAAACTTATATAATTTATTTTCTGAAATCTATGAAGAATTTTAAGTCTCTATTACTAAGATTGATAGGTATAGCACTATGAAATTAATAACATGTATTGGACATTTGTATTGGCTTGGAATGTGTATCACAAAAATTGACCTTTAAATTACATTTAAGTGTATTTTTCTATGGAATTTAAATAGAGTCAATGTTGATGTGCATTCCCCACCACCATCTATCTCCAACTCTTTCACCAAAGCTCAGGAAACACGTACTCCCCATTTCCCAGCCTCTGGAAGCCATTACTCCACTTTCTGTCTCTATGAATTTGGCTACTCCAGGTACCCCATGAAAGTACACTCATACGATATTTGTCCTTTTGTATCTGACTGATTTCACTTAGCAGAATGTTCTCCAGTTTCACCCATGTTGTAACATAGACCAGAGTCTTCATCATTTTTAAGGCTGACTATATTCTTTTGCATATACAACACTTTGATTACCTATTCTTCCCTTGAAAGATGTACTTGTAGTCCTTCCATTTTCTGGTTACTTAGAATAATGCTTCCATGAATGTGGTGTACAAATATCTGTTTGAGACCTCCTTTTAGTTCTTCTAGGTATATACTCAGAAATGGAATTGCTGAATCCTATGGTGCTTCCATTTTTCATTTTTTTCAAGAAATCACCATGTTGTTTTCCACAGTGGTTACACCATTTAGCATACCCAACAGCAATGTACAATGGTTTCAGCATCACTAAATCCTCATCAATGCTTTTACTTCAAAAAGATATGGTATGCATGTTAATGGGTGTAAAGTCATTCTGACTTTGATTAGAAATTCCTAAACTAATCCTGTCGAGTATCATGCATATGCTTTACTAGTCATGTGCATATCTTCTTGGGAGAATACATTCAAATTCCTTCCGCATTTATATTAAGATTGCTCATTTTGGGTTCTTTATGTGTTCTAGATATTAATCCCATCATAGATACATACTTTGTAAATATATTCTCCCATTCTATGAGTTGTCTCTTCCTCAATTATTAATATTCATAGATGTACATAAGATTTTTTGCTTTGATGAAGTTCAATTTATCTTTTTGTGTAACATGATGTTTTCTAGCATTGAGATTACTGTGAAAACAATTCTAGAGTCAGGTGGACTTTAATTCACACTGGTTTTTGCTTCTTTACAGCTGAGTAGTACTGGATAGTTTAGTTCTTTACTTTCTCTCATTTATTTATTTATAAAGTTGAACCTAATAATATAGTATCTGTTAATTAAAATATGTAAAGGAGCTTTGAAACGATAGTATATGTTGTGGTATTGATCAATAATGACAATCATAAAATTTACATTTCAAGCTGTAGGATATTTCTTTGAGCCAGTTTATCTGTAAGATCCTTGCACTTTGAATGAAGTAGATTTGACCTTTAGGAGTTTATATTATTGTTCCCTTAAGCTTTTACTATGACAACATAGTTTCACAGAGAACTGGAAAAAAACTAATTTTCTCTGAAGACCTCACTATGAGAATTTTGAGGGTTTTGACACATATCTCCAGGAAAACCAACTTCATAGGCTAGCAATTTCATTCCTCCCCTTTCAATTTGCACAGAAAATTCAGTATCATCGAGACTTCCCACTGATCTGAACTCCTCAAGAGCCCACTCATGGGAGGATAATGTTCACTGGAAGCAGGTGGCAAGAGGAAAAAATGTTGTGTTGAAGGATCTGTTGTAATGATTGTTACTGTCAACCAATTGCTGTCTCTGACATAAACTTCACCCTAAGAGGACCTGGCAGCTGGGTCAACAGGCATCCACCTGGTTTTTCTCAGATTTTCTCTCATATGTCTTGCATCTCTACCAAAACAGAAAAGAAATCTGCAAGGAGTATTTTCTTTTTCCTTTTCTTTACTTTTTCTCTTCTTTCTTCTTTATCAGAATTATTTTCCTAATGATTATTATTGCTCTAGTTTCCTCTTTTACATGTTGCCAGACACCATGTAGTCCTTTATCAAATGGCCTCTCTTTTCACAGCTCGCTCTTTCTTATTTATTTATTTATTTATTTATTTATTTATTTATTCTAAAGGTGATATACAGAGGGGGTACAGTTACAAAGGTCAGGTAATGAGTACATTTCTTCTTTAACAGTGTCACCTCTTCTCTCATTTATTCCCAGTCTTTTCCCTCGTGACAGCCTTCCCCCAGAAGTTATATAGTTCATTTTCAACGTACTGTATAGTATCACTGCTACATTTGTTCACCCTTTCCCTCCATTTCTGTGCCTCCTTACCCTCCCCACCCCAACAGATAAACTTACATACAAGAAAAAAGGTACACATATCAAAAACAATGATGAAGAAGAAAAAAAAACCCCAAAAATCAAATTAACAAAATCTCTTGCTTCCATTTCTTGGAGTTCATTTCAATAAACGTCACTTTATATGATTATATGTGCATAGCTATTGAGCCTTTGTTATCTTCTAAGAATATCCTCCTTTGGTCTCACTGTGTGTTTACATATCTGTTTCATTTTTAAGATCCAAGTATAATTTTTTGCTTTTTACTATCCATTGTGTCTACTTGTAGATTTATAGGCATTTTATAATTACCACAAATGAAGGTAACCATGCAACCTATGTTTATTTGGGTATGGCTTACTTTAATTAATATAATTTTTTCCATGTTTTTCTATTTTTTTACAAATGGTGCAATATCATTCTTTCTTGTGGAAGTACAAAATTGCACTGTGTATATATAACACATTTTCTTGACCCATTCATCCACTGGGGGGCATTTGTGTTGATTCCTTAGCTTGACTTTGGTAACCTGCTGTGCTGAACCTGGTTGTGCTGGTAGCTTTAGTGTGGATATGTTTGTGATCTATTGGATAACTGCCCATGAGTGGAAGTGTTCACAGATCTTCTAGATCCATTCTGTCTATCATATAATCATAGTCATAACCTCTTCTTTAACATTTTCCACATGTAACCAGATGGTCTTCTGATGTGGCTTTGAACTGCCCCCAAATAAACACCTGTTCTTAGTCATCACATATCCAGCCACAGAATCTGACACACAGGAGTTGTTCAAATAGTGGTATGAAAGACAAGAAGAATGACTGAACTGTGAGCAGCTAAGCAAGTGGGTGTGTCAAGGCACTGAGAGGTCATTTTCAATGTCCTCTAACCTAACCCCTGACATTACAACAGATGCATTACATACAAGAAAAATATAAACACAAAGGTAAAAAAAGTAAAGTAATCTAGAGAGACAACTGATACCTGAAATCAAAGCTACAGTTCAAAGCTACACTGTGGAACTTTGGAAGGTCTCTTGCTTTTTCTGTACCTCCTTCTCCTCTCAATCTATGCCAGTTTTATCTCCAACCTCTTAGGTGACTTTTATCACTAGAATCCAAGGGTAAACAAACAAGATGATTCCTACATGTTTCTGAGAAAAAGAACAATACATGTCCAATATACAAGTGCTTTATTGGTCTTAGCTTCTCACCCCGACATAATGCCAGGGGCCAAGTCAGTAGCTATTCACATAGTGTATCTCCAAACAAGGAATTTCTCCAAAGCTTTTTGGATTACCATCAAGAAAGGAAAGTGAAAATTACCTGAAATAGTTCTCCTAACCCGTGGAGGACTAGAGAGATCTGTAAGTACTTTTTTAAAGCTTTATTATTCTAGAGAGCAATGCTTTTTTCTAGATGAAATGATATTTATTGCAGTGTCAACTCTCTTACCCAATACGTTAGAGTTGAGAGTATTGGTAACCTAATACAACAATCCTTCTGAGTCCCTGGCCTCTAACCACTAGGCTGTAACATATGCATCTCTTAGACACCTGAGCTTCTCTATCACTATCTCACTGTAGTCAACAACACATCTGTGGCTAGTGGGGTGTCCTAGGATAGAAAAAGACTCACTGTCCTTATGTTGTTCTAAACTAGACTGTAGAAGGTACTGGCAACAGAAATAGTCAACTCCTCAAACTACACTTAGTGCACTAAAGCTTCAAATTACTTGTGATAATTTCTTCTTTGAAGAATAGTTTCCCCTTTGGATTCACAACACATTCTGATACCTTTGGACCATGTTGATGATCAAATAGCCCCAATCTGCAGATGAGTATCTTCTATAGAAACCAGTCCCAGCTCTCTGTTCTTTTTTTGGGGGGGGTATTTTTTTTCTTATTTATTGTCGAAGTGATGTACAGAGAGGTTACAGTTTCATACGTTAGGCCTTGGGTACATTTCTTGTACTGTTTGTTCTACACAGGAGAAAAAACAAAGGAAGAAAAGGAAAAATCTTCCCCTTTCCTTTTTTTGCAAGAAAATGACAAAAATTCTTCACCAAGGGAAACCTCCCAAATCTGAGGTTTCATTCTAGGACTACAAATTTCATTTACTTATTTATCCAGCCACACATTTATGCATGCATTCTCTCCTCTATTACTCACAATTTATCTTTGCCAGGTACTGAGGCAAAGATAAATGAGATCCAGCTACCTATGATAGGTAGTCTGACAGTGTTACAGGAAAAGCATACAGAAAAATATACAGAGGATTGTGACAACCCCTTAGAGAAAGAATTTTTTATCTCCTGGTGAAAGGTTGATGGTAGAAACAAATGTTGGAAAGGAAGTCCTTGAGTAAGTCTTTGAAATTGAGAGTGTAGGTAGGGAAGGACAATGAAGACTGGGACAAGTATGTGGAGAGTGTACACTGTCACCATGGAACAGTGAGGAATGGAAATCTGAGAAATGCATATTTTTGCCTCCCCTTTTACTGTCTTAGAGATATGAGCTGCTACCTTTTTATCATGCTTAAATTTATCTCCATAACTATTGTATCTTAATATTTGGAGTATTTTAGCCACCAACTCTATCCTCAAGTCTAAGAATTACAATGTGAAATATAAGATCCTAGATTATGTATGAAGTGACGAAGTGAATATTGCACACAATTTGTTGCCACCGTTTGTGAAGATCAAGAGGTATAATGTGAATTTTATTGTAATCATTTGTGTGTTACATATGATCGTTTTCACATAGAAAGCAAATTTTAAGAGTTTTCTATCAATATGCTATGGAAATTTAGCCATTTAAGTAGCCATATGAATTGACCTTATTTTACTGCTTTTACTTTAACAAATACTACCCATAGTATGCTTTCTTATTTTCCTGCTTGTTATTGATTTGAAAGCTATTTAATTAAATATAAGTCAATCAACTGGTTTATTGTATTTTAAATATAAGTTGTACCTAGTCTTTGCCCACTCTTGTCTTAAGTTGTACTCTTCTAAATAAAATAGAAAATCTGAAAGTTAAAAAAAAAAGAAACCTTGCAAATGTTGGCCTATGGGGACTATCAAGGAACCTGCTGCTGAATTTTCTGAGTATCTTTTTCAAAGCTCCTAGGGAAGGTCCAAAGTGCCACCTCCACTGCAAGCAACTCTTACTGCCCTCTCTTACTTAATCTCAAACAATATTTCAGTTTCTCTGTGTGTGTCTGTGTGTCTGGGTGTATGTTTGTGTGCTAGTAGTTCCAGAGCTTAAACTCAGGGCCTGGGCACTGTCCCTGAGCTTCTTTACTCAAAGCTAGTACTCCACCACTTAAGCTACATCTCCACGTTGGAAGTTAATTGGAGATAAGTGTCTCACAGACTTTTCTGCCCAGGCTGACTTGGAACTGGAATTCTCAGACCCCAGCCTCCTCAGCAGCTAGTATTCTAGGCTTGAGCTATTATTGCCCTATGGCTTTAGGTTCCTTCCTTCCTTCTTTCCTTCTTTCCTTCCTTCCTTCTTTACTTCTTTCCTTCCTTCATTCCTTCCTTCTTTACTTCTTTCCTTCCTTTCTTCCTTCTTTCCTTCCTTCCTTTCTCCCTCCCTCCCTCCCTCTCTCCCTTCCTTTTCCCTCCTTTCTCCCTTTCTCTCTCTTTCTTTCTTCTTCCTTCTTTCTGTTTTCCTTGTTTTTTTCTATATCTTCAAGATAAAACTGAGTATGTAGCAAACATTCATAGAATTTCTGTCTTCTTTTCTATATACTAGGATTATCGAACTGAGAAAAACAAAATGAACAGAAGCTTTGAAGGGTCTGCAATTACATTTACTGATTGCAAGCCTGAGAGCATTGTCACATTCCTGGCAAAAATGCCTTTAAAACTCTTTATTGATGCAAAATGAGAGCTTCTATTTGATTTGAAAAACAGGTGGTTCAACTAATTTTATCTTGAAATTCAATTAAGTAAATTAAAAAAAGGAAAGCCACTGAATACTTCTAGAATACAGTTTCAAATGTAAAAGTTGAAAAATGTATCGTGTATTAAATAATTCACAATTCTGATTAGATCATTTTTCCCTCATAAAAAATGAATGCAAATCTCTGCAATCCATTTCACCAAATACATTTTAAGAAAAATATATTGAAGTTTTCTAAGGTTCTAAACAAGCAATGTCTTCCTTACCTGAAAATATTAGACAGATAACTTATTACAGTTCTATAAACAGCCATGAAAAAAAGGAATGCTGTCAATTCAATGAATGAACAGTGCTAGTATTTCCAAAGAAAAACAAAGCAAACTTGGAGTGAAGGCAATAATGCATCCCTCTTGTCCCTTGGCAGGCGAACAGTTTGCATTGATCAGCTGGGATGCATCACATAGAGCTGAGAGACTGCACCTGTGTCCATGCTCGCTGTGACCGATTGTTCTGTGACTCTTCAGCAATTCACTTCTCCACGGCATTTGTAGATATCAACAATGTTGTTTACTTCTGAACCTCCAATGTCTAGTCTAAAATAATACCAAGCAAAACAGTGAATCTTTAACTGAGTAAACGAATACTGAAGGTGCCAAGCATTTTCCATAGGTTTTCAATGGTTCAAAGATCTCCAGTGATTTAGGTTCCTTTCATCTTCCTTGACAAATACTAAAGGGACATTACAGATGTATTAAGAAAAGGGGGTAATTTATCAAGTATTATCAAATTGATATACCCTAAAAGTACTCTGTTACTGCTACTATGATTACGAATATGAAATGGTAGATTAAATGACTTCAAAAATCTCAGTCTTGCTGGGAATATGGCTTAGTGGTAGAGTGCTTGCCTAGCATACATAATGGCCTGGGTTCGATTCCTCAATACCACATAAACAGAAAAAGCCGGAAGTGGCACTGTTGCTCAAGAGGTAGAGTGCTATCCTTGAGCAAAAATGAAGCCAGGGACAGTGCTCAGATCCTGAGTCCAAGCCCCAGGACTGGCTATATATCAGTCTATGAATATATTTATCAGTCTTCACATCAATAGCACCAGAAACTAAAGGGAAAAATAAATAGGACTTACAAAAATGAAAACTGTTTTTTTACTACAAAGCACATCTTCAAGTATGCTGACCCAGGCTGGTGATTAATGCCTGCCATGCACACTACTTGGGAGCTGGAGATCAGGAGAACTGTGGGTTGAGGCCAGCCTAGGCAAAAAATTTGCAAGATCCCATCTCAGCAAATAAACAATGTATAGTGGTTTATGCTTCTGGTCCCAGCTAGGAAGAAGGCATAAGTATGTAGAAGGACTGTGGTCTGAGGCTGACTCCAGGCCAAAAGTATGAAACCTATCTGAAAAATAAAATTTAAAAAATGGTAAGAGGAGAGGGTAAGAGAACGGCTCAGGTAGCAGAGTATATGAGGCCCTGATTTAAACTCCAATACTAACAAATAAATAAGGAAAAGAAATTTCAAATCCCACAAAATGTGAGAAAATATGTCTCTGGTAAGAGACAGATATCTAAAATATACTTTTAAAATTCTTACACCTCAATAATACAAAAATAATCCATTTAAAAGGTAAAGTATATGAATATATGAATAGATATTTCCCCAAAGAAAGTATACAAATAACCAAAAAAGCAAGGAATTCGTGACGTATCATTAGTCACTGGGGAAATGCAAATCACAATAAAAAAGACTGATAAAAACTACTGCTGCTGAGGACGTGGGCAAAACTGGGGCCTTTGATTGCTGGTAAGCCAGGGTGCAACTACTTTGGAAGACAGGAAAGATTACCTTGGCATCTACCATTCTAACGAGAGAAAGAGAGACAGACAGACAGACAGAGACACAGAGGAAAACATATTCCTAACTGGTGTAAAAATGTGTATATCAGCATCATTCACAATAGTTATAAACTGAAAACAATTCCAATGTCTAACAGATGATGGAGAGATATATAATTATGGCATTTCCATGTAATGGATGTAGTCAGCATTAAAAACAAAATATCAATCCATTAAAAACGCATATTGCTGGGCACTGGTAGCTCACACCTATAATTCTAGTTACTCAGGAGGTTGAGATCTGAATATCGTGGTTTGAAGCCAACTTAGGGAAGGAAAGTCTGTGAGACTCTTTTTGCCAATAAACTACTCAGAAAAAGCCAGATGTGGCAGTAAAGTGCAAGCCTTGAGAAAAAGAATCTCAGGGACAATCCTCAAGCCTTGAGTTCAAGTTTGAGGACAAGCACACAAATACAAGCATATATACATACATACATACATACATACATACATACATACATACATACATATATGTTAGCAAACTCTGAAAACATCATGCCAAGTGAAAGAAACCAGTCAACATAGACTGCATATTATGTGAACCCAGTCCTGTGATATTTCCAGAACAGAGAAATATAGAGAGATAAAAAGTATAGTCATAATTACTGGAATGGGGGGGGGGTAAAAGAGTAGTGGTGGAAAATGGGGGAATATTAGGTGATACAAAGCAATGGTTGCCTAACTCTATATTAAAAGCTCTTAAATTGTTCACTTTCAACAGGCTGAATTGTAGTCAAGTGTGGTAGCTCACATCTGGAATAACTATTTTGGAGGCTAAGATGGAACGGATGATGTTTTGAGAACAGTGTAGGAAGTTTATGATGCCCCCCCATCTCAACCAGCAATGGTCTGCACTTATCACACCTGCTGTGTGATAGTGTGGGATCAGAGCCCATATTCCAGGCCAATCCAGACCAAAAAAAAAAAGTTCATAAGACTGCACGTCTACAGAAAACTATGGCATACATATCTCATTTCAGCTATGGCAAGATTTATACATATAAGGATCACAATCCGTGCCTTCTAAAGCAAAACCAAAAAGGAAGTGAGACTCTATCTCAAAAACAAACCAGAGGAAAAAGGCTTGGAGGCACGGTTCAAGCAGCAGAGCACTTGCCTAGCAAGTTGCAGAGTGTTAAAGTCAAACCCAGACCAATAAAAAAAAAGTAGATGAATTATAGGTTATGTCATGTAGAAAAAAATATTGTCATTTTTTCTAGTGACCAGAATAATGTTTCAAAACATAGATACAGAATGTCTGTGTTGAACTAACCTTGTATAAACTCAGTGGATTGCATAATAACTGTTTCATATTATGTTACTTGAATTTCAGAAGGAAAAAAAAACTTTCCAAAAGGTGAATTCAAAAAGTTTCCTCAAGAATTTAAACATATTTTGAATGTACATGGAATACTCTCAAGGTATTTTACTAGACTGTATGCTTATTCCATAATGGTAATTAATGTCATGCTACTAAAATCATCATAAAAATACATTCATATCTTTTTATGCACACTATACAGTAGCAAATGCAGTATGATGTCTAAATTCTTTTTTGTGTTTGTGTCTTTACTGGAGCTTGAATTCAGGGCCTGGGCACTGTCTTTTAATGTTTTTCACTCACATATGGTGCCCTACCACTTGAGCCACAGCTGCACTCCTGGCTTTTTGCTGGTTAACTGAAAATAAGAGTATCATAGTCTTTTCTTCACAGGCTGACTTTGAATCAAACTTAATCCTCAGCCTTCTGAGTAACTAGGATTATAGGGGTGAGCCACCAACACCCAGCAAAGTATAATTTCTTACAAATAAGAAAATCCTAAATTTGTCCTACATATTACAACTTAGTAAAACACAATTTCACTGAAAAGATACATTCTAATTAACATGTTGTAAATTACCCTGATATTGTTATGTTCTTAGTGGAAATAAAGGTATACATCCCAAAATACATACATTTGAAGAGATAAAATAGCTTTATTTTAGAAGTAGTTTCCTGATATTAAGCTATAAACTTATATACACAGAAATAAACATAATCTTTTTTCTTTATTGTCAAAGTGAAGTACAAAGGGGATACAGTTTCTTATGTGAGGCAGTGAGTTTTGAGGAGAATAAAGATTATCATCCTACCACTCATTGAACAGACAATTTTCTTGAGATATAAAGGGGCCAGTTTTTATTCAAAATCATGACTGAGAATTATGTAGTTTAAGCCCAATTTCCATAATGCCCAAGACAATGATGTTTCATCCTATCAACAAATTCCTCTTCCCCAGGGAGGATGGATAACTTGTCTGAAAAATCTGTGTGTAGAGAAATACTAAGTGTGTTATCTGCCAGATGTCTCTACCCTTTGAATATACACATCTTTTATTCATTTCTATCAGAGATCCTGTTCATTTTTACACTTTAAGCTCCTAAAATGGGATAATAATGTGTTCACTTATTCCAAATCTTTAGTAACCACTATTATACTTTCAAGTAAGCTATTTTTTCTAGGAAAAAGACATAACTATAGGGACTTTTATATTATTCCTTCACTTTTGATGTCCACATTTTTGATGCAAATGACAAATTTTATTTTTATGGCTCAGTAATACTCTGTGTGCAACACATTTTCTTTATCAAATCATTCATCTATTGTAGGGCTTAGCTACTGTGAATGGTGGTGCAGTAAGCATGCGACCTGCAGGTATGTCCTTAGTATGCTGATTTTACTTTCTTGGAAATATACCCTGAAGTGGAATGTAGGGAAGATACCTTTTTAGTTTTCCTAGGATCTTCCATACAGTTCTCCATCTGGTTATATTAATTTCCTTTCCCACAATGGCATATTAAAGTTTCTTTTCCATTATATTCTTATCAGAATTTTTTATATTTTTAGTGTTAGCCATTATAAATAAGGTGAGATGATATTTCATTATGATTGTAGGAAGGACAACCACTTTAATAAATGGTGTCAGAATACTGAATAGTCTTATGCATAAGTTTGAAATTTTTCTATTTCTCACCCTGTACAAAAACCAAATCAGCATGTGTTAAACATCCAAATGTGAGAATCTGAGACAGCTAAAATATTGAATAATACTTAAAAAAATATGTGTTTATTCAACTGCTCACATATTTTCCCTCACATCAACTTATTACAACACTTATTTTAAAATGAAAATGATCAATAAGATTAAAAATATATCATGACAGTAATTAAACTCCCAACAGGAAGCTTAGATGTTTCTTGTAGATGAGCCAATAAACGCTCTCCACTGATGCACATTGAAATAAAAAAATTCCTGCAGACTTCTCTAACAATTGGAGTGAACATTAGTGTTGCAGTCACCAGCTCTACTACAGCTACTCAAGTAATCTCTCTTCACAGGAATCAGCAGCGAGGTTACTGAACTCTCTTCATTAAACTTCTTGCCATGCAAATCCTTCTAGAACTAGCCTGCTATAAAAAGATTATTTTTTCCTCCTCATCTGAGCTCTAGCTATCTCCAAACCTGGTGTTTATTTCACATTAAAATGTGATTTAAGGCTGGCCCAGAATGAAGAGCTACTTGCATTTTCGATGGGAGGTTTCTTCTCAAAATTGTATCAATTCACATAAAGTTTGTCTTCCCAGCGCAGGCTCCACTGCTCCTCCCCTGACACCTACCAACATGTCTTGACCCCCTACATTCCAGAAATCAGGGGTCAGCAACTGGGTGCCCCACTTGTGAAAAGTTGTTGACCTCTGGGAAGGAGCTTGTAAAGGAAGCAAGTGTTAATTTTCAGAATGTGACTGGTCTTGATAGCAGCAACCTCATCTCATCTCAATGTCCCTTGGAATGTTTTCCAGCCAAGGAGCCTCGAACCAATCTGTCATCACTGGTCAACAGTGCAAGCGGCTCATTCTTGCCTTTCTCTCCTGGACCTGAAACCAAACATCTACCCTCCCCTCCTCCACTCACAACCAAGATTCATGTGTTCAACATTTGTCAGGGCCTTCATCGTCAATGACATGGTCAACACACCAACAAACTATATTTAACGCATGAAAAACAAACAACGGCTCCATTTCTCTCTGCTTTGTAATTGGGAGATACAGAATTGAAGTTTGAGGTCTACGAGTGTCCTTATTTTTGTAATAGTATTTATAGACATCTAGAATAATAATCTTCCAAAACCATAAAATGTTTAATAACACATTTTAATATACTTTTCTTAAGTACTTTTTAATAAAATACAGACATAATTATCAATGCATGTATAACAAGAAAAGGCTAGCCTTTCAAGTGAAATGGGGATTATTTACAGTAAAATCTAAAAAAACAGAATTTGTTTAATATTGTAAATTTTACCAAAAAAAGATTAATGAAAGAATTCTACTCATGTTGCTATGGCATTATCTCAAATTACCAACAGCAAAAGGGGAAATTCTCTACTTACTAAGGTTTATCAGTATTGGCCACTGCTTTGCATGTTTCCTCAAAATGGAAAATTATCCTCCTTAAATTATTCTCTAAGCACCATGACTGGGGGCAACTCATTATTAAAGTCTTCTTCACAAATAATCTGTTCTTCTCTTAATACCACACACAAAAATCTTGCATAGCTCTACCTATTGCAAATATTTCATGCCTCTTCCTGTTAATCTTAAATTTTAAAATGAATAAGTGATACTCAAATCGAGTATTTATTAACTGCCAATTATCTAGAAACAGACACTCCCTGCATAAATTCTTTTCACAAGAATATTCCCTTAAATATATATAACAATGATATTGTTAAGTAAAGAGTAAATCACCACTGAACTAGGAATAAGTTAAAACTATTATGCTGAGCAAAAACATTGCACTCCATTTGTCCAATATATGCAATGTAATAAGTAGATGAAAGACGCATCATTTCAGTTCCTCAAGAGAAGGGCAAAGCACATCTTCAAGCATTCTTGGCCTTTCCTATTTCATCCGTAATATGCTAAGAAACTTCCTTGTTTTGTACTTGCAAGCCATGTATTCACGGACTTTTAAAAAGTAATGCTGCTTTTCATTTCTTCAGTTCCAAGGTTAAAAATGCTGTTGGGGTTAAAAGTTTTATAGTTCCTTTATCATAATTAGTATCTTCCTCCTCAATCCTCCAAGAAAGTCTTTATAGTAATGGGCTTTGGCCTTTGACTACAACCCAGCAAGACAGATTACTGGAGATAACCCCCTGGAATTCCTTGTAGTGTTAACACCATAAAGGACTAAGATCTGTCTATTTAAGAAAAGGAGGCAGAGAGATAAGGAAAAGGAAATGTTTCGATCTATAGAAGTTATGAGACATAAGTAAGTAGCATAAATGCTTTTTCCTTACTCATGGCTCAGGAAACTTAAGGCCAGGGGAAAATTACCCTAATTGGAAAACCAAGCTTCATAAAAATCTAAGAGATAGTTGACAATATTATTACTCTGGACTTAAAACATTTCTCACTGAAATCAAACAATCTGAGGAGGATTTATTTTCTTCTTGCCATCATTCATTATTATATATCCCTTCTCTGGTTTAATAAAAACAAACAAAATTTAAAAATGTTTACAGAACATGCTTTAATTGCCTACATGATAAGTTAAGTAAAATGAGCAAAAAATCCAAAATACTAGAAATTTATTCTCTGTAGATGAATAAGGACCTCTATGTCCAACAGAAAGGAAAAAAAGTCACAAACTTCTTTTACCTACCTTCAGGAAATAAAAATTATGTTATAAATTTTATAGAACCAAGGTCTATAAATCTGTGGTAAATAAAAATAAACAGGAATACAAAACTAATCCTTCATGATTACAAATACCTCAGAACTAATACTAACACAATGAGCTTTTGCAGGTTTTCACACTATGTCCAAGAATAACAAAAAACATAGATCTCTACATGCTCATCATCAACACTCAAGTATAAACTATTTAGAGCACTTTTCTGATAAATTAAGTACAAGTTTTTGCTTTGTATCACTGACAAGTTTTAAATTTAGTTTTGAAAGTCTGAGATTTTAGCTAAGTAGACTATGCATGTCAATACTGGGTACAACTGGATAAGCAGAGGAAAAGCTTCAATACGCTATCTGTGATGTATATACAGTGTACACATTTACCATAGATTATTTCAGTCTCACCTTGAGAAAGTCAAAAACTCTTGTGAGCCTTCATTTTCTATTGTATGTACATTTTATGAGCTATAGATCGGTTCTTTCCATATTGCTTGGCAAGACAAAAATTAAGAAAATACACTGGATTCATATTGTCTTCAAGGCTTCATCAGACCATATGTGCAGATACTTGAGATGATGACAGAGTTAAGCTTCCTAGGGTTCTGGAGTCAAAGAAACTCTGCTGACCCCCACTACTGAGCAGGTGCACTCCTTCCACAGGGGGCAACATCTGCCGATCAGTCATGGTCCCACTTGGTGAGGAACCCAAGAAACTTCCTTGGGAAGAGACAATTTTCTCAGGACTGGCAGCCAGTTTGGGGGATGTCGAGAAGTTATATCCATACAATGCACAGGGGCTGTGTAACCTGAACGTGTTATAGGAACTCTGATGGGTCTGATTAGTAGTAAAGGCATTGCTGGAGGGTGATGGCATGATGTACTGGAGCTGGGGAGACATCCCCGAAATCTGCATGGACAAGCTGGTCTGTGGGCAGCTAAAGGCGTCCCCATCAGTGCCACTCATGGACATGTTCATGGAGGTGCTGCTGCTCACACCTACGTAGGAGGGAGTCCTTGGCGGGGCAAAGGTTTCACTGGTCTGGTTGGTGAGCCTGTTGTATGTCTCTGCCAATGATGTGCTGTACCGGTTGAGGGTGAGGCCTGAGCGGGCACAGGCAGAATAGTCAGCTGGGGCCAGACTACATAGCTGGCTGGTGTTGGGCCCCAGATGGAAGGCAGGAGAGGAACATGAGGAGCCAGACAAAAGGTGAGGGTGCGTGGCTGGAACACCATTCCCAGTACCTTGGAGCAAAGTGGAGGAACTTGCATTGCCTGTAAAAGAAGACCAAACATAAAGAGACATCTTTACCTTATAGTTTGGTGAGCACATGGAAAATATAGCTTGCTGCCAGGAATGAGAGGCTATAAAGATGGCAAGGAGATGGTCTTAGTGTTCAATGAGTTTATAATGTCAATGAATTCAGACTGAAATAGTTTAAAGGCAATCTCCTCAGCAAATGTGGATACTACCACTAGAACTTCTAGACATTCTCCCTCAATTAGCTTTCCCAGCGTCTTCTTATTTACTACAATAAATATTGCAAATACTGAATGTACTAAAAACTTTATATAACAATTTGATTTATTGTTCCCTGAGTTTAATAAGCCATATTTTGGTGGCACTCAGGACCTCAGGCTTTATTAGGCTGGCAGGACTGTTGAGCCATGCCTCCAGCCCTATTTTTTTCTAGTTATTTTTAGGATAAGATCTTTTTTTTTCGAACCAGTCATGTGCCTGAGATGCAACCTGACTATTATAGCCTACCCAGTGTTGCTGGAATCACAGGAAAATGTCACCACATCCAGATTTCCTTCCATAAAGATGGAGTTTCATGGACTTTTCTGCTCATTCTGGCCTATTACCAACATCCTCCTAATCTCAGCCTATGTAGCTTAAGCTGACAGGCAGGTGCCTTGATGTCCCACTATGAGTAAAGAAAGCAACTCTCAAACTGTTCAGTTTAGACTATTCTTGATGTAGAACCTTCCTGCTCTCTGCCTCCCAAATAGATAGGGTTATAGGCACAAACCACTGAAACTCTCCTGTAATAAGCAACCCTTCTATACCCATGTCTTATGCTTTTGTCAGCAAAGCTTGTTCTGAATGAATATAGCTTCTTATAAAGTAAAAGAAGTAATCCAAAGGAAAGAGCAGAACTGGTCCAAAGCACTTCCTACAGCAAGCATATTTGCTTTTCACTGACGCTTGTATCCATCCTGACTATACTACCCAGCTCTCAGCTATGTAGGAAAGCAATAGTCTAGACCCTCAAAAATCTCATTTACAACCAGAAAACAGGTTGGTGGACCACATGATAATGTAAGAGCAAAGGTTAAATAAACAATGCTATGAAACTAAGGGAGTGGCTAATCCTTTATTCAGTCAATAACAGAGATGGTATCTGATTCCCCCTCTTTACACCTGCTTGGCAGATTGATGCTTGTAACTCTCAGGGAGCCAAAGAGGAGAGGAGAATCCCAAAGGGCTGGACAGGTTGTAAAACCTTCATTGTTCTAGAAACAATATTTTATATAGCATCTCAAAATAATCTAAAAACTTAATACAAGCAGTGATAATAATACAAAACCCAGCATGTGGAAGTCTCACTAGAAGCTGGAAGATTCTTGGTCAAGAGCCTTCCTTCAGGAGCAAGCCTAGAGTCCCACACTGAGTAGACCAGAAGAAAGGTTCCTCCTTCTCCTTCTTTGAGGAAACACAAGCCCTGAGCTTATGGGAAATATTCAGAACGAAAGCAATTCAAGGAGATCTGCCCTATCTTCTTAGCAAAGACCCAATGGCAGAATCCTGTTAAGAGACTATTCTGCTTTAAAAAAAAATCTGTCATGAAAGGGTGGATTGGAACCAGTACCTGCAATTTCTTGTGAAGCATACTTGGCCTTAGAGACCCTAGTCCACCTCTAATTACAGAAATGTGCTGCCATATCCAGTTGTGCTAAGGTTTTACACTCAAAATATGCTGTCTTAGAATAGGCAGGGTATAGTGTCTGTTTATTTACTAATTTAATTAATTAATTTATGTCCTCCCTCAATGAGGAGCATGCCTGTCTCATCTTAATGACAGCTATGTCCGTGTTTATATGGGTTAGCACATACAAACATATTCTCTCATGTTTCCACACCAGGACCTGACTCATAGGCTCAGCTATATATATATATTGACCTTCCCTCACTCTAAAATTATATATGTGTGTGTATGCATGTGTATATACACACACAATCTGAAACATCCAAGATTTAACTTAAACTTGACAACTATTTTTCATGAGCTATCTCCATAACCATACAAAAAAGAAATAGATCTTGAGGAAGAAAAATGCTAGTGATAAGGTCACTGTTACAGATGGTAAGTGTACATTTTGTAGTTCTCGATCCTTTTAGCAGGAAGTGTCTGCCTCTGTGCCTTTATGAATTACCTTGTTTGGAAATTCCAGGGATATCTTCAAAGGTGAGAGTCCGTAATGAAGGCCGCCAGAATGCATAGGATTCCACCAGGGCTTCCAACCCCATTCTAAACAGCATGGTCAGGATGGGGGTGGACAAACAAGGCAAGTTAGGAGCAGCTGGATCTTTCACCAGTCATAAGCATCTCAGAAAACACCACCCATATCGAGAGTAGCCCCACAGTGGTAGTAGAGAAATGTGCCACAGGGGTGAACAAATAAGAGAACATCTACAAAGATTGTTAATGCAAGGATTGTTGGCTCTAAGCCAACTTGGAGGATGAAAAATGTTCTTTTTGTGATAAGGAGCCAAAGAGAGAGTCCACCCCGGCTAGTGTGAAGCCAAGGTTCTGCTGTGATCTGGAGCAATCTCCCTCCTCCTCACAGGACTTCTTCCCCTGAGCAAGACGGTTGCCAAAAAAGCATCCTCCCATATAACCTTTAGAGGCATTTCTGCCCATCATGTAGTACTGCAGCTGCCAGCTCATGGAGAAGTAGAAAAGAAGTCTGGTTTCTACTCTGGGACACAATCTCCACTACCAGCCAAGCTAGCAAGATGATCTCAAAGGTTTATTTTGTGTCAGGGGGTTAGTATTAACACCACAAATTATTATAAAGCTCCAACATGCTTAGTGAATAAATACTTGTGAAGAGGCATATATACTCTAAAACAAAAGCAACTACTCTAAATGCTAGTGAAAGCGATTTATACCAAGAGATTCGGTCCTCCCCTCTTTGTATCAGGTAACCAACTCCTGTAGGTTCTAAGATTGAAGTCCTTCATACTCCTAGCCATTCTCAAGACAGACTGAGACCTTAGCACCTCTCAACAACCTCAGCCTTGTTCAATTCAAGATAGTACTATAGGAGCTAGTAGGGGTGGAGCTCAGTGGCAGAGCCCCTGTTTAGTATTACACACAAAGCTCATCTCTAGTACTGGGGAAAAAAATGAAAGGAAATGCCTGTTTCCTGAGATATCCAATCCTACTTTAGACATTTCTTATGATTATCAGATACTCTTAGTAATTTCAACTCAGGCACTATCTCCTCTAGATTCCCTAATGCCTAACCATGAACTCTGAAACTTCTCCAGAATCATACCATCTATAACACGGCAAACTCTCCAAACAGTAGAGAAGTGATATGTACAGATAAAATGATGTCAAGTGTTTTTGCTTTGTTTTGTTTTGTTGTGGTATTATAAGACAAGGTCTTGCTAAGGAGATTAGGCTGGAATTGATTTTGTAATCCTCTTGCCTCAGATTCCTGAGTGCTGGGATTACAGAAATGTGCTGCCATATCCAGTTGTGCTGAGGTTTTATACTCCAAATGTGTTGTCTTAGAATATGCAGGGTATAGTGTCTATATATTTACTAATTTAATTAATTATGTCCTCCCTCAATGAGGAGTATGCCTGTCTTATTTTAATGACAGCTATGTGCGTGTTTATATGGGTTAGCACATACAAACATATTCTCTCATGTTTCCACACCAGGACCTGACTCATAGGCTCAGTCACTGCTCATGGAAGTATGAGTATCCACCACAAATGTGACTGCCCGGCTGCCAAAAGAGAGCAGGGCACAAAGTGGACCTATACCTGTTTTACCTGGACAAGGACATAATCTGGCTCTGATACATAATCAGTGTGTCACCAAGTTGATTATTCAAAAATATGGACACAAAAGTAAGATCTGAAGTACTGGGTTGTAAGTATAAGTCACTCAGATTTGCTGTGTGATGTTAAGTCAATTTCTTAACTTCCCTGGACTTCAGTTTCCTATAAGGGATAAAGAAAGAGGCTTGGAAATCTTTTCAAGCTCTCAAGTTGTTTCATTTGAAGTGATTTTTTTCCCAAATGACATATCTTATCTGTAGTTAAACTACAAGTCCAGTCCAAGATCATGTCATGTGGTAGGCAATCTTTTCTGTGCAGTGAAGAATTGGCTTCTGTCCAGTTTGGTGTGCTCTGTCCATCTCAACATATAGTATGTTGCCTATGGGTTATATTTCTCACTGAATTAATGAATGCTAGGTGCTGTTTAGCTGATCATTCTTATTTACATTATGCAAACCGCAAATTTTTATGTCCTCCTAGAAATAAGATTGTTAATAAAAATTGATAAAATCCTATCCTTTATTATCACAATGAATTGTAATAATGGTACTTTGAGATGTTAAAGGTAATCAGAATATTCATAGATCAGTCATGAGAGGAGTTTATAAATATAATTAGCAAGAGTCTACCAAAATAAAAAATTTATTAACAATAGGATGTTCAATGTTGCTTACTTTCTTAAGCAGTATAAACTTTATTATGCTTCAAATACATAAAATAAATTGAGGCAATTCTTTATGCATAACAAATAGAAAAGCTTCGCCTTACAGAGATGGTCTGAGGGTGATATATCCACAAATGATCTGATTTGGAGCTATTGATATTTTTCCCAAGGCTGCTTTTTCACACTGCTAGTTCCAGAAAGGATCTCAGATATTTTGCAGGAAACAGTTATAAAATGTTTATTAGCTGAATCTGGACTTTTGTTTAAAAAGCCTTCATTTGCTCCAGTAATGGAGACTTTTCTCCATCTAGTTAAAGAAAAGATGAAAGGCACCTCCTGCAGGAGAGCAGCCAAGGCGATAATTTATACAAGGTGCTTTGAACAACTTCCACATTTTATCACCACCCTAATTTATGCTATCAAATGGCCGAGTTTATTTAGTAAAATGGTTATGTTTTTCCTGAAGTATTTAAAGAGAAGAAATTTTTGTACCTTCCTGAGTAAAAAATTTTATAGGGTCAAACCTAAGGCCTGACTGAAGAATGAAACTATTCTCAGCACATAAATTCGCTCTCACGTAGCAAATGTCTTGCAGCAGAGCTTTTAAGGACCGAAGCTACTGATTCGTATAAAATAGGATGCAGAGTCATAAATAGCCAGGAAAGGATAATTTTTAATTAAGGAAAATTGTTTTATAAAGTTTGAACCATCCCAATTCCATGTTCTTTTCATGTCATGTTCAATTTATTTCCTGTATAAGGAAAAATAAAAACAGCATTTTTGCTTTAAAAAGCAATTAAAACTGCATGACAGATTCTTGAGTAATAAAGAAATATAAACTTAGCAGTATGGAGATTCCTCAGAAGGCTAAATATAGAACTCCCCTATGACCCAGCAGCCCCACTTTTGGGTATCTATCCAAAAGAACACAAACAAAATCACAGTAAAGCCACCAGCACAACAATGTTCATCACAGCCCAATTTGTCATAGCTAGAATCTGGAACCAACCCAGATGCCCCTCAGTAGACGAATGGATCAGGAAAATGTGGTACATATACACAATGGAATTTTATGCCTCTATCATAAAGAATGACATTGCCCCATTTGTAAGGAAATGGAAGGACTTGGAAAAAATTATACTAAGTGAAGTGAGACAGACCCAAAGAAACATGGACTCTATGGTCCCCCTTATTGGGAATAATGAGCACAGGTTTAGGCAAGTCACAGCAGAGGATCACAAGAGCCCAGTAGCTATAACCCTTATGAACACATAAGATGATGCTAATTGAAATGAACTCCATGTTATGGAAACAATTGTTATATCACAGTTGTAACTACTTTCAATGTCCCATGTGTATCTGTAGCTTCTATTATTGATGATGTTCTTGTATCACCTTCCTGTGGTTGTACCAACACTATCTCTGTAATCTTATCTGAGTATATTGGAAACCGTGTATACTGGTATTAGAACTAGGAAATTGAAAGGGAATACCAAAATTGAGAGACACAGGATAAATAAAGAGAAACAACTACAAAAGCAATACTTGCAAAACTGTTTGGTGTAAGTGAACTGAACACCTCATAGGAGGAAAGGGAAAGGGAGAGGAGGGAGGAGGAAAGAGGGATGAGATAACAAACAGTACAAGAAATATATCCAATTCCTAACGTATGAAACTGTAACCTCTGTGTACATCAGTTTTATAATAAAAATTTGAAAAAAAAAGAAATATAAGCTTTTCCTTTTATATTTAAGATATAAAAGAAATATCGTGTTTTTTTTATATTTTCCAAACCCCTGCATTCTTAACTGAGTTATACATATAACTTAGGCTTTTTAAAGAAATGAAAACAATATACTAGCTCAAAATGTTTAAAACTGACAAAATTCTCTTTTCTCTATATATGTCATCTTTATTTATCAAAGATATTTAAATCAGAGCTTTTAACAGAGAATATTTGGTTTAAAAATATTTAGCATTCTATTATAACCAGTGAAAAGCTCATCTCTAAGCAAGAAAAATTATTTCATGGGGAAAAAAGCATTGAAATATTATTTCAATAGCAAGAAAGCTGCTATAGACATACTCCACATATAATACTATAGTTTAGATATTTGGAAAATAAAAAGTTTAAATTTTAAAAGTGTTCAGTATAAACTCATTGCTACATGTTTATTAAAACATTACAAGTTTTTTTAAATAATTATGATATTCATTTTTTTCAATTGACACATAATTATGCATGTCTACCAGGTACATGTTCTGCTATATGCATTTATTGTTTAATGATACAATCAGGGTATTCACAATATATATCTCATAAAATATAAATTTAATTAAAATTAACTTTTTCATAGAAGTAGGTTAAATTGTTAATGTCTAGTCACTGTTGTCTTTCAAGACATTACATGTTTCAGTAGAGTTGGGCAAGAAATAATAGCAATTACCACCAGATACCATGTTCCACATTCCACAAAAAGCCAAAGGAAATACCCTTATCAAATCTAGCATTTTTTTACCTTGTCCTACCAAACAACAGGAAAAATAACTACTGTTAATTATCACTGATGCTACTGATCTTTTTATTGAGTGAATTTAAATAACTAATGTCTTTCTACTATGCTTCCCCAAATAGAATTCTTCCCCAAAACATGTCACATGTGTCTATGACCTCACTTTTACTTGTAGAAGTTCCAATCACTGTTATGATCTAAAACATACCTTAAGTATATTTTAAATTCATTGTTTCATAAATAAACTGAGAGTGTCCAAGCAGTGAGATCTCCAGCAATAATGGCAGTAAGAACTTTGCTGATGCTACGGACAGTTTCTTATGTCTTTTGCAAAGCCTGAGTTTTGCTGCTATCAGTTCCTGTGAGGTCTAGTAAGTTCCATGTCTGCTTGATAAACTGAAATCAAGACTCTCAAATGGACAAATTCTATGCTGATAAAATCAAACTCGTATTCTACCAAAGCATTTACCATGGTGGAAAAGGAGTCACCCTAACAATTCCCTTCAGTTGCCTCTCTAGGCTCAGTGATCAGCTAAGGTTGTAAATTATCGTTTCATTTGCATTCAAGTTCAGAAACTCCTCTGAAAAGCAAGTTAACCAGTAGCTAATGCAACATTAAAAAAAAAAGCCAAGCAAGTTTTCTGTTTTCTATTCAGACTAAAACAGACATCTCAAGTAACACAAAATAATTTCAACATAGGAGAGAATTCGTAATGTTAAAATTATTTGCATAACTTCCTACAAGATGAATAATCTCAGAGGGAAGCCCTCCTGTCTTACTGTTCTACTGTTCTACATTTAAGGTCACTCTGCTTTTAATGCATTTTACTTGCATTTGACAAAGGAGTTAATGGGAGTTTGTTTGTTTGCGAGAGTCTTGTTATGTGACCAGGCTTACCTCCAAGTCACAATCCTTTCACTAGGACTGCACCACCACACCCAGCTTTTAGTAGTTGCACGTTCGTCCTTACCCTGCATGCTGTTTAAGTGATACGATGTCATATAAAGATGACATAAATCTCAGAAAGAAACAATATATCTGAAAAGGTCTCAGGTACTTACCTTACCCAACTAGTCAGGTAAAGAGCTAAGAATCTAGTCTTATTACCTAACTGTTTTTCCCCAAAATTTCAGATGAAATTGTCTTTACGAATGGATCAGGAAAATGTGGTACATATACACAATGGAATTTTATGCCTCTATCAGAAAGAATGACATTGCCCCATTTGTAAGGAAATGGAAGGACTTAGAAAAAATTATACTAAGTGAAGTGAGCCACACCCAAAGAAACATGGACTCTATGGTCTCCCTTATTGGGAATAATTAGCACAGGTTTAGGCAAGTCACAACAGAGGATCACAAGGGCCCAATAGCTATACCCTTATGATCACATAAGATGATGCTAAGTGAAATTAACTCCATTTTATGGAAATGATTGCTATATCAGAGTTGTAAATACTTTTAACATCCCATGTGTATCTGTAGTTTCTACTACTGATGATGTTCGTGTATCACCTTCTTGTGATTGTATCTACACTATCTCTGTAATCTTATCTGAGTGTATGGGAAACAGTGTGTACTGGAATTAGAATTAGGAAATTCAAAGGGAATACCAAAATTGAGAGACAAAGGGTAAAATAAGAGAAACAACAACAAAAGCAATACTTGCAAAACTGTTTGGTGTAAGTGAACTGAACACCTCGGGGGGGAAAGGGGGAGGGGGGAGGGGGGTATGAGGGACAAGGTAACAAACAGTACAAGAAATGTATCCAATGCCTAACGTATGAAACTGTAACCTCTCTGTACATCAGTTTTCTAATAAAAAAAAGAAAAAAAAAGAAATTGTCTTTAAATTAATTGTAGACTTTCATTCCACGTAGACATAAAACAAGTCCATTTTAAGTTTTCATGGAGTAATAACTTTGAGCATAAAGTAACAAAAACTTCAAACACTTAATTAAAATATGCTTTGCAAAACATTTAAATCAGTCTTTGCCTGATAGGGCATTTAGCGAGTGTTGGTCTATTATTATCCTGCTTTACTATCTCACTTTAGAAAATGTTTTGTTGTACTGTATTGGAATAGAATCATATATTAATAAATTTGAAAGCCCTTGGCACACAGACTAGATGATCTCTTTTTTTTCTTTTTCTTTTTTGCCAGACCTGGGACTTGAACTCAGGGCCTGAGCACTGCCCCTGCCTTCTTTTTTGCTCAAGGCTAGCACTCTACCACTTGAGTCACAGAGCCACTTTTGGCTTTTGCTATATAAGTGGTGCTGGGAATCAAATCCCAAGGCTTCATGTATATGAGGCAAGCACTCTACCAGTAGGCCATATTCCAGGCCCCGATGATCTGCTTTTTGATAAAAGTAATAAAGTGGCATTCATTATTGCAGCTCTCTCACTTTTAAACAGAACACAGAGAAAATAAACAAGTTTATGGCTGTCAGCAAAGCCAAAACAAATTTGAAAACTAAAAAAAAAAAAAATCAGCTTTCTTGGCAATGGGAAGTTGTTTCATAATACAGCTGGAAGTATGAGTTAACAAGAGACTCCATCATACTCCTGAGACAGAATCAATAGACAATTGTGTCATCACTAAGGAAATTCTAAGCCAACAGCAGAGGCACAGAGGACACTGACTTGGGATGCTGAGGCCCCTGAGCCTGCAAGGGCAGCATTCTTCAAGGCCCCTTAAGAAACAACATACTCTGCAAACCCCAAGGCCCTACACTTCCACCCCAGCATCACGCATGAAAGCTCATGCATGAACCAGGGAAGGACACACCATCACACTCCAAAAGCTCCTTTGAAGACAACAGAGTTAGACAACTTAAATTCTCCTCAGAATTCATCTCAACATTATGTTGATAAATTTAACCTTTAGCTTGAGTGGAAAATTCACAATAAGATATCAAACCTACTTATCACAAGTAGAATACATTTCTTTACTACATACCTGTTTCTCCCAGAGTCTCGGAAGCCTTTGGCAAATGGATTCCTGTCTATCTTAAGGCGAGTAATCTGCAAAATGGGAAACACTGTCACATTAAATCTTACATAAATATCACATGATTGTAACCAACAGAAACAACAGCATTCCTCCATGTATTGCAGTAAATGGTCTAGCAGTAAAGCTCAAACAACATTTCAGAAATCATTTGCTTTGAAATGTTCTCTCATTCCTTTTTAATCTCTAAAAATAAAGATGTGGTTTACTTTTATAGTCCTCAAAAAAGAAATTCTGAATTATCTGTTCCCAGTTTGTCCAAGGTTTGACTATTCTCTCAGAAACAAAGATATTCCCTTTAACTCTGTGATGTAATTCAGAACTGACTCTATCACACTAGAGTTGATAGAGCAAGTAATGTCCAAAAGCATCCTTTATCAGCCATTCATATGCTTCAATGTTAAATTCCTCTGAGGTCTTTTCTTCAGAATTACGTGTTACCTATACAAGTTTTACTTTCTGCCTCTGTATTTTTCTTTCATTTTCCTTTAATCTCTTTGGGGCTCCCAGAATCTGAAAGTTTTATTCTTTCTCTCTTACGTGTGTAGTCCTAACCTTCTGGCTGAATTACTGTGAATGCCTAGTCAGAGATAAACTTTACTGAAAGCTTGCAACGGAATTAGTTTTTTGTAGAAGAAATAATACTGTTTTCATTTTAACTAGAGTTTCAATTTGTTGACTCATAACCAACCAACTTCTTGCCCACCAAAATAAGAGGATTTGAGGAGAAAAATTTTACAAATGTTCTAATCATCTCTATTAATTTTCCTGCTTTTATCAATACCATCTTGAACTCGACACTAGTAAATAATATCTTATCTGTTTCTTACCCAAACCTTTAACTTTGCCCAACCTATTTTCTTAGCAGTGCATTATGCTATACTTTCTACATACTTTGTGTGAATGAAATCTACTAAATTAATGAACATATGTATGATTACACTATCTTGGCTAAGGATGGAATGTGCTGTCTAACACCACGATAAAGAAGGCTGGCTCTCTTTGGAGTTTCCCTAGCCAGCTGTGCACATTCACGGCCATCCCTCAATCAGCCTTACAACACTTGAGACACATGTGCTCCATACAACATTGTCTTGGTATATGCACAGAACTACATTATAAAGAATATAATGAAAGAGTTGCTAATTAATTCACTATGTTGACCATCCTCTTACTGAAGGGAATTTTTCATTACAGATCATTACAATTCAGTTCTCTGTTGAATTCAGTGATGTTCCAATAATACTATCAAAAAATATTTATAAGAGTAAAGGTTATATAACAGTGCCTGTCTAAACAGAGATATATCTAATTGCTAACAGAAATATATCTCAATTGCTATTGTAATTATTTTTATCACTAACATCAACACCTGTATTAAATGGAGATAATATATACTCTACGAAGTTGTATGCCTATCACTTAATTATCATAGAATTGAGTGTATGGGTATCACTCCCTTATGTTTTCTTTTAAAATAAGGCTTTAAGGGGCTGGGGATATAGCCTAGTGGCAAGAGTGCCTGCCTCGGATACACGAGGCCCTAGGTTCGATTCCCCAGCACCACATATACAGAAAATGGCCAGAAGCTGCGCTGTGGCTCAAGTGGCAGAGTGCTAGCCTTGAGCGGGAAGAAGCCAGGGACAGTGCTCAGGCCCTGAGTCCAAGGCCCAGGACTGGCCAAAAAAATAAAAATAAATAAAATAAGGCTTTAAAAGTAAATTTCCTAAGTCTGGCAGGAGGAGAGAGGAAATCATGGTCAGAACCTTCATACCAGGGCGATGACTTTCTGAACAATTGAGTTTTCTGACCTTTTATTTTTTTTGGAAGGACTATGTACATGTTTCTAAAGATTCTATTGTGCAGTGAAGACATTCGTACTGTAAACATTTCCACAATACCTTTGTGTATTGAAATTATTATTTTCCATTAACAAAAAAAAGGGAGAAAAAAGTAACCTTCCTAAGGTCAAACGGATACTAGCCAATAGAAATGATGTAAGAACCAAGCCGGGCCTATGCTGTTTACAACCAGGTAAGCTTTATCAATTTTCCTCAAATTTTGAAAGACAGTAGTTGGGTTATACATGAATTGATCATACTTTATTGTTATCCATTTCCTTTCTAATTTCTTCACTCTCTTAATGGACTTGTCAGTGTCTGCTAACTGGTACAAAACACTAACATGTGCCAAAAATTCCCTGTATTAGACCTACTATATTACCAGTGGTGGAGAAAATACACATAGGACAGCAATGTGGGAGACAAAGAGAATTTATTAAAACCATACTAAATGTCTGCACTATTTTCTCTTCATACCATAACATTTCCTTAAAACAAGCATTTCAACTTGTAAGGTATCTTAAGAATATCATCCTATATTTCTCTAGACCTTCTAAGTCTACTTTTCACGTTCTTTCCTAAGGAATCTATGACAGAGTGGCAGTGTATTACAGGCCAGCTTCACTTATGGGACTGTGTCCACAGGGTGAAGAAGAGACTAAAGAGATTACATGGGAGAGATTCTCATCTCCCGTAACATTACAGACAGCAGATACTATGTTGAAAGAGCAAAAAATGTTAACTGCAATAAACACAAAAGTAAAAAGAAGAGGAAACCTAAAACAATTGGTCTGACTACTAAAATTCAAAAGTAATAAACCTAACACAGAGCTGTTTCTTTTGAAAACTGGCTAGAATTCCATGGATTAAATATGTGCCTTCAAGTCAACCTCATATAAAAGAGCCTTAAAGAAGTACAACTATTTACTAATATGGAAAGAAATATTTTACTCGTCAACTTATTTCCAACTCTAAGAAAAGATTACTTCACAATTACTGGTCTCCTGGGCTGTAACACAAACAGTTTCCATCACAACTTAAAGCACAGCTCACATATTTTGATATTTTTTTAAAAATGGACATACAGTTCAGGAAAACTGTGGCTCATGCCTATAATCCTAGTTACTCAGGAGGCTTGGATCTGATGATTGTAGCTCAAAGCCAGCCCAGGCAGGAAAGTCTGAGAGATTTATCTCCAACTAATCACCAAAAGAAAAAAGAAAAAGAAAAAGGCAGAGGTGGAGTTGTGACTCAAGTGGTAGAATGCTAGTCTTAAGCAAAAGAAGCACAGGGAGAGTGCCCAGGCCTTAAGATAAATGCTAAAATAGTTCTCATAATTCACTGGTTACAGTTTTAAAACCAAACCACATGTTATTATGATATAATTCCTATCTCAAAATAGATATGGCTTGCTAGTTTTAACTATTATCTCTTGTAACAGAAAGTAAACAAATTCTGTCAGCTATAAGACATCTCAGCTGTATTTGGGGAATTATGGACAAAGAATTGTTCTTTCATACACACAAACACACACATCCTGAATGTTACATATGATAAATGATACATAATAATTCTTAGCATTTAGATACAGAGATAATGAGAACTAGCTTTCTATTCACACCTGGAAAGTCTACAGAGGTCCCTGGAAACAATACCTGTTGATTCTGGTAGGCAGTGACAGTAGTGAAGACAGTTTCTGGGAAGGAGAACACCTTCACCCCCTCACCAGATGGAACAGGCTTGATGGGAGAAAGATCATCTCCACAGTCTTTACGGATCACATGTACTCGGGGTTGGTATTTGTGCATAGAATGAAGGATAATCTGTATCAAGCAAAGAAAACTCAGATTTAATCAGGAACATCTTCCTAATCTTCACAGTATGACTGGATATTTACTATTCAAAATAAGTTTCTGCTGGAAATGAAAATGTGAAAGGTTGTGATGTGCAAGCACTTCCCCTCTTTCTACAGTAACAAAGGTGTGAAACACACTACTAAGCCATGACTTCCTGCCAGGCTCTTTACTAGTTAGAGATGGGAGTCCCTTGGACTCTTCAGAGTTGGCCTTTAACAGTGAGCCTCCTGGATAAACCTGCTGGATAGTTAGGACTATTAAGTCTGAACCTCTAGTGCCTGGCCAGAAGTGCTACTTTAATAAAACACACCAAAACTGTGAGTGATCTGTAAAATCATAAAAACATAAAACAAAAAGCACTATTTTAGTGAAACTTTGGGTACAAACATGGCACTTCAATGCTAATTTTCTGTTGTTGAAAACAGAAGACTAAATTTGTAAGAATTTTATTTGTAAGTCAAATGGAATCATACATTCAAAAACGATGAAAGTAAAAATGAGATTTAAATTATTATTTAAATAGTATCAAATACATCTTTCAAAAGGAAATGCTGCTTCATGGTTTTCTTCACAGGGAATTCATCCACTCAATAACAAAGGTAAATTTTTAGACATATTAGTGTCAGCATTGTACATGGCTTGCAGAGTTTTTGGTTTGCCAGAAGAGCTCACTGTTGATTCTTTAATATGATTAGGATTCTTCAAAACTCAGAGGAGAATGGAAAAAGCTGCCCTCTCAGATTCTGCTGTGGGAATCCATGATGGAGTTTACTTTCTACTCAATGATTTCACTCTTTAAATTGATCAAATTCTGAAGTTTTTCAGTCATGAAGATGTACATCATATAACTTTTTATAGTGGAATGTTATAAACCATATATATGTACATATATATGCCCAATGTGAGTTAGATAAAAGAAAATTCACACCATGGGTTAAAGTAGTACTGAGCCATTGCTAATACTGATTATGAATTTTTCAACCACATAATAAAACATTTCTTTTTAATCATAAAATAAAAAGTAATAGGACCCCAAAAAGTCAAATATATCATGACTATATTAAAATAGAGTGAAAAGGACCCCTACAAAAGTGTGAACAGCAATTACTTTTTAAATCTGTGATTAAAGGTGATTTATTTTCCTTTATATCTATTAATGCTTCTGAGGCTGAGGCAGGCACAGTGGATGAAATAGGCTCATCCTATGGGTGCTAATCCTATGGGATTATCTACTTGCTGCTAGAGTTCTAAATTCGAGTTTCTTAAATTACATTAACAAATCTGTAACATTCCTGAGATATAAGATTTGCAGTCAGGTTTTTAGTTACTACAAAGTTGGAGAGAAAACATTTAAACAAAAGTCATGGTGGTTGATTGGCTTCATGTTATGTATATGGGCAGTGTAATATGTTAAACAGAATCTTCAGTCAATCCATACTCAAACAGTCCTATGCCTGGAGAGTGTTTGCTGACACATAGAGGGTGTCTTTAGCCTCTGGTATTTACACTGTAGTCACATGTTTTTTATGTGGAAAGTTTTCTGTCAGTGGAAGAAATTCCTTTTTTTTTTTTTTTTTTTGGCCAGTCCTGGGCCTTGGACTCAGGGCCTGAGCACCATCCCTGGCTTCTTCCCGCTCAAGGCTAGCACTCTGCCACCTGAGCCACAGCGCCCCTTCTGGCCGTTTTCCATATATGTGGTGCTGGGGAATGGAACCGGGAGCTTCATGTGTAGGAGGCAAGCACTCTTGCCACTAGGCCATATACCCAGCCCCCAAGAAATTCCTGAATAACATATCCAATAGTCATAGTCATGTTCCTGAAGGTGGCAGTACAAGAATGAGGAAAAGTAAGAGGAGACAACAGTTTTCATCATCACCCCGTGTACACACATATACATTCACACACACACACACACACACACACACACACACACACACCCTCTACAACCTATAAGAAAGTTTCTTCCTTTCCAGGCATAAGGGAATAATTTCAGTAATGCATTAGTGACTCACGAAACTAATTTAAATATTTCCATCAAATTTTTAAAGTAAGTAAATTTACAAGGCATAAAATAGAGTGTGTTGCTTACAGTAAGATAAATACTATTTTGCCAAAAAAATGTTTCATTAGCTATATCTTTGCTTTGCACTAGGTCACAGGATATATTCTGCTATAAATCAGGTGAAAACAAAACAAAATTTAATGCTAATAATTAATTATAACTACAGCATTTTCTAAATGTCCTTTTCTCTTCTTTCCTCAGTACATTACTGTTAGTGGTTAGGTCTATTAATTAAATACTAAGTTTATGCCCTTAAAATCCCAATATCTCACCAGAATTGAAAAATATCTTTCATTTACTTTTTCTTCCAGGGGCTTGAACTCAGGGCCTGGGCACTGTCCAGGTTTTCGTGCTTTACCACTTTGAGTGATAGCTCCATTTTTGGCTTTTTGGTAGAATTCAGCCAACAGGGTAGCTGGGATTATAGGCCTGAGACAGCCCCTAGCCAGGAGCTTTCTTACTTTCTTCCTTTCTTTTTGACTTCTGCTATGGAAGGAGAGTGACTGGGGAGGAAGCTGAAGTCTGCTCTCTAGGAACATGCCTCTGTCCCTCTCCTTTTCCAAAATGCAAGATGATAATTATATTTACATTTCTACATCTCATAAAACTGGTATTAATACCACAACTTACAGATGGAGAAGCTAAAATCTACAGAAACAGAAGATTTTTTAATTCTCAAGGCTGGATCTGGAAACCTGCTTCCTTGGCCCACAACTGGTTTTCTCACATAATCTATGTGCATAGTGTAGCTGGCCAAGCACAGCAAAGGAACAAAAAAGATGGTTCACAGCCTGTACACACAGTTAATTAAGCCAAGACTCATGTGTCAGTCAGCATGTGAAAATCTATGATAAAATGATCCTAGAATTATCTGAGTATCTTTCCAAATTATTATTATAGCAAGTTTTTACTTCAGCACATCGTTTTAAATACGAACATAAAACAGCACAAGATGTATCTTGTAACAGTAACTGTTCATATTAACTTAGCCTTTGCCCTCTGTCTTTATTTCCTACCTATTTTCTTTAGAAAATTGATATCAGCTTGATATAGAGAGTACAAAGCTTGAGAGAACACTGGTCCTCTTTCTCTTTGCAAGCTAAGGGACAAAGTTTTGCCAATAAGCAAATAATAGCATCTACAAACTCCCATAGATAGTCACCATTCCTTTTAAAAATGAATTTCAGAGCAGAAGAAAAACTTAAGAGAAGCTACTTTACATAACACAAACTTAGTACATAGCCAATCTCAGAGCACTAGAATGAACTTGCTTGAAATGAGGGAAATAAAATTTTGTTTGGGTTTTCTGTTTACTCGTCAATGAAAAGCAGATTTTTATTTTTATGAAGACTTTTTTTCAAGGTAGTGTCTCCAAATAGTTATATACATTTTAATTTTATATTTTATCCTATTTGAAAAATGACTTTAGATTTGGCATATTGGGGTATAATGCAGAAATAGCTGATACATGCCTATTTCTGCTCATTAAGAAATAACTGCAATAGTAGTCTGATGTTTATTCAAGTTAGGGGGTACTAATAGCAGGAGGCTGGCTAACAAGGAGAATAAAAGGGCATAAATAAGATAGAAGTAGATGGTTTGAATGTATGGAAATAAAACAAAAATTGGAATTGTTATAGAAAGAGGAGAAAGGAAGAGTGATAAGGGAGTGAAATTGATTGGAATACATAGTAAATATGCATAGAAATGCCATAAGGAACCCTCCCTCTCCATATAATGTATGCTAATAAAAAAGAAACTCTAAAAGAGAAAAGTAGACTTCTAGTGTTTCTACAGTAATATACTGTATCCCTAGAATTTTTAAGACACTGTTAAACAAGGTTCAGTTCTTTATATGACAGTAATATGCTATTAATGTAATTTTATTATTATTAAGGTATTGTACAGAGGGCTTACAATTTCATAAAGTTAGGTAAGGAGTGCAATTCTAGTAATATTTGATTTTTAATGAATTATCAAACTTACAGTAATTAATAGTCAATTTGTTTATTTAGTAAAACATGCAGCTATGGAGAATCATTGGCCTTATTTATCATTGATCATAATGATAATAACGTTCACCACTGAAACTAATAATTCTACCTGATGTCCATGTTCTATAGTCGTTGTTCTGCTTAGGCAAGGTTGTTCTTCCTTTTGTTCAGTCTTACTGACTAGCATAGTCACAATGACCTATGTGGCTAAGTGTTTTACCACATTTTTTTTTACATTTTTCTACTTTGAACACTAGATTTGAGGGCCTGGGGGTGTAGCTCAACATAGAGCCCTTGTCCTGGTCTAGATTCCTACACGCAAATAAGATAAAGTAAGAGATAGATCTAAGACCAACATTATTAATCAGATGTGCTGAAAATACCTGAGGTTTGACCAACAGGCAGCAGTTTCTTGCCTACAGAACAGCTCAAGAGTAAAACTGTGCTGCTGGGAATTTTCCAGAGGACCTAAATTCCCATGTTGGGATATGTCAAGCAAAGAACTTACAAGGAACAGAAAAGAAAGACTTAACTTCAGCTTTTTTGTGTGGTACCAGGTTCTGCCTCACTTTAAATGGTAATCATCAGCTCTGTAGCTTATTTTTCTTTTACATGTGATATTGCATATAAAACATCTTTAACTGAAAACATTATAGTTCATCAGCTCCCCCGAATCACTCAAAAGTTCTAGGATTCCAATATAAACATAAGAAAACCAAGCCTGAAAGATTAAACATGATTTGCCCAGTCACTTCTCCAAAGTAGAATAAATGTGTTACACTGCAAGCTCCTTCCATCTGTTTACATTCTTGTTTTAAAGGACTTTGGCAACCACTCTTGAAATTGGAAATGAGTCAGGGCATCCGTGTCACCGTGTACTCAGCAGCCCTCAGTATGGCTGCCTAGCAAGGCTCCCTTCCAGCACCGTGGGTACAAGAGCTGCTGAGGCTCAAGGTTCAGCATTTCTGATTAAATTCCCTCTACTTTGCAGGGAGATGCTCCTATCTATAAATACTGTCCTCTAGAGGACAAAAAAACACTTCCCCATAAATAAAAAAGAAGAAAAAATAAATAAAATCAAGTTCCAGGTCTACATGAAGTTCTTAAATCATAGTGCTGTACACTGAACTATATAAATGCTAGCGCAAGTAGGCTACACATTCCCCAATGATCAGGTTAAGATTTCTAAATGTTTTCACAATATTCAAAGATTAACTGTGGCACAGAGGACATGTCTACTATATATTCTCTCTAGCACATATTTCTGAACAACAGACTTTGGAAAAAATTAATGGCATATCATCTCTGTCTCACACGGATCTAGGTCTAGATCTAGGCTGAAAAAATGTAAATCCTTTCAATCTTCTTATTACTAAGAGTTTTAAAAGAAAATTGCAAGGAAAAAGTTTTGTAAAAAGATTTGTGTGGGAGACAAAATAAAAAGGAAGAAATATGATTAAAGTACATTATATTCAGTATGAAAACATCACAATGAAACCCCTCATATTGTACAATATAATATATGCTAATAAATAATTTAAAATAAAACCCAAGTGTAATTGCTAGAGCCTGTAGTCCTGCAGAGGTCAGGGGAACTCAGTTTGAAAGCAACTTGGGCATAAAAGTCTTTGAGACTCGATTTCAACAAATGGCTAGGTGTGGTTGTATGTGGCTTTATCCACAACACAGGGAAACACAAGTAGGGGAAAAACAGCCTAGCATAGTCAAGGCATAAATTGAGACGCTACCTTGAAAATAACCAATAGGGGATGGGGATAGAAGCATGACTCAAGTGGCAGAGCATTTGCACTGCAAGTGAAAGTCCCTAAATTCAATCTCCAATACTGCCACCGACCCGCCCCCCAGATCCTCCCCCCATAAAACACTTCCCTGTAAATAAAAAACAATAAACAAAAAACAAAATCAAGTAGTAGGTCTATGTGAAGTTCTCCAATCACGATGTAACATTCCCACATTTTTAGCACAGTTAAATGAGAACTAAGAAGGAAAGCAATTAGAAAATCATTTCTCAGTTGAGTTCATAATTGTTTTTCTTGTGCCAGTAATAGGACTTGAACTCCCAGCCTCACACTCCAGCTCAGCTTCTTCACTCATAGCTGAATCTTACCAGTTAAGCCATGCCTCCACTTCCACCTTTTTGCTGATTAACTGGATATACTGGATTAAGAGTCTCTCAGATGTCTGTATGAGTTGGCTTGGAATTGCAATAAGCAGATCTCAGCCTCTTGAGCAGCATAAAACACAGGAGCAAGACTGAGTCCACATTTTTTATTAGAGGCTACAGAAACTTTTTTAGAACAGCTGGGAGATGGAGGGATAGAAGAGGGATAAGTCCCTGAGAGGTATCTGTCAGGAAAGAGGTGGTTGAATCAGAAAGTCCCATCACAATGGTAACATGTCTTCTTAGATGATAAGCCACAAACAATAATAGAATCATGAGGAGCTTCATTATCTCTGATATAGTCGATTTAGGGCCATCAAACTCCGTAAATACAACAGACACTCTTGGAAGCTCTCCCCATCTTTCTTGCTGGAATAAGACCCCATCCTCTACCTCTCGGAGCCCACAGGATGGTAATTTGTGCACCTTTCCTTCTTTTTCCATCTAGGTTAGATCACATTTTACAAACTTTACAAAAATATTTTATTTTAATAAACAACGGAAAGGAGTTCTTCCCCCTTTTATATCCTTCTCTGGTATATAGATATATTTTTACATTCACAAATGCATTTCATTTCCTTGCTTTAGATTGCAGAAAAAGAGCCCTCCTTGCTTCCCATATGAATTACATTCCTTTTCTAGACTAGGGCATCTGTCACCAGCTGAAGAGAAAAATTTCACAGTAGATAACATATTTGCCTAGATTTTGCCTATTTTCTGCTATTTCTTATTTCCCTAATAATAATACATTTTCATTAGATTCAAACAATTAACTTTCAATTTGTAACTGTACCTTTATGTTTGAAACAAATGCCATGAAATAATTTTATGTCAATGCCTATCTTTCAAAGATATATTTTTAAACTGTAGAATTCATAAATATATAAAACTCACTTCATGAATGCTCTTCCTGAGCTTTTTTGCTCAAGACTACCACTCTACTGCTTGAGCCTCAGCTCCAATTCCAGCTTTTTGGTGGTTAATTAAAAATAATTAACTTTACTGTCTGTTCTAGCAGTAAAGATATCAAACCACATCCTCAGATCTGAGCCTCCTGAGTAGCTATGATTACAGGCTTACTGTATTTTTTTAAATAAGCAATTCCAAATGCAATTTTATCTAAAATTTCCTATTTAAGAAAAAGAAGAGAATGGCTCCAGCATTTCAGTCAGCTCCTTCAATGAGAAAGAAGAAACTAATGTTCTCTCAGTGAATCCAAGTGAAAAACTAATTATTATAATTTGACTACATGACCCTGTAAAAATAAACACAAAGAGGGAAACAGAAGTCTAGATTACTTGGCTCAAGTCACTGCCTACCAAGTGAAAGGGCCTGAGTTCAAACCCTAGTATTGTCAAAAAAGAAAAAAGAAAAAGAAAACAAAGTGATGTACTAAATTATATGTTTTTTATTTTGTTTTTGTTGCCAGTCCTGGGGCTTGAACTCAGGGCCTGAGCACTGTCCCTGGCTTCTTTTTGCTCAAGGCTAGCACTCTGCCACTTGAGACACAGCACCACTTCTGGCTTTTTCTATATATGTGGTGCTGAGCAATTGAACCCAGGGCTTCATGTATATAAGACTAGGACTTTACCACTAGGCCATATTCCCAGTCTCTGTACTAAATTATATGAACAAAAGAAATTTGCTGTATTATTTTTTCTGAATCTGTTTTAAATTATAAAAGGTAACAATTAAACGAATGCACTACTCTATAAAATTTTATTAGAGGTAGCTTAAAATTCTAGACCCTACATGTGTGCTCCAGTCAAAATTAGTCAAGTTTTCATCAGGGTAAAGTACTAAAGATACTCTTGTAATGTACTTCATGTTTTAGTTTTTTTGTTTTGGCCTGGCCTTGCTTTTTTTATTTTGCCAGTCCTGGGCCATGAACTCAGGGCCTGAGCACTGTCCCTGGCTTCCTTTTGCTCAAGTCTAGCACTCTGCCACTTGAGCCACAGCGCCACTTCTGGCCGTTTTCTATATATGTGGTGCTGGGGAATAGAACCCACCAGAGCTTCATGTATATGAGGAGAGCACTCTTGCCACTAGGCCATACTCCCAGCCCATGTGATGTACTTTTATTAACAAAGACTTACTTGTGGCTGGGTCAAGTGATAGAGCAAGTGTGAGACAAAAAAAAAAAAAAGATTATTCATAAACAGTTCATGTTACCCCTTTAGGAAATGAACAAATTGGTAGCCCTTTTGGGAACATTGTTTTCTTTAAAAGGTATTTCAGGCAGGTTCTTGACTATACTCCTAGATACTAAGAAGGTTGAGATCTGAGGATCAAGGTTCAAGCAACCCAACTAACCATTAAAAGCTGAGAGTGGAGATGAGGTTTGAGTGGTCTCAGCACTAGCCATGAACAAAAAAAAAGCAAAGTAAGAGCATTAAGGCTTTAAATTCAAACTCCAGAATTAGCACAATAATTTAATTAATTAATTTTAAAAAGCAAAAGACATTTTAGACCTGTTTCAATCAAAACTCTCTAATAACAGAAAATTTAACACAATAACAGTTTTAACAGAAATCAGCATATAGCCAGTTACTAATTAAAATAATAAAGCAGAAACCTCATCTAAAAGCAATATATAGGAAGTAGCACTGTGGCTCAAAATGGTAGAGCACTGGGGAAAAGCTCAGAGATGATGCCCAGGCCTTGAGTTCAAGCCCTATGATTGGGCAGCAAAAAAAAAGTAAAAACATTAATAAGATGTTAAAAATAACCACATTGTTGGAATGGTAGAACTTTGAACTTTAGTATCATATTTCAACAGTTTTAGGAATAAAAGGAATTATTGTTGTAACAGACTTCGACACATTAGTATCATTACAAAACAATGGGGAGCTTGCTGATGGAACACACAGCCTAAGCTTGGTCATTACTGAGAAGCAATGAGCCTCAGCTGGGTAAAAGAGCTAGCTGCAGAGGATACAATAAATCATTACCTCTGTTTACCCAAGTCCTCAGCCTATTCAGAGAATAATAATTAGCACCTCACGGGATCGGACACCAATGTTTTAGTTCAAAAGTTTTAGCTGTCTTTCCTTCCAACACAAATGCAAAATAAAAATTTAAGCCATTAATTGCCTTACAGGATTCTTTAGCATAGGCTAGGCATAGTCTCTGATGCCAATAAGATCTTAATCATCAGAATGTAGAAAGCAACAGTGTGATCTTAGAAGTATTCCAGACACCTGTGCCCTCTTAATGGTGGTGTATTAGAGGAGTGTTCTACTCACATGGCCTTGGTCATCCAGTTCATTGTTGGTGAGTTTCAGTTTATCGAAACTGATCACTTGTCTCATCCAAGTCTCCCCAGAGGCAGGCGAGTCTGGATGAATATACACCCTGGGTGGTACAGGGGAGTCAGCATTACCTGCCACCATCCATTTAGAGCTGTGGTAAACATACCTAGAAAGCAAAAGACAAGACTCTCAGTATATGAACTATCCTTTTCCTGGAATTTCCAACTTACAAACATCAGACAAAATGTGCACCCTTTCTAAAAGAAGTCTAAAATACACTGGTTTTCTCTTTGCACTTGAAATAAGCCTTCAAGCATTTCTCGAAGTTTCTGAAATAGTGGGGATACTTAGTGAAAAAGTATGTGTATTATCTTCCCGTCAAGCTTTAAGCAAGTATCTTAATCCTAAGGAATTATACTTACATTCGAATTTCCACCTGTATTATGATATTTTCTATTTTTTACCTGAATACCCAATTGATATTAAAAAAAACTATGAAAATTGGCAAGCCTACTTTTACGAAAACCTAAAACATTTGACTAGTGTATCTTAAGATATTCTGTTTCCTTAAAGATCATCTCCCATGTTAGATTATATGCAGGATGATAAGGTAGATGGAGCAGAGGAAATTTTCTTGTTTTTATAGGAAAAATTTTATTTGATAATACTTTGATTTTCCCCCTATTGCTCTAATACTATAAACTGGGAATAAGGCGGTTCAGTTTAATTTAAATTTTTGAGTAATTTTAAACTGTGACTATTAATCTATTTTCCTTTTTTCCTTTGTAAGAAACTTTTTTAAAAACTACTTTTCAACACCACTAATTAAAGTACAAATCACCCTTTGAAAATGACAGCAAATTGAATTATTGCTACTTTCCTTTTTCTTTTCATTCTTATTTTTATTTATTTTGTTTTTGTGCCACTACTGAGTCTTGAACTCGGGGCCTGTGTGCTATCTCTTAGCTTTATTGCTCAAGATTTGTGCTCTATCATTTGAGCCATAGCTCCACTTCTGGATTTTTGATGATTAATTGTAGTAAAGACTCCCAGAAACTAGCTAGGTCTTAGCTTCTGAGGAGGCTATAGGTGGATCATGAAGCCAGTCTGGATAAGAAAGTCTATGAGAATCTTATCTCCAACTAACCACCAGAAAACTGAAAGTGGAGCTATGGCTCAAGTGGTAGAGCACTGGCCTTGAGCAAAAAAGAAAAAGGAAAAAAAAAAAAAAAACAAAAAAAAAAGGTTAGAGACAGTGCCCAGGCCCTAGATTCAAGTTCTATGACTGACAAAAAAAAAAAAAAAAAGTCTCTCAAACTTTTCCTGAGCTAACTTTGAACCACAATCTTCAGATGTCAGACCTCCAGAGAGGATAGGATTACCAGCATGAGCCACAAGTACATGGGTTTAATGTTACTTTTCTACTTAAGAAAAAAGTATCCTACTCTATTTATTTTTATATGTCAAGTAAATCGAATAATAATAAAACATTTAAATAACAAAGTTCAAGCAACAAGTTTGTCTGAAAGTCTAACTATATTAAGGTGATAATTTATTAATGTTACACCAAAAACTAGGATCTCTGATCTGTAGGTATGATCTGTAGGTAGGTTATAGAATATACAGGACAGCCTGAGTTTAAACCCTGATACAACAAAAAAAAAAAAGAAGAAGAAGCAAACAAGAAATATTCTTAGATATTTTCTGTCCATCTATGTGTTAAACATTGCATACAGTTTTATAGCAATAACTTGCCAGTAGTCTTTAAAAAGTCTACTTGTGTAGTGTACAAATTTCTTTTTGTAAATAGCAAGAAACATTCTCATTATATCTCTAGTGAGCCTTTTTGCTTCAATTGCAGTTCTGTATTTCATTCTCTTGAGTCCAGTATGCTATGCAATATTTAATTCCTTTTCTTAGGGAAAATATACACTAGCACAAATGTTTAAACATCTTCCTTTAATTAGTATTCTGTAATTTTAACAAATAAGTTCCTAACAGAGGACTTCTATGGACATTAATTTTACATTACAATTGGCAATCGTTTTTAACTTGATCAAATACCATTGTTTGAGAGATTGTCAAAAATTTTCTAACAATGATGAAAAAGTTAGAAAATTAAATGAAAATGTTAGAAATGTGCAAAAGCTTATTTTATGTGAATTTGACTACTACTGAAATAGTTATGAACTCAGTCAAAAGTGCAAAATTATGCATATTGAACAGTTCAAAACTCCACATCTACTTAATGCTAGACATACACATTCTTTGTAAAACATTTAAATACTGCTAAAAATAATTTCTTACAATGCAATATAAGTGAAAGCAAATCTGTTTTACAATTTTATCTTTAAAATCTAGCATTTAAATACTGATGTATAAATATTTCTTACTTTCTTATTTTTTAAATCAATTTTACTTACTTCCTGTGAGAGTATATAAAAATTAATTTTGTAAAATAAGGTGTTGAAATTTTATTAAAGAGATTTAGAAGAAGAAACAAGTTTAAAACTCAGAAAAGAATGATTTCCAGCTCCATATAGAATTACAGGGACCACAGAAATAGAGAGGTAAAGGGTGAACAAAGGCAGCAGTGGTACTCACTAGACAATATGTTGAAAATGAACTATAGAACTTGTGGATGAAGACAGGAGGAAAAAACTGGGAGAGAGTGAGGGATGGGGTGACAAGGGGTGTCCAGAAAGAAATGTACTCTTTATCTGACATATAACTGCAACCTCACTGAACATCACCTTTAAAATAACAATAATTTTGAAAAGAGAATTACGTTATTTTTCTCAGCACAAAACACAAATTACAATGTGTTTTAAGTCATAAATATTTAATAAATCAATGCTTTTCAGTTTATTAGGCAGTAAATAATTTTAGCAAAATATGTAAATAATTAAAACAAATGGTATACCTTATATAAAAGGACAAATAAAATTCACTTTTTATTTTACTTATTTTTGTAGTATCTCATAGGTCTACATTCAAATTAAAATTTGTATACTTTCAAGACTGCAAACCTGCTTCACAAAAACAACTGAAAAAAATTAAGTGATTTTAAAAGTCTGATTTTGTTTTAAAACTTACTATACACTGTTTATTGTATGTGCATGACAGAGAGAGGAGAAAACCTTAAAACTCAACACTTCCTTTTAAAAAAGTTTTAGCACTTAAATGCTCAGAAAAATAAAAAGCATTGTCATTTAAAATTCATGATTTGCTTTTGTGCAGAAGTAAGAAAACAAAGTTTGGCTTGAAACTAAAGAACATATATATTTTCAAAGCTTACCTGATGTTTAAATAAATATAACTCTTCCTAAGTCCAAATATTACAAAATTTCTATAAAACAATTCTTAACTTCCAACCAAGAAAACAAGCCGAGATCAACAATGCATTACCAGTTCAGAGTTATCTTCATAACACAACAAATTAAGACATTAGGATGTAGTATTTTTCTAAATTGTACATAAGCAATTTTATCTATTTAATGGTGAAATGCCTATAACTATGTTTGATTTTGAATGTAACAAGACAAAGGAAACTAATGTGAAGATCAAAACCTCATGAAGAAAATCTAACATCCTATTTACTAGAATGGGTCTTTACAAACTTGACATAACATTTCCTCTCAAAACTGGAACTGAAATGTGAATTAGCAGAAATTTAGCTTAACTACACCAAATTAGCTTTTAAAGTTGCAAAGATTGAAGACATCTCTGCATCTATTAAAAGCAAAAATAGAAAACAAAAACAACTTTCCATGTTTGCTGTAGAAGGCACCATCTGGGTTGCTGGAACCTAAGGATCTGGAAAATCTACAAGGTTTGGGGGTGGGGTGGGGGGCAGATCACAGTTGTCACTGATAAAACAGGCAGTAAGTCTGCAAAGTCCTAGTGTTTTCTTATCCTGTATCCAATCACCGTACCTGTATCGTTTATTGTCCACTGGCACAATATCCATGGCAATATAATACTGCTGGTGAGGATCTAATCCTGAGATCTTCGCTCTCATTGCGGGAAACATGCGCCTGTTCATAAGGGAAGGGAGAAGAAGAGGTTTTGCTTCTGTTTGTGATTAAGAATAAAGAACGTATATACAGCAAAGATACCTCTCTAATCTCTATTCTAAATGTAGAAATGTTCATAGCATTCACTTTGGTAACAAAGTGCCAGAACATAGAGCATATCCAAAAGAAGCGTTTAAGTGCAATTTGTTGTACCCTGTGCACATGTTTACTGAAATGTTCGTACAGCTAAGAATAAATGAATTGCACATTTCAGAAATAATGGCACCCAAGAAACCACTTCTTAAAATCAATAAGCACATTTACTTTAATAAATACAAATATCAAAAATGTACCGAATGGTAGGAATAGAATTTTCAAATTTCTGAAAGGTGATAAAATACCTTATGATGTGAAATTTTAAAAGGGTTATAAAAACACCACAAGGAGCCAATGTGCCATGCTATAACTAAACAATATGTTCTTTATTGAGACAGGACTTCCTGTCTGCCGCATGGTGAAGGTGAAGTGCAAAACTTGCTCTAAATTTGAAAGGTATAGTAAAACTTCTTTATTGAAAACAGAAACTAAACACAATGTATATTTACCAAATCATACCTTCCCCCCATGCTACCACAAAAATGTTTCTTTTTTCACCAGTCACTTTAAAGGTTGCTAATGAAAGCAAATGAAAATTCTTTTTCTCTTGGCTTCCCTAAGATGCATATCAAAGGAAATTCAAAATAACTGTACCTATCCCTTCAAAAGAAATTGACCCCTAAAGAAAGAGGAAGGTGAATTCTTGTGAATATATATGTACATATAGTAAATATAAAACAAAATTTACTCTTTTTAAGTGTTCTTTCAATGCATATCTACGATCCTTCCATCGAATCTAACTTTGGTTAATTTAACCAAATAACACAATCTCCAGTAGTTATTTACCATTTTTTTTCTATGACAACGTTATTAAAGACCACATCCAAAGAAAAGAAAGCCCAGGATTAAGCATGAGAATAGTTTAGTATATTGGCTGTTGTGGTGTTACTTCAGTGCACCTGTAAGATAAAGAATAAAGGTGTTTAACTATATCCTTTATAAGACAACTGTTGCTTTGTGTGGTTGAGGACCAAATTTGGATCATTAACAAAAGCTCTGTAAAAATGTAGAAGGTAACATATGGATTCAATAAAATATGTTTTTGCAATTTCTAATAAGTTTGGATAATTTTTGCTTTCCAGGTTTTTACCATGTGTACTCCCTGAAAGAGTTGTGTGTTTTTTTTTTAAAGTTCCATTTAAGGAAACATTATTCACAGATCTCCTTACACTAAATGAATTGAAAATTTTTAAATGAAAATGTTTCCTACCTCCAATTAATATGATCTGGTCAACAAATCATTTATTTTACTAAGTGATGGCTGTGCAAATTCATACTTAACAAAAGCAAAACTATTCTGCTTAGCATTCTTCAAATTTAAGCAAACTGGTTGGATTTCATGTAGGAAGTGTTACCGTGTAGCTGCAAATGTATAAACAGGATGATTTTTAAAATCGGAGTTATTATTCTTACAGCCATAGAAGATTGAACATGCATTATAACGAAAAATCACACTTTTCATCCTGCTATCTGAAAACAGCGCAATATTTCCTGTTCTTGAAGTGATATGATAAAGAACTAACCTGGAATGTCAACTTTAAAAAAATGTGAGGAGAGATGAATCTATTCTGTAGTTCCAGTATAGATAACTAAAACCTAAAAAACTGCCCTAGTGTCTCTAACTATGTCGAATTGTGAACTGTAGCAATCGGGAGACCTCGGCCTGCCGGTGCCCTCCTGGACCACACTCAGGCTTTGCAAGTAATGCCAGCCTTTAGGAGTGAGGAGCCCGGGGCCAGGTCTCCTCCCTCAGAAGAAAAAGCTCCCAGCACTCCAGCCAGAGGAGTGGGGTGCTGCTGGCCCCGGGTCCTCCGCGCTGTCCTCCCTGACGGCTCCACTTTACCTGCCGGCTTTGGTGATGATCATCTCGGTCCCGATCTCGTGGAAGCGCTTCCAGAGTTCAGCCCCTTGCAGGTCTACCCTGGGGGCCTGCGGAGAGGGCAGTGGGGTGCCGGGCCGGGCCAGGGCGGGCGTCGGGGACACTTTAGGGGAGCCTCGCGGAGACCCCAGCGGGGAAGCGCCTTGCAAGAAGCCTTCATCACCGCCTCCTGGACAGCAAAGGGCAGAGATGGGGCACCAGTGAGGGCTCCCAAAGAGCAAGACGGCCGGGAAGACCGAGGCCGCGGCCGGAGACGGCGAAGGAAAAGGACTGGGGGGGGGGGGGGGGGGGAGGGGACACTGTGACACCTCCTGGGCCTCCAGACTGCCCGGCCCCTTCTGCCCAGAAGCGCCGGGCACTGAACGCGGCCTGCCCGGCCCCCAAGTCCTCATTCCCAGGGAGACACACGGGCCACCTCCACGCTACCCACTGCCGCCCGGTTTCTCCGCGCCGGGGGGGGGCAGGGAGACGCATTTCCGAAGACCGAGACCCCGGGAGTACTGTGAGTCTCCGTAGCGCACGCCGCCAGCGCGCCCCGGGTGCCAAGTCATGGGCCTCCTTCGCGACAGGCATCAGTGGGGCTGCTGGCCAGGCCTGAGGCATTTTCTAGAAACTTCTGCAGATCTGGCTCCCACCAGACACCTTGGCCGCTCTAATTCTGTCACCGGAGCAACTAGAAGGCAAAAGGCAGTGGCCGTGCCCACCGGCCATCGCAGGGGCCTTTACAGGGAAAGGACGTTTGCAAATACGCCGCCCGCCCTCCCCCACCCCTAGTTTGCACTCTCGGTGTAGGGCATTCGTTCCGGTTTCGGGGGGAGAGGGGGGTAGTCTAGGGCGTCGCTCATCACCCCAACCCCGCCCTAGGCTTTTAAAAATTAGTAGAGTAAAAACAGCACCCATTGGTCGGAACCCCAAAGGAAGCAGATGGGGAAATAACATCCGCACTGCCGGGTTCCCCGGCTGGCCGCAGCCCGCGGAGGGCGTGGGGCGCGGCGTGGGGCGACGGCCGTTTTCTATGCGAGGCTGGAACTTACTTGGGTCGTTTGAAGGGTGACCTGGTTGTGCAAAGAGCCAGGCACCGGACACCCGGGACCCAGGCGCCGGAGGTCCCAGCGGTGTCGGCCACTTAGGGACCCTGGGCGCGCTTGAGCCCACTGACGCGCAGAAGTTGAGGTTCGCGGCGTCGTGCTGACCCGGGCTGGGATGTGCGAGGAAAGAGGTTGGGTGGGAAGGGGCCGACTCACCCGCGGCTCCTCCGGAGCCACAGCTCCGCTCTAGGTCCGCGCAGCTCCGGACCGGGCCCGACGCGGCCCCGGCTGGTGGCGGGTGCGCTGCGCTCTCATCTCCCTCCGAGGAACTCTTTTCGGCCGCGCCCCCCGAGCGACTGCAGTTTCCTTCGTCCGCGGCTCCCGCTGCCTCTTCCCCGCCTAGCTTTCGCCGCTTCTTTTGGAGCTGTTGCTGCTTCTCGGCGCCGATTAGCGCCTCCACGGAGAAGGCGTGCGCCTTGAGACTGAGCATGCTGCACGGAGAGCCCCTCCGCTTCTCTGCCATCCCCGCCGCCGGGCGCCCGCCCGCCCCTCTCTCATATACACTCGCGCGGGCACACACACGCACTCGCTCTCCGGGCCCCACCACCAACTGAGCAACTCTCGGGGCCTCCCGAGATCTGTCCCCTTTCGCAGCAGCGGGCAAAAACAAATTTGGCGTTTCCTCTTTCTGGCTTGCGTTGGGATCCGAAGAACCAGCGGGGAGACCGCCAACTCTCCTTCCCTAGTCCCTCGCGCGCTTTCACTGCGGCACTTCTTCGCTCCCACCCCCTCCACCTCCTCCGACTGCTCCAAGATCTGCCTCGACTGATGCGCCAGAGAGGACTAACATGAGAAAGAAAAAAAAAAAAACACTCTGCGGACACAAATTAGGGATTGTAATTGAAATTTGTTGCCTTGATCTGTCAGCACTTCCAAGTAGGAGAGCGGTGGGAAGAACTTGCTCATTAGTGTCAATAAAGCGGAGAGGGGCGGAGCCCAGGGAATTGTCAATCATCGAGGTGGTTGGCCAATCGGAAGGCGCCAATCTGGGCAACCCGCGCCCACTTCCTTAGAAGGTTGGAAAGGAAAAAAGAAGAAAAAAAAAAGAAGAAGAAGAAGAAGAAAAAAACGTCCGGAGTGCAAAGCGCCGCCATCTGGCTCGGAATTGCCAGCCGCGCTCACAGAGCCCAGTTGGTCTAGCCACCGCCCACAAGACATTCCATCCCGAAATCTACAGCTTCTTCTCTTTCTTGGACCTGGGAAGACGGAAACCCTTGGCTTTAAACGGAGAAAAGCACCAAGTTAGCAAATCGAAAATATTTCATGGAACCTTAAATCACCAGTCCCGTAGCCGAACATTTTAGGGAGGTGGTGAGAACTCACAACCTTCAAGTTGGTAGTGTCTCATTTAAACATTCCTGTGTTTAGTAGCACCCCCTCTGCGCCAAGCGTGGCAGCGTGTTTAAATTTTACTCCGTGGATTTTACATAGGAAAAACGGGTTCGAAATATTTAAAGCCTTTATATTTAGAAACAATGTATTATAATTGTAGATATGTTCAGTCTCATATAAACTTAACTGGAAAAGCCACGTTTTTCTGGAGACTATCTTTCCTTTCAAAGACTTGTAGTTAATTTAAAGCGAGGTTGTGGAATTTTAACTGTATAGTTTACTTGTATAGACTCAACTCTTAAGCCCCCTGAAATCTTCAAGATTTTTTTTTATTTCGATAAATACCATTTTGTATGATCAGAGGCACAGAGAAAGTAAAATAAGTTTCAACTTCAGTTTTTTTTAATTTTGTGATTTAAAATGCCTTCTCACTTCCCACAGTTATATCAGGCTTTTACAAACTGTTTCTTTAAGATATATTGAAAACAACACTTTTAATCGAATGGCTACAAATATGCACATATGTACGTGAAGTTGGCTTTATACTTCCACCGAAACTTTTTTCATTTTACTGGGTGAACAAAAGATGTTTGGGCGTAAGTAGAGCACATCTCTGTAGAATAAAACAATTTTATTGTACGGAGATTACTTGGTCCTCAAACCATGTGTATAAAATGTGTGGCAAATGAGGGGTTCTTTGTTTTCTTTTGACGCCACCACTGGGACCAGTCCTTTTTTTTTTTTTTTTTTTTTTTCCTGTAGTTGGAGACCTTTCAGTTCCTACAGTGCTGTTCAGCACAGGTGGATGCCTCTTTTAAATACTTGAGAAATGGATTCAATTGGAAGATTTTAAATTCACACACAAAAAAAGCTGTGTCACTGTTTTTGGAGTTGAATTCACAAAAGAAAGTATTTGTCACTGGTGTTTTGGTTTTGTATTGGGTTTTTTTCTGGGTGGGGGGCTCCCTGGGGAGCCCAAGTTTAACTGATATTTTGTCCTAAAAAACAACCAAAACGTAAAATCCTGTTTGTAAAGTTTGTGGGGAATAAAAACGGCACTACAAGTAGGGGCCGCCTAGAGAGATGGGCGGAAAATATGTTAGCTGAAAGGAGAGGTCAGCCCTAGCCAGGGTTTATACCCAAAGCTCAGAAGCCCTCTTGCGCAGGCCCTCTGGTTGGAGCGCCCGACCCCAAGTCCAGTCTCCCCGGAAGGCGGGAGGTGCGACCCACAGCTCCTCCAAAACACCCTTCCGCCTTGGGGATTTTGAAGCATCATCGCACAGAATGGAGTCGCTGGAGCCTTTGGGCCCACTCGGGCCTAGAAAAAAAAAATTAATGCCGTTTCCACACGCGAAGCCCGTCGATTTCAACCTATTTAGAAATCTGATCAAGATCTCAGCGTATTCTTAGGACCAGACATCTCCAGATCTGCTTTTCTAAACTCCGCCACTTCTTTCTCCTTTTCCCCGGTAGCTAGAGGAACAAAACACCCCAGAACTTGGGAGACCTGTGCTCACACAACAAACAAGACAGAAAATCGAGGGGGGGTGGGAATAAGGGAGGAGGTAACAAACATTTTGCTTCACTGACTTGCACACGGTCAAAACAAACAAACAAACAAGAATCCTTAGAAATCCAAGAGTGCGCGGGTCGCCCGGGCAGGACGAGGGCGCTAGCTGCCTTGGTCCGGGTTCAAGCTAGGCTTTGGGAGCCTTTCCATATAGGACCGCACAGGCGCTGGCTTCCTCTTACTTTCATGTTCAGAGTCTCAGGTTTGTGGGCCAAGCAGTACCAAAGGTCTCCGTTCCTACCTAGCAGTCATCTCGGACTATAGTTCACCCCTGCCATGCCTCCCAGTGATGGAGAAGGAAGCTCTCCGAGGCACCTGAGAGAGGCTAGCCTCACGCTGGCTGGCTTCGGTGTGAAGGCTAAGCCCAGGCCTTTCCTCAACAGTGTGACCCTCTGTACTGGGACCGAGCCAGATCTGTGAGCTTTTCCAGCAAAGGAAATTAGGATAAAATGCCTATGCATGAAGCAGAATCTCTAAATTAGTGATCGCGTGTTTCAAGTGTCTTTCTGCATAGGCACGTTTACGTGCCCCGTGCACATTGTGTGTGCGTGCAGATATACTCATGTCCACCTCACACAGAGTAACCATGGGAGAAGTGTGTGCCTCCTGTCTCTTGAAGGGAGAAAAACTTTCCCCAGTAGGAGCTACGTTAAAGAAATGATCGAAAATGAATGCAGTATTAGGCCTCTTGCCAAAAGAGACATTCTGTTTCATAGAAGTCACCCAGCGCAAATGAGTCCGTTTCAGGAGGGAGGGGCAGACGATCTTGAGTGTGCAAATGCAGCTGGATTGGAATTTATTCTTTTATTTAAAATAATTTTCGAACCTCACCGTGTCGAATGGCTCCTTAGGAAACTTCTCGAGCCCCCCCCCCCCTTTTTTTACACATCATGGATTATGCCTATAGAGTTTTAAAATTTCCTCTCCTGTAATTTGGAAGATAGTTGGGTGCTAAATAATTGGTTTTCATGTTCTAAAACTAAAGGTTTTGTGGGACGGAAATTCACTGTTTACACAGATTTTGGTTTTTGTTTTGTTTTTGCACTTGACAATCGCTGTTCAGAATTTTCAGCCCTTAGATTTCACTCTAGGATTAAAAAGCCGCCACACGGAGGTGGTCCCTAACTCACGTCGCATACTGTGGTCCCATACTTCCTTCCCATTCACAAAGAGACATTTATTGTTAGCTGAAAGACATGGAGAAAATACAGAAACAGGCAAATGAGTCGTGGGTGAGCCAGGGAAAAGCCGAAACACCAGGAGAAGTCGTTATTTATTTCTTCGTAATTTCATCCGAGAAGAGACTTGTTTTAATATCAGACACCACCGCTTTGATCTCCAGGCAGCATCAGAAATCAAGACCTAGGTTCCCTCTCATTCTTTTGCCTCTCCCTTTAGCTGGGTTAATGAGAACAATAATCACAACGTGCACACATTTACAAGGGTTAGGGGAGAAAATGCAGGCAGCAGGAGCTCCCCGGGACCTCATTCCTGCCAGGTCTAAAGCTGCCAGGGCTACAAAGCCAGGCTGGGAGGAAGAGGAGATCAGAGACTGAATCCCTGGCAGCTCCGGTAGCTGGCTCCGAGACAAATACCACACGAGGTTAATCACCCTTCTTTACTTGTTTGCTTACTTGTTTTGTCTTTTAGTTTTTCTTCCTTCTCCCCCCCCCCGCAACTGCTTAGATTGAGGCCAAGGCCCACTATTTAAGGATCCTAGAAAAACCCCACGCTTAGACTCAATTTCTCTTCTAATGTTGAGTTTTCTTTCAGTCAATATGCCTTTCTCTAGACTTCTGAAGAGATGCTCCATTTGGGGAGAGACAAATGAGTGGAGTTGGAAGGTAAGCCTGTCTTTATCCATCTCTCCTCATCTCCCAAGTTTTTTGTTTTGTTTTGTTTTTTTACCTTGGAGAGGAGGGTCTTCCTAACTCAGCACACAGAAGACTGAGGAAGAAAATGGCTTGCCAGGCATCCAGAAGAAAACACCTGCTTTAGATGAATCTTTTCTCATCCGGTTCAGTTTTTAGTAAGATTTCCTTTAGACCCTGATGCAATTCACTGTATTCACCCTCTGCCTCTACCCTGTGCTCCTCTTTCACTTCCATTATCTATGAGAGGTCACCGGCAGAAATGATGGAGAAGGCCACATGACCTCCATCACTAATATCTAATCCAAAATAGTCAGGTTGAAAAGGATAATAAAATAAAAAAAAAGAAGTAAAAAAATACCACAAGACAGGTGACGGGGTATGCTAATACCAGTACTGCAACAAGATAATTTAGGTATAAACCAAGACTGTGAATGTGAAACTTAAGCAATATTCTCAAACTAGCTAATGGACATTCTAGTAATCTATGCTGTATAAAATCATGGTCGACTTGTTGCGCAAATTTCATAGTTTCATATTCTTTGAATTAAATAGTTCATTTTCTTTTGCTTCTCTATACATAAGAACTGAAAATGAAACTAAACAGGGCACCATTTAAGAAAGACTAAGTGTTGTGTTTAGGGTTTCTTTTGTTGTTGTTGTTGTTGCTTAAATTATTATTGGCTTTCTCTCTCCCTCTTTTATTTTTCAGAGGAGGGCTTTGGAACACAGGCTAGCCTCAGAAGCCTGAGCTCAAATGATCCTCTTGCCTCTGCCTTTAAAGTAGCTGGGACTACAGGGTTCTAGCCACCATTCTGGGCTTTAGTATTCACTTTCAATGAGAAAAATTAATATCCTCTTTAGTTGCCTAGGAAATTGGGCACTTTTCCTGTATTTTATATAAGTGGAAAAACTTTTAGTGAAAATTTTGTGCACATTTCATATAATCTGCTGAGAGATTTAAAATGAAGAGTATGAATATAATTTACTCATGTTTTTCTTCTGACAGAGGAGACATTTCATTTTCAGATGAATGACAAGACTTTTTATTTGATTAAAGATACCACTAGAATTGGAGGGGGGAGTGAGTCACTGAAAATAGTATTAACATCAAGAACAAACACTACACTTAAGCATGTGGCAAAAATTTGACAAGAAAGAATCACTTTTGTATATAAGCTTGTTTCATGTCTAATTGGGCAAATTCGTTTCTCCTTTAAGAAATGTATTTTGAGTGAGAAATGTACTTGAGTGAGGGTCCTCCCCTCCTTTTCAATATTAAAAACTTTCAATTTTGTCTCAAATAGAATAGCTATTCTGGATTTTCAGGAAGAAATATCTTCAAGCAAGAGGTTAAAGGGGCTAGTAACAAGAGGAACTCAACTGAATAGTTTATACTTTGATATTATACTTATAAAGAACCTTCAGCAGGCAGAAAATTGTATTTCCAAATTCATTCACATGAAAAAAAGGAAGTACATGCACTGTATTTGAGGCCATGCATATTCAGTAATGTAAATTTAGAATGGCTAGCATTTCTACAAAGACTGAGCTTTTTTTTATGTCTCTCACTTTTAGTCTTTGGTATAGGTTTCTTCTCAAATTCCATATGATGTACTTTAAGAATCACTCACTACCTGCTACAGATGTGCAGGAAAGTTGAATTAGGGAAGTCGGAAACATATGGCAGTTGCCTCTTGCACAAGGAAGGTACATATGAAAGTTATAAATTTATTTCTTTAAGTCAGCATTGTAAACGCATTTTATAGGGTTCACAGTATGTATTACATCTGTAGATTTACTTTTTGAAATATATGTTTTTGAGATATTTGTGGTTTGAGATTCTAAAAGAAAGAAGTCATTTTGATGTATTAGAAATAAAGCAAAGAAAAAAATAACATCCAACAAATAAAAATAAACGTGTAGAAAGGCAAGCATTTTCCTTGTATTTCCATTGCTGGTTATCCTGAAAGGCTCTGGGGCCATCTCTTGGCAAAGGATTACTTACAATACAGGAGGTGCCCATGAGCAGAGTGCCCTGCATTGCATTTATCCAGTTGTCCTTCTGAAGAAACAGAAGTATCAATTTGACCAAAGCCAGCTTAGGACTGAAGTAAAAGCTACCTGATCAACAATGACTATGCACCAGTTCAATTTGGTTTTAGAGCGGGGAGGGGACTACTTACCCAGCACTGGGTGGACACAAAGCTCGGGCAGTGTGATAGGGAGGGAGAGGCTGGGGAGGCTGAGGGTGGATTAACTGGGGAGGGCACCATTGTTGGCGCTTCCTGGGGGAGTGGGAATGGATGGGGTAGAAGGCAGCAATCATTTCCCCATTAAGATACTAATTTTAATCTTATTTCATTTAGTGTTTTTGAAATTATGTTTTGATTATTATACCAATAAATGGCTTATTTAGTGCTATCGATGGGTATTAAATACTATCTACTACCAAGATATTTTCCCACATACCTTCTAAGTTACTGTAAAAGAACTCATCTACTTTAGTAAAGGAAGCCCCTCTATTATCTTTACCTTCAACTTTAATTTTGTGAATTTTAAGTCACAGCTCTCTCTTATTTCCATTTATTCAGAGATGTTTTAATCATGTAAATTATTTTGATTTAAAGAGAAGTGTGTGTGTGTGTGTGTGTGTGTGTGTGTGTGTGTGTGTGCGCGCGCTTTCCCTCTCACTTGAGCGCTTAAATGCCCCCAAATAGGTAAATCCTTGAGGGTTGACTTCAAGAAAACTATTCGTAAGTTTCCACAATGGAGAGAAGGGGAATAGTCAAGACTGGTGTGCTTTCCCATCCTCCTCCCCACCCCATGAAATTTACTTGGGGAGAAATAATGCAAAATAATAGCAGATGCGTGCTTCTCAAGCAGAAGTTTTATTTGCTTGTGTTTTGGATTTTCCTTTGTGATCAGTTGTGGAAGGGTTGCATGAATCCATTTTCTGTTCTTTTCTGGTTCCTGCTTTGCGAGAGCTCCTCTGGACCTTGGGTTTGTGGGAGGCGGTAAGAAACCGAGACCTTAGTATTATGGGTTCTCAGATGGGTGGGAGAGGAACCCCAGAGGCACAGAAAAAACAAAAACAAAAAAAAAAAAAACAAAACACAAAACTATCAGATTCTTTTCCATCCATCCATGGAAAATTGGAAACAAGAATAATGGGTGGGGACATTTCTGATTTTCTTCTTTACCAAGGCGTAGATTGCTTCTGGAGTTTCTATTCTGTCCTTCCCATGTCATCCCAGTTCCTGTTTCTATTTATAATTAGAGTCTTACTAGTAGTCCAGCCTGAGAGGAAGGTTATCTGGGCTGTTTGTGCAGGTACTGGGGCTTGAACTCAGGGCCTACCATTCTCCTTGGGCTTTGTCTATGTGTGGTTGATATTTTTCCATTTGGGCGGCCATGCCTCTAATTCCTAGTTTGGGTTTTTAATATTTTAAAGTAGCATTTGTTGTTTCATATTGTTGGGTAACAACGAAGCAAAAACCTCTTTTAAAAGTTAAGTTTCTGGGTGTATCCTAGAATTCCTGCCAGTAAAGCATTCAGGAATCCGTGTTTCTGATGACGTTCTACACCTGAAATTAAATTTTAGTTTGGTTTTCTAAAGCTAGTGTTGCTTTGGTCAGTGTCTGCACTTTCTTTAATATTGTTTCCATTCTTTCTGGTTTTGGCGCACTTTTTTTTTCATTCCTGAAGACAATCTGATTTACAGTTTGACTGAAAGTTGCATTTCTGTTTAGAAGGTGAAACGCCCAAGTCACTTAGCCAAATTATTCCCCGACGGCTCCAATATTGCGCCAGAGTCCCAGAGTCAGTTATTTTTATGTCTGACTATATTTCAAATGTGCAGGGTGATAAATAAAACCCGCCTTGAACTTCAAACTATCTCAATGTGATGAGGAACAATGACAAAAAATTAACCAGCCAAAGCGTCCGTGTTCTCCAGAGTGACTGCAGAATAAAATCAGTCTCCTGGGCGAGCCACATAAACAGCTGCAATACTAAAGCGACTTTAGAGATCAGGACTCCACGTTGTGGGGGGTGGGCGTGGAGGGACTGGAGCGGGTATCCTACTGGCTCCAGAGTCAGGGTAGGGAAGAAGAGAAGTCCTACCTAAGCGACCTCTAATTAATCCATTATCAATAATTCTCCTATAAGGTGTGTGTGCGCAAAAAAAAAAAAAAATCCAAAGTCTTTCCTATAGACAAATTAGGAAAGATGGGTATTGAAAAAGTAATAACTAGCCGCCACTCTCTAGATCTCAGAGGAGCTCCTTTGATTGCACAAATCACTTGAAAGGGACATTTGTCTCAGCTAGTAACAATGAAATTCTTTTTATGGGAAATCAAGGAAGGCGTCCCGGGAAGCTGTTGGCGGCGCCGGTGTGGCAGCTTGGAGTCAGAGCCCGCGGTGAATTCGCTTTCCAGGTCGCGTGCCCCCTTCGGAGAGCCCGGCGCACCCTGAGCCTGCATCCATCCCCCCCCCCCCCGGCGCCCCGCCCGGAGCGGCTGCCTGCCTCTAGCCCCGTGGGGCTTGTGTGTCCCGCAAGGCTGGAGGTTCGTCCAGATGGCGGTCTGCAGGCTCTTACCACCACCTGTTGGGGACTTTCAGCTGGAGAGTTCAGCTGGGAAGCCCAGGCCGCCCACAACACCGCGGCGCTTGGCGCCCCGAGGCCACGGGGAATCGGGTCACAGGACCTTGGGTTTCTGTTAATACCTGCAAAGAATCTCTCGTGAACAGTAAGTGCGAAGAAGAAATATATCAGCACTCGTGGAGTCTGTCTTGGAGTGGCGATTCATAGCTCTCCACCGGTTGTGGATTCGTGCCGGCGCCAGCGCCCGCACCCGGGTGACTTCCCAAGCCGGCCGAGAAGAGCGGGGCGGCCAGACGCAATTGCCCGGCGGGAGGTAGTAACGACCAGGTAGCCAGACCCCTCAGGCCTCACCGTCGCGCAAACCTGGACTCAGGACTGGCCCCCCACCCTTGTCGAAGAGGCGACCGTGACTCGGGGCACCCAGCGCGCGGTGGGTTCCAAGTGTGCGCTGCGACGTCGCCAAAGTCATTAATTGCGTGAAAGTCTGGGAGCGAATGGGACTCTCATTGTCTTCCGGATTTTTCCATTTCGAATTCCTTTGAAAAGAGGTTCAGAACACAGAATGAGGGAAAACGTAATCTCCTCTGCAAGGAGCTCCAGTGATTGCCCCCCACTTCTCGGACGACAGCACTGGGAGTTGGGTGTCCATTCAGTCGGCTGCTGAAATAAAAGGGCCGCGCCCCGGGGAGCCTGGACCCCCACGTGGCTCCGGATCTGCGCTCCATCCTACTTCCTAATTCCCCTCGGCGTGGCCATTTTCGGCCTTCATTGACCAACAGGATGGTTGGCCCAGGGCAGCCTCCCAGTGCTTAAACCAGAATAGCTCGGCCCTAGGCACCCGCCGGCCCCCTGGCCCAAGGCCAGCCAGGTTCTAAGGATTCAAGGTGCAGGGGAGGGAGGTCGTCAAAGCTCCACTCGCGCCGCGATTCTGAAAAATATTTATTTTGTGACCCAGATCATGTCCCCACTTTCAGATCCTCAAAGGTCTAACCGGGATAAACAATCCTTTCCTGGGTAGCCGGCTGGGTGGTGACAAGAATATATTCCGCTGGGAGAAGGAGGATTGGCAGAGAGACAGCCAACTATCCGGTATGAGCTGTTAACAGCCCACAAAGATTTTAGGGTGCAGATTCCTGACGGGCTGGTCAGAGTAGGTTTCCCCAAGCAACCCGCATTGCAATGGGCATGTGGGCTCGCCCGGGGTACCTAGTCCCGGAACGTGGCGCCCTCTGGGGACCATTGGCAGTACAGTCCCAGCTTGGCCTGGAGGGGAGCAACCTCCCAGGGCACTCCCTGCGGACCAGGCTCTGCCAGGCTCCATGCTTACCTCTCCAGTTGGCATCCTTGGAAAAGTTTGCACCCTGGGACCAAAGTTGTGTCCCACCCTAATCCTGGCTGGAAGGAAGCTCTGTAGGTTGCCTTCTTTGCAGACCCAAAGAGGCCTCCCGGAGTCCCACCAGAGGAAGTATTGGCTTCTGGCTTCTGTGTGGCAAACTACTGCAGAGAAAAACGAAATCGCCATATATATGTATATGTATATGTGTATATGTATGCATATATGTGTATTTATTACGCATTTATGTCTGTATATATGTCTATATGCGTGTATATATGTGGCAGTATGTGTACATCTATCTATATGTATATATATATATATCCAATTGATATATGTATAATACATGTGTATGTATGTGTCTGTCTGTCTGTCTGCCTACCTACCTGCCTGCCTGCCTGCCGGTATCTATCATCTCTCTTTCTCTCTCCCCCCACCCAAAGGAAGCATCCACACAAATAAGAGGGAAGACAATTATTTTTAAAAAAGGTAATTGGAAGAACCTTTTAAGGAATATCTGTGGTTTTATTGTAATGTAACTACTCAACCTAGACTTCAGTTTCCCCAAGGCCTGGAACAGACTCCCAGTAAAGTTCTTACTGAGAAAGAACTCTTCCATTGTCATTTCCATTTACAATCCTAGTACACTCCACCTAAAACCTTTTTTAGATTCTCTCTCTTTCTCTCTCTCTCTCTGTCTGTCTCTGTGTGTGTGTGTTTGTGTGTGTGTCCCTCCCTTCTCACTTTCTGCACATTTCAAACTATACTCATCTTGAATAATAGTCTTAGAAAACGAGTACAAAGTAACCTGTGTATAGGGTGGTGGTGATTGAAAATGGTTATGGACTCAGTTGCACAGTTATTTATAAGATTTTAGTTAAAAAATGAAACATTTTAGGGAAGTTACTTAGTGCATATTGTGGAAATAAGCTTGCATTTAGAGAAACATCATTGGAAACAGCTGTGATGTTAATGTTTCAAAACCCAGAATGTTTCAAAACTCAAAATGCTCAGTATCTACTTTTCATCATAGGTTTTTCCTGTGCATCCCCATAATGCATGCTCTCTGTGTGTAATACAAGACACTTGTTTAATAAAGCGAATGATTGTCTGTGTCAGGGAGATTTGGTCCTCTCTCTCTCTCCCAACCCATGTGCAGAGCAGATCAAAGACCTGAATTACCTCTGTCTTTCCAAAGGCAGCCAGATGGTGTCTTGATTTTTCTTCAGATTTTTCAGCGACAGCATTCAAAGCACTATGATGTAACAGATGAAAGGCTTTCTTAGGTGAATTATTATTTTAATGTACTACATACCTTACTTTATTCCACTAAGGTTTTGGAATGTCTTGTGAGAATACTTATAATAAACATGTAAATGTTGAATAAAAGCTTAGGATTGGCTAAGATTTAAATCACAATCCAGGGTCAAAATGAGAAGAAAACAAGAACTCTGATATACATGTGGGAGAGAAGACAGTTATGAAAAAGGACCTTTAAATTTACCTGCAAGCATCCTAGCAGCAAGAGTAAGAAAAAGGCATGAACCTCATCAAACACAATCCCTTGTAATGAACAATGTGTTTCCTAAGTTTAGCATGGTGATGATGACAATATAGCATCAGCAATGGTATGTTTCACATGGTGCTGCATTTGGGAAATTAATTGTCCCTGCCTCCCCTCCCCCCACCCCCAAACTCACAAGTACTCTTTTTGGGAAGATAGAAAAACACAGTGGGTATTACTTCATACAGACAATTTGGTATTAGAAAGAACTCTGGAATTCACAGTCAAATTCCAGGATAGCTTCTTCACTTAGGGTTTTGCTTCCAGTCTTGGCAAAGTAGTTGATCTTTTCTCTTTCTCTGTTTCTGTCTTACCCGACTTTCTTTATAAAATGGATACAGTGTATTCTGTGGGCTTATGTTTGATTCCTCAGTACCACATAAACGGGAAAAGCTGTAAGTGGTGCTGTGGCTCAAGAGGTAGAGTGCTAGCCTTGAGCAAAAGGAAGCTGGGACAATGCTGAGGCCCTCCATCCAAGACCCAGGTCTGGCAAAAAATTAAAAAAAAAAAAAAGATTCCAGACACCTAAGACAACTATTTTTTTTTAATTCAAGGATATGTTACAGAGCCCAAGCTGGCTTAGAACTGGCTATGTAGTTAAAGATGCCCTAGATGATGCTTCGATCTTGGTTTCCTTAGTGAGGGGATGATTGACATGTGTTCCTTCAACCTAAATAAGAAATGTTTGATAAGTACTGGGCTTTTGTTGCCTCTTAATTGCCTTTAATGCTGTTAATATACCACAACTGTTAACTTCCTTCCTACTTTTCCATGGCTTTAAAGCATGCAAGGATACTTCCACGTCCTAAAAGAAAAATTACTTCATTGTAAAGGTGATGTACAGAGGTGTTACAGTTACATCAGTAAAGCAGTGAGTACATTTCTTGTGAAACTGTGCTACCCTCTCCTTTGTTTTCTCCCACTTTCCCTCTGCCTTACTACCTCCCCCCACATTGTAAGAGTCATTTCCAACATAGTGTCTAGTGAGTACTGCTGTTGCAATGGTTCACCCTTTGCCCCACCATTTCTGTGATTCCCCTTTCATTCCCCAAATTAGATAAACTTATATACAAGACAAAAGGTATAGAAATAAAAAAAACAACAGGGAATAAACCAGAGGAGGAAAAAAAAGAAAGGCAAAAGAAATAATTGAAAGTAGTTCATTAAAAACAGACAAAAGAGGCCTGGGAATATGGACTAGTGGCAAGAGTGCTTGCCTCAGATAAAGCCCTGGGTTCGATTCTCCAGCACCATATATGTAGAAAATGGCCAGAAGTGGCACTGTGGCTCAAGTGGCAGAGTATTAGCCTTGAGCAAAAAGAAGCCAGGGACAGTGCTCAGGCCCTGAGTTCAAGGCCCAGGACTGGCAAAAAAAAAAAGAAAAAACAGACAAAAGAGTAGTAATAATAACAACAGCAACTCTTTTTTCCATATCATGGAGTTCATTCGATTAGCATCATTTTATATGGTAATAAGTGCATAGCTACTGGACTATTATTATCCTCTGCTAGGACTACCCTAAGCATATACTAATTGTTACAAATAAGGGAAACTATGGAATCTGTGTTTCTTTGGGTCTGGTTTACTTCACTTAATATATATTTTTCCAAGTCTCTCCATTTCCTTACGAATGGGACAATGTCATTCTTTCTCATGGAAACATAGAGTTCCATTGTGTATATATACCACAATTTCTTGATCCATTCATCTACTGAGGGCATCTGGGTTGGTTCCATATCTTAGCTATGGTAAATAATACTGCAATGAACATGGTTGTGCTGGTAGCTTTAGTATGGCCTTGTTTGTGATCCTTTGGGTAAATGCTCAGGAGTGGGATTGCTGAGTTATAGGGTATTTCTATGTTTGGTCTTTTAAGGAACCTCCATACAGCTTTCCAGAGTGGTTGGACCAGTTTACATTCCCCCCAACAGTGTAGTAGTGTTTCCATTTGACCACATCCCTGCCAGCATCTGTTATTATCTGTTTTCTTAATAATGGCCATTCTAACTGGGTGAGGTGGAATTTCAATGTGGTTTTGATTTGCATTTCTTTTATGGACAGAGATTGTTGAATATTTAAACATTTGTCTATTGACTATTCTTATTTCCTCTCCAGGGAAGCCACTTTTTAATCCATTACCCAACTTATTAATGGGATGGGTTTTTTTTTTTTTTTTGATGATTTGTGTTTGGGGGGGTTAATTTTTTGAGCTCTCAGTATATTTTAGATATGAGGCCTTTGTTTGTTGTATAGCTAATGAATATCTTCTCCCAATATGTGGGCTTTCTATTTATCTTGCTAGCTATGTCCTTTGCCATGTAGAGGCTCTGCCATTTAATGTAATCCCATTTATCCAGCCTTTCTTTGTTTTTTTTGTTTTTGTTTTTGTTTTTTTTTTTTTTTGTGTGCGTGTGTGTGTGTTTCTGGGTCTTATTTAGGAAGGTTTGACCTGTGCCAAAGAGCCCTAATGTTTCCTCTGTCCTTTCCTATATTATTTTCAGGGTATCTGCTCTTACCTTGAGGTCTTTGATATATTTGGAATTGATTCTGTTGTGGGGTAATATATAAAAGTCTAACTTCAGTTTTCTACATGTGTATAGCCACTTCTGCAAGCACCATCTGTTGAAGAGGCTGTCATTCTTCCTTCTGATGTTTTTGGCTCCTTTATTAAAGATTAGGTGGCCATAGGTCTGTGGGATCATTTCTGGGTCTCCGATCCTATTTCATTGGTCCTCAGGCCATACTGTTTTTTTAAATAACTACAGCTTTATAATATGTTTGAAGTTTGGTATTGATATTCCTCCATCACTGTTCTTCCTGATAAGCATTGTTTTTGCTATTCCTGGTCTTCTATTATTCCATATGAATTTTTGGATTGCTTCTTCTATTTCATTAAAGAATGTTGTTGGGAAATAGGTGGGTATTGCATTGAATTTGTAGATAGCCTTTGGCAGTATTGCCGTTTTCACAATGTTAATCTTCCCAATCCAGGAGCATGGGAGGTTTTTCCATTTCCTTAAATCTGCTTTAATTTACCTATTCTGGTTTTCAAAGTTTTCATCATAGAGGCCCTGCACATCTCTGGTTAAAGTAAATTCTAGATATTTTATTATTTTTTGAGGCAATCGCAGGAGGAGTTGTTTTCTGATTTCTGCCTCATTCTTCTTATTGTTGACATGCAGAAAAGATACTGATTTTTGTGGGTTAATTTTTTTTACCCTGCTACATTTTCCAAAGTTTTGGATCAGCTCCAGTATTTTGGGAGAGAAGTCAATGGGGTTCTTTTAAAACAAGATCATGTCACCTTCTGAGAGAGGGAATTTTACTTCTTTCCTTATTTGGACTCCCTTTATGTTTGCCTCTTGCCTTATTGCTCTGGCTAGGAATTCCAATACTATATTGAAGAGGAGTGGAGAGAGCAGACATCCTTGTCTCATTCCTAATTTTAGATGAATTTTTTCCCCCAACAATTATGTAAAATGTTGGCTGTAATTTTGTCATATACAGCCTTCATTGTATGGAGAAATGTTCCATGGATTCCTAGTTTCTCCAAAACTTTCATTATAAAAGGGTGTTGGATTTTGTCAAATGGTTTTTCTGCATTTTAAAAATGATAATATGGGGCTGGGTATATAGCCTAGTGGCAAGAGTGCCTGCCTCGGATACACGAGGCCCTAGGTTCGATTCCCCAGCACCACATATACAGATAACGGCCAGAAGCGGCGCTGTGGCTGAAGTGGCAGAGTGCTAGCCTTGAGCGGGAAGAAGCCAGGGACAGTGCTCAGGCCCTGAGTCCAAGGCCCAGGACTGGCAAAAAAAAAAAAAAAAATTAAAAAAAAATGATAATATGGTTCTTGTCCTTGCTCCTAATAATGTGTTGAATTACATTAATTTACTTGCAAATATTGACCCAGATTTGCATCCCTAGAATGAATCTCATTTGATCATAGTGTATGAGTTTTTTGATGAGTTGTTGAAGTTAGTTGGCCAGACTTTTATCAAGAAGTTTTGCATGGATGTTCATTAAGGAAATGGGTGTAGAGCGCTCTCTCTCTCTCTCTCTCTTTCTTTCTTTCTTTCTTTCTTTCTTTCCTTCCTTTCCCTCCTCCTCCTCCTCCTCCTCCTCCTCCTCCTCCTCCTCCTCCTCCTCCTCCTCCTCCTCCTCCTCCTCCTCCTCCTCCTCCTCCTCCTCCTCCTCCTCCTCCTCCTCCTCCTCCTCCTCCTCCTCCTCCTCCTCCTCCTCCTCCTCCTCCTCCTCCTCCTCCTCCTCCTCCTCCTCCTCCTCCTCCTCCTCCTCCTCCTCCTCCTCCTCCTCCTCCTCCTCCTCCTCCTCCTCCTCCTCCTCCTCCTCCTCCTCCTCCTCCTCCTCCTCCTCCTCCTCCTCCTTGCCAGTCTTGGAGCTCATACTCATCAAAGGAAGATGAGTCCCTATCTAGTTTTGAGATGAGGGTTCTGCTGGCCTCATAGAGTTTGGTAGTGATCTTTCTCTTTCAATTTCATTGAAGATTTTAATGAGTATTGGAGTGAGTTCTCCTTTGAAGGCCTTATACAATTGAAGTGTCAATCTGTCTGGTCTTGGGCTTTGCGTAGATGGGAGGTCTTTCATTTTTATTTCTATTTCAATACTTGACATGGGTCTATTTAGTTGGTTTTAATCTTTTTGGTATATCAGTATTTGCTGGAAATTCTTCCATTTCTCCCTCATGAATTTGTTAGCATAAAGGTTTGCAAAGTATTCTTTTATAATGTTCTGAATCTTGTTCATTTCTGTTGTGATGTTCCCATTCTCATAACTGATTTTATTTATTTGGGTGTGTTCTTTTTTGACAGATTTGCTACTGGTCTGTCTATTTTGTTAATATTTTCAAAGCTCCAACTCTTTTCTTTATTGATGCTTGCTATGGATTTTTTGTGGATTCTGATTCATTTAATTCTGATTTGATTTCAATTATTTGTTTCCATCTACTGGATTGGGGTTTGGCTTGGTGATCATTTTCAAGATGCTTAAGGTGCATCATCAAATTGTTAGTTTGAGATTTCTCCAATTTGTTGATGCAGGGACTCAGAGCTATACATTTTCCTCTCACTATTGCCTTCATTGACACTTCCACTTCTATGTCTCAGAACAAACAGGAACACCAAAGTCTAAATTCTAAGACTTGTCAGTATTGATGAACAGCTTGTTTATCTTCTCTACTTGTCAATTGTGGGTGAAGAATGAAGCTAGCTTCTGAGAAGAAGAAATGTGTATTGATAAGATGAACAAGCTAAGGTAGGAGTGAGGCAATCCTTAAGGGTATAGGTCCACTTTTGCCTCTATGTAGCAGCCTGTGGAGTAGGCATCTGTCTGGATCACCTTGATGTTGGGATGAGTTATAGCGTACCTAAGTTTCAAAACATCTTAATATTTTTGATAGAGAAGGTAGCACTAGGGCTCTGTAGGTCACTTCACAAAGTCAGTGTTCTAAATATTATGGACTTTGTCACAAATAAGATATGCTGTTTTCCTACATCTTTCCTCACCCTGCCTCTTCCTGAGAAGATCTCTTTAAATGGCACCTGCACAGGCCCAGTAATGGTGCTCAGTTTATGAAGATAAACTCTGTCCTGGTTCCACCACCTCAGACTATCCAGACAGTTGACTTCCAGAAAGGTTCTAGGTTCTTTCTGGTTCCCCTTCTAGAACTCTCATCTTTCTCTTCCTGCAAAAGCATGGGTTGATAATGGGTTAATATCAATCCAGTATTCCTAAGCCTTTATAGTACATGACTCAAGGCTAGTTGTATCTTAAGGCAAGTATGAAGAGCTTAGGCTGTAATGCAGATGTAGAGAATTTTCTTAGCATTATAAGGCTAGCACTGAAAACGAAGGAGGAAAAACACAAATATAAGGTTTTCTTTTTGCATATTCTACCTGTTCAGCTAGGTTATAAGCTAATTTCTAAAGCCTCATGTATACGTTGCTTGGTAGAATCTAGGACAAGAGGTAATTTGTTTCATCTTGAAATGTCCCTACAATTCTATGAACAGTATCATATAACAGGATGAGCACAGACTTGGCAGCAGAAGATTGGACTCAAAGGCTTTTGGCTTCATCACTAGCTCTACCACTGAGCTATGCTCATCTTGTCCAAAATATCCACTAGTATGGTAGAAACAGAGGAAAGGATAACTTCTATTGCCTGCCAAGACTGCTAAACTATAAGGATATTGAAACCCATTGGTAGATCAAGTCTTGCTATTTTCTCTTCAAGTCAACCGGAGAACACATAGTCCTATTTGTACTTGTTATATTCAAGTATATATTGAATAATGCAGAACAAATATCCAGTTTCCTTCCTTAACTAATGCACAGAACATGTTAGAATGGGAACAGGTGTTATGATGGCATAAGAGGAAAGATACATGAAGGGAATGCCCACAACCTAAGCTTAGTTAGTGGGTATTCAACAGTGTCTCCCTAGCCCACAATGTGGTGTGCAATCAGCAATGGTTTTACCAAGTCCTGGGAATGTGCAGTGACAGAGGCCTGACTGTTTCTCTATCATGTTTGGCTTGAGGTCCCATTTTCCAACTCCCTAAAGCTCTTCTAAGTAAAGGAAGGTGAAATAAGTGTGAAGACAGATTAGTCTATTAAGTGTATGCCTCTGAATTTCTTTCTACTAGCAGATTTCAGAATAGAACTACAGATAGAACTAGACTATTATTCAATAGAGAAAATCTGGAGGGACAAAAGTACTGTGAATTCTCATGAAAAGCCACTTCTTGGCTTCCTCTACCAGTGATGTCATTAGGATTGCAGCCCTGCCATTACTCCGTGCCCTAGGCTCACTTTAAACTGGAATTCTTGCAAGAAGCCCATTCAGTTGTGACCAATTGTGATCATAGTCGCAGCCAGGACCAGCGGGCTCAGATTCCATGCACTTCCTCCCAGGAAGATAGATGCCTCTGGATATATCCTAGGATGCTCCTGCTACTCTTACAGTACTGCCTTCATGGTCTTCCCAACTATTCATTACAGGGCTTGAGAAAGAGTGTATGTTGGAGGCCCTACCGATTTCATCTACCTTACTTGTCTCCTGCTACTCTTCCCAGCACCTCTTTCCACTCAGGCAGCAAAAGTCCCTTTCACTGTGCTAATGTACTCTGGAACTTTTTATTAAATGTCTTTTCTTTGACAGGCAGATCCAGGAGTATGGATTGATGGCTCTCTTACAGTACTCTTCATAGTTGTGACAAGTCACCAGGTGCCCACAAATGGAAGCTGGTGTCTGTCCTCTTTCAGACAAGCTTGGTTTCTTTGAGTTGAGTTGGATGCAAGTACATCCCCATCTATTTACAGTGAAAATACATCCCTGTCTACTTATAGTACACTTGTGTAAGTCCCAGCCCCATTAATTTGAGAAAATATCAACAGTCCCAAAGTTACTTATTAGTTCTAAAAACAACTGCCAATGGTGGTATCAACAGTCTCTGAATAGCAATGGAGCTGTACTGTTTGGAACTTGATTTTCAAGTTCTCTGTAGTAAAGGAAGAAGGTATGTGAGGAAAGGACATCCATTCTAAGCCACCTCATCTTGACATGATGCTGTGACTTCTGCTCATTTTTATTGACAAGAAGTCAATTCCAAAGCTGGATGAGGTAGTGCATACCTGTAACACATCACTTGTGAGGCAGGAGCAGGGGGATCATGAGTTTCAGGTCATCCTGTACTAAAGAAAGAATTCTAGCCTAGTCTGGGCAGCCTGAGACATATAGTAAGACCCCATCTCAAAAAATTATCACCCCCAAACTCTATGCATATACAGAGTAATCTTGGAAATGTAGTATTTCTTTGTGCTCAGGAAAACAAAACAATTTGATGACTTTATTTGTCTCTGTTGTTCATTTAGAAGAGAAAAGCTTCTCTTTCTTGGGAAGGAGAAGCTCCAGAACCGGAATACTCCTAGACTAAAAAGACAGAGAAAGTGGATGGATTCTACTGTTCGATCAAGTGTAAACACCAGAGCACTGTAGGCTAATGTTTGGTTGTTCTCTTGTAGGACTATTTCAAGGAAAAAGTTCTCTTCGAGGTCAGGGAGAAATATATTCCATAGAATTGAAACAAGGTGTCTAAAGGAAGATGAGGATGTGAGGAACCAAAGGATATTCACTTATTATGGAAACAGCTATACCAGTACTAAAAGCCCTAAAGCCCTCTATTACAGGTTCCCATCGTGTTTTTATTATCGGGGTAGTTGCCAGTGACTTAGAACTTTGGGCAGGTTGAGCCAACATGTTGTAGTGATATTCCAAAATCCAGGAATTAATCACCTCTTTTCTGGCCTTTTACTCTTAGTCTTAATACATGCTATCAGCACTCTCCATCCTTCCTCCGTCTTGGTTGACATTTTATTTGTATCTTTAATGATTTAACAGATGTCAAACCTTGTTATTGCTTTGACAAGGGCTTACATTGCTTCAATGTCTCTGCCTAGGTCTGGTTCATTTATGAGGGGATAACAGACCACTGATGTCATTTTCATGTGCTTTGATGGAAGTTTTAGTGTCCCAACTCCCCTGTGGAAGGAGTTTTACACTTCTAAAGTGGTTGCAGCCTTCTTGTTAAGTTCTTTTCCCAGCCCACTCTTGCGTTTTACCTTCTCACTGAACAGTATATTGTAGTATTATTTAGGACAGTTGGTTCAAAACCAATACTGTCAAACTTTCCAGATGAGAAGTATGGCAGAGAAGAAACTAGAACTCTTCCAATTTTAGAAGACAGTGGACATTGCAAACTAATCTGAATTGAGTCAGAAAAACTAGAAAAACATGTGGGTTCTCTGTTGTTAGACAATTGCTTTTATTTGTTCAAATAGTCTGGCATTATTCTCATTCCTGAACTTATATGTATGCTTTCCAAGTTCTCCTAGAATGTCAAAGCAATAGGATTGGCTAATGTTCACAGGCCGTATTCAAAGCACCAAGGAAACTTCAAGCCAAAGGGAAGAACTAAATGGGGAACCAGAATTCCAAAACACATATGTTGCAAACTATATCTACCATGGAGAATATTCACCCTTTGCCTTCCAGAATTTATAGCTGGCTGGGAGCCATTGGTGCAAGCTACTCAGAGGCTGAGATGTGATGATTGTGGTTTGAAGCCAATAAGGTAGGAAGTCTGTGAAACTCTTATCTGTAGTTAACCAGCAAAAGGCCAGAAATTTATGTGTGGATCAAGTGGTAGATCAATGGCCTTGAGCACAAAAAGCTAAGGGATAGCATCCAAACCCTCAGTTCGAGCTCTAGGAATGCTACAAAAAAGCTTATAGCTAAATAGACTATGATACTTAAAATACTTCCTTGTATTAATACGGCAAGAAAAACATAGCCAGAGGCAACCTAATATTAGATATCACCAAAAGGAGAAATTGATAACACTATTTGCCCAATACTCTTTTATGCAAAAGTGATGAAAAATTTCCAAGTGGGAGTTGGAGCTAAGTGAAGAAGAGTTGAAAATTTGCCTCTGGTGCAGATTCCTTTGCTTTCTGTATGGCTTTGGGGGAAGTTCTTTAGCTTTTATGAGTCTCCATTTCCTTAACTGAAAAAATGGAGAAAGAAGGCCCGGGCAAATGCATTAACCAATTGCATACATTGGGTGAGACTATTTTTGAAAGCCCTTTAAAATGGTGAAGGGCTACATCATGGGGAAGGCAGGAGGCCTTCCTCATGTACTTTGTCCCCTTGCTCTCTCCTACTGACTTTCTCCTCTCTTTCCTGCCTATCTCACATCCACATACTGCCATCATTCTTCATTCCAACACAAGCAAAGAATCCAGTGGGAAGCAATGCATTTGGTGGTGATACAAGGGAAGTGAGTATGTTCTGCTATGATATTTGGCACCATAAATATATTTAAAATAGTAATTTTGGTGGAGACCTATTTCTGTTTTCTTTCCCAAACATTAGCTTCCAGATGCTGAAAGCATATACTTTGTGTCTGGAAATGTAATTTAACCCTGGAATGGGGGGGGCACTTTGTGGTGCCTCTAGATCCCGCTATGAAAAGTCATTTGTCAAATTACCAATTTTAGGGAAATCATCAATATGATCTCTTTTTAAAAGGTGGAGTGAGTTTAAGAGCCTTCTCAGATGCAGAGATAGAGGCAAGAAAGGCAATATACCTGCAGAGAGAGGAAGACACAGAGACAGAAAGAGAGTGAGAAAGTTTAAAGGAAAGCATGTCCATTCGTATCCTAAATGCTGAATCCTGGAAAAATGCTTCAGTTGTCTGAAATATGAATCACACAAAAAATGACATTTAACCGAGTCATCCTACTAAACTGTGATAATACTAATGCAAACAAAAATCAAGACTAAAATTTTGAAAAAATAGAACAATAATTCAGTGCGCTAGTTATTCACTAATGTAGCCAGACACATAAAAGATGACTTTCTGAATTTGTTCCTTACCTTTTTTTGGAGTACTGGGGATTGAATTCAAGGCCACATGAAAAGGGTGAATACTGACTCAAATAAAAGTAAATTGAATCCAAATGTGCACTCTCTCTCTCTCTCTCTCTCTCTCTCTCTCTCTCTAAATGCACATGTGCATTTATGATAGGGTATGATAAGAGTTAGGAGATTCTGCACTGGCAATAATTAGGCAGTGCAGGTTTTCAAGGCTAGGTAAGAGTTAGGCTTACAATTTTCTATAGTTTATGCAGTTTGGAGCTAAATCCAAAGTGGTGTTGAGGTTAAGAGGTAGAAGTAGAGGGCAATTCTCAGGAAACTATGCCATAGACCCAGATTCACAGCACCCATTCCATGAATATTCCATAAGCCCAGAGTCATTGAGATTTTAGAGACTCTCCACCATGGATTTAAGATGGCAATGAGGAGTGGCTCGGAGCTCTTAGACTGTCAGCCCATGGCATCAGTACTGGTATCTGAAAGGTGTGATAGACTCAGGGAGCTGATGTTGAGCCAGAAGTCAGTTCTGGCCCTAACTCTTCCTGGAAGTTGATGTAGATCTATGCTGTTCAATCCCTCTGTGATTTAAAAGAATATTTCCAATCTATTTTGAACCAATATATGATATTAGTGTATATGATTACCCTTAGTGCATGATATATGACTTAGCAAGTGACTTACAAGACACTTAAGCTGATCTATACTTGGATCTATGAGATGACCATTTGATCCTGGACATAAATGCCACAGCAACATAAAATTATGGATGCCAATTCTTGATTTTTTGTAGTCTGCTTATTAAATAGTAATAATTTATAGACTGTCACTGGAGTAGGTGACCTGTAAATTGATTTCTATTCTGAGACTTTAAGACGATGGTAGAGGAGGTGTGTTTGTCATTCAGATAAAGAGATACTTCCTTTATGGCTCCTTATTGGAGAATGAGAAGGAGGCTGCAAGTAAGGGCATGCTTCAGAAAAAGAAATCCTCAACTCCTCCATATTTCCTTAGAATTAGAACAGATGGCTTATGGCTTGCCTCTTAAGGGAGTGGGGACATAATTTCTGAGGTTCTACATTTGTGCCTGGCTTCTTTGGGAATGGAAGTCATGTGATGCACAGCAACAGAATAGATGGCTCCCTAGTTCCTTTCACTGTGGGCCAAGTCCATATCAGCCCTATAAGGCATATATTTGAATGTGTGTGTAAAAAGAGAAAGAAAATGCCATTATATATGAAAATCAATGTTATTTTGAGATTTCACTTTCTTGCTGAATCTAATCTTATTTTAAAATAATCATGGTATTTTTAATTTAAACATTTAATTTCCCTAATCCATAAAGATCTTCTTAAATGTGATTGAATCTTTCGACATAAGGGAGCATCACCACAAAGAGCTTGAGCTATCTGTTTTCATTCTCCAGAGTTTTGAGTAGAGGAAAGATTTGCTTCCCTACAACTATTTGCTAGTGAGGACAATATTCACCCTCTTCCTACTTCTAATGTGCCTGTGTCTAGAAGGTAGACCTACATCCCTTTAAATATTTTATGTTTCCAGATGGCTGAAACCTGGAAACCAAGCACATTAAACTTGGTTAAACCGATCCAACTTCTATTTATTAAACACCTACTAATGTGCCAAATACTGAGCTCACTGCCAGGAGTACACAGATGAACTGATATAATCCTTGCTCTAAGGTGTGTAAAATCCAATGGGGGCATTGTTACAGACATCAACAAAGTATTCTAGTTGCACAAGACATGGCTGTTACATTTTTTTTTCTTCTGAAGCAGCTTTAGAGGAGATGGGAAAAGTCACAAAAAAATGTAACATTGGAGCTGAGTCCAGATGGTTAGAGGAAGAAGTGTCAATGAAGTCACTCCACATGAGGACCATGGCAGCAGACAGTGTGTGGCGTTGAAGAGGCCCAATGGGAGACAGAGAGATATGGCTGGAGTCAAACTTAAAGCTACATTTAGGACTTCAAATGTTTTGTTTAAGAGTTTGGTCTTTGTGGGCAATTGGAAGCCGTTGAAGTGTTCCATTTGTTTGAGAGTTTCTTAAGCAGCGTAATGATGTGACAAAATTTCAGATCTTAGGGAAATAAGCCAGGCAACACAGTGAAAGACATACTTTATGAGAAAAAGAATGGAAAACTAGGTAGTAATCTACTTCAGGGTAGTATATTTTACCATCAACTGAGGTATAAATGAAAATAGAAGCCAAGGCACTGCCATAAGGAAAAAGCGATAGTTCCAAAAGCATAATTGGTCCAATAGTAGGATAAATGAAAAAGAAAGATCCAGAAAGTTTCAATGTGGATGATGATGCTTTAAACTTTATCTATATAGATATATCTCCATGGGAAGGGTGATTTTTTAAAAAATTTGGATTATGGTGCAATAATACCCATAAAATATGAAAGTTTAATATTCTACAAGCATTTGTAAATTTCTTTATCTCTTTCTGGGACACATTTATCTTCTTACCACTGGAATGTCCTTCAGAAATGGTGATAGACTATGATAGACTATGCCTACTGTATAGTCAAAAATATATCCAGTTAATGAGAGTAATTTACTAATTGAGAAGTCTGGGATAAAGAGGAATTCTGAAGTGAGAGATATATATGCAATGCTATGAAAGTTGGTCAAATGAAAAGCATAGAAGAAAACAAAAAGTACTTATGACTGTTAGGACATCTCTTCATTTAGCAATAATGCGGAGAATTAGTAAGAATATCTCAGATGTGATGTTCAGAAAAGAATGTGTTCCAGAGAACAACAAAAGTCATGAAAAGTATACATTGGTAAATTTCATTTAATGCTGCTATGGAGCCAAGTTTCATAGGGACAGAGGTAAGTGATTTACAATTAATAGTTTGATAGTGATAACTTAGAAACTACAGAGTAGTAATTCCCAAACTTCAGAACCATCTTGATGGCTTGTTAAACACAGAATGCTGGGCCACACCAATTCTTCCTCCCCCATTTGGACCCAGAAGGTCTGGAGTATTGTAATCTCAGCAACTTTCCAGGTAATTCTATTATTAATGGTCCAGAATGATGCTAGAGCACATCACAAACAGAAAGAAATGTATTATTTGAGGATGAAAGATGGATAGCTTCTAAAAGGAAGATTTTCTGGAGCAATAAAAAGAAAGAAGTGTCCACTCTTCTCACATCTTAAGACTTTACTACTTACTTGTTATGAAAGCAATAATTGTTTTGAGGAACTTTCATTGAGACATAAACTTTTTGAACTTCTGTTTGCTTTCTGTCTAAGAGTGGTAATAATAAAGACTTATTTTACAATTGTTCTTAATAATAAGTGAAGTAATATACCAGTGATCTAATATTCTCTTCAATGTTTGGTGATCAAATAAATAATTTTGAATCTGAGCATATATTTTATTTATCCAGAGTCAATATAGCCTTTATACAAATGTAATTGACAATAATAATAACTGCCTATTCTAACTCTCTGCAGCCCTGCATTCTTTACCATTTATCAATCATAAATTGAGCAAATATAAAACACTTAATGATTGTTTTCACAGATAATAAATTTAGTACTGTATACTACAAAAGATTTTCCTTCTTTTGCTTTTAATATGTGCTATTTCAAATGAAAACAATCTGTCTTCTGAAATATTTTCCTCTGGTCACTTTAAAAATAAATGTTTTAATTAATCATTTAGCATTTATGTCATTTATGTGATGAGTGAATATAAATTACTACAACATGTTTTAGGCAAGACTGAAACTCTAATAAAAAAGTGAATGTTTGCTAAGGAATTTAGCTGGAAGCCAAAATAAACACTGCCAATTTTCTCTAATAAACAAATGAAGTATTCTTTTAAGTCATATGGTATTTCAATGATTAAACATCACAAAATAGGTAAACAAACCAAAATCTTTCTCACATTTATTTATTTCCTCAAACTCACTCCTTCCATCACTCTCCCTAATTCCCTCTTCCCCTTATTAAAACAACTTCAACAAGTTTCATTGTTCTATTTTCATACATGCATATAAAGCACTTCAACCATATTTACCCTCATGTACACTCACTATAAATTTCAGTTTACCAGCCCCACAACAGGCCTGTTTAACCTGATTGTTCAACTTTAAGGTTATTTATTTATTTATTTATTTTTCTTTTCTAGCTGCCTTTTCTTCTCTTTCCCTCCCTCTTTCCTCCTCCCTCCCTTTCTGCATTCCTTTTGTGATGGTACTGGGGCTTGAGCTCAGGCCCTCATACCCCTGCTGATTTTTTCACTAAAAGCTAATACTTTCCCACTGGAGCTACACCTCTCCTTTCAGCTTTTTGCTGGATAATTGGAGATAAGAGTCTCACAGACTTTTCTGCCCAGGCTGACCTCTAAGCTCTTTCCTCAAATCTCAGATTTCCCAATTAGCTAGGTTTACAGGCATGAGCTGCCAGCACTTAAGCTCATCATCTCTCTCTCTCTCTTTCTCTCTCTCTTTCTTTTTTCTTTCTTTCTTTCTTTCTCCTTCCTTCCTTCCTTCCTTCCTTCCTTCCTTCCTTCCTTCCTTCCTTCCTTCCTTCCTTCCTTCCTCTCTCTCTCTCTCTCTCTCTCTCCCTGGATATTGAGGAATCAAATTTAAATGTTTTAAAATATTCTAATCCAGTAATTTATGTAGGTAGAGGTTGTCAAATTTCTTAATACAAATAAAAATGTTTATAAAACAAAAAGTCATCTGCATCTCAAGAGTAGAAAAATGTTATGTATGATAATATCAATTTTATGTAATTGTTCTGAGGTTGAAATGTTATATAGAAAAATTATAGAACACTTGAATCTGATTAAACATAATAACCAAAAGAATTACTATTTTTATTTTTGCCTGGAATGATAGTCAAGTTATTACTCTGTTAGCCTAGATAAATTGCTGTTACATCATTAGGCAGTAGATATAATTATTGCCTCCATTTTGCAAATGAGGAAATTAAGCCTTAGTGAACATCTAAATAAAATACAGCTAGGAAGTAGGGAAGGGTTAGAATCCAGGCTCTGTAGCTTCGGTGTTTGTCCTCACATAATCATTACAAAATATAGGCATACTTCCTCCATATGTTGTTATGCACTGAATGTAGGAATCTAGCTAATAAAAATGTTAACAATGGAAGGGGTTAATCTGCATATCCAGTGCATCTAACTGCAAATCTAAGGATTTAAATGTTAAATGCTTGAAGTTAATTTAGATACAGAAAATGTGTCTAAATGGAGAGTGTGATTATATGAAGATTTAAAAAAGCATGCCATTCTTCATAATTTGAATGAGGCTTGTATCTAGAATATACAGTAAAACAACAACCCAGATTAAAACTGGGATAAGGATCTGAACAGAGGCATTCTGTTTTATTGCATTTCATAGACATTTACCCAATCTTTTCTACACCTATTAGTAGATTTACAAAAAAACCTTTCACCTCACTGTACTGTTTCCTTTAAGAAGCCCTTTGTCTAGATGTACTTTAGCTTTTGTCTGTTATAATGGAAGGGTTTTGTGGGTGTATGGCATTCACTCTGGTAACATTGCTCCAGCACCCAGATATTGTCTAATGAGACCCAGGAAGCTCTGGCTTCGAAGATGGCTGTGAGAAAGGGCTGCTAAACAAATGCTGCATATGTAGGCAGTTAAAACAACTTAGGGCAGCCTTTGACCATGAGAAGCAGAAGATGAACCAGTACTGTTCACTTCTTCTTTTTATTCCCTTCTTACGTGAGGCAGTTCCCAATTTGGAATTATACCTCCATGAGACCCTTGTGGAGAAATTTTGGGACCAAATTTTCAGTTATATTTTTGGAGTCTTTGTAGTGAAATGGATTATACCTTATGGTTTCTTTTCCCTCTATTCTATCTTCCCTTCCTCCTGTTTCATTAGCATTTCACTCTCTCTCTCTCAAAGTGGAAGCAATTTAGCTTTGTCTGAGAGATCCTTAGGTAATTCATTGTCCAGAGGATTCACTCAGAGATTCCAAACAGTACAGAGTCAAATTTAATGTCCTTGGGCCAGGGCTTAAGATTCCAGATTTTTAACCATCTCCTAAGTAATACCGATAATGGCTAATTCATGGATCACAAGTTGAGTCATAAGGTAGTAAAAAGCACAAAATAAGACAACAGGTGTTAGAAATTTTCCAATAATAGCCTCTGGTACTATCTGTAATCACAATTGTTAAAGTGTCTACATATAAATTGATCTGAAGTTTAGGTGGGTAACATAATGTGTACTTAAATAATATGAGAGTAATAATAATTATAAGGATTGAAATGTTGAATGGTTGCTTTTGACATCAGCAAAAACTTTGCCAAACATATATTGTAGACTCACACAGCTGTTAACTTAAGACACTGTTAGAGTCAGAGTAGCATTAGAGAAATTCTCATCTCCAAAACTGAAGAAGTGAATGGGCTGAAACCCAAACTTTTAATCTGATTACAGGATGGAAGTCTGCCAGAGAAAACTTAACTGTGGAGGCTCAACAATTCTATTCTTTTTTTTTTTTAAATTTTTATTATAAAACTGATGTACAGAGAGGTTACAGTTTCATACGTTAGGCATTGGATACATTTCTTGTACTCTTTGTTACCTTGTCCCTCATACCCCCCTCCCCCCTCCCCCTGTCCCCCCCTGAGGTGTTCAGTTCACTTACACCAAACAGTTTTGCAAGTATTGCTTTTGTTATTGTTTCTCATATTTTACCCTTTGTCTCTCAATTTTGGTATTCCCTTTGAATTTTCTAATTCCAATACCAGTACACACTGTTTCCCATACACTCAGATAAGATTCCAGAGATAGTGTAGATACAATCACAAGAAGGTGATACACGAACATCATCAATAGTAGAAACTACAGATACACATGGGATGTTGAAAGTAGTTACAACTCTGATATAACAATCATTTTCATAAAATGGAGTTCATTTCACTTAGCATCATCTTATGTGATCATAAGGGTATAGCTATTGGGCTCTTGTGATCCTCTGTTGTGACTTGCCTAAACCTGTGCTAATTATAATTCTATCCTTAAATAGAAGTTTTCATCAGGAAAGAGCTGGGAGCCTGAAAACCTAGTGAATGCTTACTTTGGTGAATGTGCTTGAGAACTACTAATCCTTAATTTCTCTGAATCCTCCAGTTATCAGAGACCAATCTTTATCCCATTCCTGAGGTCAAGAGACTTAGCTTTTCTCAGGAGTATGCAAAGACTTTTCCTTGAGAAGATGTCCCAGAAAATGAGGATTCTTGTTATCAAGGTCTGCAGCCCTGTATTCTGTCACCTCCAGACTATAGCTTTGGTGAGGTTTCAGTCCAGTTTGAGCAAAGAACTTTCCCAGACTCCCAAAAGGAAGAATTGTGGAAGCAGGATATATACACACCAGCAGGAACAGGAGGATACATGGAGGGTTGGATCTGGAGGAAGTTGACAGAGATAAGGAAAAACATATGAGTAAGATAATTCATGGATAACTCAGAATTCTGGAAAGTTTGTCTATAGTTTGTCTTAATATTTTGCTAAAATAGATCTCTGAAACTTCGCCATAGAAATAAAGAAATTAGGGTTGGGATGGATGGTGAAACTTTTATTTCTGGAGGCAGCATTAAGGAAAGGATCAGAGGACTCAGTGTGATGCAAATCTTAGAAGGAAATTAACACTTGTGACAGCTGATTACATTTCTTGAGAGTCAACAGAAAAACACCTTTAAAGCAGTAAGGAATATATGGGTGAAGGGTTCTGTAATATTTTCCTTTTCCTTTCTTTTTTGTGCTGATCCTGGGCTTAAATTCAAGGCCTGAGTGTTGTTCCTTGGCTTTTTTGGCTCAAGGCTAGTACTCTGTGACTTGAGCCACAGTTCCACCTCTGGCTTCTTTTTGAGCAGTTTATTAGAGATAAAAGTTTCATGGACTTTTCTGCCTGGGCTGGTTTCAGGGGATGATGGAATTTCATGAGAGCTGTTATGGTTTGGATTTATGTTCCCTCCAAAGACCACGTGTTATGACTGACTGTGGCCAGCAAGATGAACTTTGGACAAGCAATTGGATCCAGAATATTCAGTGGACCAATCCATTGATGGGTTCCTAATTTTGGGAGGCAATAGAAACTTAGGAGGTGGGGCCTGGGAAAAGGAGTGGATCATTGAGATTGTGCCCTTAGAAGCTATACTGGGTATTGTCCCTAGTACCTTCCTGCCTCCCCTTTCATGCTTCTGTGCTGCTATGAGTACCCTCCTCTACCACATGCTTCCACTGTTGTGCTGTTCCATTTCACCTCAGGCTCAGAACAATAGAACCAAGTGACCATGAACTGAAACCATGAGCTGAATGAATTTTCCTTTTAAGTTGATTTCCCCTCATTTATTTTTTCACAACAGGCAAAATTGAAAACTGACTAATATAATAACAGAGGCTAATAGCATTGTGAGAGCAAAGGGAGTCAGAAAGCTGTAATGAGTAAAAAATGAGTAGGAATCTATGCAGCCTTGGATCTACATGTCTGTGAATATCATTAATAGAGATTTCTTGAGATCAAAATGGAATAGAAATTGACTTGTGTCTCTTAAATTGTGTCATAAAAACAATTGATATTCAGAAAGCAGATACTGACATCATTTGCACCAATGGAAAATTATGTATGTTTCCAGTTTCCAGATATAGGAGTATTCACAGAAATCAGAGTATATTGAAAAAGAAACCATTTTCTGGGAAAAGAAGTTGATGTGTCATCACAGGTAAAATGGTAAATACATACATTTCCTTTACTAAATGTCTCTGTTGTCAAGAAAGTCATACTCTGGGAGCCTGCAGACTTTTTTTTAACACTGCAAAAGACCGTGTCTGAGTTCATATTGATGATAAGGGAGTCAAATCCTATAAATTATCAGAGTGAAATAGATAGATAATAGACAATAAAAAGATTTGACTCAAAATTTTAGCAGATTTGTCCCCTGGTTATTCTCTGTGTATTTTGCAGAGGATAGAAATCTCAGATAGAAGGGCCAAGGGAGAGCTTTTGAAACTAACCCAAGATACCCTGGCCAGGTTAAGCATATCAGAAGCAATGCAGCATCCAGGGAAGTATTGATGAAATTGGCATTACAATCAAACACTTAAAAGGTTCAGATATAACCCAGATGTCAGTGGGTCATGTCTGTAATCCTAGCTACTCAGAAGACTGAGATCTGAGGATTGAGTTCAAAGCCAGACCAGGCAGGAAAATTGGTTAAACTCTTATCTCCAATTAACCACCAAAAAGTGGGTAGTGTAGCTGTGGCTCAAATGGTAGAGCACTATTCTTGAGTGGACAAAACTCAGGGTGAGTTCCCAGGCCCTGAGTTCAAGCCCCAGGACCAGCACACACACACACACACACACACACACGTGCAAATCAGCTTTTCTAATATCTTCATTCAATTTTCCTACCAGACCATTGCAAAAAATGAGATGAAAGAGGATTATATAAATGTGTGTGTGTACGCGCGCACGCGTGTGGGTGCTTTGTGTGTTGTTTATGTGGTAGTGGTAAAGAGCATTGGCAACTTTCTTCTCAACTGCCAGGGCATAAACAGTACTCTGACCATTGGCATGCTGCTGTCCACTTAGTGAAGGTTTTCCTTTGATTACCAGCAGTAGGAAGAATCAAAAGCAATTTCATTTTCCCAGCAAAAGTAGCATGACACTTACCCCATCTTCCTTCACAGGTATCAGATCTACATTGTATTCTCTGAACTCCCATTCCTAATCTTATTATTCACCAGCTATACACTGGTGTCTCACATCTTAATCTCAGCTACTTAGGAGGCTGAGATCTGAGATTTAAAGCCATCATGGGCAGAAAAGTCCATGAGAGTGAATCAGTAAAAAATTCAGAAGTGGAGGTGAAGTTCAAGTGATAGAGAGTTCCAGCATTGATCAAAAATGTCAAGTGAGAGTGTGAAGTCCTAAATTCAAGCTCTTAGTCTCAGCACACAAAATTAAAAATGATATAAAGGGAAAGTAGGATTGGGTCCACTTGCATTATCCCCAGGATGCATTTATGCAAATTTGGCTTCCCCTTCCTGAATTTTGAGTTAGAATTCCTAGGTTATAGATGGTGGAAAACTTTTTCCAGGAGGCAAAATAAGAGCCACTGAACCAGTAACTTTGATTATCAGCTGCCATTTTGTATCAAGCATAAGAGGGTAAACAAAGCATGTAGACTATTGAGGATCATTAGCTCATATTACAGTGAAAAGCCTGAGTTGTGACTACAAAGGTGGAAGCATGGAATAATTATGTCTGCTAATGAAGGAAGACATCCTGTGGTTCATTGGTGCCTCTGTGATCGGTGAACAGGAAAATGGGTAATTCTATCAACCAGGGCTTAGTAATTACAGTATATTGGCTCAGCACAATGCTGGGCTAGGGTAGGGAAAGGCTAGAATCAGGTATAGTAGAAAGATGGTAATTATAAACTATAACTCCAGGAGTAATACTAGTATCAGAGACTATAGTTCATATTGATAATCCTTCTGAAGTCTTTGAAAAAGAATGCCATTGACTATTATTTTTAATCCCTAGTCTCTCAGGCATGCAGTGTGGACATTTTGCTTTTATAAGAAATATGAGTTATTCTAGAAGAGTGAGACTAGATTCACAGGTGCAAGGGCAGACTATATTATGTCAACCTTTCCCTGGGGCTGATTTGCTGAACATGTTTTATCCCCATGTCTGTTGCCCTGAACAGTCACAGAGAATCAGAGTTTTAGCAACTTCAGGTATGGCTCACACCATTTCTACTACTCCACAGCACCTAGGGCTACAGATTCTGGGGAGTTTTCTGATACTGATTGTCTCATATTTTCCTGGGGGTTGAAGATTGGTCTGAATTTTAGGATTTCCAAACAGCCTCTTTGGGGACATCCTAAATGCCTGAAAGACAGCTGTTTCCTTCAGAAACTGGCCAATCTTAGTAAAACACTACTTAGTTACTTCTTTTCTCCTCACTCTTGCTTGTCTGGGATTGGAGTTGCTAATAAAGTATTAATATATAAACTTTGCCTCAAGTTTTATTTTAATATGTCAGGGGAAGGCTTTACATTTTTATTTTCTTGCCTTTTCCATTTTAGATTAATATTTTCCAGAGGAAAAACTATGTATTAAATCAGGACTCAGCACACTTACTTTGAGAAAGAGCCAGATGATAAATAGTTTTTGGTTTTGTGGGCCATATGGTATCTGTTGCAGCTGTTCAACTCTGCTGTTGGAATGAGATAGCAGTCACACAGATGACATCTAACCAAAACAAAACACAGCTGACAGCCGTTTGCTAATAAAACTTTATTTACAAAATCTACACACTGGATTTTGAATATAGAACACAGTTTGTTTAGCCCTGTATTAAAGTAGTATGGGCTGACATGGAGGCACACACCTATAATCTGGCACTCAGGAGGCTAAGGAAGCAGAATTTTGAGCTCAAGGCCAGCCTAGGCTATAATGTGAGACTCTGTCTCAAAAGAAAAAAAAAAACAACCCTAACCAATCAAAAAAATGATGTAATAGAGCTTTGCAGAAAATAGTACTGGATTTGATTCTAACTTCTATTACTTTTTTTTCTGTATAATTGTGCAAATTACTTTATCTTTCTAAGCCTCAATTCCCCATTTGTTAAAAATAGGCCTAGTCTTTACAGTTTTTGTAAGAACTAAACTAGGTGAAAAGATCATATTTTAAAATGTTTGGCAGAGTAGAAGTGCTCAATGTATGTTAGCAATTGTTTCTTTATTTTATTTTTATTGTATTTTTTGAATGGCCCCTGGCAAAATGCCAGAACATTTTAGGCATTACATAAATGCTCTCCAAAGAAACTAAACATAGAAAACAATTTCTCTTCATGATGCATCCCCTTAGTAGGCTCTGCTAAGGTTCTCCCTGTCTTTGGTGTATTTAGTGCCTTTACGGTTTGTAAAAGTCTGATTACTAAAAAAACCTTTTTCTCATGGATATTCCAGTGTGAAGCTTCAACAGACTGTATTTTTTAGAATACAAAGTAGAGTTTTTGTAAGTCTGAGTCTGGGCTCTTTTCAAAGCTTGTGGTAAATTAAACAATAAAGAGTGCTAGATATGGTTAACATAATTTGGTATGCTTAAAAGGTTTATGTGGAATAAAATAATGTTTTGGCCCACAAAATAAAATTTAGTATAATTTCCCTTTTACTGTAGACTGTCAAAAGTTTGAATATGAGGTCTATCATGAAATTGGGACTGAAGTAAATGTACCTCAAGGTTCTATTCCCTTGAGATTGACTGTACTCAATTCATAAGACTTCTAACTTGTTGGCACTTTAAAGCATTTTTCAACAACTGTTTTTATGCTTCTGAGAAATAGTTCTGCAGTTCCATAAAGTGCACCTGGAAATATTGGTGAATTTTGGATAATAGCTTTCATATTTCAAAATTAGATCTGATAACTTACTCTACAATAGAATGAGAAAAACAGAAGCTCAGCCAGAAAAAATTGCCATAAAATGCATTTCAGGTTGATATACATAAAGCTATGCATTAGGAATAATAGTATCATCCCACTTGGGAGAATATGTTTGGAAATAAATACTATTCTTTTTCTTAAGCTTAAAGAAACACATAAGAGCAGCAAAAATATATATCAGAGGGACCTTTTTAATGTGGGTTGGTATAAATTATCCCTGGAGACCTCTGGAACTAAAAAAACAAATTGCAATTATCTTTGAATTTGACCATTCTCACAGCCTTGAGTAATAAAGATCATAGAGGCTTTGTAAGTACAGACTCTTGTACACAGGGATTGTAGGAGATTAAGAGCAAAGAGCACATGCAGCCAGTATAACAGTCTTACTAGCTACCAGGATTCGAATTCTACCAACTACTATCTAGAGAGAAGCATGTTGTGGCAATCACACTGTTATGAACTTCTTGAAAGTAGCTATGATTTCTTATCTGTTGCTGCATCTGTAAGGCTAAGGACACTAGAAGTAGCCTGGTAACAATTTGTGAAATGCTTTTGAATGAATCTGTTCTCATATAATTTCTTCATACTAACCCTGTGAGACATGTATGATAAATGCAATGCATAGATGAGAAGAGGAAATCAGTGGCTAGTAAATAAGAATATCTGAGATTCAATTTGAGATCAACTACACTGAATTGTCTGGAGGGCAGACTATCATGGCACAGGCATGCAGAATTGGCCTGATGTGTATCATTTACATATACAAATCACATTACATGAAAGACCCTGATATTCTCATTGGGGATCAGAAGGGTGAGTTCATGAGTACCTTTGATCCAAGTGAACTTAAGTTCTTCCTGGCACTGTCATTCCATAATGTCTATTCAGTACCAGGCAATGGGATAGACATTGGCTTAAATTGTTTCTGATTCTTAAAACTGTAACATTTTCCTAGAAGCCTGGGATAAGTCTTCCCTGATTGTATTTTAATTGCTTGTTTTTCTGTCCTTTTTTCCTCTCAGCATGAGAGGCATGATATGATATGATGATGATTTTATGAATGAGATGAAGTTTTGCCATGAAAACAGACTTGTCTCCCTTTGCAGGCAATGAAATTGAGGATAGATGGCATGAAGTAGCGTGTTCTAGGTGATAGTTAAGTGGATAGATTGAGGATCCAGATGAATGTTCCCACTCCCTCCCTTTACATTTCTAAAATAGGACAAAAATCTAACCAAGTGATCCAAATGTATAATTAGATATTTTGTGCTGAAGTGAAGATATACATCTGGATTTATTGATGTCTCGTGTTTTTGCATCTCTAACCTGGGAAATGTTTTAGGCAGTGGAAATAGGCATCAAAGAGAACCAACGTATCAGCTGTGGTGTACAGATGTTTGAAGGTTCAATCTTTTATGTTAACTATGTTGTCATGCTTGATTTCCTATAAATGATGTACTCAAATCCTAGTTGTAGCTATGATGGGAACAGCTTCTTTTTCCAGATGGCAAACTTGGGCTTGTGTGGCTTGAAAACAATGCAAGATTTGAGCTATTGTAGTTTCTGGTTAGATTGGGCTATGACTCACCATACTGTCATCTTGGTCCCCTTTGCTTTATTGGACACAGGATGTGAAGCCTGATAAAGTCATGCTTCACATCATGAGACTTTTGGAACAGTACAAACACTTTCAGTGAATGAGATAGATGTGGAGTTCCAGCAGCCCCCCTCCACCAGAGAACATACTGTAGAAGTCAGCTAGTAATGATGTCACTGATACCTCTTGTGACCTTCTGTGGACACATCTGTGGAGATGAAGTAGGCCAAGAAACCCACCTGAAATGGACTATAGGCCAATGTTTCAATATGAGTACAGAGCAGTGACCGTAAGACAGGTTGTTGTTGGGTGGTCTGGAGCAGTATACTGTTCTAATTCAAACATATCATTGGAAACTTGCCTATATGCACACTTACCAAACAGTCTACTGTTTGGTCCTGGAACAAATCACTGGTAAACTGCTATATTCTACAGACCTGATATACAATGCAAATATCAATTTAAGTTTATCACTTATAAACTACCATATTTTAGTGTAGAAATATACTAAACTACCAAGTTTCAAAATAAAATGGGATACAGTCGCTACCCACAAGGAACCCATAGTCCAAAAGAAAGGCTGATGTTAAAGGCAACCATAAAAAAAGGCAGGATATTGTTGGTAACTACTGAAGTGCAGAGGAGTTACAGAAGCAACAAGAAAATATAACTGATCCTACCTGGCATGTGGATAGAGTTTCAGGGTGACCTCTTGGAAAAGGTAGCTCTTGTTATTGCGCTTTGAATAGAAGCAGTAGTGCCTCTGGTAAAATGCAGAGTGAAAAATAGTTTATGTAAATGAACTTTCAGATGCAAAGCACCAATTTGTGATGTCTCATTTTGGAGAACATCATCGAGTTTAGTGTTGATGGAATGCAGTTACAATGATTTTAATGTGTCTAGAAGGTAGCTTCTTGTTTCAAAATCAGCCATATTGTTCTTTCCAAGAGTTCACTAAACACAGTTCTCATCTGAGGCAATTTTCCAGTACCCATAATAGAGTAAGAAATTAGGACATGAATGATGAAATTGAGTGCATATTAGTTATGACAACAAAACAACTCTGTGTTTCTGGATAAAGGCACTTAATGTCTGAAAAAAAAGTTAGTTACTACAGAATGAAGATCGCAAAATTAAACAGAGATATAATCAAGACTACCTCTCGTTCATTATTTAAATGGCAGAAATAATCTCTTCTCTCTTCTAGCTGGTGATATTGTTTTTTGTTTTCCATGTTGGTTTTCGCGATTTCCATTCCATTTTTCCTACTCTACTAACTCTTACCTCACAGACTAAGAAACCAATTGCCTAGCATGTTGATATCAGCTATAAACTAGGGAATTGAGGGGATAACCACTCTGTCTATGGACCTTGAAAGCCAGACATCAACCAGAATTCCACTTATCATCTAGGAGCAACAAACCTCATTCTCACAGATGTTGCTTTCGGGGTATCTGGCAAACAACACCAACTCAGACCCTATATCTGATAATCCTTGTTATTTCTAAGTACTTTCTTTTCCCTCTGATCTCCTAGGGTTTGGCCAGGTATCCCTTTGGAAGAAGGATTGGAAGATCATGATACCATGGAGTAATTACAGTGTTGAGGAGTTCATCCTTCTACGGACCTCTTTAGGAGGTTTTGAATCTGAAAATTCGCTGAACACATAGTTGGTAATTTTTAGATGGTATGACTTCCCTCAGCCTCTTGCTGTTTCATGATTGCCTTTTGCCTGGCTGTAGGGGTTAAGCAACCTCCTGCCATGTCTATTTTCCATCAAATGTACTGTGGTCTTTTAACTCACTTCAAAACTTCCTGTGAGTCATGAACCTTTGGTACTCTTTCAACTGTGAAAGTCATGATGGTGATTTCAGCATCTTGGATGGATAGTTGAGCACCCCTACCTAACCTATATTATTTTAAAGCCCCACCATCCTTAAGTATTCATAATCTGCTTCAGTGATTGCCTTAATTATAGTCAGCTTCAACTTGCTGAGCAGGGCTACTGTGGTCTTGTTAGTAGTGCTCCTGATTTTCTTGCTAGGCATTCTTTTTTGTTTGTTTTATATGAGTACTGAAGCTTGAACTCAGGGCCTGGGTACCACCCTTCCACCTCTTAGGTTTTTTGCTCAAGGTTGGTGCTCCACTTATTGAAATACAGTTCCACTTCTGGTTTTTTGGTGGTTAATCGGAGATAACAGCTTCACGAATTTTCCTGCTTGGACTGACTTTGAATCACAATCCTCAGACCTCAGCCTCCTGAGTAACAGGATTGCAGGTGTGAAACACTGGCGCCAGGTTGACAGATAATTTTTTAAATGACTTTAGTTGATGTCATGTTCTTTTTGTGTAGAAAATAATTTTCTGGCTTTATAAATATATGCACTCTAGCATGCTTCCCCACTTCCCTCAATCCTTTCATTTCTTCTGCTACTATCAGCCATGGTGACCCAGGTATTTCCAATGTTTATTGCCTTTCCATAGCTTTCTTCAGGCATGCATCTAAGAGCTGTTCTAAAGTGAATGTCCTTACCAAGTGTTCAATAGGTTGCTCTGAAAAAGAATCCTCAAACAAACTTATTTTTAGTCATCCAGCCACATGTATTGAGTCCTCTGATCAAGTACCTTTTATCAGGTTTGGTTCACTACAGTGTAGTAGCTTAACATAAAGAACCACTAGTGTATGATGGTTAAGTAGCTATAAAGATGAAAATAAATCCAAGGTCACACTTCACAGCTGAGAACTAACTATATGATAAAACAGCTTGGAAGAGGAGTTTTTTCTTCTCCAAAGCTGTGGTCGAAATCTCATTAAGGTGTGGTTGAAGCTGGATGGCTAAGATGTTTGTTTTACTATTATTGAGCATTACAAAACCATCTTTGGGGTGTAGGTTGGTTGAGGCTAGTGGGTGATCATGGAAGAGAAGTTGAACTGCCACTGGTAGTACAAGCCCTGAGTGGCGCCAGTGTTATCATTAGAAAGACTTCGAGGAGATGGTCCTTGGGTCCAGGCAAGGCCTGCAAACTAATCAAGGGCAAATATTCAGCTTGCACATGCTACATACCAACTGAATCATCCACTTAGCACAAGACAGAGCTTCCCTAACCACAGGCAAAGAAGTTCTCTTTTTCAACTTACCTTAGATGAGAAGAAAACAACAGGATCTGCAGAATGTCTTTAGGTCCATCTCTTCAGATATCCCCAGTGTCTATTTCAGGGTCTCATCTTTTCCAAGCTAGGGTGCTGAACATAAAAGACTTGCCTGGGGTGAGTATTTAAGAGTCCCAAGCTCTGATTCTGATACTTTACTTTCATATCTCCAGGCTTATTCAGCTCTTTGCTCTTCCACTTCAGTGGCTAAAGTCCTCTTTATAAGCTACAGAATGGTGTTCTGACTCTTATTCTTAACTTTTACCTGCATGCAGGTAACTTTTACCTGGCTCACAGTTTCCCCTCATCTAGCCATCTCTACTATTCTTATAGTTATTGTTACCCCACATCTGTCATGTGCCTGAGTTGTTTCATTTACAAAGATGTTAATCTTTACTCAGATATTTCCTTCAGGTAACAGCTAGTGAAAACTCTATCATCATGGCCTCTCACTTGTGCCAAGGACTGTCTTTACCCCATTTGCCATTTGGATTTAATTCTTTTTGCCTTTGGATGATATGCACATCCATCTTTTGTTATCATATTCTTAGACCAATATCATGTGAACTCATTTATTCCTATTGAGAAGCAGATGCCAGGAAAGAATTAGCCTTGTAGATTTATTGGAGGAAAGACTTGTTAAGGGAGGTATGGACAAGCCTCATATCTCAAAGCAGGTTTGATATCTATGGACAGTGGATAGGAAAAGAAGAGGCTTGGACTGCAATGTGCTTATTGAAATTATTCAGCTTAATAGTGTTCAAACCAACATCACCACTGGAGGACCCTGGTACCTTACCAGGTTGGGCATGCCTACGTGCCTTGCTGTGCTTAGTCATGGTCTGGGTGTTGCCTGTGGGAGATCCAGAGAGGATGAAATGGCAGGGTCATTGTCAGTTATAATCCCAGAAGCACCACATCTGAGCAGTGTGCTTCTGCTTTGGGTCTTCTGCATCATGGAACAAACGTTTCCACCCCATCAAATAGGTGATTGATTAATCACTGAATTGTTACACTTAAAATAATTATAATGAGAAACTAGATCAGGAAGATCAGAGTAAGTGACTTAGATCAGAGTAGATCAGAGTAAGTGACTTAAAGTTAGATATTTGGAGTCAGATACACCTAGGTGTAAACCTTCATTACTTAACAATAAAATTAAGATTGTCTCTTTATTGAGTTCCATTTTCTCTAGAAGTTGCCATCATTCCATGCTGGGAAGAAAGCCAGTTGGTACAAGTATCTTTCATTTAAAAATTTGTTCCTTTATTTACCTCATTAATATTATTATTTTTTTCTTTCTGGGGATCAACTAGTGACTTAGGTGTAATAGCAAATACTTTATACCGAGCTTCATTCCCAGGCCTGTCCTTTTATTTTTAAATAAAAATATTTATTTTGTGAAGAATAAGTGAGGATATAACACAAAATTCTCAGTATGGTACCTAGAGCATGAGAAGGTTTCACTGAATACAACCAAAGGTGAAGGCTCAGTACTTAGAAATCAAGAACCTAAAAGAGCCCACAAGGAGGTCATCAGGCTGAAGTAGGTGCCTCAAGGGGTAAATACTTGTATAGCAACCAGTATTAGAGTTCAAATTCTAATACTGGATAGAGAGATAGAGCACAAAGAGACAGACAGACAGAGATAAAAGAGAAAAACACAGAGAAAGCTTTTTATTCTCATCACTATTATCATTATGATCATTTATTTGTATTCACGAACCAGCCAGTGGGACAGAAAAAAATTCCAGGAACTGGGCTTTTGACCAAACATCTCTGTTTGAGTCAAGACCTATGGCCATATCTGCAGTCTGAGTCCCATTACTGGGTAAATATGTCTGCAACTGATAAATCTGAAGGATAGTCTGGATCATCATTATTACAAAGCATATTTACAAGCCAAAGATTAGTGCTGTTCTAATTTATGTGTCCCTTGATGCAAATTAAAATAATCTAGAGCAAGAATACTTAATCAGTAGCATGAGGTGGAGGAAAAAATTCTTTAAGCACATGTAAAGGCATTACTACGACTTAAAAAGCAAGACTATTTCATCCTAAATATTGTATAATTCTTGTATGTATAATATATGGCAGTAAAAAGAAAGCAATAGTTCAAGATAAATAATGCATCAATTTGTCCACATTATCCGTGTAATCATGCTCATGACCTCACTATGGCTTGGATCTGTTCATTTATGTATGTGGTCATTCAGAAGATAATGGTAGTAATGAAGCTGAGTTACAGATTTTTATCTCTACATATACCTCATAGAACAGAGCTATAGTCTGCTCTGTTATTTAAAACGCTATTCATTGTCTTATGTTCAGTTTTTCAAACATATAATTATGATCACAAGAGAAAGGGAAGAAAGTGGAGAGATAATGTGGTACCTATCCATTTGCACTAGTGGAAGAAAACTCCAAGCACATGTTTTGCTGAGAGTGATTAAGCAAAAAATGGAAAATTCCATGTGTGTAACTCTCATTCAGAGAAAGTACAATTAACAAACTTAAGTTCCGGTGGTGTACCCTTACTGTCTCTATTACTATTCCAGGTCACAATAAACACCACAAACTGTGTTGCCCAAAACACCAGAGATTTATTATAACATTTAAGTTCCATAGAAAGCAAGGTATTGGCAGACCACAGTATATGTTCTAGGCAGATGATCTCCAAAGTAAAACAGAATTGTGCAGTTACAAGAGGTATTTGAAGCATGTACTTCTTTTTTTGTTCAAAGGTTTTTTTATTTTCTAATTTGTTGGAAGAAATGAAATTATATTTTAAAAAAGATTAATCTCATAAACTGAAAACCAAGAACAAAAAGAACAAATTAGTACTTTCTTTCTGAGGGCAGATCTGTTTGATGGAATTAACTATCTTGAGAACTTGTTCTTCCCTAGCTCATCAACAAGAACAGAACCATTTTTCCTATTTCTAAGGCATCAGAAAGCACTGGAAGTGCTAAATTGGGTTTTTCAGGTACATGCGCCAGCTCTCTAGTAGGGGTTAAGAAATACCCATACAACTCCCTTAATGTCCAATTGTATACATTGACTTTTTACAGAAACTTTAGAATCACACACTCGTGACCTGAATTTCCAACATCTGGTCATACTTTTGGAAAATCTTGTAACTACTTAGTAAAAATGTCCCAAATATCTGGAGCTGGAACCCCAGTAGCTTCAGGGAGCCTGGCTAGGGAGAGGAGCTCTGACCTCAGCACAGGAAGCCCTGCCACTGAACGCCTCTCTCAGATTGACACAGGGCGCTAAGCTTACACACTCCAGCTTCATCCTCAACCTCTGAGCTGGCCACACAACAGAGCGAATGCTAATAGTTCAAAGGTTACAAAACTTACTCCCCTCCATACTCCTGCTTCCCCTCAACATTATCCTGACACACCTACCACTAACCACTTTGCCCTAAGATGATCCTGGTCCTAGGCACCATTACTGGCCTGTGCTAATAGGAGGTCAACAGGAAAGGAAAACTTGAATTGCTCTTTGCATGAGTTCCCGTCTTCTCTCCTGAGCACACTCTTCTGATGAAGACCCCACCACCACCAACTTTCTCCATTATACTTCATTCCCATGCCTGCTTAATCCTATGAGGGCATCGTTTCAGGAAGATATTCAGGGTGGGGGGAGGTAAGAATCTAAAATGTCCATTAACACCTATTAGAGGTGTTTAAAGATTCAAGGGGCCTAACTGTATGTCCAATGAAGCTAACGATATAACATCCATCAGCAGTTAAAAGATTCAGGAGGATTCTGTGGGTTCACCCTGGCTAAGTTATTTAGAACATCTATCAACCTTTATGAGAAGATCAATATTTCAGCCAAAGTAAACATCTGTGTTGGGTCCTAATTTAATAATAAAAAAAACGTTTAAAAAAAAAAGCCACCAAGTTTGTTGGCTGATTGTGGGGAGTTCAAAGCCTTCCTGGGAAGTGTATCAAGGAAGAACACTGGGCTCTGCCTGCAGTGTTGGCTTCGAGGAACTGTAGGACATGGAAGGGGAATAGCAGGTAGCACTTGCCTGCCAAACCCAAGGGGTGAGTCCATTTACTGGCTGCTTCTATCACTTCAAGTCCTAAGTGGGGAACAGCAAAGTGGCCAGAAGTGAGGAGGCTCAAGTGAAGTGCTGGTAACCAAGACTAGTCACACAGGCCTCAAGTCTCCTCACCAGATACACAGAAGCCTATGGGAACTAGGATTTTGCTTTAAAAAAGGAAAAAAGTTAATGAAGACAATCTATAAACTATCAACACTGAAATAAGGCAGACTCTAGAGATGTTCTTACATTAATGACTGGCATCTTTTTTAAGTCAACAAAAATATCAATATCTTGAGTGTTACCATTATTTTCTTTCGAAAATAATTTATGGAACATAAAAGCACCCAAGTGGATAAAAAGAAGAAAAGCCAACTAGAAAAAGAAATGTTCACAAGGAAACGATATAAAAAGACATATATAAGGGAAATAAATTAATGGTTAAAACCTTGGACTTTCAAGTTTCCTTAAGAGTATTCGTTTGGGATGGCGCAAGGTTGATCAAATTCTCAAATCATTTGGTTACAACCAAATGTCCCTTCACCAGATGGTTTTTGCCTTTAAAAAATATCATGACTGTTTCTTCACCAGAAAAAAACAATTTACTTAAAAAAAAATCGCGGCCCTGGTGCCCGTGACTCACGCCTGTAATCCTAGCTACTCAGGAGACTAAGATTTGAAGATCAAGGTTCAAAACCAACCTGGCCAGAAACGTCTATGGGACTGTTATCTCCAATAAGCCACCAGAAAACTGGAAGTGGTGCTGTGGCTCAAGTGATAGAGCCTCAGCCTTAAGCAAAGCAGCTCAGGGACAGTACCTGGGCCCTGAGTTCAAACCCCAGCACTAGAGCGCATGCAAGCACACACATACATACACACATACATACACACAGACACACACACAGACACACACACACACACACACAAAATATTGTGGCCCTAGGCCATTATTTTGTCCATGGAAGACACTCCCAGCTGCACTAATATTCCCAATCCTAATCAGTAGTTTATGCCACCAAGCTAAGTCATTTTATTTACTAACTTGGCTTTCAAAATGGAATCCAAATTACAAAAGCTTTACTTCACTAGCATCTACAGAAGCTAATATTCTGGGACATAAGTGAGCGTATATGTATGTATATATACATATACATACATATATATAGACACATATATTTATACACATACATACATACATACATATCTCATAAAAATGCCACTCAGTAACCCAAAGGTATCCCAAAACATAATTCTAATATGTCTTTTATTTTTTAAGTCTCTCTGCTTCCTAAGTGTTCTATTTTTTACGATGTGATGTGGCTTCTTTACGTGGGCTGACGTCACAGTTCAGAAACTTACTACAGTGGGGAGGAGGGGGAAAACAGTAACAATTATATTTTAAAAAGGCCTATGCTATACATAAAATTGTGCTATACATAAAATTACAAAGTGATTGGTTTCTACAGTCCCAGGATTATAATAGACAATTTAATCACAAATAGATTAACATAGATGGCATTTTCATTTAATCCAACTGATCATTTCTGTTAAAACAAGAGAACTGCCTTCATGGCCTGCCAATTTTCCATTCTTTCTGTCAACCTAAAAGAAGCCTATTTCTGACAAAGTCAGTTCTTAAGAACATCAAGGTGTGTTTGTTTGTTTTTTTAAGCCATATACCTAAGCATTCTTTTGACCCCTACATTTTAAGATCGATATGTAAATTCCCTGGCCGATCAAATCTAGTGGTGATCTTAGAAAAGAACCACCAATGGATGTTTGAACAGAGAAGGCGCAAGACACTGCCCAGCCATCTGAGGAGTGCACTTGGTCGCTCCTTAGCCTCAAGTCATCAGGTCTGGGAAGAGTGATGTCTACTGTCCTGTGTTCTCTGAATTTGTCGTGGTAGTTTCAGTGCTGAGGGGTTGCAGGTCATCTGCAAGGTTGTGCGCATGCTCCAGAAACAAGTACTTCAGAACGCTTAATTCCTTTGTGAGCAGTTTAATTTTGGCTTCCATGCGTTGGTCTCTTCTTTGAGCTGGTTCACCCTCTGCAGGGTATCTTGGGCTTTCTGCTTGCTTTTCAAGCGGCTCTCTTTCACAGCCATTCTGTTCCCTTCTTGGTCGCTGTTCCTATCCCTGGGGGAACTCTACTTTGCTTGCTGGCAGGCACAGCTTTGCCCTGCCCATGCCCCTGTCCCGGCCCCCCGTACCCCCCCCCCCGCCCGGGGTGACATAGTTCAAAATGAAATATGCTCTTTATCTGACTATGTGACTGCAACACCGCTGTATATCACCTATACAGTAACAATAAATAATTATTTTTAAAAGGGGATGTAAATTCTCAGTGACTCTGTGTAATGTACTAGGTGATTGGACCCTTGTATTTGTATATCTCTATTATACTTCATTTGTTGTTGTTTTTTCTTTTTTGGTACTGGGGATTGAACCTAGGACGTTGCACTTGCTAGGCAAGCACTTTGCCACTGAGCTACATCCCAGCCCTAGCATTCTCTTAATAGTAGCAGAATATTTCTTATTCAGCTTATTAAGTGGCTCTTAGGGGATATGACATTACTTCACATCCTAAGTTACTGACTGGATATATTTTGGAATTCAGATTTTTGTTTTATTATGTATGTCAAAGGTTATAATTGTGAAGAATATCATGCCAAGTGTGATGGCTCAACTGCAACTGCAGCTACAGCAGATCCACAGCTCTATTTATGCCTTTTGGGTAATTAATTGGAGATAAGATTCTCCCAGATTTTCATGCCTGAGCTAGACTGGAACCAGATCTAACTCGCCGAGTAGCTAGGGGTACAGACATGAGCCACTGGTGCCCAGAGGAACTAAAATTTTGTGTATATTCAGTTTTGGTCATTTGCTCATTTATATTACATTTTATTTTCCAACAGAACCCAGATAACATAAATCAAGATTACTAGAAATATATATATATCTTTATATGTGTGTATATTTTATATACATAAAGATATTAAAATACATGAAGATTATTAGAAGTGCCTATAAATGGAGCTTAGAAATATTCTTTCACAAGTGGGGCACAATTATTACTTGTGACTATATTATATAGGTTAAAATGAGAAGGGTGAGTGCATTGTTCCAGCACTGATCCAGAGCTCTGTGATTTAAACTCCTGCTTGATTTCCCTTAAGAACCTGGAGAAGTTGCCACTCCAATGGGTGGTAGAATTCTTAAATGATTTTCCTTTCCAAATACCTTAATTTGCCAAAGACTGACATTTCTGGTGATAGCTTACCTCTTTGTGGGACTGTAGGTGAACCCTCAAGAATTGATCCAAAGTAGCTTTATTTTCACTCTGAGAAGCAATACCTGAAAACCAGAGCCCAGGGGAGCTTGCCAGAGGGGAATGAAACCTCTCAAAATTAAGTACTTATCCATGGTGACCCAGAAAAACATTATGCCCAAATCCTCTGACTCCCGAGACAAGTTCCTTTTTTACTTTTCACATATGATGGTGTTATACACCTCCTATGCCACCCTCTGAATGTACTTTTTCTGTGTGTGCTTTGGCATGGCTAGATTTATTGAGACTATTCAGTGGAGCTTAAAATGCATGTTCCACTTTGTGCTATTAGGGATATTCAGATGTAAAATTTGAACTGCATTCTATGGCCACATACAGACTTCAATAATTTTGTACAATTTCAACTTAATATCACGGAAATTCCTTGCATGGATCATGAACAACATGTGACCCCAAATTCTTTTCAGCACATTATTACCTCTCATCTCTCCTAAGACATCCAAACAGTATGTCTTAGGTAGGCTAGCTCATCGCTAAATAATTTAAAGGAAAAATATGAAAACAAAATTGGCAAATGAAGCAGAAACAATATCCCAAAAGGATTTATGCTGTATTTGCTTGGTTTAATTGTTCAAGGTGAGCTAACTGCAAGGTCTGAAGTAGCTACTAAGGAGATGATCGGATGTCTTCTAGTACTTTACATTACTATTCAGGATCCTGTGCTACTGAAATTCTTCTTATGGCATAGGTATTGTTTTTCATGTTGATGCCTGTGTCTGTTAAGACCTTTTATACAATAGCCTCAGAACTCTGGTTGCAATTAGAGTTTTGATTAGCTGTCAGTGATGTCATAGCCATGGTTATTTTAAATCCACTGTGCTAAGTGTTTTCCTTTTCTTAATGTACTGTAGAAATTCCATTTCTTGACAGCAATAAGACACTTCAGGCAGTGCATTTCTGGGCCAGTATTGCACTTCTCCTGGAGTTAAGGCACTTGGCCTTCAGCCTCATGACTTATAACATAATCTGAGTTATGCTATAATCACCCAGATATATACACGGCCTGTTGTGTTTTATTGCCTAAATGGAACCTGCCCCAGCACCTCATCAACTGACAAGGTGGGAATATAGCCCTGAATGACTGTTCAGAATCCCACTGGGAGCTGCATTTGGTCAGATCTCCTGCAGCCTTGCAGGGGTTGTGCTGAAACTCTTGGAGGCTTTCGTACATTTACCATGCAACAGAAACCAACTCTCCAACCTCTCAGGTCTTACTGCCAGACTGCCTAACTTAGTTTGCCAAATATCTCCCCCTCAACACATTTATTGAACTTTAAAACAGCAGAATAGCATTGAATGAAATCCAGTAATTTTTATAGGATATATTTTGGTCACTAGACTTTGAAGACTAGTCCAACTTTAATTATAAAGTTTCTGTGTCTGGATAACATATTGTTAACAGTTATTTTGCAAGTGCTAATGGTAAGATGGAAGATTTCCAATAATTTTATTGAGGAAGTAGCAATTAAAATGTTGAACACTATAGTGAACATACAAAGTAAAAATAATCCTGCAAACACTATACAATACTCGATGACAAAAAATGGGGAAATACTTGCTTTTTAATAGAAATAATGATTTTTCATTTGCTTAATTTTTGCTTGGTAAGGACTAAGGGGTCTATGTTTGTTTATTAACATTTTAAATAAACACAAAATACTAGACTAGTGGGCTAATTTGACATTGCTTACTAGGGCATCATGAAATGATTTTCGGACAAGTTACTATCCATATTTCTTTCAGTAACAAATATCACTAAAATGAGATCATTGGTTTAGTGTGACAATTTATGACTCTAGAAATGCATGAGCTGTCTTTTCTAAAGTATTTCAAAGGCCTCATCTAGCATACTTTTCCCTCTGGGGCGCTTTTTGTATGTGACCACCCATTTTGCACTATCACCCACCACAGTCAGCCACAGTTCCAAGTTGTTTGTCTGTCAGAAGCTTGAGATCAGCATGATTGACTGCAGGAAGTTTTCTGCAGTGAAATGTGATCCACAACAGCCTCAGTACACACAAGGCTAAGAGATGTGCTCAAGGCCGGGCAGCTCAGAAGCAGGAGAGGTTGCTGTAGACTCCAGGTTCAGTCTGTTTCTTTCACCACACAGTTTTCCTGATGACATTACATTGTTATATAATCAAGGCACAAAGCTTTTCATCAATAGTTGGTACCATCGTACTTTAAAGAGATCTTTGAGCAAGAGTATGATACTTTATGATTTTCCTTGATAACTACTTTTTAAGGTTAAAAACTGCCTGCTATGTCACTTAATCTTGAGTTGACCTCATGCATTTAGTAAAATAGGTTTTTAAACTAAAGAGTAATTACACTTTACCTTTTGGTTTAAACTATTACTAAAATGATTATCATTAGTTACAATAAATTATAATAGAATCAACCCACTGTTACTGTGTAGTGCATTTCTTGCTAAAATAGTTTCCTTATGTGTTTGCTTTTATTTTCTTTTTTGGTAGTACTGAGGTTTGAACTCATGGTCTTGCATTTTCTAGGCTGCTGCTCTACCATTTAAGCCATACCTCCAGCCCCTGTTTTTGGCTGCTTATTTTGAGATAGAAGCTTCATACTTTTCTGCTTGGGCTGGCCTCAAATAAGGGTACTCCTGTTCTAAGCCTCCTTCATAGCTAGGTTTATAGGCATGTTCTACCAGAACCTGGAAAGCACAAGCTTGCTGAGGTCCATGTGGTATCTTTCTCTTGGTTTTCCTCTGTAGACTATGCCTTAAACACCCCTTTTCTATTGAAGAATGTAGTCATAATATTCAATGTACATATATGAAAATAGAACTAGAAAAATTGAGGAGATGGGTGGGGTTGAGAAAGATGGGAGAAAATGGTGAAAGCAAAACACTGATCAAGATGCATTATTCTCATATTTTGATATGTTTAATTAAAATCCTGATGCATAACTCAAGATAAAATAATGACGACAACAACAATAATAATAGATAACCTTTCTCTCCAGATACTGGTGGCTCAAACATGTAATCTTAACTACTCAGAAGGCTGAGGACTGAGGATTACAGTTCAAAGCAAGCCTGGGCAAGAAAATCCATCAGACTCATTTCTAACCATAAAATGCTGAAAGTAGAGCTATGTCTCAAGTGGTAGAGTGCTAGCCTTGCGCACAAAAGCTCAGGGACAGCACCCAGGCCCAGATTTCAAGTCCCAGGACAGACACCAAAAAAATTTTTTTTTTAACCCATCTCTAGAAAGTCTTAAAGAAATAGTGGGATCATATACTAGATTATCCCTTGTTACTCAAGAACAATAAGCTTTCAGAAACTACAGTTGTTTAGTAGATTTTCTCCTAGTATTGCAAAAGAATAATTTTCATAGTGTTTTCTCTCTTTAATATATACACTTATGTGTATTTAATTATTTTATTTTTTCACTTATTAACTCATTTTCATTCACCTTAAATATTAAATCCAGTTACTAGATTATTCTTTAACTCTTTTAACTATTTTGTTTAATGATACTATAGATGCATAATCTACAGTAACACTTCTTTAAGCTACTATTCCAGGAAAAGATATATTATTTGTTATTAAATCCTTAATAAGTTTTTTGGTTTATAATTTCGTCTGTCTATATTATGTCTCCTCTGCCTCAGTGAGGAGGCATAACATATAATATTTTACTTTTTTTTACTTGTTATGATGTGTTCATTTAGTTGGTATTCAAAAGATGCCCTTAATGGGTGAAAAGATGAAGATATGCTTTCTGGTTTCTAAACAGGGTCTCATTAAGTAACCTGGTTGGCCTTGAACTCATGATCCTCTTGCCTTGCCTTCCATGAAGACATCTATTCAACTTGTATGTATTTAATTTATCATATGAGTGTGTGTGTGTGTGTGTGTGTGTGTGTGTGTGTGAGAGAGAGAGAGAGAGAGAGAGAGAAAGAGAAAGAGAAAGAAAGAGAGAGAGAGTACTAGAACTTGAACTCAAGACTTAGGTACTATCTCTTAGTTTTTTTTTGCTCAAGAATGATACCCCATCCTTTGAAGCAGAAGTCATCATCTTTTTGTTGTTGTTGTTGCTTAGTTTGAGATAAGAATCTTGTGGACTCCCTTCCTGGGCTAGCTTCAGATTGCAATTTTCTCATCTCAGCCTCCTGAGCAGATAGGATTACAAGGGTGAGCTACCACCAGTGAGCTCACATGTGATTTTTGTCAAAAAATAAAAATCAAACACAAAACTTTAATCCCAATTTTTATGTCATAGAGCCTTGTGTATGGAAAAATCATATTAGCTATTGGTTCTTGTAAGGAATATCAGAAATTTTTCTGATTTTCCATCTGACTTTTAACACTGATAAATGAATACAACAGACCAAATAAAAGAGATAAGATTCTGGGTAAGAGCTTATGTGAGGTCTACATAGTAGGCTTTGAGTGGATATCAGACTACAATGTTGGTCTCTCATTTTGCTAAAAATACTTCCAAGGATTGACTTTGATTAACTTTGTTTCTTGCTTCTTTTTCAAATACTTTTATTATCTTTAAGTAGTTGTACAAAGGAGAAGCAGTTTATGAAGACAGTGCTTCTTGATCAATGTCACCCTTTCATCATTCTTACTGCTCCCAAACCAATCCTTCCCTCACTGGTCTTAATTTTAGGTTATGTATTGAAGTTTTTACCAATCAACAAAACAGTTATGTGTACAATGTGTCTTGGCCTGTGTCATCACTTAAATATCTTGCTTTCTTTTTGCCAGTCCTGGGGCTCAAACTCAGGGCCTGAGCACTGCCCCTGGCTTCTTTTTGCTCAAGGCTAGCTAACACTCTACTACTTGAGCCACAGCCCACTTCTGTTTTTTCCTGTATATGTGGTGCTGAGGAATTGAACCCAGGGATTCATGCATGCTAGGGAAATATTCTACCACTAGGCCACATTTCCAACCCTATCTTGCTTTTCAAAAAAGAAATAAAGAATAAGATATGGTTACTATATCATCATTTATATCTTTGATTACCTTTGAAACACAAAGTCTTAAATATGAATGCATAACATGTATAGAATTTGGTTGCAAAGATAATCTTAGGAAATAAGGAGTGCGTGGGCCTTTTAGGAGCAATGAGTGAATTCTTCATCTAAATTATGCCTTAGGTCTTAAAAGCATAAACATTCCAAAAGGTGCACAATTTATCCCGAAAGCTGTGGGCAAATACTCTGTAATTAATGACAATCATGAAAGAAAATAAGAAATGTTTGTTAGCTTTTCATGAGTTACTGGAAAGAACAGTAATTACTTGTTATGGATACTGAAAGCTTCTATAAAGGATACTCCAGAAATCTATCTCACTTCCTTCCGCATCCTTCCCTGTGACTCCATAGCTGCTCTCCCTGACATTAAAAACCAAAGTCTGGACTAGACCCAGTGAAGCCAGTGGGAGGCAGATCCTTCAGTGTTTGGGCTTTGAAGGCTTAAAGATCTGGATCGGTGACTTCCTATTCATGTGAAATTGGACACTTACTTAAATTCCCCAAAGTTCAGTTTGCTTAAACATTAGCCTCAAGATTTGTTGCAAGGTTTAAATGCAAACTATTGACAAGCCACTAGCATAGATCTTCATAAAGCATGATAGCTTCATAAGACATTTGCTTTGATTTATTTGCTGAGTAATCTGTGTCCTGAGATATATGTTCTCTTATAGAAATTGGACAAGATCAGGAAGCATTATTCTCATAAACAGAGTTGACTTGAAATACCTTTATATAACTACTCAAGGATTAAAAAAATGAAATATTATACAATGAAATAAATAAATATCTTAAAATACACTAAATAAAGAAATTGTAAATAATGTCTCAGGCCACAGAATAGAAAAGAAAGAAACATTTGAATCAATGCACAGTCTTACTTAGTTCTATTAATACCTGAAAAATCCCAAAATAGAGGCCTCCAGTGCTTGGCAACAATGCTGCAGAAATCAAAACATGTGATAGAATTAAATTCCAAAAAAGAAATTTAATTAAGGTACCAGCAACAAGAGAGAAAATCCAAAGAACAAATCTTTAAGTCAATGTTTTATTTAAGATTTATTGTGTATTAACAATAGACAAGTACTTGAATGGCATCCCATTGATAATTCAGATAAAAGTATTATTTTATAGATGATGAAAATAAAGTTCATATTGCTGAGGAGTCTTTCCTGGCACATGTAGCCCCCTTACGATCTTGCTTCTGAACAAATGGAAAGATAATCATTGCAACTGAAAGCTCAGACTGTGTCTTCATGACATTGAAAATAATAGTTGTACTTTGTTTTTAATTTTGATTTGTTTTATTTTTATGGAATAGCCCTCTTACATGAATGACCTACCTACTTCATGATCTAGTAGAATTACCTCTGAAGAAAGATACTCTTATTGAGAGTAGGCTACCTGTAACAAAGATTTCTAAATAATCAATACGATACTAGCTTTCTGTTTTCAGAAGTCAGATATATCCCAAACTGCCATATACTTACATGTAGCCAGATGACTGAGCTCTAGCCAATGAAACATTTGAGTAGAAGTGATATGTAGCATTGTTAAGCTAAGTGCCTAAAACCTTCCCACTGTAGACTTCTATGCTCTTTTCCCCTGTACATATTGGTGCAGAGGAGTATGTCAATCTCAGATACTATCCACTTGGTCAAACCAAGATCAAAGATGCCCAGAGAGCCTCAGGTAATAGGGAATAGTGATGAATGAGAATTAAGTGTCTGAGTCATTAGAAACTTTGGATTTGTTTGGTGTAGCAGCACAAAATCTTTATTTTCTACGTAGTTTAAATCCTATATATAATTTATTTTCTTTTATAATTTTTTACTCAAGTGTATTAGCAGTACCACTTGTTAGCCTTCACTGTTACCTCTAAATTTACTGAAAAATACACAAACAAGCTAAACCACCCTCAATTTGTCCTTTTCTACACACACACACACACACACACACACACACACACACACACAGTTTCTACCCTGCTACTGGAATTCTGCCTAGAATGAAACACCAACAGAACAGAGGTCAACAACTTGGAAGGATTCATGTGGGGAAAACCAGGTACAGCTTGATTTAATATCAATATTTCATGTGTTCCAAGAGTGAAGTTTGAGGCCATAAGATAACAACCCATCATTTTTATGCCCTTCCATCTGTAGAAAGCTGTTCATCAAAGCAAGTGCATGAACATCCTAGTAGCTTTTCATCTTAGGTACCATATTTTGAAAAAGAAAAAAAGATCTCTTGATGCATAACCAGACTCTGAAGATAATTCAAATCTACAGAATTTCAATGATTCAAACCCATACAGAATAAAGATGTTTCCTCTGAAATATGTTACTGGGGGAAGGGCACAGAACACAAATCTTTCTCATGATGAAATCCGGTCTTCCATATTATAAAACACAATTTATACCCTATACTCTCATGAGGAAACAGGTATAAATACTTAAGTTATTTTGACAGTGAAAACCATAGTACATTAAAGTTAAAGACAGTGTGAAATCATGGAGTTTAACAATAATAACAATACAGGTAAATCTCATTAACCAAGTACCATGGTTTTATAGTAAAAATAAAACAGGAGTGTATCCATACTTGTTCATTTTTAAATAGAACTCCTGAAATAATAAAAAGAAAGATACAGAGATTTTTCCCTACCTATGTGTCTTCGCATCACTCCTGTGGAATTTTGGGAAGCATTAATGCAAATCTTGGACCAGTAGTCTGACATACAGTCCTGGGTCAGCAACATATTAAGCCAGGTACCTACCTTCACTCTAAGGCATCCTATAATGCCCACAACCTTTAAAACACTGGGAACACTGTGGCAGCATGAGCATCACTGACTCTGAGCATGCCTCTTGTAGTCTTTAGTAGCTCTAAGCATGGCAGATGAGATTGGTGCACCTTTTATCATACTTTTTGAATCACAGTCTTCCAGGGAGAGACTTCTTTCCATGAAGTCGATGTGAGTAATTCATTCAATTCACAGTTCACAGAGGAGCAAGGTTCCAAAAATGTATCAATATTTTTTGAGTTATAGCTGAAACATAGCAACATACAAATTCCAGCAAGAATGCAACTAAAATGAATCATCTGTCTTCCAAACTGCATCACAGCCTCTCATTGTATAGTTTGTATCATGACAATACATTATTGTGTAAGATATTAATGTTACCTTATTCAAGTGAATCATGGAACTTTCTCAAAACATTTCTAAGCATAAGAAGATATGTCAAATGGACTCCAAGCTATGGAAACAAGAGTTTTTTCTTTGATGTTTTTAATGTACTGTGTAAGGTTATTTCTTTTTTCTTTCACTTTTTTCCTTTGGTTTATCTCCTGTTTTTATTATATTTGATTTTGATACCCTGTGTCTTGTATATACATTTATCTGAATTGCAGGGGAGGAGAAACAAAATGGTGAGATAAAGGACAAAGGGCAAACCAACGTAACAGTGATACTCATAAGACGCTATGTTGGAAATGCACTTTACAACTTGGATGGGGGACTAAGGGTGGGGGAAGAAAAGTGGGAGAAAAATGAGGGAGAGAATAACAATGTTTGACAAGAAATGTAATTATTACCTTGTAAGATATGTAAGTGTAACCCCTCTGTACATCACCTTGACAATAGAATTAAATTTTTAAAAAAGCTATATCTCTGAGATGTTCCTGGAGTTGAAAATTCATTCACTGTTATTACTATTGTATGTGTGGTGTGCTGAATTCAGGGCCTCAGTGATGTCCCTTAGCTTTTTTGTTCAAAGCTAGTGTTCTACCACTTGAGCAACAGGTCTACTTCTGGCTTTTTCATGGTTAATGGGAGATAAGTTCCCCAAACATTCTGCCCAGGCTGGCTTCAAACCTTGATCCTCAGATTTCAGCCACTTGAGTAGCTAGGATTATAGGTATGAGCCACTAGCATCCAGCCCAAATCCATTCAACATTAGAGAAACACCTACTGTATTCTAGGCTTTGACTCCTATAAATCTGAAGGAAAACATATCAGCTCGCACTTATAGACAGATGGTATCCATGAATTCATGTAATCTTTACATTCATCTTACAAAGCATGTAGTGTTAAGGGTGTTATTTTCCAGATGAGGTTTAGAGTTGTCAAATCATCCACTCAGGTTAGTAAGGAGGAAAGTGTAGGGTGCTGTGCTTCTGATCTCCACACCGGAAGTCTTCTGTGGTCACTGCTCAGGGACACTGTAGTTCACTGGGACAGAGAGAGTAGGCATGCAATCAAGTCATTTTAATGCTCAGGAAGGCACCATCTAATTCTAGAACACAACAGAGAAATGTAACTGTACCTCAGGAGTGGACAAAAGAGGTGCTACTATACAGGGTTTGTTGAATGAAGAATGGAGACTAGCTATTACACTTAAATGTTTGCACTTCAAAATGCCTGAGGTGCAAATTTGCAATGAGGGTCTCAGCATGAGGGACAGACCTGAATGGAAAGCAGAGACCAGATGGTTAAAAATTCTGAATATGTAATATGTTAGCTATCTTTAAGCAGAAAACTTAGGTGGAATTTTTTGTTCTAGAACAAAACTAATTGTAGTGTAGAGAATAGGCAAAGCGGGGCACATTGGAGGGAAAGGGATAACAATGAGTCTGTAATTTTATTTTTTCCACCTAAGAAGAGAGAGTAAAGTGAAGCTCTATGTTTTGTAGAAGGAGCCACATATACATAAAACACAGTACTGACTTCCATGTATTAATAAGGGTCCACTATAAGTTGATTGTGTATTACTTTACTTAACCTTCACAAGTATTTTTGTAATTATGCTGCACTCACAGTGCACTGATAGATTTGGGTGGGGGGGGGGGCTGGTGAAAAAGAATTTTATTGAGCGAGAAAGCACGGGCATGTCAGGACTGCACCCAAAATCAGATCTCAAGATGAATCCCTGATAAATTTTTACAGGAAAAAAAATCTCCATTTCATTGATGAGGGCCTAGTAAGTCTGAGAGTTATATACATTTCTGTAAGATAATACAATTCAGGTGGGTGTTGGCTCACACCTGTAATCCCAGCTAGTCAGAAGTCTGAGCTCGGTGAAATCCATATTCAAAGCCAGCCTAACAGAGAAGGCTGTACGACTGTTTCTCCAAACTTGCAAATACCCAGCCTGGGATGGTTTAGATGGTTGAACCCTAGATGAGCAAATAAGCCATGCAAAACAAACTTGAGGTACTGAGTTTAAATTCTGCTGTCATCATCAACAACATTAGACAATACTATTCTACAAAGTCAAGGGATGAGTTCTAAGTATGCTCTTAACTAGGAAAGCTGAAGTGTATGATTTTTGCAACCTTGATATGTGTGTTCTTGTATTATATGAATTTTAGGAAATATTGCTTTTTAAATCGCACTAAATATTTGATAAACCTTGGTCACTATGGATTTGTAATCCTTCCATTTTTAGAAGTGAATTTTGCAATTGTGGCCTGTTCTGAGTACATTGAACTCTCAGAGAAAATAACAGTTATAAACATAGTAAAATTCTCTTAGGTTAATAGAAACCTCCACCATTACATCTCTGAAGTGATTATGTAGCACTATCACACAAGCACATCTTTGGTCCTGATTTCTGAACTACACATTAAGTGTTTGTCCAATTCTACTGTAGGAGTTCAACTAGTATCCAGCCAAGTTAGAACGGATGATGATGATGATGATGATGATGATGATGATGATAAGTGTGTGAGTGTGTGCGTGCGTGCGTGTGTGTGGGGGGTGTGTTTGCCCTCACTGTAGCACCATTTCTCATATACATAAGGCTGATCTAAGTTTGGGGAATTTGCCAGTTAATTGTTCAGACAACTTTCTTTTATAACCCATAGCTTACTCAGCAGTAACATCTGCTATAAAGAAATCCAAGAACTGCTAAGGACTTAGCAATAGCTGGTCACTCTGTCCATTTTCTAAACACCCTAGAGGTTTAGATTTAAGCACCCCTCTTACCTTTAACTAATGACAATCATGTAGGGACTGATGCTTCCCAGTGTCTAAATTTTTACAAGGGAACCAGTTTTACAAGGTAAAATTGCCTAGAAATTTTACAATTTGAAGTGGAGCTGGAGAGTTGGTGGTTAACTGATACAGCACCACTTTCTTTCATTCCTTAGCAGAGGGTTGAAGTTCAGCCAGAGGTCTTGGATAATAGAAGTTTTTAGAGGATATTTAGTGAGGTCCCTATTGCAATGTTATCTATATTGCAAACAACTGTACATCATTTGGTAATCAGGGGAAGTTTCAGCTCTGGCTTTCTCAAGTTTGTGCTGATTAGTTCTATGTAAAATGAAGAGGTCACAAATTTTGAGGATGCCAACATACTTGTATCTCATCAAATCCCACATGGCAGGCAAATTTATCTAGTGGGGGAGAGGAGATAGAGAAGAGGGAAAGATGCTCTGGAGACATTTCTGGATACAAGGAGGCTTTTCACACCCTCTTCTTGGCTAGGACACATAATGAGGAGGGTGGGGGGTGGGCTTCATCATGGCTCCAGAGCCTCTTCAAGCTTTAGCATGCTCTCTGTGAACGTGGGGCAGGGTCCCATCAGGACCACCTGCTGCCTCTGTCCTCAAGACAGGCACAGTGCTCTTTGCTCATCACCTCATGTGCGGGATGATCCTTCCTTTAAATTGATGAAAACTCATTGGCAGCTCATGTGTTTTTATAACCACAGTATTTGCAGCAAAGACTTGGCACCATCAGTCCACACTGAGATGTACCTCTCCATTTTAAATTTAGTTCTTAAAATCTGTTCAGGATTTCTAATTTAGGGACTTTTATACTTTCCAGTATACAGCTCATGGTAAATGCATAAACAAAACAACAAGAAAACAATACATTTGGCATAGGTCTGCATATAAACACACAATTTATACAAAATTTTCATGGGACGCTCTGTTATTTTTGTTTTCCAGTATTATTTCATTTTAAAATAAAGCTTCTCATTCTGTTCTGATTGATGTTAAAACCACTCATGGTCCCAAGCAAGAGTTTGATGAGCATTGTTCATACTATTTTAAAGATTTAGGTGTGTGTATGTGTGTATGTGAGATCAAACGTAGGCCTCACAAACACCAGGCAAGTCTTCTATCATTGAGCCACATCTCCAGTCTTGAATTAGGAACTTTTTTTTTTTTTTTTTTTTAAATTTCATCTTCTCTTTACAAAGAGAATGTGAGGCTGGGAATATGGCCTAGTGCTAAAGTGCTCGCCTCGTATACATGAAGCCCTGGGCTTGATTTCTCAGTACTACCTATATAGAAAAAGCAGGAAGTGGTTCTGTGGCTCAAGTGGTAGAGCGCTAGCCTTGAGCAAAAAGAAGCCAGGGACAGTGCTCAGGCCCTGAGTTCAAGCCCCAGGACTGGCGAAAAAACAAAACAAAACAATCAAAGAGAATGTGAACTCTCTAAGAGTTAAGAGTCCTGCCTTCATGAAAAGTTGTATTACTATTATTACACAAAACTATAATGATTAGTTATATAATTAATAATAGTAATCCAGTTGAAGGATTGGTGGACATCATCTATGCCATGGAATCACACCCTGCAGTCAGAATGCTTTCCTCTGGACAGTTTCATTTCTAGAAAATAGGGAGTAAGGTAGTCCCTCTAATTCTTGTGTTTGTTGTTATTTTATTTTTTGGTAAAATTCCCTCTAATTCTTAGTCAGTTTTAGTTATTGAATTTTAGATTTTAGCAGGAGAATTTTTCAATGGATAATTGTAAACTATTATATAAATATTTATATTTTCTATGAATATTTGTTAACTGAGTTATATAATCACTTCTTCATGTTTTTATACCTATGTTTATTTACTTACAAGTATAGTTGTTAGTGTTCAATTTTATGATATTATTATATACATTCATAAGTCTTGAAGTAAGCTGAAATTCTTCCCACAGATGTTAATTCTGAGTGAAAAGTTTTATAGATAAATAAATGCTTAAATTCCTTGCACAAGATTAGGGCATAGAAAAAGAAGAGCTAGAGCTTTAGACTTCTAATAAAATTCTGTACATCAATAAGCTTACTCTTCCTTAACACATTAAATAACAATGTGAGTGGAATGTATTCTGCCTATTTAATCTTTTCAGTGTCTTACTGAATTACTAGTTATAATAACATAGTTCTAAGTTGAAAAAAAATACTCGTGATTCATCTATGAAATGTTAGAGAGGCACAGACTAAATTTTTTTACCTTTAGTTCACTATTCACTGATCATTTGTCCATTTTTCCTTAGGTTATTTTCACATGTGACCTGAGTATCTATCATGTGTTAGGCACTGTACTTGGCAAAAAGAGGTATTGAAGGCATCTGAAAATACAGAAGTGATGTTCTTGGACCTTAAGGAACTTGCAGTCTCCAAGTTCATAAATTATTGCAATAATAACTACTAGTAATTGCATAATGAGTATATTGTATATTGTAAAATATATGTACTAGTATATTGTATATCATATAATGTATGTACTAGTATATTGTAAATTGTATATTGTATAACCAGTAGTTATTACCTGTATCATGTGTAACATGAATTTAAATAATCAATTTAATCAATTCAAACCATTGTGAAAAAAACTGGGATAATTCTGGCACTACTTTGAAAGAGCCAATGATGCTTTGAAAGTAAACAAACAAGCAAACAAAAAAACCCATGAACTTCCAAATAGAAATACTAGTTCATAGGAATTTAAACTCCCTTCCAAAAGTGATAACTACTCAAGTCTTCTACTAAATATTAATAGGACCAAGATGGGAACAAGAGGAGAATAGAATGTAAAGGTGAATATATACTAGGATACTTTCACAAAAGAGCAGATATCATTTGGACCATTTACTGAGCATTCATGAATATTTATTTTAATAAAAGTCAACAAAGTGCAAGCCAATGTAACAGCAATACTCACAAGACAATATGTTGGAAAAGAACTTTATAACTTGGGGGGTGGGGGTGGAAAGTGGGAGAATAATGAGGGAGGGGGTAACAATGTTTGGCAAGAAATGTATTTAACTGTAACATCTCTGTACATCACCTTGGCAATAAAATTAAAATTTTAAAAGTCAAGTAGGAAATGCTGGAAACTTTGAACATTTATTTATTTATTTATTGCCAGTCCTGGGCCATGAACTCAGGGCCTGAGCACTGTCCCTGGCTTCTTTTTGCTCAAGGCTAGCACTCTGTCACTTGAGCCACAGCACCACTTCTGGCTTTTTCTATATATGTGGTGCTGAGGAATCGAACCCCAGGGCTTCATGTATACGAGGCAAGCACTCTTACCACTAGGCCATATTCCCAGCCCTGAACAATTAATTTTATTATAAATCTATGTGTCCTTGGTATATAAACATGCATGGATGTGAAATCATATTGACATCTTTGCACAAAGACAATGTATAAGTACTAAAAAGAAAGGGGTTTGGAGAGAGGAACATCGGGACCACAGATTTCAGTCCAGTTCCCAGTTCAGTTCACAGATCCAAATGACATCAACTGTGGAGAACAAGTGCTGACAACAAGTATTACTTTCTGAAAAGGAGTGTTGAAGGGGTCAATTATTAGAACAAATTCCAATTAATTTTCTAGTTCCTCTTGAGGTACAGAAAACAGAGGACAGAAAATAGATCTGGAATTTCATGCAAGGTTACTATTTGATCTCCCTCTTGTATCTCAAAGCTGTAATGGGAAGAGGAGAACAAATTTCTGAAAGGATATTTAGCTCCTAAACTGCGCTTCACTGGGATTGATATACCTGATTCAGGATGGATGTTGTGCTAAAATATACAGGTAGGAATGGAAGATAACTATGTGCTATATTTGTTATTCACAATTCACTATTTTGTCATTACTGGAAGAAACACATAAATCTCAATTACAAGGCTTAGAAATGGATATTTACTTTAGCATAAGATGCCACATATCAGTGGTATAAGAGTTGCTATAGAACAATCACTTTCCCCCAAAATAAATGGATAACTTGAAAACTAAGTGCAAATGAATAACTAAAATAAAAATGTAAAAATCTTGTAGTGAAAAATTAATTTTTTATTACTACAAAAGCCTTTTTAAAATTTAGATTTTTATTTGATTGTATAAGTTGTACATGAACCTCCCTCCATCTATATCTTTTCTCCCTTCTTAAAACAAGTTCAACTTGTTTCATTATTCTATTTTCATATAAAGCACTTTGACCATATTCATTCTCCTTCAGCCTTTCCACTCTCCCCTTCCCTCCTGTTCCCAACTAAAAACTGTATAAGAAGAGTGGCAAGAAAAATAGATGTTACAAAAGAGTAATATGCATAGGGTGTATTTAACATGTTATATGCATGTGTGTAAATATCATAATGTAGCCTCTTGTATAATTAATGTACACTAATAAAAATTTAAAAATAAAGTCTGCAGGGCTGGGAATATGGCCTAGTGGTAGAATGCTTGCCTCATATACATGAAGCCCTGGTTTCAATTCCTCAACACCACATATGTAGAAAAAGCCGGAAGTGGTGCTGTGGCTCAAGTGGTAGAGTGCTAGCCTTGAGCAAAAAGAAGCCAGGGACAGTGCTCAGGCCCTGAGTTCAAGGCCCAGGATTGGCAAAAAATAAATAAATAAATAAGAAAAATAAAGTCTGCATGAAAAGGCTCAAACTGTTCATGTAAGTGTGTGTATTCTTTGGTGTTTGTTTGACATTTTCTATTGAACTATAATTTGTTCTTAGTACAGCACAAGTATTAAGTGATTTCCTTGATATATACATTCACTAATGTAACATATATCTCTATAATAATGTAAAACATCATCATCATTCCAGAAAAATACCCTTCTTAGGGTGAATTCTTAACAAATACCTCCTCTTCTCTCAAATTCTCAGATAACTACTGCTATGACTTTTATCATCATGCTATGACTTTCGTATTTTTTTCTATGCTTGGCTCCTTTTGAGTTTTGTCTAGGAATTTTTGTACATTGGGAGTCTTATTGCTGCGTAATTTTTCATTGTATGATCCAGGTGTTAATATTCTGTTTAGCTTTGAACACATTTCATGTCACTCACTAAACTTCCAGCCTCTGATTTTTTCAAAAGCATTTTGAAATCTTCAGGCTCTTTTTATTTTGTGTGTGTGTGTGTGTGTGTTTTCTTTTCTGGTACTGGGTATCGAACTCAGGACATTGCACTTGCTAGGCAAGCGCTATGTCACTGAGCTACATCGCAGCCTATCTTCAGGCTCTTCAAATGGCATGCCTTCTGCTTGGAATGCTCTTGGTTCCCACCTTCACAAGTCTGTTTCCTTCTCCTCATCTTGCTTCAGCTATAATGCCATCTCCCACACAGCCCTTCTCTGCATAAGGCTATAGGAAACATGTCTGCATAGTTTTTCTGTATCCTTTATTTGCTGGTTTTATGTTGGTTACATTTTTCAATTGTTTTATTTATTTTAAAATTTACTTGTTTTTATGTTTCCCCTTTCAAAAATATTGGTTCTCTTTAGGCAAAACTAATGGCTCTTGTTTCCTGTCTTATCCCCAGAACTTCATGAAGTATTTGTCTGGTATATATGGTTTTAAAAAAATTCTGAATAAATCTAGGTTAATTTAAATGAATCTTTATTTTCTTTGACAGGTTACACTAATCATTATGAAAATTGAGGAAAATGTGTCATGTAATAAAACAATTGAGCAGCAATATGTATAATATAAACTCATGTTTTTGCAAAAAAAGAAAGAACTGATTAAGAGGTTATATATAAGATATGTTGAATGGCAGTTTTTTGTCTTCTGCCTCACATTTAAAAAGTATTTCCACAATCTTGTGCATTAAATATTGTTTTTACAATGGAAATGAACAATTTAGTTTGTTTGTGTCTGTCCTGGGGCTTGAATTCAGAGCCTGGGCACTGCTCTTGAGGTTTTTGCTCAAGGCTAGTGCTGCACCACTTGAACTAAAGCGCCACTTCTGGCTTTTGGGTAGTTAATTGGAGACAAGAGTCTCATGGACTTTCCTGCCCAGGCTGGCTTTGAACTATGATCATCACATCTCATACTCCTGAGTAGCTAGGATTACAGGTATGAGCCCCATGCCCAACTAACAACTTAGTTTTTAATTCCTCTGTCAATTTCTGTCACACCTATGTTCCCTGGCTGAATTGTGCCAGGCAGGAATATGGTTTCTCTGAGGAGAAGTCAGGGGAAGTTTCAAGTCAAGTTTTTTCTTCTATGTAGTGAAAGGGTCATCAAATTTTCCCTGTAAGGTCTGCAGAGTAAATATTTAGGCTTTATGGGTTAGTGAATCACTGTTACAACTACCCAATTTGACCTTAGTGTGAAAGCAACCAGAGCCAAAGGTGTAATTAAACAGTCATGACTATATTTCAATAAAACTTTATTCATAAAAACAGGTGGTGAGCTAAATTTAGCCCCAGGGGTTATGTTATGATGATCCACCAGATCTATGGTAAGTAACATAGGAAATTATTTGCTTACATTTTCTATGCAGTAGAGTGAAATCACCTGGGTTCAATTCTGGCTTCACTCCACAGGCAGAGTGGGTTGATGAGCAAATGACTTCTATCAGTTTCAAAGCTCATGCCTTTAAAATAAGGGTAGTGCTAGTCTGCCCATCAGGGAATCTTCAAGATGACTAGACAAAATAATTCTTATAAAGCACCTAGCCCAAGGCCAGGCATGCGATAAAGCATGTTGTTGGCTCCTCAAAATCACAGGCCCATTCTCTAGGTTCCTCTTCTCTGTACCCAGGAATCTGCTCACAACAGCTGACCTTAGTAGTTCTTCTTGCTAGCTGACCTCCACTTGAGTTCACCCAACAAAGGGCACTGACCCCAGAGTGCAGGATAGAAGAAAAGAGAGAAGAAAGTATTTCTTCCTCTCTCCCTTATTATTTCAGCACTACTTTTCTGTCCACAGCTAGGTGTCTCCCCAACTATGATTTTCCACAGGTGGCCTCTGACCATGACCCCAGTGCACTCATTCTCACTGTTCCCTTCCTTTGAACTTCTAGACTTCCCAATCTTGCCAGTGTGTGAAAGCCTTCACATCCTTTGCTTGATTGCGTATTAAATGTCATCATTGACATGTCCAGTAGATGCTGTTCTTTGTGTGTGCCCTCACTAAAACACTCATATTTCATATTAGATATATATGATGAAAGTAATGGTTACAGTGACAATTCTTGTTACATTGTTATCATTATCAACTGTCTTCAAATCTGAAAACAGATCTTTGTCTCTGAATTTCTATTTCCTTTTCTTCCTTCCCTCTCTCTCTCCCTCTCTTCTTTCCTTCCTTCCTTCTTTCTTTTTTTTGTGGGTTTGGTGTTGTCCTTTAGCTTTTATTGATCACAGCTGATGCTCTACCACTTGAACCACAATTCCAGCTAGAAGCTTTTGCGTGGTTACTTGAAGATTAGAGTTTCATTAATTTTTCCTCCCTGGACAGAATTTGAAACAAGATCCCCAGAACTCAACTTCCTGAGAAGCAAGGATTATAGATATGAGCCACTGGCATCTGACTAACAATATCTTTGTGTGTGTGTGTGCCTGTCCTGGGGCTTGAACTCAGGGCCTAGGCACTGTCCTCAATCTTTTTTCCTCAAGGCTAGCACTGTATCACATGGGCCAAAGTTACGCTTCTTGCATTTTTTTTTTTTGGTTAATTAGAAATAAGAGCCTCAGGGACGTTTCTCCCCAGGATGGCTTTGAACCATGATCCTCAGATCTCAGCCTCCTGCATAGCTAGGATTACAGGTGTGAGCCACTGGCATCTAGCTATAATGTTTTTCTAAATAACAAAATACAGTTGGTGCGAATTTGACCCTCCCTTCAATTAACACTATTGAATGTATCTGCAAACTGGCCAGCAGTTTTCGAGGAAGAAAATTGCATCCTTTATAAAATCTAATTTTACATCATTCTTGCATATATCTATATAGAATTATATATTTCACATATGTATGTTTTTGCCAGCTGAGTTAGTTTTGGGAAATATTGTCCTTTATTTTTATGTACTTCCAACATTTTTAGTATTAAAATAATCTTTATGAATTTATAGCAGTGGAGATAAAATAAATCAAGCTAGAGTGATAGAATGAGAAGCAAGGACCTGGCACTGTGTGAAGTGCTTCCCATGCATAGAGTGGGTGATTTATCTGTACTTTTCACAAAAGTGAGCACAGCTCTAACCCTCATAAAATCATATCCTTAGAGACTATGGTTAAAACTGTATGGTTAGGGCTGGGAGTATGGCCTAGTGGCAAGAGTGCTTGCCTCCCATACATGAGGCCCTGGGTTCGATTCCCCAGCACCACATATACAGAAAACGGCCAGAAGTGGCGCTGTGGCTCAAGTGGCAGAGTGCTAGCCTTGAGCAAAAAGAAGCCAGGGACAGTGCTCAGGCCCTGAGTCCAAGGACCAGGACTGGCAAAAACAAAAAACAAAAACCAAAAAAACTGTATGGTTAACCATTTTCCTCAAGTTGCCACAGCTATTGAGGTCAGAGTTGGGATAGAAATGCAGATGAACTATAGAAGACAAAAGTTGATTGGTTTGTTTGATAGTAGTTTGCAGTTGCTTTTTGTTAATGCTCTAAGTTGGGTAAATTTTATTTGCCGAGAAATCCCTAAGTCTGAAAACCACTGGACTCTCCTCTCTGTTAGCTGTCCATAGGCCCAATGGAGAGGACTGAGAGGAGAAGCAAGGAAAGCGCAGTCCACACATGGCATTTTCTGAGGTGGGCAATACAGTGAGGGACTGCAAGGCAAGGCAGAGTCCAACTTGAGCCCAGGTGCTTCTACAGTCACTGACTATAGGAACAATAGGACCAGAGAGACTTCTGTGACTCTCATGGTAGGGCATTATTGCTTTAGTGATGTTGTCACCCCATCCCTGCCCCCTCAATCCCCCTCACAATAAGAAAGCAAACCTCCCAAGGCAGCACATGCTGAGAAAAGAGGGCCATAGTCCAGGAAGCCATTTCCGGAAACCACACCCAGCTGAGTTCCTGACCCAGATGGAAAGTCTGGTTATTGTTTGGATCAGCTCATAAGCTCCTCATGGGGTTCCTCTGCTCTGGCTGAGTAGCAATGGAAGACAGCTTTGGGAAGCTGAGTCTCTTGTGCAGCTATATCCCTTGCCTAATATCAGGGCAATGTAGACTTGTCAGGCATGATGGTGTGACTATAAAGATTAAGTTCTCTAAATGAATTTGAATATGCTCTAGAAATTTACACTAATAAAAATAAAGTTTCTAGGTAAAGGTTTTTACTTGAGTTGGGGCTTGAGAGAAATTTCGAAGATATCTACACCATCTGGCTACTAGAGATATATAGCTATACTAAACCACAAATAAATGAACTAAAAAACAAGTACAACATTGATTCTCTCTTTGCATAGCAACATGAGTCATCAACAGTATATGTGGTATTAGGAAAACTTGCTGTACATACAGTAACTGTTGCTGTTACAGAAACAGCTAATACCTGCCTAAACAAGTAGCCATCTGACATGCTGAAATTCTTTAATTTTTCACTCTGTGCTCTTACCTAGGATGTATGTTTTTTTTACTCAAATCTAGCCATACTGTTTTTATTACTATACCAATAACACATAGTTACAGTTGTACTCTGGCATCATTTGCTTTCATTATATATCAATCGAGCACTGCTTGAAATTGTTTTTTAGCTATATTTGTTTTATTAACAAACCGTACCATTGGCCAAACTCCTATCTATATTCCAGATACCATTCCAAGGAGCTTATAAATCTTATGCTTATTTACTGTAATTGTTATAATAGGAACTCTATTAACATTTTATAGACATATAGAAATGAAACTGAGAAGTTTTGACTTTCTCAAGGTCAAAGGTCAGGCACAGAGACAAGATTTTAGCAAAACAGGTTTTTCTGATTCCAGGGTCCACACTGTCCCATACACCACAGTGTTCTCTTTTCCAACAATTATTCTCCAGGCATAAGCAAATAGTAGCTATGAAGTTATCTTATCACTTTTCTGCTCCAAAAGTCCTATTTAGGACCAGAGTTCAACTCTTTCTGTTCAGCAGATATTGATAAAGAAGGTAGAAATTCTAGATCCAAGGTTACAGAGATTTCATTTTCTAGCCAGTGATAAACAGGTGCTAGAAAAAATTGATTCTTAAAATTGTTTAAAGCAACAAACTTCCTCATCTTGCCACCATAGAGAAAGTTAGTTGAAAGATACTTAGTTCAATTTTTTTTTTGTCGTATCTTAATTTTGGTGGTTTAGCTCTCTACCAGTTTTTCATTGGGTTCTTGTGGTAGGAAAGCTCAGCTTCCAGATCTGTAAAACCAAAGGAAAACTTGAGTAGGTAGAAGGTTTGCACTGAGCTGGGTTTCCGTTGATCTTTTTTTCATCACACAAACTGATTTTTCCTGAAATATTCTATGCTTTTCTTTCCAGAGAAGATAAATCTAGACATTAGTGTTGAGAATTGTGGATGATATAAGATTTTACTCTAAGGTTGAGAATATAACCTAAAAGTAATTTCGTGTGGAGTTTAGAAATTTATTTCAATACATATTTACTGAGCATGTACCATGTGGCAGATTTGTTTTAGGTGCTAGAGGGAAAGCAGAGAACAAAGCAGACAAAAACTTCCTGTTCTTACAGAGCTCTCATCATACTGTGGAGAGTAACAATTAGGAAAGAGTTTAAATACTTAAAAGCCACATATATAAGTACTGAGGAGAAAAGAAAATCAGGAAAACGCAGTCACTGTGATGGGATAGGAAAGATGTTGCAATTTTAAAAATAGGCTGCGCATGGGTAGTGCATGCCTGTAATCCTAGCTACTCAGGAGGCTGAGATCTGAAGATAACAGTTCAAAGCCAGCCTGGGCAGCAAAGTCTGTGAGACTCTTATCTCCAATTAACTACCAGAAAACCGGAAGTGGTGCTGTGCCTCAAGTGGTAGAGCACTAACCTTGAGTTGAAGAGCTCAGGGACAGTCCCCAGGCCCAGAGTTCAAGCCCCACAACTGACAAAAAAGAAAAAAGTTGTATTAGACGAGTGAGAAAACACGTTAAGAGGTAAGGAAGGGAGCTATAAGAAAATCAGTGTAAGGAAAATTCCAGGCAACTTGGAAACAAATCCCAAAGCTCAGAGAGTGTGCTTAGCATGTTGGAGTGTGAGTAAACTATCAAAAATCAACAGGCAGTCTGGCTAGAAAGACAGAGTTGCATGAGAACTTGTGAGCCATTATTTACAATTTGGCTTCTTCTCTATGTTGGTATATGCCCCAGATGGTTTTAAATAAAGAAAGGACTTACATATATACAGGAACAGATTTAAGCAGAGACAGATAATGTTGGCAATAGAAAGTACTATCAGTATATTAATTTTCTCAGCTATATAACGAAGTATTACAATCTAGCACATTCAAAATAACACTTCCTTATTATGTCACAATCTATGAGTGTCAAGAGTCTAGGTTCATCTTAGTTGGGTTTTCTCAAGGCTATGGTCAAGGTACCTGCAGGGTTGAGTTCTCATCTACAGGTTCAACTGAGGAAGTGTTGGCATTCAAACTTGCTCAAATTTCAACTGAGTTTACAGTCTTATAGCTGTAGGAGTCATGGTAGCTGCCTTCTTAAAAGCCAGCCAGAAAGGGAAGGGCAGGGGATACAGAGTAAGTAGGATACCAACAGTCTTATATAACATACTATCCTCAGGAAAATGATGTCCTATACTGCGGTCATGATGTATTTATTAGAAGAAAGTCAGAGTCCCATTTACATTGAGGAGGAGAAACCTGTACAAAATCGAATACCACGAGGTAGAGGATCATGGTGGTTGTCTTAAAATCTGTTAGCCAGACGTAAGAAGGCTCCAGGCAAGAAATAAAAGGATTCGACAGAAAAGAATGGGAAATATTGTATAAACTTCATTACTTCAGCACCAATAATAGTTTGCCCTGGATTTGTACATAATAATCCAAAAACATCAACTTCTCTAAGCCCCTTTTGGCTTTACTCTGTCTCCCCATTGTTCCTAGCTCCTCAACATGTAGTCCAGAGTGCTTTACTTGAGAGCTAGGGCTTGTCAATGTTCTCCAGTCATCTTGTTTGAAATGGAACCCATATAGCTATCCTTCCTCTTCCCTGACCAGCAGCACTATCTATTGCCATGTGGGGACTAGGTTGGGCATTCCTAAGAAGGAGAGGGCAGGACTCATGTGGATCTTTAAGACTCCTTTATGCTAAGTTTGATATGTGTCTGCTCTCCTCATGGTAAATTTATTTGTTTGGGGAAGTTAGATCTCAACAATAGGGTTTTCTATGAATAATGTGCCTACATATAGACAACAGTGTGATTTATATCGTTTCCTCATAATTGTCATCAGTTGTTTCTTTTTTTCCTCTTGCAATCTATTTATTTAGGGCTGGGGATATGGCCTAGTGGCAAGAGTGCTTGCCTCTATTTATTTAGTTATTTTATTGCCAGTCCTGGACCTTGGACTCAGGGCCCGAGCACTGTCTCTGGCTTCTTTTTCCTCAAGGCTGGCACTCTATCACTTGAGCCACAGTGCCACTTCTGGCCGTTTTCTATATATGTGGTGCTGAGGAACCCAGGGCTTCACTTATATGAGGCAAGCACTCTTGCCACTAGGCCATATTCCCAGCCCCTTGCTTTCTATTTTTTTTTAATTACAGTACTGGAGCTTGAAGTCAGTGCCTCATGCTTGCTACACTAGCACAGTACTACTGAGTCACGCCTCCAGCCTGCTTTTCATTGGTTATTTTTTAAAATTTCTTTATTGTCAAAGTTATGTACAGAGGGGTTACAATTTCATATATAAGGCAGTGGGTACATTTCTTATCCAACTTGTTAGCTCCTCCCTCATTCCCCCCCCCACTTCCAGCCCTCCCCATCCCCTCCATGAGTAGATGTACAGTTGGTTTACACCGTGTAGTTCTGTAAGTATTACTGTTGCATTGGTTTGTCTTTTTATCCTTTGTCTCTTTATTTTGGTATTTCCTTTCCTTTCCCTCATTCCAATACATGTATATACAATATCCAGGGTACAAAAATGAGTGATATCAGAGGTGAAACCACAGGAAAGAAAGACAAAAGAAAAAGGGCATATTTTCTCATGGTATGTTGAAAATAACAACAATGATATACCACTTGTTTCCATAACTTGGAGTTCATTTTGCTTAGCATCACCTTATGTGTTCATATGGACATAGATAGCTATTGAGCTCCTGTGATCTTCTGCTAGGATTATCCTAGACCTGTACTAGTTATTTCCAATGAGGGAAACCATAGGGACTATGTTTCTTTGGGTCTGGCTTACTTCACTGAGTATGATTTTTTTCCAACTCCTTCCATTTCCTTATGAATGGGGCAATGTCATTCTTTCTGATAGAGGCATAGAATTCCATTGTATATATGTACCACATTTTCTTGTTCCGTTCATCTACTGAGGGGCATCTGGGTTGGTTCCAAATGGATCAAACACCTCGAGGTAAAGTCAGATACCCTGAAAACATTGCAAGAAGGAATAGGGGAAACACTTGGACTCCTTAGCACAGGATGAAAACTTTCTTAATAAAGGCCCAGAAACACAACAACTCAAAAAAAGGTTGGAAAAATGGGATTGCATCAAACTGCAGAGCTACTTCATGGCAAAGGACATAGCTAGCAAGATAAATAGAAAGCTTCCAGATTGGGAGAAGATTTTCACTAGCTGTACAACAGATGAGGGCCTCATATCCAAAATACACTTAGAACTAAAAAAATTAAGTCCCTCCTCCCAAAACAAATCCTCAAAGAAACAACTGTCCCATTGATAAGTGGGCTAAAGAATTTAAAAGAGACTTCTTTGAAGAGGAAATAAGAATAGCAAGTAGACACATGAAGACCATGTTGACATCACTGGCCACATAAGAAATGCAAATCAAACAACACTGAGATTCCACCTCACCCCAGTAAGAATGTCCATTATCAAGAAAAAAATAATAACATGCTGGAAGGGATGTGGCCAAAAGGGATCCCCACTACATTGTTGGTGGAAATGTAAACTTGTTCAACCACTCTGGAAAGCAGTATGAAGGTTCCTAAGAAGGCTAAACATTGAGCTCCCCTATGACCCAGCAGCCCCACTTTTGGGCATCTACCCAAAAGATTACAAGCAAGACCAAAACCACCAGCACAACAATGTTCATTGCAGCACAATTTATCATTGCTAAACTACGGAACCAACCCAGATACCCCTCATTGGTTATTTTTAAGACTGGGTCTTGGCTTTTCACTCTGTTGTGCACCTGAGCAGTGATCCACCTACTTTTAGGCTCATTATCCTTGCTGGAATCACAGTGTGCCCTATGATATATAGTTTCTCTTTTTGTGGAGCTGGCATCTCACATTTCTGCCCTGGCATCATGAGTCTTTCCATCTCAGCCTCCCATGTATCTTAGGTTAACAGGTGCACAGCACTGTGCCTGGCTATAGATTGAGAAGGGGATCTCTCTAACTTTCCTGAATCAGCTCTCTTGAAGCATAATATTCCCACACCCAATTAGCTAGAATTATATGCATTCACCATTTGCTCAGCTAGTAGGCATGGCCTTCTTAAGACTGAAGTTGTGACTCTATCTTCCTTAAGAACCAATATCTTGCTTTAAATCCCACGTGGTGATTTCTGCTTTGATGACTGACCACCTCACATTTCTCTCAAAGCTTAGCCTTTTGACTTCCTGCTGCCACCTAACTCAGGCATCTCAGAGGATGCTTCTTCACAAGTGTTTTTACATTAAGAGCATAATTGTTTTATGTTGACACAAAGAACAGCAAAAGAGCATACAGCCAAAGTTGTCCTATAATTACCAGGGGTCAGATACAAGGTGTAACAAGATACTTTTAAAGAGCCGATATGTGCAAAAGATACTTTTAAAATTTATTCCCCCCAGATCTTCTGAATCTATCTTATTCAAAACCTCATCACTTTTCACATTTTAGCCTGAATGTCCACTGTAAATCTTGGTGTGTTTATTTTCTTTGTCATTCATTAGTGCCACATGAAACCTTTGAAATAACCTGAATATATTCTTTCTGCTTTCATCAGGGATAAAATGTTTTTGTTGCCATCTATGTTTGGTTTTGTTTTTCAGTAGCTACTTGCCTTTCCACACAAAATAAGCAGTGACTTTACTGTCTCTAGAATTTTGTGGCACTCCTTCAATGCTCTCTTTGTTGAAAAAAAAAGTGGTTAGCACATTTTTTGATCTAGGAAACTCAGTGAATCTGCTCTCCCTCTCTCCTTCCAATGGCCTTCTCAAATGCTTCAGGCCTTTCCTATTTCTTGGGAACATTTTGTTACTTACATAGACTGTAGATCTAATTGCCTCATAACCACACACTCAGCCTGCTCTATCTCATAAAAGTCTCCTTCAGCCTGCATTTCCCTATCTTCTGTCATCAAGAAAGTCTCTCTGACCCCACCCTTACACATTTCCTAGTCCTCAGTCTGATATTCCCCAATCACCAATTGAGTGATTATTTAATATTTTCCATAAACACACAAGACCCAATAGGATTCACTGTGCCAAAACCCCGACAAGGTCTTGTCCTGAAGATTTCACATCCTGATGTCACTCTGGTTGTTATCAACACATTAGGATCATGACCTCCTGTTGGCTCTGTGGAAGAGTGCAGTCCCAAAGAACTGTGTTGTTTCCAGGTTTTTCAGAAGAGGCTATATCAGACATGTAGCTAATAGGATGCAGAATTTAGGTTCTTCCTCGAGTAATCCACGCTAAGCAGAGCTTCACCCAGCATCACCACTACCCTCCATCCAGGCAGGAGAAGCCTCTGGGCTCCATGAGTCATCTCTCCCCAGGTTATTAAGGCTTTGATGCGGTTTTGATAAAAAGCAGTGCAAGTGATTACAGCTAATTCTTTTAGCCCTTCATTTGGGAGTCCATTCTTGGGAGTTTTCCAGTCATTGACTTCTTAGTTAAGCATGAGGAAGCCCTGCTGGATATGTAACTAGACGTTAAGTAGTATGGAATAACAAAATGAACATTTTATAACTTGTTTTTCAAGTAACTTAAAGGATAGAATCATAGAGATGGGGGAATGTGCTTTCTAATAAAACTAATTTTTAACCAGAGTTAACTATAGGCATGAGGAACCTAGTGAGCATTTCTCCTTTGGGAGTGGTTGAGCCCATCCACTAGTTTGCTTACAAGAGCTCTTTCCAGAAGACAACTGTTAATGTGCTTCGTGGCTTTGCCTAGGGTCTGGTATAGACTCAGAAGTTGTCCTTCTACTTTCCATTCCACCTAGTCTTGGCTGAGGAGCACATAGTGAAACTGTAACACTTCAGATTAGTTTAAGGAATGCTCAAGAAATATGGAAGCATTCAGGAACTAGAGAAATCTTGAATCCACTAAAGACTAATACAGAGGCACCAGGAGATTAAAGAAAATAAAATGTAAAATATACCTGAAGCCACCAATGAGATCAAGCACGACTGATTTTTCAGTCTTCCTTATCTGGGAAGAATCTTACAGATGATGCTCAGAAGGGTAGGATAACATTTCAGAGCTGAACACTTGGTTTTTGGAGTCTGTGGGTATAAGAAAGGACTGTTGGGGAGAGACTGACATATTTCATTTAAGAAAGTAATATCGAAGAGTGGATTAATTATTTTTTCATTTGTGTCTGATCTCATGTTCTCTGTATACTAATGTGTTTTGCCACTTGCACAGTTCCCTTATGGAACTTGGTCAGTGTCCTATATATAATATCATACGTCACCAAATAGAATGCAATGTATATGAACCATCTGGAAGATGGTGTCATCTGTTGTAAACTTGAAAAATCTACAGGAAGTAAACAAGCAATCTCGAAAACTAGAAAAGGATTAGACTGAATGTGTTCTCACTTTGGCCCACAAGTGTTTTTTATCATGTTATTTTGGGGCTAGTACCAGCTGGCTGGTCTTTTTTCTTAAGTTTTCTTTTCTAACATTAATTGGCTACAAGTCACTTTAAAATCTACCCTTAGTGTAGGAGAGAGAAAAACAATAGCTTGCTTGCTATCTGCTACCATGTCTTCATTATTAAATTCATTAGTGGTCAATCTCTACACATACCTAAAACATATAGCTTTGTTGTCACTTATAAACAACTTTATAATAATGTACATTATTAGAAATGTTCTATTAAAAAGCAACAGTCTTAAATCAGTCCTCTTATAGTTGCACATCTAAATGATGGATAGAATTTTAGATGACTGTGGATAAAAAGAAAATCATTTGAAGTTTGTCATAACTTCAGAAATCAAATGATTTAACAACTTGGAAGCTTTCAACTACTGATGGATATTTTAAAATAAAGTAACAAATTATATCTGCAAGAATTTATGCCATTATAACTGAATAGTTGGGATGGGTATGGGGGTACATGGTTGTAGCGCTTGCTACTCAGGTGGTGAAGAGAGGAAGATGGAGGTTCAAGGTCAGCCCAGGCAAAGTTAGTAGGAAATGCTATCAGAAAAATAAAAAAAGAATTGGTGCTCTAGATCAAGTGGTAGAGTGGCTGCCTAGCTAAGAGGAAACCCTAAATTCAATCCCCAGTACAAAACAAAACAGAAGAAAAATAACTGATTGTCTCATTTCATATTGAGATTTTAGGTAATACTATTTCTGCTTGCAGTGAATGTGGATCCAAATGATAACCAAAAACAAGCCTTTTATCATCACATTCCTAGAATAAAATTTTCTGCCTAAAGTCATAGCAGAGCATCACAAGAGCCCAATAGCTATACCATTATGAACACATAAGATGATGCTAAATGAAATGAACTCCATGTTATGGAAACAATTGTTATATCACAGTTGTAAGTACTTTAAATGTCCCTTCTGTATCTGTAGCTTTTATTATTGATGATGTTCTTGTATCACCTTCCTGTGGTTGTACCTACACTATCTCTGTAATCTTATCTGAGTATATTGGAAACTGTGTATACTGGTATTAGAAGTAGGAAATTGAAAGGGAATACCAAAATTGAGAGACACAGGGTAAAAAAAAGACAAACAACTACAAAAGCAATACTTGCAAAACTGTTTGGTGTAAGTGAACTGAACACCTCAGGGGGGGAAAGGGAAAGGGGGAGGAGGGAGGGGGTATGAGGGACAAGGTAACAAACAGTATAAGAAATGTATCCAATGCCTAACGTATGAAACTGTAACCTCTCTGTACATCAGTTTGATAATAAAAATTTGAAAAAAAATTTTCTGCCCACCCCAATCCTCCAATATTCCATGGCAGCCTGGTTTCCTGGTTTTAAAATGGAAAAACAAATCCATTGGGAGAAAATATGTACTAGATATCTCAAACTCCAAATCCTTGCATTGGGAAGTAGAGGAAAATATTTTTTAAATTGCCAACTGACTACTATTTTAGAAAGGTTGAGAGATAAAATTTGTAGCTGGTCTGGGTTTAATTGAAAAGTTCATAAAGAAAGGAATAAAATAAGAGTACTGAGAGGAAGCATAGAAAATTGACTCCAAATTTATCTCTAGGATTTCATCAAAAGCAACACCAAAGATATCTTCTCTATTGAAGTCTACCTGAAGAGCAAGCAAGAAAAGCTCCTTTAGTTGATTCTTGAAACATGGACAAACTATACTGCTAGAAAGTTCTTCCTTGTATCTAACCTCTTTGTTTATGGCATGCATTAAAATATTTTAGGCTAGTATAAAGTGTAAATAAAAACAGCTACATTCCAACCTACATGATTTGAGGAGAAAGCACTGCAGAGAAAAAACAAGTTTTAAGTGATGTGGATAACACACTTTCAGAAATGGTGAACCTATTCAAGCATTCACGCTAGTGTCCTCAGGGATGGATTCCCACCGCATACCAGGCATCAAACAAGCACATTGTATACTTGCTTATAAGCCAGCAATTTCCACTTGATCATTCCCATTTGATCAGAGTGAACTTTTGTAGGGTACTTGTGTGTGTGTGCACGCTTGTATGTGCATGCATGTGTGCACACACAGCCATAGGGCTTGAACTCAAGGCCTGGGCTCTGTGCCTGTGTATTTTTGCTCAAGGCTGTGTCCTACCACTTGAATCACAGCCCCACTTCTGGCTTTTTGGTGGTTAATTGGAGATAGAGTCTCACAGCCTTTTCCACCCTGTCTGACTTTGAACCATGATCCTCAGATATAAGCCTTCTGAGCACACTGAACTTTTATATATTTAACATCAATAACAAGGATGCCTTTTGGAAAAATACAATCATTCCCATATTCTAATATATGTGAAATATAGAATACACATGCACTAATAGAATAGGCTTGGGTGGGGTTCACAAAAATTCCAAGCTATTTTTTAACTATGGAAGATTTCATATATCAAGAATAAACAATGATATTTCAGCACAGCATTGGGGTTCTTTGTATCTATGGCCTTGTTGATATGCATGGATATCCAACCTGCCTCATATCTGCTACTATATCTCCGGTACATTCAGAAGAGGAACAATACTGTCTCTAAACTGTTTCTGTTTCCTCAGAAAGCATTATAAATAGAGTAATGCATACTTTTCATTATATACAGCAGCAGCAGCCAAAACCCTCTTGCCAAAATGATCCTCTAAAATTTTACACTTATTTCATGCTTTAAAAAGAAATGTGCATCATGTGCTTTCACTTATTTTATGGTTAGCTCATCAACCTTGTTTTCGAGGACAGAAAGCAAAAAGCCCTGTTTCTCAAGGCATTTCCTAAGTCTCCATGGTTTCCTTCTCAGCATTATTTTAAGCAATCTGTTCTCCAAGGCCCTTGGTAATAAAAATTGGATGCAGACTCAATCACCCTAACTTGCATTAATGTTGATATTTACAGTTTATAGTGTCTTCACATAATCTTATTCAATTCCTGCAATTGTTACATGAGGTTAGCTGGAAGTAATATTCTACTTCATAGTTATGGAATAAAAAGGTTTCATGACTTATTTCACATTGCCTAGCTAATAGCTAGCATAGTCAGATCTTGAACTCAAGACACCTGGCTCAATTCAGTTATATTCTCTCTACTCCAGCTAGACTGATTGTGGAAGGCAGAGCTCTAAAACGACCTCTGATGATCATCACCTATGGATAATAGCCCTCTTACAAAGCACTGTATTGGAAATGAACTTTACAACTTGGGGGAGGGAGAAGAGTCCAGGGGAGGGAAGGTGGTAGAAAATGAGAGGGGGGTAACAATGTTCGACAAGAATTGTACTCATTTCCTTACTTATGTAACTGTAACTCATCTCTACATCACCTTTACAATCAAAATAAAACTTAAAAATCTGGGTCTAGAGATCATACAGGAGGAATCCAGACATACTTAGAAGGACCTAAGAAGGATCAAATATGAGGCACATTCTGTTGGTATGTTTGAAGACAGGCCTTCATGTCAATGAATACAACAAACCTCACCAACAGCCAGCAAGACAAAGGGCCCTTCAGTCTTACAACCACTGTATGAGGAAATGAATTCAACCAATGGCTTGGATGAGTTTGGAAGTGCATTCTTCTGCTGAATCTCCACATGTCAATTCAGGCTGGCCAAGGTCGTGAAGTTAGCCTTGTGATGCTGAGCGATGAAAATCCTATCATACCACACTGAACTTGTGATATACAGAACTGTAATGTAGTAAGTGGGTGCTGTTATGTGTTGCTAGGTTTGTGCTATTATGTTATATAGCAGTGGAAAAGTAATAAACTGACACTCAAATATTTATTGATTGATTATTACATGCAAGACAATAATTTTTATTTTCTTTTACTTTTATTTATTTTTTGGAAGCACTGAGGTTTGAACTCAGTTCTTTGTGTAGGTGCTCTACTATTTAAGCCATGTTCCTAGCCCTTGATTGGGGTGTGTGTGTGTGTGTGTGTGTGTGTGTGTGTGTGTGTGTGTGTGTGTGATCCTAAAGCTTGAACCCTGGGCACTGTCCCTAATATTTCTTTCTCAAAGCTAGTGCTCTACCACTTGTGCCACAGCTCCACTTCCAGCCTTTTTGCAGTTAATTGGAAATAAAAATCTCATGGACTTTCCTGCACAAGCTGGCTTTGAACACAGACAGGCTCCTGAGTAGCTAGGATTACAGATATGAGCCAACAGCACCTGGCTTATTTGATTTTAAAGTTATTTTTCAGATAGGTTCCCTAATTTTGTCCTGGGCTGGCCTCAGGCAGTGATCTTCCTACCTATATACTCCAAAGACACTAAGGCCAGCTTCTTTTATACTATGATGGTAGTCTCACCAACTTTGTACCTATGCTGGCCTTGAATTATGATCTTCCTTATCCCCACTACCTCAGGAGCTGGGATTATAAGCATGAACTACTATATCTGGCACTCATTTTTATTTATGATCATTTTACTTTATGCCTATATGTAGTAGGGCTAGTTAAAAACAATCCCAAGTTTATTGTAGTAAATACTATGAATAGTCTTTCTTAGTGGAAAAATAACATATGCATAATGATGTCCTTTATTCTGACCAGTGAAATAGCAGGTTAAGTAACAAATGTATCTTCCTGAACAATAGCTTGTATTCCCCACATTTTCTTGCCTCATCAGAGCAAACCCTAAAGCTCCAGGTAAGACGGCAACATCAAACGTGGGAAACCCCTGTCCCTAATTACTGGGAGCAGAACTTCCTTCCAAACTGCTTATAGATGAAATAGGCTAAGATTAAGAACACATGTAAACAGCAGAGTTCTGTGGCTGAGAGACAATTACTGATGGCTACTATGTAGATACTAAGTACCAGTAAAGGTGGTCTCATCTTCTAGAAGACATACAGTAATGGCATTCAAGGACAGGTGTAACAAAGAACTGAAAGGAAGAGCTCAGTACATTAAATTGTGTATGTGTGAGCATGCACGTGCATACTGCAGTAATGAGGCTTGAAGTCTGGGTCTGGGTATTGTCCCTGAGCTGTTTTGCTCAAGGCCAATGCTCTATCACTTAAGCCACAGTTCTATGTTCAGCCTTTTGTGGTTAATTGGAGATAAAAGTCTCATTGACTGTGAAATATAATCCTCAGATCTCAGTCTTCTGAGTAGCTATGATTACAGGTGTGAGCCACTGGAGCCTGGCAATACATTAAATATATATATATGGTATATGCAAATATATGTAATATAATAAAATACATTGTATAATATAATAACTATATATTATATAATTATAATATAATATAAACATATATGCTATATGTATATACTATGTATGTTATATAATATATATATATAATTTTTTGTGGGCTGATCTTGGGGCTTGAACTCAGGTCTAGGGTGCCGTCCTTGCTCTTCTTTTGCTCAAGGCTAGTGCTCTACCACTTGGGCCACAGTTCCACTTCTAGCTTTTTGGTAGTTAATTAAAGATAAGAGTCTCATGCACTTTCCTGCTCAGGCTGGCTTTGAACCACAGTCCTCAGATCTCAGTAGCTAGGACTATAGGTTTGAGCCACCAGCACCTCACTACATAAAATAAAATATTTTAAAGGTTCCTCTCTCTAGTTGTATAGGAACAAATAATTACAAATTGAGAGAAAGAAACCAAGTTAGTGAGTTAACTATAATGCACATTTCACATTTCAAGTGAACCGTATAAAACAAATATATTCTAAAATAAATTTTTGGGGAGTGATAAATTCAATAGAACTTTGAAATATAAGATAATAGGTTAATTATATAAGTCAAAGTAAGCATTTCTTAAAAATTATTTCAAAAATTTTTTTATGCAGAACCAGGCAACTACATGATGTTTAAGCTCTGGATTTTCCCAACTTATCCATTTATTCACCAATCAGATGACTATAAAAACTTTCATCTGTTTGCAAAGTTTTTCCAGGAGTTTTTCCCAAATTGAACTAGTTAGAGAAGTTCTTTAGAAATTTCCTATTTCTGGAAATCCAACCCAAAATGCCTCTCCCCTGCTTTTTAAGGTTTATTCTTCTTAAACTATGAAAAAGAGAAAGATAATTTTTAAAGTGTGGTTTCATTTTTTCTTGCTTTCCCAAGTAAGTTTTAATTTACTTTGAGGTATTAAGAGTTTAGTGTTCTGCAACATTTCTCTTTCTCTTTTTCTCTCATATTATAAAAATCAACATCTTGAACAGACCATATGATTCCTGTTATGATGATATTAATGAAATAAGTATAGGATGTAAATTGTGTGTGTGTGTGTGTGTGTGTGTGTGTGTGTGTGTACTAAGGCTTGAACTCAAGGAGTGGGCACTGTTCCTTTGTTTTTTTAACTCAAGGCTGGAACACTACTACTTGAGACACAGTACCACTTCTAGCTTTTGGTGCTTAACTGGATATAAGAGTCTCAGTCTTTAGCCCGCTTGATGAGGGGGCTATTGGTTCTTTGCGGTTTGGTTTTAGAGGAAGGTAATTATTTTAGTTCTGCATATATTTTAGATATGAGGCCTTTGTCCATTGAATAGCCAGTAAAGACCTTCTCAAAATCTGTAGGCTTTCTGTTTATCTTGCGAGCTATGTCTTTTGCCCTGAAGAGAAGCTTTGCAGTTTGATGCAGTCCCATTTATCCAACCTTTCTTTGATTTGTAGCCTTTCTGGGTCTTTGTTAAGGAAGTTCCGTCCTGCGCCAAGGAGCCCAAGTGTTTCTCCTACTCCTTCCTTTAGTGTTTTCAGGGTGTCTGTTTTGATTTCGAGGTCTTTGATCCATTTGGAATTGATTTTGGTGCAGGGTGATATATAAGAATCTAGTTTTAGTTTGTTGCATGTGTTGAGCCAGTTTGGCCAGCACCATTTGTTAAAGAGGCTATCTTTCTTCCAGACCATTTTTTTTAGCTCCTTTATCAAAGATTAAGTAGGCGTAGTTCTGTGGGTTCATTTCTGGGTCTTCAATTCTGTTCCATTGGTCTTCAGGCCTGTTCCGTTGCCAATACCAAGCTGTTTTTATTACTATAGCTTTATAATACAGCTTGAAGTTGGGTATTGTAATTCCTCCAGCACTAGTCTTTCTGCTTAGGATTGTTTTTGCTGTTCTAGGTCTTTTATTGTTCCATATGAATTTCTGGATTGCTTCCTCTATTTCATTAAAATATGGTGTTGGGATATTAATGGGTATTGCATTGAATTTGTAGATAGCCTTTGGCAATATTGCCATTTTGATTATATTAATCCTCCCAATCCAGGAGCATGGAGGTTTTTCCATTTCCTTAGTTCTGCCTTAATTTGATTTTTCATGTTTTTACAGTTCTTGTCATAGAGGTCTTTCACTAATTTGGTTAAGGTTATTCCTAGGTATTTTATTTTTTTTGAGGCTATTGCAAAAGGAGTTGCTTTCTGATTTCAGCCTCAGTCTTTGGGTCATTAGCACAGAGAAAGGCCGTTGATTTTTGAGGGATAATTTTTTTTGAATTTAATTTAATTTTATTTTATTTTCAAATTTTTATTATCAAACTGATGTACAGAGAGGTTACAGTTTCATACGTTAGGCATTGGATACATTTCTTGTACTGTTTGTTACCTCCTCCCTTATTTCCCCTCCCCCTTCCCCCTTTTCCTCTCCCCCCATGAGTTGTTCAGTTGGTTTACACCAAACAGGTTTGCAAGTATTGCTTTTGTAGTTGTCTTTTTTTACCCTGTGTCTCTCAAATTTGGTATTCCCTTTCAATTTCCTACTTCCAATACCAGTATACACGGTTTCCAATATACTCAGATAAGATTACAGAGATAGTGTAGGTAAAACACAGGAAGGTGATACAAGAATATCATCAATAATAGAAGCTACAGATACAGAAGGGACATTTAAAGTACTTACAACTGTGATATAACAATTGTTTCCATAACATGGAGTCATTTCACTTAGCAACATCTTATGTGTTCATAAGGGTATAGCTATTGGGCCTTGTGATGCTCTGCTATGACTTGCCTAAACCTGTACTAATTATTCCCAATAAGGGAGACCATAGAGTCCATGTTTCTTTGGGTCTGGCTCACTTCACTTAGTATAATTTTTTCCAAGTCCTTCCATTTCCTTACAAATGTGACAATGTCATTCTTTCTGATAGAGGCATAAAATTCCATTGTGTATATGTACCACATTTTCCTGATCCATTCGTCTACTGAGGGGCATCTGGGTTGGTTCCCGATTCTAGCTATGACAAATTGTGCTGCGATGAACATTGTTGTGCTGGTGGCATTACTGTGATTTTGTTCGTGGTCTTTTGGATAGATACCCAAAAGTGGGGCTGCTGGGTCATAGGGGAGTTCTATATTTAGCCTTCTGAGGAATCTCCATAATGCTTGCCAGAGTGGCTGAACCAGTTTACATTCCTACCAACAATGAAGTAGGGTTCCCTTTTGGCCACATCCCCTCCAACAATTGTTATTGTTAGTTTTCTTGATATATGACATTCTTCCTGGAGTGAGATGGAATCTCAATGTTGTTTTGATTTGCATTTCTTTTATGGCCAGTGATGAAGAGCATTTTTTCATATGTCTCTTGGCCATTCTCATTTCCTCATCAGAGAAGTCTCTTTGTAAGTCTTTAGCCCACTGGATGAGGGGGCTATTGGTTCTTTGCGGTTTTGTTTTGGAAGAAGGTAATTTTTTGTTTTGTTTTGTTTTGTCAGTCCTGGGCCTTGAACTCAGTGCCTGAGTACTGTCCCTGGCTTCTTTTTGCTCAAGGCTAGCACTCTGCCACTTGAGCCACAGCGCCACTTCTGGCCCTTTTCTATATATGTGGTGCTGAGGAATCGAACTCAGGGCCTCATGTATATGAGGCAAGCACTCTTACCACTAGGCCATATTCCCAGCCCCTGGAAGAAGGTAATTTTTTTAGTTCTGCATATATTTTAGAGATGAGACCTTTGTCTGATGAATGTCCAGTAAAGATCTTCTCCCAGTCTGTGGGCTTTCTGTTTATCTTGCGAGCTATGTCCTTTGCCCTGCAGAAGCTCTGCAGTTTGATGCAGTCCCATTTGTCCAACCTTTCTTTGATTTGTAGCCTTTCTGGGTCTTTGTTAAGGAAGTTCTGTCTTGTGCCAAGGAGCCCAAATGTTTCTCCTACTCCTTCCTTCAGTGTTTTCAGGGTGTCTGTTTTGATTTCAAGGTCTTTAATCCATTTGGAATTTATTTTGGTGCAGGGTGATATATAAGGATCTAGTTTTGGTTTGTTGCATGTGTTGAGCCAGTTTTGCCAGCACCACTTGTTAAAGAGGCTATCTTTCTTCCATACTATTGTTTTAGCTCCTTTATCAAAGATTAAGTAGGCGTAGTTCTGTGGGTTCATTTCTGGGTCTTCAATTCTGTTCCATTGGTCTTCAGGCCTGTTCCGGTGCCAATACCAAGCTGTTTTTATTACTATAGCTTTATAATACAGCTTGAAGTTGGGTATTGTAATTCCTCCAGCACTGTTCTTTCTGCTTAGGAGTGTTTTTGCTATTCTATGTCTTTTATTGTTCCATATGAATTTCTGGATTGCTTCCTCTATTTCATTAAAGAATGGTGTTGGGATATTAATGGGTATTGCATTGAATTTGTAGATAGCCTTTGGCAATATTGCCATTTTAATTATATTAATCCTCCCAATCCAGGAGCATGGGAGGTTTTTCCATTTCCTTAGTTCTGACTTAATTTCATTTTTCAAGCTTTTAAAGTTCTCATCAAAGAGGTCTTTCACTAATTTGGTTAAGGTTATTCCTAGGTATTTTATGTTTTGGGGGGCTATTGCAAAAGATGTTGCTTTCTGATTTCAGCCTCAGTCTTCGGGTCATTAGCATAGAGAAAGGCCATTGATTTTTGAAGGTTTATTTTATATCCTGCAACTTTGCCAAAGTTTTGGATGAGCTCTAGTAGCTTGAGGGTAGAGTCTATGGGGTTCTTTAGGTATAGGATCATGTCATCTGCGAAGAGAGAAAGTTTAACTTCATCTTTTCCTATTTGGATCCAATTTATATTTTCTTCTTGCCTAATTGCTCTGGCTAGGAATTCTAGTACTATGTTGAAGAGCAGGGGAGAGAGTGGACATCCCTGCCTTGTTCCTGATTTTAAAGGGAATGGCTTCAGTTTTTCACCATTTAGAGTTATGCTTGCTGTTGGTTTGTCATAAACTGCCTTGATTATATTCAGGAATATTCCCTGGAATCCCAGTTTTTCCAGGGCTTTTAGCATAAATGGGTGCTGGATTTTATCAAACGCTTTTTCCGCATCCAGAGATAAAACCGTGTGGTTCTTTACGTTGTTCCGGTTGATGTGGTGGATTACATTAATTGACTTTCATATATTAAACCAACTTTGCATCCCTGGGATGAATCCAGTTTGATCATGTTGTATGATTTTTTTGATGACCTGTTGAAGTCGATTGGCCAGAATTTTGTTGAGAATTTTGGCGTCTATGTTCATCAGGGAGATCGGTCTGTAGTCCTTTTTCCGTGATGAGTCTCTGCCTGGTTTTGGGATGAGGGTTATACTGGCTTCATAGAATGAGTCTGGTAGTGAACGTTCTCTTTCAATTTCATTGAAGAGTTTGAGAAATATTGGTGTGAGTTCTGTTTTGAAGGCCTTGTTGAATTCTGCAGTGAATCCGTCTGGACCTGGGCTTTTCTTGGATGGGAGATCATTTATTGCCGTTTTTATTTCAATACTGGATATGGGTCTGTTTAGAAGGTCTAAATCTTCATGGTTGAGTTTGGGGATATCAATTTTTTCTAGGAAATCATCCATTTCTTCCAAGTTCTCGAATTTGTTGGCATAAAGGTTTGCAAAATAGTCCCTTATTATTTTATGAATTTCGGTTATTTCTGTGCTGATGTTACTTGTTTCTTCTCTTATCTTGTTTATTTGAGTCTGCTGCCTTCGTTTCTTGGTCAGGTTTGCCAGGGGTCTGTCTATCTTGTTGATTTTTTCAAAGAACCAACTCTTTGTTTTGTTGATTCTTTCGATGGTTTTTTTTTTGTCTCTAATTGATTTAATTCTGATTTGATTTTAATTATTTGCTTCCGTCTATTGACTTGGGGTTTGGCTTGCTGTTCTCTCTCCAGAAAATAAAGGTGCTTCATTAAATTACTGAGTTTCTGTTTCTCCAGTTTGTTGATGTATGTACTCAGAGATATAAATTTTCCTCTGAGTACTGCCTTTGCTGTGTCCCAAAGGAGCTGGGACTTTGTGTCCTCAACTTGGTTGAAGTCCATAAACATTTGAACTTCCGTTTTAATTTCTTCAATGACCCACTGATGGTTCAGCAGTGTGTTGTTTAGTCTCCATGAATTGTAGGATTTTCTGTGGTGGCTGTTTGAGTTGAGCTCTAATTTTATTCCATTGTGGTCTGAGAGAATGCAGGGAATGGTTTTGATACTTCTGAATTTGTACAGATTTTCTTTGTGCCCTAAGATGTGATCTATTTTGGAGAAAGTTCCATGTGCTGCGGAGAAGAATGTGTATTCTGTTGTTGCTCGGTGAAATATTCTGTAGATGTCGGTTAAGTCTAATTGGTCTATGCAATTATTAAGATCTATGGTTTCTTTGTTCAGTTTTTGGCGTGTTGATCTGTCCAGAGGTGATAGTGGAGTGTTAAAGTCCCCAACTATCAATGTGTTTGGGTCTATGAGTGTTTTTAGAGTCAGTAGTGTTTGTTTGATGAAGTTGGGTGCTCCTGTATTTGGTGTGTAGATATTTAGAATGGTTATATCTTCCTGTAGGAGAGATCCCTTTACTAGTATGTAGTAGCCTTCTTTGTCTCTTCTTACCTTTTTTAATTTGAAGTCAATTTTTTCTGATACTAGGATTGCAACTCCAGCCTGCTTATGGGGGCCATTTGCTTGATAGATTATATTCCAGCCTTTCATTTTTAGAAGATGTTTACTTTTGTTGGATAGATGTGTCTCTTGGAAGCAGCAGAAAGATGGATCTTGATTTTTGATCCAACTTATGAGCCTATGTCGTTTGATTGGAGAATTAAGTCCATTAATGTTGAGAGTTAGGATTGAGAGACGATCGTCTGTTCCTTTCATTATCACTATCTTGTTAAAAGCTGTGTCTTCCCATTTCTTGATCTGATGTTTACTATTTAGGGTTAATTTCTCTCTCTGTATTGGGATCTTGATTATTTTCCCTGTATAATACATGTTTGAGGATTTTCTGTAAAGCTAGTTTGGTGGAGATATATTGTTTCAGTTTTTCCTTACTGTGGAAGACTTTTATTTGACCTTCGGCTATGAATGAGAGTTTGGCTGGGTACAGAATTCTTGGGTGGTACTTATTTTTATTTAGTGTTTGGTATACTTCATTCCAGGCTGTCCTTGCTTTCATGGTCTCTGCTGAGAAGTCTGGGGTAATTCTGATTGCTTTTCCTTTATATGTGATTGTTTTTTTCTCCCTAACAGCTTTAAGGATTCTTTCCTTGTACTCTACTGATCCTGTTTTGATCACAATGTGTCGGTGGGATGTCCTATTCTGGTCTGGTCGGTTTGGGGTTCTAAATGCTTCTTGTATCTGTATAGGCCTTTCCTTCTGGATATTTGGGAAGTTCTCAGCTAATATTCTGTTAAATAGATTGCCTATCCCATTAACTTTTTTCTCCAAGTTTTCCTCAATACCTATTATCCTTAAATTGGGCTTCCTGATCGTGTCTTGAATCTCCTGTAGCTATCTGTTTTGTTGATTGGACTGGATTTGTATTGATTTTTGATCTTTCTCCATAGAATCTAAGGAATCTTCAGCTCCTGAGATTCGATCCTCTGCTTCAGTTAGTCAGGACTGTAGGCTAGTTACTTGATTTCAAATCTCTTTTCCTTCTGAATGGTCTTTCCTGATGATATCCATGTCATTTCTTAGGTCTCGTATGGACTTCTTTACTTCATTAACTTCATTACTTTGGTTTTGATTGTTGTCTCTCAAATCTTTAAGCTGGGTAGTGATCTTTTCATTTGACTCTTGAAGTTCATTTATCTTTCTATTTGTGGATGCCATGATATTCTCCATTAATTTTTGCTTTGCCTCCTCACGCTCTAGAATAATTGACTGAAGAGATTCGAACTTTTCATTTATCATGTTTATCAGTAGACTTTGTAGAGCATTTTGGGGGTTCTCTTCTAAGTCTTTGATTGACTGCTCTGTTTCCTGCTTGTTTTGAGTGGGGGATAAGACTTCATTGTTTGCCATCTTTCTTGTGTTCCTTCTGCCCATTTGAATTGGGAATGCCAGTCTACCAGCACCTGTGAGCACCGTTTAAGACCCAAAGCAGCCCTTACCAAGCACTGTTGTGTAAATCTTACAAGTTCACAATTATATACAGATACGAGGGTTTAGTTTATATCCTGCAATTTTGCCAAATGAGAATGGCCAAGAGACATATGAAAAAGTGTTCTACATCACTGGCCATAAAAGAAATGCAAATCAAAACAACACTGAGATTCCATCTCACCCCAGTAAGAATGTCCTATGTCAAGAAAACTAACAATAACTATTGTTGGAGGGGATGTGGCCAAAAGGGAACACTACTTCATTGTGGGTGGGAATGTAAACTGGTTCAGCCACTGTGGCAAGTGGTATGGAGATTCCTCAGAAGGCTAAACATAGAACTCACCTATGACCCAGCAGCCCCCTTTTGGGTATCTATCCAAAAGACCACAAACAAAATCACAGTAAAGCCAGCAGCACAACAATGTTCATCGCAGCACAATTTGTCATAGCTAGAATCTGGAACCAACCCAGATGCTCCTCAATAGATGAATAGATCAGGAAAATGTGGTACATATACACAATGGAATTTTATGCCTCTATCAGAAAGAATGACATTGCTCCATTTTTAAGGAAATGGAAAGACTTGGAAAAAGTTATACTAAGTGAAGTGAGCCAGACCCAAAGAAACATGGACTCTCTGGTCTCCCTTATAGGGAATAATTAGCACAGGTTAGGCAAGTCACAGCAGAGGATCACAAGAGCCCAATAGCTATACCCGTATGATCACATAAGATGATGCTAAGTGAAATAAACTCCATGTTATGGAAACGATTGTTATATCACAGTTGTAACTACTTTCAACTTCCCATGTGTAACTGTAGCTTCTATTATTGATGATCTTCTTGCATCACCTTCCTGTGGTTGTACCTACACTATCTCTGTATCTTATCTGAATATATTGGAAACCGTGTATACTGGTATTAGAACTAGGAAACTGAAAGGGAATACCAAAATTCAGAGACACAGGGTAAAAAAAGACAAACAACTACAAAAGCAATACTTGCAAAACTGTTTGGTGTAAATGAACTGAACAACTCATGGAGGGGAGGGAAAGGATGAGGGGGGAGGAGGAATGAGGGATGAGGTAACAAACAGTACAAGAAATGTATCCAATGCCTAATGTATGAAACTGTAACCTCTGTCCAATTCTGTTTGATAATAAAAACTTAAAATAAAAAAGAACTATATACCTAAAACTTCAAAAAAAAAAAGGAGTTTCAGTCTTTCATGATCAGTCTGACTTGGAACTGCCATCCTCAGATCTTGGTTTCCAGAGTTACTAGGATTACAATCATGAGGCACCAGAACCCTACTCTAGGTTGTAAATTTTGAATGATCTCCCTACCTTGAGTTCTATGAACAGCTGAGGTTAAGAATGGTCCTTATCTCCCAACCCTTAGGAAGTTAAAAGATAATTTTCACTGAGAGAATGACCGAGGCAACTCCCATGGTTGTATTCAAGTTCCTCATTGGCTTGTTAATTTGAACCTAATAATTTTTTTCCTTAAGTGAGCAATTTTTTTTCTCTTCAGGAAACATGCAACAACTAATTGCAAACTGGCCATCAAGCAAGAGCACCATGGAAAGCATTAAAGGGCCAAGTTTTTAAATGCAAGTTCTTTTCTTTCTGTCACAAAAGAAACATACATTTGGTTATTTCTTTATTTAAAGACATGCCCGCCCACAAACATCTGAGAAACATCTGTAGACAAAATGCCAAAATGCATAGTCGAATTTTGACTCACACCTCACCACCCACCAAGACCCCTGTCAACTCACAATAAACACCTTTCTAGCATCTGCCTCAGAGAAAGAAACGCCACATTACCCAAAGGTCAGAGCAAACAGATGTCACTTATTGCAGACCCTAATCATATCCATACCCAACCTTAGGAGGTTTCCAGTGGAAGCTGACTTCTGGGGCAGGGGCTCCTCCAGTTGGAGATGCCCGTCCCTGTGAGTTGAGCAGAGGAGGCCTCTGGAGGGTCTCTCTGGAGGCTCACCCTGCATCCTGCTGACAGAGCCTATGATTGAGCACTCGAATCAGGGAGACAGCAGAGAATTCTTCATGGATGGACTACCTCTTTGTTTCTTTGTTGTCTTCCTGCTTTTCATGCGAACAAGCTTTCAAGACTCTCTAAGAGCCAGTGCTTGTACCTACCTCCTGGACAGTGGAAGACACAGAACTGCTCTTCTCTGTACCTCCTTTTGTAAACTTCATTATGATTAATAGCATCTCTGACCCCCAGGAGACTAAGTTGCAGTTAGAAGGAAAAAAGAAAGGAAGAAAGGGAGAGAGAGAGAGGAAAGGAGAGGAAGGTGGAGAGAGATGAAGGGAGAGAGAGAAAAAGAAGCAGTGAGTGAAAAGAAAAATATTGGTTGGAAAGCAAATATGGGATTTATGTAAAGAGCTTTCCTAAAGAGCTTTCCTGTCAATTTTGGCAGTGCAGTTTAGTAACATTTTCTTCTAAAAGATCAAGAAAATGTGATACACATGTTAAAATAAAGAATAAGGAAAATGCTTGTCAGTTGCCACAATTTGAACCTGGAGGATATCATGCTAAGGGAGATAAGCCAGGCATAAAACAAGATGTGTGTGTGTGTAAGCTGAAGATGTTAGCCTCATATAAGCAAATAGTTACATGGTGGATCCCAGGATTTGGAAGGTACGAAGAAGTGTGGAGAGGTAAAAAGGTAGTTATTTTCAGTTATAAATATGCTTTGCAGGTCTAATGCATGTACTGGTGACTATAGTTATTAATACTGAGTTAGATATTTCAGATCTTTTGTGTTTTCACTGTACTCTATGCGAGGTGGCCAATGTATTCTTAACTTGGTTGCAGTAATCATTACACAATCTCTATATCTTTTACATCATTATGCTGCGTACCTTAAATGTATACAGTTTTAAAGTCAGGCACTAGTGGCTCGTGACTGTAATCTTAGCTACTGAGTAGCTGAGATTTGAGGATTTGTGTTTAAAGCCAGCCTGGTAGACAAATCTGAGAGTCTCTTATCTCCAATTAACCAACAAATAGAGCCTCGCCTGTGAGTGAAAAATCCAGGGAAGAGCATAAGTCTCTGAGTTTAAGCTCCAGTATTGCCTCCTGAAAAAAATTAAAATTTGATTTGTCAAGTATACCTCAATAAATTTGGTGGAAAAGAAAAAAATTAATTAAAAAAAGAAAAGCACCTTAAGAATATAGCTCACTTTCCATAACAACTTCAGCCTGCCTCAAATGCTCCCCAGACACCGATATGAAATAACTGCAGCCCCAAGGCTCGGCTTTCTCCAGTTCTTAAGGTAATCATGGCCATACGTGCCAGTGCATTAAGAGCTACAGTTGCAGTGACAGGATCTGAAGTCAAATTTTTGTCCTAAGCTTGGTACCTTCCAATCCTGGAGTGATTCCACAAACTCCACTAACTCTTTCCTCTACCCTATGACTGAGTAGCTGTTTTTGATGTGTTTGTGTAGCAGCTTTTTACTTAAACTAGAGCCTTCCTTTGATTTAGGCCACAGATTAGAGCTTTCCACTCAACTAGTCCCAATTTCCTTCCCCTGGAACCTAAAGCTTTCCTTCTCTGGTTAGATTATGTTCCTCTTGTGACAGCAACCACTTCTCTTTATGATTTGTTTCTTCTAGAGATTCCTTTTATATTATTAGTAGTTCCCACAAAATCTATATTACCTAGGATAGCACTGTCTCCATGCAGATATACAACTCAGAATTTGATGTCTTAATCAAAGGAGAATAGCTAAAAAGCAGAACAGGTAAGTGTTTCTTATTTTAGAACCTCTGACTTCCCACTCCATTTAAATGCCTCCTTCTTGGATCTTTAACACCATCCATCCCCTAACTCAAGACTCACCTTTTACAGTGATGCCAGTGATGTTTTCTCACCCACTTCACAGGAACCTTAGGTCTAGGTGCCAGGCCTGACTGGACCTATTTTTGACAGCTATAAGAATAGCTGTCTCTGCTCCCTATCCTAACTCCACCCAGGGAAGCAATACTCTCCTAATAAGACATCAAGACTTACTTTTCAAGGATACAATGCTTCTATGGAAATCTTACAAAATTTTAACATTATCCCAAATATATATTTTCTGATATGAGAAGAGACAGGTGCACCAAAATGTAGGCTCTGGGAATGTGTATTAGTAACACAAATTCCAGATAATCCCATGACATTAATAGTGATAATTTTTAAAGGAGTTCAAATGCATTTGAATTAATCACAAGGCTTTACAGAGGTGAAGCTTAATATTCTCAAGAGTTTAAACATTGTACAATTGCAATATTGTTTGCTGTAAATTGAATGATTGCATTGAAGTATCTGGAATCTTTTTCCTTTCTCCATGGCCTTTGAGATTTTCACATAGAACTTAACAAGTACAAATAGAAACTGAGCCATCACTATATATAAGCATGGATTTTCACGCTATCCATTTTTAAATATTCACTCATGGGTTTTATATTTTTATTAAGCTAAACCAAGTTCTTAGAGTATTTTTGATAACTTAGAAAAAAGAGACATGCCTTTTCTGAATGATAAGTTCCTGACATGTGTTCTTGTGTATTCAAACATTTTTCCTCCAAACTTAACTATACTCACTAAGGAAACACTTGTACATTATTGGCAGGAATGTAAATTAGCACAGATACTATGGAAACTAAAAATATAGCTACTACATGACCTACCAGTCTCACTTTGGGGTATTTATCTGAGGAAAATTAAGTTAGTATGTTGAAAAACTATCTGCATGCTGGTAGTCTTTGAAATATTTTTTCACAACATGTAAGTATGGAATAAGCCTGTCTATCAGTGGGTGAATGGATTTTGCAGATATCCTAGCACATGTAACTATCTTTCCCTTTTTGCTGGACTCCTGTGTGTCTTCCCAGTATGTAGAAAGACTTGTACAGTATTACAATTTATGGGTGACATAAAATTAATGAAATGCTAACTGTTATATTAAACAACTATCCCCAAATATCAACTGGTTTGAACATGATAGAAGTTTCTTAATCACTTACATTTAAGAACAGATATGCACAATTGGCAGATGCTTTTTATTTTCAAATGATGACCAGTCAGGCTCTTTCCTTCCTGTATGTCTGTCATATTTAGCACACCAAAGGTTTCCATAGATATTCATCTCAAGTTCATAAAAGAACAAACAGCACACAACAAGATTTTTCATGGAGGATTTTTAGGGGCCAGTCATATGGCCTCATTTAACTAAAAAGGAGCTGAGGGGATAAAGCATATTGTAGAATCAGAAAGAGTTTAATGAACCAACAATGTGGGTTCAAAATCAGACAACCTGAATTCAAATCCTGGCTCTGCAATGAATTCTTGTGTGACTTTATACTTCCATTCATTTGCTTTTTAAAGGGTAATAAGACTTACTGCAGGGATTTCTGTTAAGCCTAGATGCAATAATGCATGCATAGGTGATTAAAACATAGTATACTTAGTTGAATTTAAAAGGTTAAGATACATTTAATTTATGGTTAAACAATTTATAGAAAAATGTATTTCTCCTGATCTCCAGCAATATCCCCAGTGATATTAAGATGTCTCCCTTGATATTTTAAAGTTATAGCAGTATTTTGAAAATGCATATAGGTTACCTAGCAACTTACTCAACATTAGCGAAAGATCAGAAATCATGTTCCAAGAGCACACAAGGGGAAAGGCCAGCATCTTCTCCAATTGCTATTGGGGAAACTGAATGTCCACAGCCAGAAGGAGAAAACTGAGCCCTTATCTAATGCCATGTAAAAAATGAACTTAAAGTGTGTCAAATACTGTAACACTATTAAAAGAAAACTGGAAAGTTTATTGACATTGTTTTGGGCAATGATTTTTTTAAAATATAACACCAAAAGCCCAGGTGAAAAAAGCAAAACAGGGGCTGGGGATATGGCCTAGTGGCAAGAGTGCCTGCCTCATATACATGAGGCCCTGGGTTCGATTCCCCAGCACCACATATACAGAAAACAGCCAGAAGTGGTGCTGTGGCTCAAGCGGCAGAGTGCTACCCTTGAGCAAAAAGAAGCCAGGGACAGTGCTCAGGCCCTGAGTCCAAGCCCCAGGACTGGCCAGAAAAAAAAAAAAAGCAAAACAAACATACAACCAAAAACACTTTTGTAAAGCTCTACACAGCAAAGGAAATAAAACAATGAAGTAAAGAGACAACCAATGGAACTAGAGAAAATCTAGATGTACAATAGAGCTTCAAACTATATAGAGAAGTAAATTCAAACTATATAAAGAATTAAACTCAACAGCAAGTAAATGGCCAGCTATTTTCAAATACATAGAACTTTCCTCATAAAATACTAGATGTGAAATAACTATCAAAATTCTGTTGCTGTGGATTGTTTAATTTGTGCCAAATTTTACTCTACTAAATACTATTACTGGAAAAGACATGGACAAAGTATCTGAGTAGATATTTCTCAAAAGGAGATAGACAAATGATCAACAGGTACCTGAAAAAAATACTCATCATCACAAATCATAGAGGAAATGCAGTTCAGAGTAATATCTGTTGCAATGTCTGTCATCTAGAAGGCAAAAACAGTGGGCGGAACTGTGAAGAAATGAATTCTTGTGCACTATTGATAAAAATATAAATAGCTATTGAAAACAATATGAAGTAAGTGTTCCTAAATAATTAAAATTATAACTACCATGATATCTTAGTAGTCCTACTCTTGGGTATTTCCAAAGAAAATGTAGCCAGTATGTACAAAAAATTTATTCACTCTTCTGTTCATTGCATCAGTATTCACAGTATATAGTATATAGAATATGCCCAAGTGTCCATCAGTGAAGGACTGGGTTAAGTGTGTGTGTGTGTATACACATTTGTACATGTACACAATCAAATATGATTTCCCCTTTTAAAAGAAGGAAGCATTAGGTTCCAGATCAGGGAACAAAAAAAAAAAAAAAAAAAAGAAGGATGCGACAAAATGGATGGAGCTGGAAAGCAGTATTTTAAATGGAATAAATCAGGTACAGAAAGACAAATATAACATGATTTCACTAAGTGCATGTGCTCAGGAGTTGTATTTATAGGGGCAGAGTGAAATGATGGTTATCAGAAGTGAGGAGGGGGTTGGAAAGATTTTTGGAGATGCTGGCTAAAAGGACACAAAACTTCAGTTACACAGGAGGAGTAAGTTCAAGGTATTTTGTTTAGCAGGTACCTGTCATTAATAATAATGTGAACCTGGATTTTTTTGGGGGGGTGGGTAACTGTGGATTAAACCTACTGTGCCTACTTGTTAACAAGTGCTCTCCCTATTGAACTACCCCTTCAGTCCAAAAGGGAGAGTTTCAAATGTTCTAAACATAAAAGAAATAATGTGAGGTTATATGTTAACTAGCTTGATGTAATGATTTCACAATATACACACGCATATTTCAAAATATCACATTGTTCATAAACAATTTTAATTGCTTCAACAAAACTGGGGCAGGGAGAAATACCATTGGTCAGTAATATATCTTCTAGGAATTCTTTATGTTTTAATTTTTTCCTAACAAAATTTTTCAGAGTACATGATAAAGGTGATTATATTTCACTATTTTTGATTTGATGAACTGACACAATTTGGGAAAACTAATATGGTGACTATAATTTAATTCACCCATGATGATCATTTGAAAATTATCTCCTGAGGTCAAAAGGTTGCCAGCTTTTAAGTGGCAAACCTTCCTGAAAAGTCATATATATATATATATATATATATGTATATGTATATGTGATCTCATACTGCAATATTATAATGTCAAAATAGCAAAACAGTAAATAATAGAATAGGAAGTCACCCAACAACCTAAATCCCGAAAAGAAAAATCAGGATTATGTTTCAATAGGCTATGAAATTCACCTTCATTTGATTTCCCCAGATCTATTTTATCTTTTTGCATGTCTTTACTTTTCTTTCTTTTCTTTTTTTGTACTACCAGAAATGGGATTTCTGCCAGAAATGAATTCAGCTGCTTCCCTGGGAATGTTGTCCAGTTGCTAATTTCACTACCGGAACTGTGTTCCCTTGTGTTCTGGCCTATTTCCATGCATGCCTCTTCTGGAATAAAGGGCCTGACAGTTCTGTGGATAATGGTAAACATATGTAGTCAATGCTGTGCAATTCTTTTAGAGTCAGAAAGCACTAGTAGGTATTTCAGTTGCTGGCAACAGAAAATCAGTGCATGGAATTTTACCAAGCACTTAAAACTCAGAGAAAAGTGCACATGACTAATTTTTAATACACAGCAGAGTTCTTCCTTCCTTTCTTTTATAATCATTGACTAATTAAAAATGAAAGAACATATGACAAGCCAATCTCAAACTTCAAGGAGAAAGTGGGTTGAGGGGAAAGAGAATATTTCAATTTGTTTATTTTGGGTAATAATCTGATTTCAAGTGAGGCTTTTTGATTCTTTAAGTGTACAAGAGAACTTTGACTTCCCTGAGATCACAAGAGATAAATAACATATTGTGATGTCATTGCCTTACAGATTTTTTTATGCCACCAACTTCATTAATTATGCTGTCTAAAGTCAAGGAGATAGAAAAGAAAAAAGCTAAAATTTTAAAATCATTATCATTGTACAAAAGAATTGCTATTTAACAAACAGATTATAAATACAGTGTATTTTTTTTATCAATGTCACTACTTTAAACATTCCCACCCATTCCTTCACTCTTCTTAATGTTGTAGGATTTACATTGATTTCTTATCCATATTTCCCCCCCTTCTCCTCTTCATTTGTCTACTCCTTTTCCCTTGACCCCCTACCTTGTACTCTTAAAATATGCACTTTCTGGTGTTATATTTTGCAGAACTTTGTGGATTTCTAAGGAATTACACTATTTGAGATATCCACTTCCACTCTTGGACATTTACCAAAAAGATTACAAACCAGGATACAGTGGAGACACAGGCACAACTATGTTGATTGTGGCACCATTCACCATTCATTATAGCCAGGGTATGGATGGAATCAGCCTAGATGCCCATCAATGGACTACTGGAACAAGCAAATGTGATATATATAAATATATATATTTGTATGTATATATTTGTATATATGTATATATATCCGTTATATATATATATATATATCAGTACAATGCAATTTTACTCATCTCTTAGAAAGAATATTGTACCATTTGTAAAGAAATAGAAAGACCAGAAAAAAATGTTAAGTGAAGTAATTCAGGCCCAGAGAGATAAATGATCGATATTTTCTCTTATGTGTGGAAGCTACATGTAGCTTATAAAGTCATAAGTAAACATCTTGGGTAGTATGCCAAGTATATATAAATAATATTATCTTTATATAAGATTAAGTAATGATTTCTCTCTATATTCTGGATATATTTCTTTAAAATAATATTCTACATCCAGTGATTTTAAGTAGTTGTTCAAAGGGAGCAATTCAACAAGTCAATTTATGCATACAATGCATCATGATCAATGGAACCCCTTCCACCATTCCCCCCATACATTCTTTTTTTTTTTTGGCCAGTCCTGGGCCTTGGACTCAGGGCCTGAGCACTGTCCCTGGCTTCTTCCCGCTCAAGGCTAGCACTCTGCCACTTGAGCCACAGCACCGCTTCTGGCCGTTTTCTGTATATGTGGTGCTGGGGAATCGAACCTAGGGCCTCGTGTATCCGAGGCAGGCACTCTTGCCACTAGGCTATATCCCCAGCCCCCCCCCATACATTCTAATCCCATCCATTTCCTCAAGCTACCTTAAATTAAGTGGAGTTGAAGAAAGCTATCTTAAAATATAGAATAGCATTCTTAGTGGATCAACTTGTGCTCCTCTACAAGCACCATTAATATGTAATGATAAGAATAAAAGCTACTGTATGCTGTATTTTATTGGCCATATCACTTTGATCCTTCTAATTCTTTATTATTCTATATCATATTTTGATTATTTCAGGGAGACAATTCTATGCAAATGTATTGTAAGTGATAATTCACATGTTGCATAGATAATATTATTTAGGGTATTAAGTTGATATACATGTCCCCAGCCATCTGCTAATTTTTTCTGGCCTATCCATATTAAGTGCTACATCTTCATTACCTGGAAAACAATCTGACACCCTTTGCCTTCTGTCTTGTTTTTCTGTACCCTTCATGATTAGAATTACTTCTAATGTTTTGCAAGATGTTCCTTGTTTGATGTCTCTAAGATGGAATGGAATGCTTCAGCTCCCAATGAAATCTTTTCAACTAAGCCTCAGAACAAAGCTGATAAACCAAAGCTTGAGACTCAATGTAGAGAACATCAGAGATAATTTTTAGACCCAGAAGAATCTCCTTGACTTCAGTTGACAACAACAATCAAAATGTTCTTTTAGCTTAATTCCCTGGAGCCTAGTTGAGTAGAAATGAAAACACTGACACAGTAGACATATTAAAAACTTGTGATATGGTGTAAATGTCAAAAAAAAAGTAGGACCACAGGAATTCCCAAATCAGTCAGTTACTCAGGATACATGAATGAGATGGATATTAAGCTTCATAACCATTGACAAACATTGATTTATATCAAGGCTTCTCCATGTTGGTGCTATTACTATTTGGGTTTGGATAATAGTTTTTGGAGCAAAGTGTTTTTTTTTTTCCTGTGCATAGTAGGCTCTTTAGCATCATCCGGGGCCTCTATCCACTAAGTGACAGTATAATCATCTAATTTGTGATGACAAAATATATTTTCAAACACCATCATGTGCACTTATGATATTGGTAGTGGTTTGGCCCTGATTGAGAACCACTGAGGTAGACAGATCTGTGCCTGGACTTTCTAAGTTCTGAGTGGGTGGTTGCTCATCTTTCATTGTATCACAAGTGATCCAAATTGTAGGAGTAGTGACTTGGGATGTTGGTATAGAAGAGAAAGACCATGATCTATGTAAGATAGAGCCATTCATGAAACAAGTAAAAAGTAATAATTATGCTTCTTGCTTGTGACCCCAATGAAAATACATAGCATGCATACATGGTGATAATCTATCATCTAATTATTACACATTATATCCCTTTGTAACTATAAGAATGTAGATTCAAGTATAGATAGACAGAGAGAAACAGTCCCAAAGCACTTTTCCAGACACAACTTTAGGTAGTTCTCACAGCCATTCTGAAAGGTAAGATGAGCAGGTGTCTTGTTTATTCTCACTTCATGGGTGAGGAAATGGAGTATTAGAGAGGTTAGGTGATTTCTTCTAGATTATATTTCTAAGAGGTTGGATCAAATCCAAGACCTTTACTATTTCATTGTCTCCTCTCAAATTGATGGTTAAATAGTGACAGGTGGCATATGCTTAGGTCATAAAAATATCTAGTATCATAGGCCATGAAAAATGATAAATATCTCCTCTGACAGAGGAAAGCACATGTTGGCTGAGACAATTCTTTCTATGGCTTTATTCATGGGTCCTCATTAAATATTTAACACTTGGCTATAGCAGCATGTTCTCACTAAGAATGAAGTAATTATTAATTCTTTCTCTTTTAACAGCTAGAATTTGGATCTGGTTTGAAGGAATGTTATAATTTTCTTGACCGTGACAATGCTTGAAATAGCTTCCTGAGCTCATTTAGCTGCCACTGCCTCATATGCTGCTATTTTGTTTTAGATATCACAATATTTTTATTAGAGTTCACAAAAATTAGAAATACAAAGAACTGAGCATGCTATGCAACAGCTATGTAAAAGAATAGATTAAACATATGTCAGGGTTTATCACAGGATAGTAGTTCGCAAATATAGTAAACCATCAAGTTATTTTAAATCCTTATTTATTTTTCAAGATCTTTTTTTTTTTTTGCCAGTCCTGGGCCTTAAACTCCTGGCTTCTTCTTCTGTTTTTGTTTTTTGTTTTTTGTTTTTTTTTCTCAAGGCTAGCACTCTGCCACTTGAGCCACAGTGCCACTTCTGGCCATTTTCTACATATGTGGTGCTGAGGAATCAAACCCAGGGCATCATGTATATGAGGCAAGCACTCTTGCTACTAGGCCATATTCCCAGCCTCAAGATCCTTTTTATTACCTATTGTAAAAATGAAGTTAAATGCACATTATATTAATAAGCTGCTCTGAGACATAGGACATCCAAGAGAAGAATAACTATCATGCCATATCAAATATTGTTTCATAAAAATGAATGTATTTTAACCGTATATGACAAAATATGAAAAGCTTACATGATTCTATATGTGCCATATTCTCTCATGATGATCAAGTTAATCAAATAGAATTATATAAACTCCATTTTAGAGGTTTCAAAATACAATACTTCAGGGCTGGGGATATAGCCTAGTGGCAAGAGTGCCTGCCTCATATACACGAGGCCCTAGGTTCGATTCCCCAGCACCACATATACAGAAAACGGCCAGAAGCGGCGCTGTGGCTCAAGTGGCAGAGTGCTAGCCTTGAGCGGGAAGAAGCCAGGGACAGTGCTCAGGCCCTGAGTTCAAGGCCCAGGACTGGCCAAAAAAAAAAAAATACAATACTTCAATAACTAATGGATATTCTAATACTAGGGCTTATATTCAGGTCTCATACCTTCTAGACAGGTGCTCTACCTCTGAGCAATACAACTAGTCTTTTTCATAGTGATTAATTTTAGGATTGGGGCTTACTTCCTTTATTTCTTTTCCAGTGGTATGTTGTAATTCACCTCCTTTAGGCTTCCTGTTGTAGCTGGAATGATAAGTATATACTGCCACACCCAGTTTTCTTTCTTTCTTTTCCTTCCTTCCTATTCCCCCATCCCTATTTCTCTCCTACCCTCCCTCCCTCCCTCCCTCCCTCTCTCCTTCCCTGTCTCCCTCCTTCCCTCCCTTTCTTAGCTCCTTCCTTCCTTTTCTTTCTTTCTTCAGTCTTGGGGCTTGAACTCAGAGTCTCAATTCTATCTATCCCTGAGAATTTTTACTCAAGGCTAGCCATTTGAAATATGGCTCCACTTCCAGCTTTTGGGTGGTTGATTGGATATCAGAGTCTCATGGACTTCCCTGCCTAAGCTGGCTTAAATGCACCATCCACAGATCTCACTCTTGAATAGTTAGGATTCTAAGGGTGAGCCAATGGTACTGGCTCAGCTTTCTTCCACTGAGATGGAGTCTTGTGAATTCTTCTACTTAGGATAGCCAAAGCTACTATCCTCCAAGCTCAACCTCCTACATAACTAGGATGATAGGAACACAACACAGTACTCAGTTATCAGTTGAGAAAGGGTTCTTATAACCTTTTCTGTCTGATCTGACCTCGAACCACAACATTTCCAATCTTTGCTCCCAAGTAGTGAGGATTACAGATGTGAACCCAGTGCCTAGTTTGCATCTTCTTAATTTGAGTATCATTAAATATATCATGATTGTTACATACTAACACATACATTTTAAAATTATATAATGTCTGAGGTATACAAAAGTATATAAGCCATGAAGCATAACAACAAAGTGGTATTTGTGACTATGAGGCACTTGTGGGTGCAGACAGTTATAAGAATTTGGACTTTTCTCTCTGTTCCTGTCTTCTGTCTGTCTCCTTTGCTTCCCAGTTCTAATCTGCATCCAAGTCTCTGCTCAGAGGGATCTCATCTGGGGCAATGTTACCTCCTCTGAACATTTTTTGATGTTAAGACACATTTTGGTTACAACAGTTTGGAGGGAGGAATAACTGATTCTTTCTATAGATGCCACTGAATATTCAACATAGAGTTATCACAATAATGAAGTAGCTGCTCAATAATGTCACCATTGAATAACCCTGTTTGTTATGTGTTGGAGTTATCATATCTGTGCTTAAGAAAAACAGTTTGAAATTCATACATTATGATCAAACAGGATTCATTCAAGGGAAGAAAAGCTGGTTCAATATATGCAAATCAATTAATGTAATTCAACACATCAATTGGAGCAAGGACAAGAATCATATGATCATCTCAGTAGATGTAGACTAAGAATTTGGCAAGATCCAACATGCTTTTATGATAAAAAGCTCTGGAGAAATTGGATTATTCCTCAATATAATAAAAGCTATATACGACAAACCTATACCTAGCATTATACTTAATGGTTAAAAGTTAAAGCCATTTTCTCTAAAATCAGGAACGAGACAAAAGTGTCTGCTCTTTCTACTCCTCTTCAATATAGTGTTGGAATTTCTAGCCAGAACAATAAAGCAAGAGGCGAATATAAAGGGGATACAAATAGGGTAATAAGTAAAATTCTCCCTCTCAGAAGATCCTGTTTTGAAAGAACCCCATCCACTCCTCTCTCAATTTACTTGCACTGATCCAAAACGTTGGCAAAGTAGCAGGGTAAAAAATTAACTCACAAAAATCAGTAGCTTTTCTGTGCTTCAACAATAAGAAGAATGAAGCTAAAGTCAGAAAACCAATTCCTATTGCAATAGCCTCAAAAAAAAAAACCTACCAGGAATTAATTTAACCAAAGAGGTGAAGCGTCACTGTGATGAAAACTTTAAAAACCTGAAAAAGGAAATTAAAGCACATTTAAGGAACTGGAAAAATCTCACATGCTGGATTAGGAAAATTAACATTGTGAAAATGGCAATATTGCCAAAGGCTATCTACAAATTCAATGCAATACCAATCTATTTCCCAACAACATTCTTTAATTAAATAGAAGAAGCAATCCAAAAATTCATATGGGATAATAGAAGACCAGGAATAGCAAAAACAATGCTTATCAGGAAGAACAGTGCTGGAGGAATATCAATATCAAACTTCAAACTTCATACTCTATTATAAAGCTGTAGCTATAAAATCAGCTTGGTACTGGCACATGAACAGGCCTGTGGACCAATGAAATAGAATTGAAGACCCAGAGTGATCCCACAAACCGATGGCCACCTAATCTTTGTTAAGGGAGCCAACATTATCAGATAGGAGAAATAAAGCTTCTTTAACAAATGGTACTGGAAGAATTGGCTATACATGTGTAGAAAATTGAAGTTAGATCCTTATATATCACCCTGCACCATAATCAATTCCAAATGGATCAAAGACCACAAGATAAGAGCATATACCTTGAAAATATTACAGGAAGGAATAGGAGAAACATTAGGGCTCCTTGGCACAGGCTGAAACTTACTTAATAAAGGCCCAGAAACACAACAAATCAATATCCTTTTCTCTCTTTTCCCTTCTTCCTTCCCCTCTGTCTCCCCATGTCTCCATCTTGTGTGGGCTGACAGTTTGCTTTCCTCCCAATAAACTCCTTTCTACCTGAACCTTGTGGTGGGTTTCCTTTCTGGCTAACCTTACATCTGGTGCTGTGACTCAGGAGAGGACAGAGTCAGGAGTCACTGGATCCCCTCCTCCCTCTTCTCTTTTGAGGGTTAGTCTACCTCCTTGACTGCCCCTCCTCGGACCAAACTGCCAAAACTCACTTCGGGCTTCTTGCATTTACCATTGCTGGCTATGCATCCCCCACACTATCTCCTCTCTAATTGTTTGGAAGAGATACAGTGATTTTAAGAAACTGCACAAAGAACTATGGCAAATTCACAAAAACTTATTTTGACATTCAGAATTGTTTCCTCCATTTGCTAAAGGAATAGTGTTTGGGAGATTTGATAAAACTGTTATTGAAGAGAGAAGACAATGTGCCAAAGACCTGCTGCAGTTCTCTGCCAATATTCCTGCTCTGTACAACAGCAAGCAGCTTGAAGACTTTTTCAAGGGTGGAATAATTAATGGTGGTTCTGAATTAATTGGTCCTGCTGAAGGTTACTCAGATTCCTTTGTTGATATTTTCCTGAGTGTAGTACAGAAGGATTCTCCAGTGACAGTGATCTGCTTTCTCTTAACTGTTGATGCTGATTCTCTTGCTGAATTAGATGATGGAATGGCTTCCAATCAAAACTCTCCCATTAGAAGTTTTGGTCTCAGTCTTTCTTCAGATTCTTCAGCACTTGGAGCTGTTGCTTCTGACAATGAACCAAACAAAGCAGAAGAAGAACCGGAGAGTCGTAGCCTCTTTCCTGGCAGCTTAAAGCCTAGGCTTGGCAAGAGAGATCATTTGGAGAAAGCAGGAGAATTAATAAAGCTAGCTTTGAAGACGGAAGAGGAAGATGACTATGGAGCTGCTTCTGATTTTTATAGGAAGGGAGTCGATCTACTCCTCGAAGGTGTCCAAGGAGAGTCAAGCCCTAGGCGATGAGAGGCAGTGAAGAGAAAAACTGCAGAGTACCTCATGCGGGCAGAGAGTATCTCTAGCCTCTATAGAGAGCCTCAGCTTGATGATGGATCTCAGCCTCCAGGATCACTAAGTTCAAGGCCCCCTTGGAACCTAAGGAGCCCAGCCCAGGAGTAAGGCCTTCAGAGTCCTTGGGGGTGATTAAGAAGGTTTTACTTGTAATGGACACAAGGGCAGACCAGACATTCATTTTAAAAGGTCTAAGGAAAAGCAGGGAATACAACAGGAACAGAAAGACCATGATCCCCCACTGTGTGCCCAACATGGTGTGTCTGCACAAGTACATCATCTCTGAGGAGTCTGTATTTCTTGTGCTGCAGCATGCAGAAGGTGGTAAACTCTGGTCATATATCAGTAAATATCTAAATAGAAGCACCGAAGAAAGCTTTGACATCAAGGAAGTGAAAAAATCCACACCTACTAAAGTTTACCTGCAACAGTCAACTTCTAGCCCTCAGGACAGTGGTAGCTTTGAGTGGAAGTGATGGGGGGAACCTGCTTAAAACTCTACCTTTGAAGGCTAGTCTTACCCTGAGTTCTCAAGATGATAGCAATCAGGAAGATGATGGGCAAGACAGCTCTCCAAAATGGCCAGATTTGGGTTCCAGTTCTGAGGAAGCATGCACTACTAGTTATTTAACGTTATGCAATGAATATGGGCAAGAAAAGACTGATCCCGGGTCTTTGAATGAGGAGCCTTTCATGAAGACTGAGGGGGATAGTGCTGACACCAGAACTGTTCAGAGATTCTCTGCCACGTTTGCAGCTGACAGTGACAGCCCCAGCTCTCAGCTGAAGTTCTTCCCTGGAGACCAAGACTCAGAAGCAGTTTGTTCTCCAAGAACATCGGATTCCCTCAGTAGATTGAAAAATAGCCGCATGGAATTCTTTAGGATAGACAGTAAGGATAGTGCAAGTGAACTCTTAGGGCTTGATTTTGGAAAAAAAAATTGTACAGTCTAAAATCAGAACCTTTGAAGCCATTTTTTGCCCTTCCAGATAGAGACGGCACTTCCAGTTTTAGTCCTAGTGAAAGCAAGGTAGAGTTTAAAGCTCAGGACACCATTAGCAGGGGCTCAGATGACTCAGTCCCTGTTATTTCATTTAAAGATGCTGCTTTTGATTATGTCAGTGGTACTGAGGAAGGAAGGACTGATCTTCTTGTAAATCTACCCGGTGGACTGGAGCCAAAAAATGAAGCTTCTGCAGTGGGACCTACGAAGTTTTCACAGACCAATGTAGGCAGAATAGAAAGTAAACTGCTAGAAGCCCCTGATGTGTTATGCCTTAGGCTCAGTACAAAACAACAGCAAGCCCATGAAGAACAAGGCACTGAGGAGCCAAATGATTCCTCTAGAGCTAAATCCTACAATATAGCAGAGAAACACTATGCACAGGAGGACCTGGGGGCATTGTTTACAGCAGCTATGGATTGTAAGAGTTCAGGAGACACATCTCTGTTACATAGCTCAGATCCTAAGTTTCAGGAATTTGGAGCAATGGAGTCAGCAGTAACTACAGATGTCACGGAAGAAAGCTTATTCTCTATTTCTAGTTCACTCTCAGGTGCTAATGAACATAATGCAAACACAGGCACTGTAAAAACAGAAGTATTGCTGTTTACAGACCAAACTGATGATCTGGCTAAAGAGAAATGGCATTTATTATTCAAGAGAGACTCTGAGGCTAAGGGAGAAAGTGGGTTAGCACGGTTAGCACTAGGAGACAAGGAGATCCATCAGATTTTTGAGGACCTTGATAAAAAATTAGCACTAAGCTCCAGATTTTACATCCCAGAAGGCTGCATTCAAAGATGGGAGGCTGAAATGGTGGTAGCCCTTGATGCTTTACATAGAGAGGGAATTGTGTGTCGTGATTTGAATCCAAACAACATCTTATTGAATGATAGAGGACACATTCAGCTAACGTATTTTAGCAGGTGGAGTGAGGTTGAAGATTCCTGTGACAGCAATGCCATAAAGAAAATGTACTGTGCCCCAGAGGTTGGAGCAATCACAGAAGAAACAGAAGCCTGTGATTAGTGGAGTTTGGGAGCTGTCCTCTTTGAACTTCTCACTGGCAAGACTTTGGTTGAGTGCCATCCAGCAGGAATAAATACTCACACTACGTTGAACATGCCAGAATGTATTTCTGAAGAGGCTTGCTCACTCATTCAGCAGCTCTTGCAGTTCAACCCTCTGGAACGTGTTGGGGCTGGAGTTAGTGGTGTTGAAGATATCAAGTCTCATCCATTTTTCACGCCTGTGGATTGGTCAGAGATGATAAGATGAACACTGTGCAGGGCGTTCCTCACACGCTCTCATCTCTACACCGGAGCAGCAGCCTCACAGTCATTTGTGAAGCACCAAAGCATATAGGCAAGGGTCTCTAGAGGACATTAGGAGGTAGGAGGTTAAAAGGGATTGATTTGTAGTTACTATCTGGGCAAAATATAAGCCATTTTTGCCAGTGACTATTATATACATACCTATAACCCAGGTGTGGCTTAATTTAATTTACATTTAGGGCTGCTAGTGTGTTTCAAACTCAACTGAAATAGGAATGAATGCCTTTCCAGAAGTTCCTCACCATGAAACTCTCAGCGAACAATAATGTTTTACTTGAATGAAGTATATTTACATGGCAGCTACTAGTGCCTCTGCTAACTGGGCTTGGTTGATATGATCAAATTAACATTTACTGAATAATACACTAAAAATACTTCATGAACAGTGTCATACATGGGACTTTAAAAACTGAGAAAAAATATACCCAGAATGCCTGAAAGGAAACCTGTACTATGATGCCACATAATGTGTTTTGAATGGAGTCCTCTGTTATTTTGAAAAGGAGATAGTACTTTATTTTGCCAATTTTGAACTTCATTGGTTAATACTGCTTATTTAGAGAGGACTCTTAACATTTGCTTCTCTGTGTTGGAACTCATCTTTCTCTCCGTCTCCATTTCTTGTGCCTTTTGCTTATTCTTTCATATTATCTGTCCTACTTCTGTTAACACACTTGCATCAGAAAAGGGAAGGGAGTATTTATTTTCCCAAACTGTGTCAATTTAATAAGGACTACAAAATCATGATATAAAATAAACATGGTAAATTTTTTAAAAAGGTTGGAAAAATGGAATTGCATGGCAAAAGACATAGCTGTCAAGATAAATAGAAAGCCCCAGATCTTCATTAGCTGTACAACAGATGAGGGCCTCATATCCAAAATACACTTAGAACTTAAAAAATTAAGTCCTTCCTCCCAAAACAAATCCTCAAAGAAACAACTGTCCCATTGATAAGTGGGCTAAAGAATTTAAAAGAGACTTCTTTGAAGAGGAAATAAGAATAGGAAGTAGACACATGAAGAACATCAACAACAACATCACTAGCCATAAAAGAAATGAAATCAAAACCACACTGAGATTCCACCTCACCCCAATTAGAATAGCCATTATCAAGACAACAGAAAATAACAGATGCTGACAGGGATGTGGCCAAATGTGAACACTACTACACAGTTGGTGGCAATGTAAACTTTTCCAACCACTCTAGAAAGCAGTATAGTGGTTCCTCAAAAGACTAAACATAGAACTACCTTATGATCTAGCAATCCCACTCCTAGGCATTTACCCAAATGATCACAAACAAGACCTGCTAAAGCCACCAACACAACCATATTCATTGAAGTGTTATTTACCATAGCTAAGATATGAACCAACCCAGATACCCCTCAGTAGATGAATGGATCAAAAAAATTATACATACATGCATATATATACACATGTATATATACATATATATGTGAATTTTGTACATCTACCAGAGAGAATGACATCACCCCATTCATAAGGAAATGGAAAAAATTATATTAAGAGAAGTAAGCCAGACCCAAAGAAACATAGGCTCCATGTTTTCCGTAATTAGTATGTCCTAGCAAAGGATCACAATAGCTCAATAGGTATGTAAATATGACCATATAAAATGATGCTAATGGAAATGAACTCTAAGATATGAAAACAAGAGGGGTTTGTTGTTGTTAGTGTAGTGTGTGAAGTTATTTCTTTTTTCTTTCATTTGTTTTTTCCTTTGGTTTATTCCCTGTGGTCATTACTTTTGATTTTGGTACCCTGTGTCTTATATATCATTTATCTGATTTGGGGTAGGGATGGGGAGTAACAAAATGGTGAAGCAAAGGACAAAGGGTGAACCAGTGCAACAGTGATACAAGACACTGTGTTGGAAATGAACTTTACAACTTGTTGGGAGGAGGAGAGTCAGGGAGAGGAAAAGTGGGAGCAAAATGAGGGAGGGGTTAACATTACCTTATTTTTGTAACTGAAATGCTTTTATACATCACCTTTACAACAAAATTAAATTAAATAAAAAAGTAAAACAGTTTGCTGTATAAACAGTCTCCTAAATAGTGTGCTTTCTACTTCCACTAGGTTTAGATTTTCATATGCAGTAGTCTGTGATTTCTTTTCAGCCATTTGCCAACTTAGCTGACAATTTATTTATGTGGCCAGGCCACTCTTTATTTTTTAAATTCTATTGTCAATGGATATGGTTTGTGTTCTGTTTTTTGCTAATATATACAATGCTGCTAAAAAAATATTTCCACACAAATTCTGGTGCCCACATGCAAGACTTCCTGTACAGTGCATACCTGGAATTGAAACTACTGAGTAGAATGTGAGCCTTCAAGTTTTAAACTTCAACCAGACTCTAATAATGTACACACTCCTTAGCAAGATATAAGCCTTGATCTATATTTCTTCCATCAATCAGTATTTGTTAATGTTTTCTAATTCAGTTGTGTATTGAATGTAAAATCAATGTGGCCTCAATTTGGATTTCCTGAATTAATAACAAGGTTTGGCATCATGTTCTATGTTTATTCTCCATTCAGGATTTTTTTTTCTTCTTTGAGTACCTTACTCTCCTCTGAAGTTTATTAGAGCTCTCAATCTTATTTGTTGGATGAAATAGTCTTCCCCATTGGTTTATGACATTTCCTTTATTATATAATATGTTCTTCTACATACTAGAGTCTGTTTCAAAGTTATCCATTTTGTCTCATTGATCTGTCAATTCTTTGCCAATAACATGTGGTTTTAATCGCCAGAGTTCTATATTACATTTTACAATATGGTAGAGCAAGTCTGACTTCAATATTCCCTTTGTTCAAGATTTTATAAGCCATCCTCATTTCTATTTTATTACCAAACTCAATGTTAGAATCATTTTTGTTAAGCTAAAATAAGTTTTAAATTTTGATTGGCAAACAAGTAATTCATTTTTAATACTCAGTTTCCTTATTCTAAAACATGACAGGTCTTTCTCTTCTGCTGCTCAAATTACTTTTATGATTCATTACACAAAATAACACTTTGTTAGTATTTTTCAAGCTTTTAGTTGCTATTCAGAATGGATTTTTTCTAGATTATTGATCACATTAAGGTCATTTTGGATGTTTAGTTTATGCTTCATCACAATTGTCTTAAAGAAAAATTTAATCATGTCTGTTTAGTTCTAAGATAATTTCACACATATCCTAATTTTTCTCTGATTGTTACCCATACCTTTTCTTCCACAATGAAATCTTGCTGCCTTAGTTAGAGCCTCAAAACCAATATTAAATAGTAAGATTAAGCATGTTTTTATGAATTTTTGAGTTTCTTGGCACACAGCCTCTGCTTTGCTATTGATTATGCATTGGCTGTAGGTACAGGCAGGTAACTTTTCAATCATGGTCGATTTTTTTTTTATCCATACCTATTTTTCCCTCTCCTCTCCCTTCCTCACCCCTCCCCTCTTCTCTCCTCTCCTCCCCCTCTTCTCTTCTTCTCTGTTCTCCTCCCCCTGACCCTCCTCTCCTCTTCCCTCCCCTCTTCCTTCCCCTCCATTCCTTTCCATCCCTCTCCTCTGCTCTTTTCTTCCCTTCTCTTCTTTTGGCTTTCTTGCTCACAACTAGAGCTCCACTAACTGAGCCTGGCATTTTGTCAGTTAATTGAAGGCAGAGCCTTGCAAACCTTTCTTCTTGTTGACTTTAAACTGAGGTCTTCTAGATTAGCATCCTGAATATTTAGAATTACAGGTGTGAGCAGTGAGAGCCCAGCTCATTCCTATTTTTCTAATTAGAAATGAACTCAGAACACTAACAAATACTTTTCAACCTAAGTGATATCGTTAAACCTCAGAAAATCAAGTGTCTCAACAACTCTACAACGTTTGAAGATAGAATTGTAGTGATACCATGTGGCAAAAAGAGATGTGTATGTTTTCAGCCAACTAAAAATCATATCAATTACTCTCGAGACTCCACAAAATGCCAGTATGCTCTGTTTTTCTGGATTAGCTGTTAACATGCTTGTGCAACTTTCCAATTTTGTCCTTGACTAGCCAGTACCAACATTTCTTTTCTTCCAACTCTACATCTTCAATGTGGCACTCTATTTGTTGTCCAGGTCTAATCCTGTCTACCTCTGATTTAAAAATATTTATGCATAAATAATTTGATGAAATAGTCCCAAATAATTTGGTGATCAAATGCTAAGATGTGAAAATTATTTACATCCTATTGTTTCAATTTTCTAATTTATTTAATCCACCAATCACTTCCATTTTTTGAAAACAAATCAAGTTTTACATTGTGCTTGGTTACATGACCTTTTATATAATTATTTAAAGTCTGCTTATTCTTGTTACCTGTGTTTCATTTCTTCCCTACACTGGATTACAGAAAACAATGCTTATATGATGTTAGATAAATTAATAAATTGATGATAGATGCCTTCTGATAATTCCTCTTCATCTTATCAATGTCCATTTCCAGGAATCTCAGCAGTAAGTATAAAATGTCATATAATTCAGTGTCATACCTCTGTTTTAAAAGAGAGTATTTCACAGTGGTTTCTAGGGACAAACTCTATAGCAGAAGGAAAAACAATAAGGACATATCATCAGCTCATCCACCACCCATTAATAATTCTTAGCAGCTTTCCCAAGTAAGATAACTTAAGGATGAGATTCAGTTATTTGTAACAGAAACCCAAAATATAGAACATGGCCACTGAGGGCGGGTGGTTATGTTCCTTATATGACAAGAGGTCTGATGAAAGGGTATTCTGCCCTAGGGAAAAGACTTTGTTCAGTGGGGACTTTGGCCTCTTCATTTTGCTCTCTACCCTTAGCTACAGATTTCAGCTGCTCTCAGACATAGTGGTGAGCCTTTACCTGTTTTAAAGTCTGAGATGTATCACTTGACCATCCCTCTGTGTGTGTGGGGGGGGTGGGGGAGGTATCTGGGAAGGTACATTCCCATCATGAACAAGGATACAGGTTAGTAGGAAGGAAGAAGAGAATGAACACCCTGGGAAGACAAATATATTGCTACTCAGATCTTTCCTCATTTTAAGCCTTACACAGGTATATAGTTGATAAAAATTGAGGCTTAAAGCTGCACACCAAATTCATTTGCATATAGAAAGCTTGTGGAATGATCTTCAATCATAAAATTTTATTTTATGTCAAATTTGTATTCATTTAGGACAAGCTTATATTCATTTATACTAATAAATATTTACAACTTATTGATGGGCCAGAACATACAACACATTGTACCTACTATAAGTGTTCCTTTTGATGAGTTTTGACATCTGCCAAACAAGATATGAGACATTTCCATCATTGTTGAAGGTCCCTGAATGTGCCTTCCCAGCCAGTCTCTTTTCTTTTCTACCATCCCACTAGTGACTATTGTCGGTGCATTCTGTCACCATAAAATAATTTTGCTTGTTCTTGAATCTCAAGTAAAAAGAATACAGAATGCACTGCTTTGTGTCATGCATCCATAACTCAGTATAGTATTCTGAGATTCTTCATATTGTCAAATGGACAGGTAATTCAAGGTCATGTAACTTACTCGCTTTTATTACTGACTGGAGTCTCAGTTTCTTCACATAAAAAACAGAGATTAAAACAGTATTGATTGTGAGAATAAATTGGTACACACAGATCACAGCTAGACAATATCTAGAACATAGTGAGATTGTCAAAGATATGATATCCTTACTGTTGTTACCCAAATTAGTAGGGTGAAAAGGGAAATTTCTAAGAACTGTGAATAGTAGCATTAGTGACTATAACCCAAGAGGATTTTTAAAGCTGTTCGTAGGTCTGTGTGTGAAAATAAATAGTATTACAGAACATATTTATCACTTTTATTGTGTTTGTTTTCCAAGTTTATCTTTGTACTCTGTGCAAGTAAAGATTTAGCAAGTAAATACTACAAAGTGTTTTTTAAATCAATTCTGTTTGTGCTTACTTCATCCAAGTTTAAGCTAATGTTTATATCACTTACAAATAAATATTTAGCAAACAATTTAGCAGTGGAAAGCATTTCAAATGGTTGAGTAAACTTGAAGAGAACTGAGTTGCTACTGGTTTGTTTTATGTTTTAGCACAATTTTATGAAGACAAATAAATAAGATTTTAATAGTAGGAAGTAAACATGCAACAGTAGTGCCTCTTAACATTCATCAGGTAGATATTCTTTGAAATTTAGTGTAAAACAATATAAAATATAAAACAATAGTCATGAAATCTTATTACTGAGATGTAATTATATTCCCACAGTATATAAATACCGTGCATGCATATGGTATTTAATGTAGATGATTACTAAAATAAGTCCTAAAAGTCCTAAAATAGAAAGATGGTAGACATATTTGCTAATTAGAGTTTTAATGTCACAAAATACAATGTTCTGGATTAAGCTAGCTGCTACTTTAGGTAGTTACTGTAAACATCTCATCTTGCTCTATACTCTATATGGGTGTGTTGATGGAAGGGTATCAACCACGTATATAATATAAAGATATAATGTGGTGTGAACTATGGTATGTTAGAGTGAGGAAGGATCTGAGTGAGTGGAGAAGAACTTGACAGTGACCGCTGTGAAATCAGGAAGGGGAAGAAAAGGACTAAGTTCAAGAACCAAGTGTCAGTGATGTGAGTAGCCAATACCAAACAAAACACTTGAGAAACATACTTGAAAGCACACAGCAGCAACCAGGACAAAGTTGCCTTCAGCTCTGTTAAGAGATGTTTTAAAGTTCAGTGGCTTACTAAACAATTTTGATCTACAAATTAGCAAAGGGTATTATGATATACTCTTGAAGAAAACGGATGTGAAGACTGTTGTTACGCGTTAACAGTTTATTCCTGCTCTGTCAAGTTAGGTCATCTGTGTGAAGGGCACTGTTAGCTACAACCTGCTTATACTTCACCCCATCAGATCATTGATGGTTCATGTATAAAATGAATTGATTACTATAACACTGCTTTTTTGAGAAATCTGACCATTAAAATTTTTCAAAATTCCAAGCTAGTATTTTTGTGTCATCTCTCTCAAGATTACTGGATACTTTATATATTCCGTCTTTCCATTAAAACAAAAACTCAAATCCTTGTCTTACAATGCATTTTTCCCAAACATAGAGAAAATATATTGTCTGTAATTAGTAGCTTCTTTCATAGTAAAGGTTTGTAATTCAAAGCTATTGCTTATACTCTATGTATAAGACTTGGATATGAATTGTAGTAAAATCTCTACTAAACCTAAATGACAACAACAACAAATCACAAATGGACATAGACTCTCAGGTTGTAGCTAGCATAGGAATTCTAGTTGACTTAACAGTCTATGGGTGGGCTTCCTGCTTGAGAAAATACAGACAACTAAGAACATTCACAAATGCAATTAATATCAATTAATATACAGGAGAAGTGACACATTCAGTTTGGGCCTCACTGCTTTAGTGAGTGTTTTTTTGTTGTTGTCGTTGTTGATCATGGAGCTTGAACTCAGGGCCTAGGTGCTGTCTCTGAGCTCTTTTCCTCAAGGCTAATGCTCCATCACTTTGAGCTACTGAGTTTCCAGTTTTGAGTTGTTAATTGAAGATACGAATCTCATGGGGACTTTTTTCCTTGGGCTGGCGTTGAAATGCAGTCCTCAGATCTCAGCCTCCTGGGTAGTTAGGATTGCAGGCATGAGCCACCAGATTAGTTGTTCCATTGTTGTTGTTGTTTTGTTTTGTTTTGTTTTTTGTTGTTTTGCCAGTCCTGGGCCTTGGACTCAGGGCCTGAGCACTGTTCTTGGCTTCTTTTTTGCTCAAGGCCAACACTCTGCCACTTGAGCTACAGCACCACTTCTGGCTGTTTTCTATATATGTGGTGCTGGGGAATCGAACCCAGGGCTTCATGTATACGAGGCAAGCCCTCTTGCCACTAGGCCATATTCTCAGCCCCTAGTTGTTCCCATTTCAGCAAGATTTTCAAGAACCTTTTGGCCTGTGTGAAATGTCTGATATAAGCATTTCTCATGCCTTCCTATTCTTTTCCCTGAATTCACTCTTTCAAAGGCAGTTGAAGAGGCAACATTCAAATGATCCAACCTTGATATGGAATTGCTTCTAGTATACTCATCATATATGGGAAGGTTGGCTATCCATGACTCTCTGTGTTTCTTTCTTTTCTTGCTAGCTTCTAGCTCTCTCCCAGGCACTGTCTAATTGACCTCCACAGATAGTAACATCACAGCCAGTACTAAGAAATGCAATTATACATAATAATAAAAATAAAATAAACTGCAATTGTGTGTGTATGTGTGTCAGAACAGAGACTTGAAGTTGTGCTCATACTCATCAGACTGACACTTTAGAAAGTTCTTTAGCTAGTTACTTGGAGATGGAATCTTGAAGTCTTTTCCTGCCTGGGATGGTTTCAAGCCATGATCCTTCATGTCTCAGCTTCTTGAGTAGCTAGGATTATGGGTATGAGGTACTACTGCATGGGTATACTGCCACTTCTTGAGAGCACACAATATGCCTAGAATTCTGTCTTCATCATCTTTATCTACTCCTCTCTCTACAATTGTATTGGTTAGGTAATAGTAATCATAAGAATGATAATAATACATTTAATTTTCACCAGATACAGTACTAAGTAGACTTTTGTATATACAATCCCAATGTGTCCTCACAAGCAGCCCGTGGAGTAGATGTTATTACTTATGTTTTGTTTATATCAAACTGAAGTTTAGAGAAGTTAAGTAGCTTTTTCATAATCACAGCTGCAGAAGTAGAGCCAGGACTCAAAGTTGTTGGCGTTAACACCTCAGTTTTCTCTAAAATGCCATTCGAGGTTGCCTATATCTGACCTCCCATAAGTGAGTAGACTCATAGGACTCATTTTTTATTTAAACTCCATAAAGTTAAAACTCTGTTCTTCACCTGTGTCCTCCACTAAGCCCAGTCCTAAACCTTATGAACAATGAAGTCTGAGAAATGAACAAGACATAGAGAAGAACAAGTGCGTTAAGCCTTAGCACGCTGCCTTGGAAATCATTGGCTCCATCACTTACCAGCCTTGTGCCATTGAAGATGTGTGTCCAAAGAGCAAGTGAATAGAGAGCACTGAATTATGAGAGTTTAGCCAACATAGTAAGGACAAAGGAGGGTGTGAGGAAGTCTGGAATGGGTGTACAGCCTCCCAAACTTCCAGTGAGTTACTTGTAAAAGTTAAATAACAATTCTACCTGGGCTCAAGGTTTCCATTAGAGCATGCTTTGACACAGAAATAGAGCCCCATCTAGTACACTCACCCACTGATTCACACAGTCCGAGAATTTGCATTTCTATTCAGTTCCTAGGGGATGTTATGCAGACGCTCAAGGACCACACTTAGAACTGATATAGATACAGAAGAAAGGAAGGAGAAAATATGTAATCAAATACAATGTTTTTTTGTTAATTAAATATCATTAGAGTGGGCTTGGAAGTATACAAAAAGGGAAATATGAAGCAATACATCATAGGACATGCTGTTTGGACTGAAGGTCATGGGTAAGGGCTCAGAAATAATTACATAAAACTGATACTGGATTGTTTTCCAGTTGTTCCACTTATACAAAATGGGTGTGAAATGTGGCCTATATTCGAGGCAAAATTATCATGTAATGACACAGACATGTACACAAGAAACATGCCTGTGCACTCTTAAGCCCACTTGTGAAATAAAGGTTGTGCCTGTGGAAGCTGTGCTTCTGCTCTTTGGAATATGAACCCTACCTTGCCAACCAGCTCCATCTCCAGCAAGGTTTCTACTGTTTCTTTTGGAAGGAGACCCACCAGTTGGCCACCAGATTCTGTTGTGTTGGAAACTTGTGAAGGTTTTGCATGTTAAAAGCAAAACTGGCAGACTTCATTTTTTTTCAGACTTCATTTTTGACAGCTTTGTGAAGTATGAAAAAATCATATTTCTCTAGCATAGTTTTATGAGTTTTGTCTTGAGCAAGGGGAAAGCTTTGCCCATGAGAATGGAAAAATGTCATGCAAATGACCTCATTTCTCACACCCAGTCTGAGGAACCAGTGAATTCTGACACCAAGCAATTTCAACTGAATTCTATGCAATTCTATTCTGATTTTCTATGCAAGTGCAGAGGAACTTTCCCTTGTTTCAGGGGCACCAAGCCCTACCATTTAGCTCTTCCACCTGCTGTTGCTGAGCCAAGAAAGCCAGTTGTGGGGCACACATAAAACTGCTGCTGAAAGTAATAGATGGCCATGACTAATTTTACTACATGGACGGGAAAGAAAGGTGAGAGTTCTCTTAAGTCACCATGTTTGCAGGGAAAGATGATTTGACTAGAGTGATAAGATAAATTCAGGATGAAGGCTCATGAAAAATAAACCTTGTCCACAAATCTCCTGTAGTGGAATTCAAGTGAGGATGGGAGGTCAGAAAATCTGACCTATGTTATTTCTATAGGCAATTTTCCATGCAGCAAACTTAGCTCAGGCTGCAGGGCCTTTGTGCCTTTGTCGTCACAGACTATAGGAGAGGCCCCAGCAAGACGTTCATGTGGCAATGTGTTCTTTCATTTGTCAGCTCTTTACAACTTGAAGTTTTATGTGATTTCTTTTCTTGTTCCATAAAATTGAGTTTCTGATCATCTTTTCTTCCTTAAGGGGGGCTTCTCCCAAAAAGAATAAGACTTAGTAAATCCTAAACTTTCTTCTTCTCTATTCTATTTCTTGCAAGGTTCAGTGAGTTAGCAAATAAAAAGACAACGATATTTCCTGAAATAAGACTCCTGTTGCAAAATGTTACAGATTTATTGACTTAAAAGACAGTTGTTTCTCAAAAAGCTGGAAATACAAGTACAAGACATTGTTAGATCTGACTTATTCCAATGCTTCTTGGTTTGAAGATGGCTTCTTTCTTGCACTCCTCACATGATCTTCCCCCTACAATTATACAAACATGAGTCCTAATCTCCATATGAGGACACTGGCCCTATTAGCGCCCATCACAAGATCCCAATTTACCTTACTTAAAATAAGGCTGAGGTTAAGATTCTATCCTTCAATGCAGTCACATTCTGAGGTGCTGAGGTTTAAGTAAGTCTTCTACATAGGAGCGCTGAGTCTTCAACCTATGTCCCTTAACATTCCCCTGTCTACCTCATCACATATATGTTATTCTGGCATGAAAAATACATTTATACCATTTCAGTAGCCCCCAAATCACAACCCACTCCAGCATCAATTCTATATCCCAAATGCCATTTGTAATGTCACTAACACTTTTTTCCCCACTAGAATATTAAAACTTTGGGGAAAAGGCTTTGTTTCTCCCAGCACCCAGAAACTCAAGCCTGGAGCTGCTGTTAGTTACTAGCATAACAGAAAGAGGTGGGGGGCTTAGGCTCTGCTGGCAGTTAAAAGAACAGCTTACTGCTGAATACTTTAACTCAACATTTGAAGTTTACACAATTATATTTTCCTCTAAGAATTTAATTGGCTTGGTTTATGACCCCATGCCAGCCCCAGAGGGCTGATTTCACAAGCTAGGTCATTACTTAGTCCCTACCCCACATCAGCAGGAATCTTAGACATGCCAGTTCATTTTCCACCAGAGGGTCTCCACATGCCCGCGAACCCTGAGGGTCCTTCATGTTTATCCAGCTTAGTCTCTACCTCCAACATTGCTGCTTTTAAGGTCCAATACCTCAAGCCCACATAACTACCCCAAAAGATCAAGGAAACCAAGGGAGACTTATTGGTGAGGCAATTAAAATTTCAAATCTCACTTTGAGTAGACTAGATGAGTCACTGAGAAGTGGAGACCCCTGATCCCCTTATTTCTATATTTTATCTTCCAATCCTTACCATACCAACTTAGCAATGGAATGTGTGGTGAAGGGACTCTGTGTGTGCCTATGTGAGGTGGCAGGCAGCAGACTCTGGTAAGAACACAGAAAATGCTAAGGGCATAGCACAGAGGTAGAAACACAAGGCCAAACTTACCTCAAGTGCCAGTGAAGTCTAGCCATGTAGACCACATACAACACATGTATACTACATCCACATATTTACACACACACACACACACACACACACACATACACACATACTTGCTATATGGAAAAGCAAATGAAGCAAAACTTAGAAACAAAAAACAAAACTTCTTTTTATATGTTATAAATCCAGATTAATGAATCCTAAAAAACACATCTGTATAACCTGTGGTTATTACATTACTGTTTTTTATTTTCATGGTGGGCACCAAGATTTTATTAGTTTGTTTATTCATTTAGCACAAATGCATTAAACAACACTCATGTGCCAAAATCCCTGATAAGTTGTGAGATTTGAGAAACAAACACGACAGCTCAAAATAATATATTGCTAGGAAACATTTTTTGTAACTCTTTGACCATTAGTTCAGTGTAGACACCCAGAGAAACAATGTATTGCCTGTCCTGGGGCAACCAAGAAAATGGGAGGTGCTAGAGCTGTACTTCAAGCTGGGAGGGGAGAGCAGCCAATAGGATTTTCTTGATGCATAGGTCAAGACATAGGTCATAAAGCTGGAGCTAGTGAGATAGGTTTACAGAATGGAAGTTGAGTATAATACACAAAGGAAATGGTATTAATATATCTCTAGAAGTTGGAATAATTTTTACATATAAGAATTCTCATTTTTGTTATCTTTCTGAAGAGATAAAAAAGCTTCAAGCTGGTATAAGTAAAATTCATCATAAAACTAAGATCAGCAACCATAAAACAACTTGGGAACTGTTTTCTAAGAAAACAGTAAGCTCGTATACAAAAATTTAAGATATGATTTTTTATCAATTGGAAGTAAACAAATTTTACAATTTTTGTTTGCATGATTATCTAAGGTGGACAAGGAACAACCTAGAATAGCCAGCCTCTGTGTGTGTGTGTGTGTGTGTGTGTGTGTGTGTGTGTGTGTGTTGTGTTTGGTACCTGGGCTTTAACTTGGCTTACATGCTGTCCTTGATCTCTTTTTTGCTCAAGGCTAGTGCTCTATCTCTTTGAGCCACAGCTCCACTTCCAGTTGATTGTAGATAAGAATCTCACAGACTATCCTGTCTAGGCTGGCTTTGAACTGCTGGTCTCATATCTTACCTCATAAGTATGTAGGGATGCAGGTATGAGCCACTAGCACCAGCTTCATTTGTGTGTTCTTAACAGTTCTTTTTTGAGATAAAATTCACCCATTGTAACTATGTGATTGTTTACATTTAGTAAATTTATATACTTCAATAACATTTCCACAATCCAGTCAGATCATTTCTCCCATTTTGAGTGGAATTATATTCATATATTTGCATATTTCCAATTAAATGATGAGATGTGTCAAATAACTATGATATTTAGGCTTCACTGAATACATTTAAGAGTAAAGGTGTTGAAATAATGTAATGTACATTATTATTGAGCCTTATGTATCTATGTGAAACTACAGCAAAAAATTCAGACATCAATCTACACTATGGAGGGAAGATTCATATTAATAAAAAAATAGGCGTTACCCAAACAAAAAATTTTAAAACAAAACAGTAGCCTACACCATTTCAATGACCAGTTAAATATATACTCTACTTTATAATGTTTTATTTTTATCTTATTTTTGTAAGAAAGATAAGTTATGATCAATTCTTACACTTGTTTTCTTGATTGATTGAAGAAGTTATTACTCCACTGACTTTAATTCAAACCAGAGAAGTTCAATATCAATTTTTTTTAAATAGCGTAGCATCCACTCTGTTTCATGGGGTGGGGGGGGGGGGCAATAAAACACTTACTCTTCCTTTTGAATGATTCAAAATAAAGTTTTTCAGATGATTATGCCATTAAAATATTGGATAACAATTAGTGTCATGTTTATATCACGAGTGTTTAGTAATATTTCTGATGTCTTACAATTTCTGGGTTTCTCTTGGCTTTAGATAAAATTTGGGCTATGTTTTTTCTTCTTTCATTTTTATGAGGTAAAACTCATATATATTATTTAAAACTAATATATATTATTTACTTACCCACATTTATTTAAATTTAAGGAATAAGATTACAATGTTTATTTTAAAATCAAATCACACACACACACACACACACACACACACACACACTTTCACATGGATACATGTACTATGCCTAAAAATAAGGTTTACAGGATGAACTTTCAATTTCCAGAGGATCTTTTCTGAGGGCCTAAACAATACATCTTAAATCAGGAGTAAAGCTAGCTTTTACTTCATAAGAGTAAAATACAGGTTTGCTTTACTTCTTAGTTACTTGCCTACTCTGTACTGCTTTTTAAAAAAAGTAGAAAATCTTTCAATTACTACAGTGATTAAAGTCAAGGGTCTACGTCAGCAAGATAAAGGTTTCTAAGTGAGATTAAGGTTCCAATCTCTTGACACGTGGAATAACCTAGGTAACTATATTTCCTTTAGTGCTACAGAAAAGTCCAAGTGACTGTAATACATGCTAACTTAATCTTAGCCATAGAAAATGTGTTTCTAATTTTCAAATTCAGCAATTTTTCAATAAAAGTTGTCGCACTTCGTCTGATCTATTCTCAAAATACGGAAGTGCTTGAAGCCCGACCACCTGCAATAACAGATTACTGCTCTCTAAAACATTACCATACACCTACAATGTGGAGGCGCAAATCTTTGCTCAAAAAGATCTTTGTTATTTTTTCTAAAAGAAAGAAGTGATCCCAAAGCAATCGGGTTTTCAGCAGCCTCTGTGCTCTCAAATGTGGCTGGTATCACAGTCTAATGAAAACCTGTTTGCGGACACTGGATTCAATCCAAAGTACACCACTGGCATATTCTAGACCCTTGGGACATGACTCATATAAAAAACACAGGGCTGTCATCAGACGGCTGGTGGCTCAAATAAATCAAATTTACTTTGAAAACTGAGGCATACCAAAATTTTATTAGGTGAAACTGTGGCGTTTCTTATAGCCAACTTGCACATATATATTTTTATTACTTGCAGCAGTTAAAAGGTATGCTACCAATCATATGCCAACAAGAAAAGATTGCTGAATATATTTTTTTTACTGGGCGGTAGTAGGAGCTACCTTTTTCTTTAAGGAACTCCAAATGATAATAGGCGGTGTTGAAGAATGTAACTTCTTATCTGTGTGTATTACACAAGCTTTATTGTGCAAAGGTCTCCACTCTGGCCTCTAGTTAGCAGATCCAATTACTAATCTTGAAGAATGGCTTTTACCCCAAGGTCAGTTCTTGCTCACTGGAACTATCAACTGCACCACACTTCTCAGGACCATGGCAGGTACTATGGACAGTATACATTTATGAGAAACACACAAACAAACTTACCATCTTGACGATCTAAAAGGGATTAAACTGTAACCTTCAATCTAGTAATGATTATATGCTCACTTAGTCATTGAATGTTTTATTTTTTATTTTATTTTATTTTCAAATTTTTATTATCAAACTGATGTACAGAGAGGTTACAGTTTCATAAGTTAGGCATTGGATATATTTCTTGTACTGTTTGTTACCTTGTCCCTCTCATTGAATGTTTTGATTTCCAGCCTTCCCTTCAGCTTACAGAAAATTATTTCTTTAAATTACCAATATTCATTTATTTATCTTTAAACCATGTTAGTTGGTCATTAAAAACATACAAGAACACAGACCTTTGCCCAATAATTTGCATACTTGAAAATTAACATGCACTTCATTCTTAGTTTCTTTATTATTTATTTGTTGATTCATCAGACATTAATTTTGTACATATTTATGAAGTGTCTTGTGCTGTTTCAGTAACGAATGCACACACACAGTTTATGACAAGCTTGGACCCAAATCTTAAAATAAATTAAAATAATATCTTAAAAGAATTACATGCACAAAAAAGTTCACTTTTAAAATATTGACTTGTAAACATAGACTTTGTAAAGGTTATTATTTTAAAGTTACAAAATTGTCATAGGTCACACATAACTATAAATAAACTTAGAAGACATACTCTGTTAAAGATATACATGCTGTGTATTATTTGTAAAAGCTCTTTTGGAAATAGTTGTAGATCTATTCTTGCATAGGGTTGAGTGTTTTAGTACCATTCTATAAAAAAGCAACTGTCTTTCCCCCACTGTCATTACACAACAGCAGCTGGCATCACCAAGGACATGTGCATTGTACTGTGCTTTTGTGACTGACCATAAGTTAGGTCAAAGTAAAGAGCTGAATCAACTATTTTGAATGGAATTTATCTATACCTTGAAGAAATCACCCACTTTGAATGCAAGTCTAATGAATAATTTGTCATAACTGAAATCACTTCATTTGAAATGGCTCAGTGATTTTCACACATAGACATGGCCTCAATAAAACCTGTGAGAAAGGAAAAGCAGAATGATTTGGCCATAGAACACAAGGAAGGAAACACATCTGCAATCATTGAAGAAGGAATTGCTCAAGGCTTATTACCTGCTGTGCATGGTGCTAAAACTGTGAAAACTAGAAATGAAATGTATAAAAGTATTCCTGTCCTGAAAATTGCTTGCAACCAGGCTGAGGATGCATGAGTGAGTATGGGAATTTTCCCGGGAATAAAACAAGATAGCCTATCAGTGCCTCAAAGTGTAGAGTGTTAACATACACTTTTTATGGAATTTCTAGAAAGACAGGATTGTGATATCAGGAGAATACAGGAGCTGCTGAGAGAATTTGGCCTCACTTATTTGTGCTGATGCTCACTTCTGTTTCCTCCTCACGCTGAATAGCTTTTTTTGGTCTGAATTCATTGGTAGCTTTGACATCCTAATTTATTTTTAAATTTTGACTAGTAAAAACATAAATAAAATCAGTAATATTGTGAAATTGAGAAGATTTTATTCATCCCTACTGACAAAAGATTAGTATATTAAGGGCAAGAACCAAACAGTAAGGTCAGACAAACACAGAAATAGGAAAACAAAAAGTGAGATGACTGGTGGAAAATTGACAAGTGAGATATAATTGGGCGAATTACTATAACAAAATATTTAACCACATTGATAATTAAAATAATGAAAATTAAAATGATAAAGAAACACAATTTTGCTAGATCTAGTTGCTCAAGCCTGTAATCCAAGCTACTTGGGAGGCAGAGACTAGTAGATTGCCAGAGCTATTAATGCTCAGGGAGACAGCATTAAAGTTTACAAGTCTCCCTCTCAATGGCTCTCAATGGGTAAGTGGTGGTGCATGCCTATCATGCCAGCCCCTGGGGAAGTACAGTGTACAGTGTACAGAGTATCTGCCTTCTGTGGGACATAGGGAAGCACAAGCAGGAGAATCTAGCACATGTTGAGGTTGCCCTGACTCAAAAATCAAGACAAAAAGGAACTTAAAGTGTGATTCTATTAGCAGAATGCCTGTCTAGCAAGGGACAGTTTCTGAACTCAATTCCTAGTACAAGAGGAGGAGGGGGAGGGGGAGGGTGAGGGGGAGGGGGAGGGGGAGGAGGAGGGGGAGGGGGAGGGGGAGGGGGAGGAAGGGGAGAAGGAGGAAATGCAATAACCACTAACTGAATTACCAAAGAGTAATTTAAAATTATAACTCCTAAGGTCACCAAATATTAATACAAAGAGAGACACTTGTTCACAGGTAATGGGGAAATAAGATCATGCAGCAATTTTGAAAGGCACTTCGGCAATTTGTATTTGACATTTTAAAATGTATAATCTTTGACCCAGAAATTCCATTGCTAGGAAATTTTCTAAGTCCAATAACAGAGGATTGATCATCATAGCATTAAAATTAATATGTAAAATAATAGTGGCATAAAAACCCTATACGCAAATATCAGAACAGATCATATAAAATGGATTTGAAATTTTAGAAGTGTTGTATAAGAAAAGCAGTAGGAAAGAATGCACTAATATATAATCAGTACAGTAGTAATATTAAACTGGTTACTATTGACTGAAATGTATACACACACACACACATATACATACTATGGTAGTTATTCTAAGAAGTTTATTCATAAAGTAATGTTGCAAAGATATTGAGGGTACAGTTTTTTTTTTACATTTTTCATAGTTTGGTCAGATCAAATACTGATTTTTTTTTCTGCATTACTTCCACTCATTTCCAACAGGGCTTTGAAACACTCTGCAAGAGGGAATATTTGATCCTCTGAAAGGGTAGTATTCATGTGCATTTTAAGCCATCTTTTTATTTTAAAATTTCTTTTTAATTTTAAAGTTTCTTTTTAAATCTTTTTATAACAGTAACTTAATTTTCAAAAGTATGATGAACCAATACAAAAGTGAAAAAAATTAAATGTGTAGCATTGTATACAATTTTGCAAGCATTTGTTAGCAGATTTATTAGGATATATTTCCTACAATTTTCCTGGGTTTGGAGAAATGAGATTAGAAAAGGGATTAGGAAAGGGATTTGTTTACACTTCATCTTCCATTCTTGTAAGAATGCCAGAGGTAACAAAATAAAAAATAAGCTCTAACCAAGCTTTGCCTCTAAGATTTTAAACATGTTAATTCTCATTATCCTGGACAACAGAAGAAACAACAAATGTGGCTAGAAGCAATAAATATCAAAAGCTTTCTGTTCCTGCTTCAGCAAATATGTCATGTCTTAACAGTCATGCCTTTGACTGTTGAAAGTAGGATGCCTTTTGGAGACACAGAAACCTGTTGAATACACAAGAGAAGTCAGCTTGAATTTTAAATAATTCTGAGGAAAAACAATATAGGGCATGTTATAAAAATAGATTTTGTTTTAGTGTATTGTTATGTCAGTGTGGATCTTCATTCTAACTAGGAATAGAACATTGACGTAATTAACCTGCAGAAATGATTTGTTCTGGAAGAAATGAAGTTTATGCTCACCCACTTGACTCTAGAAATGGAACTGCTCAGGAAGTGTTCAGGGGGACAGCTTTTCTTCAGGTTGAATAGGACCTTTGGGTCAAAGTCTTTTGTCAAACAGTCAACAGTAAAGCTTTCCTTAGTAACAAAAAAAGATTTTTTTCTTCATAGACATTCTTAGGAAAGAGGGAGGTTTTCTTCAGATTTAATTTATAAGCTAAAGGAACAGTTCTTTGATGCTTCAATGACTAGAAAGATTTTTTTCCTTTTTCTTACATGTCTTTTTTCCCTCATATGTCTTTTAAAGATAACATGGATAGGAGGGAGGGGGGTATGAGGGACAAGGTAACAAACAGTACAAGAAATGTATCCAATGCCTAATGTATGAAACTGTAACCTCTCTGTACATCAGTTTGATAATAAAAATTTGGAAAAAAAAGATAACATGGATAGTTTTTAAATTTTTTGATGAAAATAGAGCTGAGCGGTTTCTGAGCAAGTAAACAGAGCCTAGTGGGAACAGAAACAATTCTTTGCTTAGGGAGTTCTCCTTGGTGAGTTAGAGTTTAAACCTCAAGTGATTTTAAACCCCAATCCTTACCATGGTACAAGTTGATCCCTCTTCCAACTCAAAGAGTTGGAAAATTCCTTTCTGTGGCAACTAAGAACACAATTTCTAAGTGATCAGACATCAGATCCAGACCTTGTAAAAGGACTTTGTTCTGTCACCTAATGATTTGAAACTACAATTCTATGCAAACCTCATCCAAAGTCCTTTTCAGACTATTTTTGGGGGCACTATTTCTTAGCTTTTTCCACTCAATGCTGATGCTTTATGACTTGAGCCACAGCTCCACATTTGGCTTTTTGGTGGTTAATGGGAGATAGTATCCCCACAGACTTTACTTGCTGGCTTCGTACTGTGATCCTCAGATCTCCATCTCCTGAGGAGCTATGATTATAGGCATGACTCAGGTTTTTTTTTTTTTCTGGACAGTTCTTAAGCAATCATGTTTTCCCTTCCTTCCTCAGTTACCTTGTTTTTCTCCTTAAAGATTTAAGACTATTAACCAAGGAGAGGGGCTCACATTGGAGTTTTATTAGTTTGGTAAAAGGAAGTATGGTATAATCAATGCTCTCAAGCATTAAAAATAAAACTAAATGTCATTTGCAAAACTAAAGAAAGTGAGAATGGTGAGAAGAATACTATAACAGGGATTACAACACCTGTATTTCCATATTTAGAAGCTTAAGAATGTGTGTATATGAATGTGCACATGTGTGCTGGTACTGGGCTTGAACTCAGGGCTTCACACTCATTTGGCTTTTCTGCTCATGGTACTCTACTACTTGAGTCATGCCACCAGTCATTTCAATCATTTGATTCTCTGTTTCCTTCTCTGAAGGAAATGAGGACATTGTGTTAGCTATGACCTTCCTGGCCATAATGAACTGTGCACCTAAATCTACTTCTCAACTAAATCATTATAAATCATTTTGTTTCCTTTCTTTGGTAAGACAAACGATTTGCAACAAAACCTGCCATCAGATCTGCTGATAAAAATATCCTCAAGGGCTGGGGATATAGCCTAGTGGCAAGAGTGCCTGCTTCGGATACACGAGGCCCTAGGTTCGATTCCCCAGCACCACATATACAGAAAACGGCCAGAAGTGGCGCTGTGGCTCAAGTGGCAGAGTGCTAGCCTTGAGCGGGAAGAAGCCAGGGACAGTGCTCAGGCCCTGAGTCCAAGGCCCATGACGGCCAAAAAAAATAAAATAAAATAAATAAATAAATAAAAAAAATTAAAAAAAATATCCTCAAGGTGATGTTAAGAGGCCTGTACACTTGTGTTTTTGATGGCTGCTGAACAGAAAACACCGATGTTTTATTTGTTAAGGTAAACATATGCCAACAACTATTATTATTATTATTAATTTGATTTTATTTTGTCCAGAATACTCATGTTGTAGAGCAAAGCTTGAAGCAGGAAACTCATTTATAGACATCCTAACAAGGTCTAATAGAAAGTGAAATTATAAACAAATGATCCTTAATGCAAAAAAATACAAAATTTCTCTAGTTTTCTACCTCCTGAGAATAGTTACTGGTCACTATTAGTCCATCTGTCTTACTTATGGATTTTTATATATAGGGTATTAAAATATATTTTATTTAGGGTGTTAAAATATATTTTATTTTTATCTTCAAGCAGTTGTACAACGGTGCTGCCATTCCATAAAGCAGTTTATGAATACAATTCATCTTGATTAATGTAATCCTTTTATCATTCTCCACCATTCTTTTCAACTGCTCTCCTTCACCTAACTTTCTTAATTTTATAGGATATGTATTGAATTTTATTACTTCACTCTCTCCCGGTTCTTCTCTTTACTCATCTAACCCTTCCCTTCATCCCCAGTCAAGAAAGAAATATGCTACTTGGTAACAGATTCAGGAGGACTTCCTGGAAGGGCTTTTGAAAAGCACCGGTAGACATGCCTTCCAGAAATGTCATGGAACCCAATGTGTCAGGCTGCTTAAATGAGGACAAGCTAGCAGCACTGAAACTGGCCTGTGCTCTCCTGAAACTCTGTCCAGGTCGAATTTGGTTTCTATACCACTTGTTGTTGATTGCATTTGAATTCCATCAAAACCCAATTTGTATATCCACACAGAGAATAGAAGAGGGCCAAGCTGGAAAGGCAAATGACCCACATTGTGAAGGGTTATGTGCTAAGTTCAACGTGAAGCTGACTCCATGGATGATGAGAAGCCACTGAATTCTGCCCAGAGTTGCTATGAGTTCAGTTTTCACACTAAATTAGCAAGCATGTCTACATGGCTTGGCCAGGCACAATCCTTAGGGCTCAAAAATCACATAGATCTTTGAAGACAAGATAATGGGTGATAGCAACAGAAAGAGTAAAAGAAGAGGGATGGGATGGTTAGCTGAGACAAATAAGTCGGTATTCTCCATTACATAAAAAATAATTCTCAACTACTTAATATTGTAATGATACTTAAAAGGGTTTTGAGAACTATTTGCAAAAAAAGAAAAAAATCACATTGTCTGCATAAATCTCAAAAATAGCTGAAGCCTCAGGAAAAAATTAAAGTGATTTTATTAATTTTCTCCTTTAAAAATTGTTTAAAGCTTTGGTATTTGCAATAGTGTGTAGCCTGTTTGTTTTTTTTTAATTGTCTTACTTGTTTGTGTTTGTGACAGAGTTTCCTTACGTTGGCTATCCTCTTGCTTCAGCCTCTCAAATGACTAAGAATCCATGTACTTGCTAGCTACTATGCTTAGCTAGTTATTTTCTTTCTTTCTTTCTTTCTTTTTTTTTTTTTTTTGGCTAGGCCTGGTGTTTCAATGCTGTTCCTTTGCTCCCTTTGCTCAAGGATAGCACTCTACCACTTGAGCCATAACTCTACTTCCAGCTTTTTTCTATGATTAATTGGAGATAAGTGTCTTAGGGACTTTCTTGCCTAGGCTGGCTTTGAACCACAATTCTTAGATCTCAGCCTCCTTAGTAGCTAGGGTTACAGGTGTGAGACACTGGTGCCTGGTACATAAACTATTGACTTTCAAAGTGCATTTATAGTGAAGTACCTTTTATTTTTAGAAAAAAAGTAATTTTCTTTAAAAAACATCAAAGAATTATTTAAAGCAATTCTAACAAAACATATTTTGCAGTAGATCTCAAATTTGTAACTACTGAGAATCAAACTTTCAAAAACATTTGTCATGTCATGATATTTTTGTTTTTTTTTTAATTTTTAGAATTTTACTGATATAAATGAAAATATTTAAATACATGAAAATTTACTTAAAATGTGAATATATATTAAATTAAAACATAATAGACATCCTAAAATTATATTTGGAAAGTTCAAACATATGAGTCATAAGATAATTCTATAGTTAATTAGGATTTTTATAATCATATAATAAATAATAATAAAAATCAATTAAAATATTATAATATACAGTATACTTTAGATATTATTATATTATATATTATGTCATATTATTATTTTATATTATATATTACTATATTACATATAGTAATATAATATATATATTATTGTATGTAACATATATTATATAATATATAAATATAATAAATAATATATAAATCAATTAAAATATTGCTATAAATATAACTCAATATTACAAATCAATAAAATTTTCACAGCTTAATAACAATAATTGTAAAAACACAATTTTTTAAGAAAAATAGTAGGGAGTAATGAATTTGCTCTGCAGAAATTACCCAAACTACTGGGGTTGAAATTAGTAATGTGTTGTAATGGCAGTGTAGAAAGGCTTGGCCTCAAGAATGCTTAGTGGACTTGCTGAGATTTAGCAAGATATAGTTTTGTTTTTCACAAGGGTGCTCTCCTATTTTAATGTCATTCTGTGGCTCTGAAATGCATACATTATATTATCAGAATGATATCTAATAAAATCTAGGCTTCTGTAAGTCCTCCTATTTCCAGACTGTTGCCAAATGCAAGTAGAATACTATTTTTTTTTCTTTATGATTAACCAAAGAAAGAGTTTTGCCAACACTTTGTAAACTAAAAGAAAATTGAAAAGAAATTGGATTATGCTTCACTCTTTACATTCATTTAAGTGTAGTTTTTGCCTTCAAAAGTGATTGGCTTGTATAAAATTCACAAATTATGAAAAATATATTAATAATTTAATATATTAATTTAACATAAATATTGTTTGAGTGAGCAAAATTTTGACTTTAGAAAAGAGGTTAATATAATTTGCTAAACATATTTGACACAATGTAGTTTTGATATTTATAAAACTTTTTGAAGATTAAGTAATATTTATTACTGAGAAAAATCATTAGTATTTTGAAATACTTGATTTGAACTAATGTAACAATGATTCTCACTAGACACATGTTGGAAATGAACTTTACAACCTACAGGGAAGTGGGTGGGGCATGGTAACCAAGAGAAAATGAGGGAGGGGGCAAGAATGTTTAAAAGGAAATGTACTCATTACCTTATGTAACTTATGTAACCCACATGTTCATCACCTTTACAATAAATGTTTTAAAAATATAAGCTGGATTAAAATTTTCTGGTCATTTCCCAAATTAAAACACTACATTTGTTAATGCATGAAAAGGAAGAGGTGGGCTGGGAATATGGCTTATTGATAGAGTGCTTGCCTAGTATGTATGAAGCCCTGGGTTTGATTTATCAGTACCACATAAACAGAAAAAAAAAAAAAAAAGCCAGAAGTGGTGCTGTGGCTCAAGGAGCAAAGTGTTAGTATTAAGGGGGGGGGGGGGGGGGGAAAGGAAGTGGTGGTGATTTCAAAACATGAATACTTAATTCATTTTTTAATTTAAAATGTTTAAAAGATTTAAATACTGTTCAATTCATATAAAAAGATCTGCCAAATCGGGAAATAATATGATAAACATATTTTTTCTTTGCCACCTCCTATTCATGAGAACAGTTTATAACATGATATTTATCAAGATTGTGAAAAGATCAACACTTAAAAAAATCTTGATTAGACACATGTATCACCAACGGAATCACAAAGCCATAATGAAATATACTAAAACTATCCCTAGATTTTCACTGAAAAGGAGCTGGGGTCCAGCTAGATGGAGCCAAATGATAAAATGAGTGACATACTTATAAACTGAGATGTTGAACTGAAACCTCTTTGTACAACTACTGAAAGACAATAAAGTAATAGTAATAAAGTGAAAGTTTAAAAATTGAAAAGATTTGATTTGGAAAGGTATAAATAAATTGTAATGTTTAATATTATCCTTAATATTTGTTTTTCTTTTCTTAGCATTTCTACATAAAGAAACTATGTAAGTGTGTGTGTGTGTGTGTGTGTGTGTGTGTGTGTGTGTGTGTGGGTGTATTTTTTTTTTTTTTTTTTTTTTTTTTTTTTTTTTTTTTTTTTACCAAACCCCATGTAGCAGATTCTAAAACCCTTTCTGGATTACCCTAGTGTATATAGAAGTACTAACCACTATGAACAAGTAAGTTCAGGAAGCATTACCTAGGGAATTGGGTTTAAATGTTGGATAAAGAACAATAAAGCAAATGAGAAATAAGCTCAGGATAATCTGAAAGTCAAGAATATGAACAGGAGGAAAATAGCACGGAGAACAGTAAGTTGACCATTGATTGCTCTTCTTTTTTAGTTTATGAGAGTTAAAGAAGCTGTGAGAAATGTATCCAATGCCTAACTTATGAAACTATAACCTCTCTGTACATCAGTTTGACAATAAAAATTTTGAAAAAACAAGCTGTGAGAGGAAGCACATTGTCTCCTCAAATGTTAGGTTGTGAAGATATTCCCAAAGGCAAACATTCCAACATTCCTCGATCCTTCTCCAAGTTTCTCTAAAGGGGCTCCCAATATGCTAATGGTAGAAACATGTACTGGGCACTCATTGTGCTTTTTCATAAAGACCATGTTATAGATTTTCTGAAGTTGTGGTCGGTAACTAAATCTTAGACAACTTGAGAGAGTTTTGGTATTTGGGAAAAATAGCTTCAAAGCAGCACTCTTCTGGGGACTATTTGGGAACAGGAAGAGGAAAAAGCATGTTTGTGCTCTAAAAATAAAGCACACCGATAAATCAACATTCATATCAAACTCCTCAACCGTGTGATGCGTATCAGAATTTCTGTTAAATGTACAAACACAAAGAATCCTTTTTTATAGCGCTATTTTAAAATGCCATACAGGAATCAGACTGAAGTGTGCAATATGTATTTGGATCACTCTATTTCTTAGATTTTTTTTTCTAAATCTCATCTATTGTTTGAGGATTTTCCAGGTTGGAATTGTATGCATCAAATTACTCCATATATTTTTGTGCATTTCAGAAACTCTGAAAAGACAAAAGAAAATGCTTTCCTTTTGATCTCAAATGGCATTTCCTACAGAAGAACAAATAAAACACAAGAAAGTCCTCAAGGTCCTGCAATTAATATATTAATAACCTGTGCTGCCTAAAACAAAGTATGGTTTCCCGAGAAAACTTTCCAAAGCTACTAGAAAGGGCAGTCAAGAAGAAGAAAATCACTATGCCTACAAATCAGAGCAAAAGTCTGTGCTGGGTTGTGACTAGTAACCTAAGAGTTATTGAAGGCATGAGAATAACTTATAAAAAAGCCATTGTAAAGCATTTTGTAACACATTATTGCCATTCAAATGTTAAATGATGACAAGAGAAGTCCTTCAGGGACTGGTAAAAAGCAAACCCTGTTGGAAGAGGAACTATAATGAAAAAAGTAAAGAAAACAGAGTGGATATAAAGACCTCATAAACTTAAGAGAGGAAGAAAAAGACAATTGTGAGTGATAAAGGGGAATTTTCCCCCAATTTAATACTCAGTTCCATTAGGATAAATAGCTTACTTTTTATTCCAGGGACCTAAGTGGGAGAATCAAAGGAAATCTCTTAAGTGTTTATGAGATATTTTCATACAATAAGAAAATATTTTAAGAATACACTAATTGATTTTACTATTTATAAGTCCTTCAGCATAATTGAATTGTTTCTAAAAAAAAACACAATATAACACGAATTCATCATTTTCACACATTCCTAACACCCTCCATGGAGTAGCCATTGTAAAGATAAAAAGAGAGGCCTCATTATTCACCCATCAAAATCTTTGGAAAAGTACTTTGATACACAAAACTTGCTTTCTAAGCCCCAGACCTTTACAAGTTATTAACAACGATAACAAAGACTACCTCACAGACTATATTTAATTCTTCCTATTTTCTTCCAGATTGGAAGGAATTTTATCTGTAAAATTACCTGCAAAACCAGTATCATGGAGGATGCTCTCAGAAACTGGATCATTTAGTCACAATGAAGGGGAAAAGGCACTCATATAAATCAGATGCAAGTTTATGCGAATTACGACAATGGCTTCCCTACTGCCCTACCTGGAGTGTGCATGGTTCCTAATTATTGAGGTGTGCCCTCTGAGCAAGAGCCAGACAAATAAAATAAGAGTGATTCAATGTTCTCTGACTTACTAATAATAAATGACATCAAAAAATGAAAAAAAATGGGCTGGGAATATGGCCTAGTGGTAAAGTGCTTGCCTTGCATACATGAAGCCCTGGGTTTGATTCCTCAGCTCTACATATACAGAAAAGGCCAGAAGTGGTGCTGTGGCTCAAATGGTAGAATGCTAGCCTTGAGCAAAAAGAAGCCAGGGACAGTGCCTAGGCCATCAGCTCAAGCCCCAGGACTGGCAAATAAAAGAAAAGAAAAGAGAAAAAAATTAGAATGGAAAGATATTTTGATTACAATTGTCTTACTGGCACAGTTTTGCCTTTTTCATACTGGCATAGTTAAGACTCTGGGCAAATGGAATTTGTGCAGTACTTACAATGTACATTTGGTTTCCTGTGTCTCTTCCAGCTTCTGTCTCCTCTGTCAAGTCTGGTTCATCATGTTTAGAATTTATATTGACTCCATTAAAAAATAACTGCAGAATATTCCATATAATATGCAGAAAAAGTGTTAAGAAGTAGGAAAGACAATGAAGAAAGAAGAACAGAAAGAGAAAAAGAGAGGAAAGAATCAAAGGGATTTGCTCACACACAGTCTGTCCCTGATGAAAACATCTGCCTGAATGTTTGGTGCTGCAAACAGCCTGTTACCACAATCCAAAATTAAAGGGGGAGGGGAGATGTACCTGTTGTGCCAAGCCCCGAAACCACCACCAAGAAGACCACCGAGACTCAGACATTCCGAAATGCAAAAGCAAGGCAAGGCTTTATTTAAGCGAGCTGCAACTCGGGCCTCATCCTACCCACCGACACAGCGGAGGAAGTCTGGAGCTACGATTACACAGGGCTTATAAAGGCAAAAACAAAGTTACAACAATCAGGTGTTCAAGCAAGCAAGATTAGGACACAGGTACAAATCTGATTGGCTCAGGGCTTGAGGCATTCTGGGGGCAGTCAGAGTTAAGCATTCCCAGCGGTTAGAGTTCTTGACTGGCTGGGCCCTAATGGGCTTGTCCTGGGTTTGCTCACAGGGCCTGCTTATCTCAGGTTCGCATGGTAAAGTGGGGTTCACGTGGTAAAGTGGGGTTCATGTGGTAAAGTGGGGCCTGACTTCAAAGTCTGGCACTTCAGTACCCACTCCGTGAAAACAGAGACAACGGTGGGTGAGCAGATGAAGTTCTATGTCTTCTAAATACATGATAGATAAGTGTTATTTCTAGGAAAATTAACGTAAAGAAAAAAATCAACATTTATGTAAGAGATTTTAAAGAGTTCAAATTTAGAGTAATTTGTGCTAACTGAAAAGCTGCCAATCTAAGACTCTAAAATTAAGGGATCTGAGTAGAAAATAATTTCCAAAGTACAATGAAGATCTCAGGATTTTTCATCCAATGGAGTAAATTTGTTAGGCTTGGTTTTAAGATAGCAACATCTGATTTTTTGGAGTTACTAGTACAAGCTTGCTGGAGTTATAAACGAAGTCCTACTTTGGTGTTTACTGACCTTCTCTGGACCTAGAATTCCTCATTTCTACCATGATCAGAGACTGTCCTGTGGGAGACTGGAGATAGTGCCAAAGGGCAGCCCTGCCACTGGCTTGCAAGAGAACTCTTCGTTTCTCCAGGGCCAGCTCGAGGACTTCAGGACTATCTGGAGTCAAAGGCACAACTTCTCTGGCAGCTACCATTGCTCCAGCATTTATAAACCAATGGGCTTTTCACTTGGATGACCATTATTAATGAACAAAAACAGTAATGTGCTTAAGGAGAAAAAATAAGTTTTGATGTATTATTTCTGAGGAAAGTATAGATCCACAAGTTAGGGAGAAATAGTGATGAGCAGAAAGTGGTCAAATAAATTCCAAACACACAAAGGACTGATGTGTAGACTTTAGGTTTTATTTACACTGGATAAGGAAGAGAGTGACTACAAAAAGTTTTATGTCAAAGCCTGAATTCCACCTATCAAAAATTGAATGGTTTTATGTAACAACATACAAAGAGGGGAAAAAAGAGCAGGAAAAAAGTCCATTGTCACAGACAACCAAAGCATCTTTGTTGAATCAGAGGAAAGCATTTTGAAATTCTCTACTCTTTTCATGGTTCCTGACTTGAGAAAGAAAACCTCTCAAAGCTCTCCGGAGCAGACATGTCTCCAGCCATTATTAGAAATCAGATTTAAACTTTCCTGTCTAGATTTTATTTATTTCATTCAACTCCACTATCTCTGCTACCATTTAGGATCCTTTCTTGTTTTATTCTCAATAAAGACAGAATTACTGATTCCCCTCCTTTTAATGCCAGCATGTCTTTCCCAGAAGCATTAAATCAGACATTGTCTGAAAAATGCTTACTGCCCAGTTCTACAGGAATGGTAGAATTTTGGGACACAATGGCCTCCCCAAAATGAGAAAAAAGTTTCTTCTTCCACATCTCCTCACTGAGTTAAGCATGTGTGTTCAAGTAAGGCACTCTGTTTTCTGGTAAACAGTGCAGGGGCACCTGATTTCATAGAACAAGCCATTCCCATAGAGCTCAAGGAGCTGGGTACCTCTCCTCCTTGGGAAGGTTTTTAACTTGTAGCTGTAGTTATTGGTATGTGACAACTCCCAGAGAGTGGAACTGGAAATCAAAGAGGAAGAAAATCTATATTTTCATAGAAGAATCCCGGACATTTCTAGTGGAGCAACATAGTCATTGAACTCATTCAAAGGATGAAAGAAAATGCTGGGATTATCTTAATATTAGAGTTATTTTTTAATTTATTAAAAAATTTAATGTTCCAAAATAATATGAGAAACATGGAATAATCTGATGTAGTTATGAGAGAAATTATAGCCCATTCAGTTTTTCATTATTAAGCAAGAAATTTATAGCACAGATTTGGCATCAATGAATCTATTACACTCTGAGGGGGCAGGGAGGGAGGCTGGATTTAAGCTTGAAATCCAGTGAAGGATGAATCAAAACTGAGACCAAATTCAATCAAATAAATGCTAATGGTATTTAGCTTTGCTGTGTGTGATCCCTCTGGACTTTCTAATTCAGAAAAGAAATTGTCAACATTTCCTCTGAGAATAAAATTCATAAACCTAGAAATCTCTTATGGTACTAAGTTGTTCTCATTTCCACCACATTTAGTCTCTATAGATTTATGTTGGACACAGTCCAATGTAAGAGAGTTGTTCCTGGTACTCCATTCATTACAGATCTTCCATACTAACTGCTGGTGATATTTACTGGGCATATATTACATACACAGCACTCTCCTGAAAAAAAGGACAGATAATTGTACTCCTGTACTGTAGCTATTAGGATCATTTCAATTTTGTAGATGAAAAAATTTGAGACATAGAGTTTAATCATTTGCCCATGTTCACAAAATAAGTGGAAATCAAATCTAGACAGACTAACTCCAGTACTTTGATCCCAGCACTGTGTCACTGCTCTTTTTGCAATGACATTTAGGTTGGTTATTTGAAATAATCTTGATAGCATGAAGCAAACTGACATAATGTGAGTTTTACCATATCTGACAGTTTGATTCAAGCAATGGAATTCTAGCCATTGGTTTCAATGCTGGGGATACAGAAAAAAAAAATCATCTGGCCACTATGTGCATGAATTTTAAAGCCTGGTAAATTTGTTTTGTCACACCTGGAATGAGAAAGTCATGGAGAACAGATGAAGCACTGTTTAGATGGCAGTGTTGAAGTATATACACACTATAATGCAATGAAATATACACTCTATAGCTTACATACAATGGAGTATAAACTCCATTTCTTCAGGAACTACAAATGAGGAAAGTGAAACAGCCTCTTCTCCCATGAGTGGACATAGTAAATCTTGCAATAACAACATAGGCACTCCTAGAAGATTAGAATTACTCATCTTTCTATGAGCTTGCAAACCATTCCAGGATGACTCCCAGGAATGCTTTAGATGCATCAATAAGTCATTTAATGAGTCATAGAGCAGCCAGCATCTGTATTCAGTCAACTTGATTGAAAGTTACTGAAAGTCTGATAATATGAGAAAGACCTGTATTATTGAGATACAATCATGTCCAGCAAAATACTCATTAATAAAGAGCTTTGGGGGATGAGAGTTGAAGATTAAAGCCAAATCCAAATATAGCTGTAAGATTAAGAGGCTCTTTGGTATTATAAGAAAATTAGTGTGAGCTAGTTCATGGAAAGACAATGAAAACAAAATTTTCCCTGATGTCATCTAAGTTTAAATTTTCTATCATTTATTGGCATTTAGAGATTTACAAGGAGAGGAAGGCACCAGAGAAACAGAATCATTAGGGTATCATGATGAGTTTCAAAGAGAGTTCCTAATGAAAAGCAGAAAATTTGAAACACAAGTGTATTTCTGTTTAGAATCTGTAATGATACTGATTCCTTTCAAATTTACTGAACTACAAATATGGGTTTACAGGGGCTATTGAATTAAGATTTAAATTTGTGAAATGGTTGTTGCCTTGCATAAAAAATTCTCATTGTAGAAAATTGACTAAAAGCAAATACAACAATAATGAAATTTTATTACATATGTTTATTACAAAGAAGTGCGCATTGAATTTCACATATATAATTTGAATATAATACTTGCGAGCAAGACATAACAAAATGTTAAGAGTTATCTTTGCAGTGTGATTACAGGCATTTTTTGGTTTATGCTTCTCTTGATTTTTTGTTTCTACAATGAATAAATACTACTATAATTTAAAAATTCATATTTTAAATAGACTTCTATCTGTGCTTCAGAATAAATTGATTATATGATGATAAATACACCTAATTAGACATTCAAATCATTAGCAGTATCTAGCCAAAGTTTATAAAGAACAAATCAAATATACCAACATAGTAACTTATCTTTTGACTTGAACTAGAAGATTTGGCAGATGTTATGTTGGAATTTTAGCAAAGGACCTGATATGGTTTCCTGAGATTTTCCTGAAAAAAATAAATTTAAGTCTGTTTAGATCAGAAAAAAAGCGCACTTGGTTGGAAAGAAGAGTTGAATTTCTATAAACAAAAGGAAATAACTATCTGATCAGGGAAGATGCTAATTAACAAGCTGCAGGTCCATCATCCAGCAGCCTCAGGGCTCAATGACTAAGCCTAGGTAGCATTGGGAACATCTGGGACAGCAAATGGACTGGTGGAGGTCAAAATGGGAATATGGGATGGGGACAGGTAACATGATGATTAAACCTCCACCTGTGAAAAGCATGGGGCTGAAGTCTTTAATGTTTTGTTTCACTAAGCATAAAATACTCATATAAGGTAGGATTTTTTTTCCAATTCACAGATGAAGAAATTAAGATTTAAAAAGGACATTAAATATAACAAGTAAATTCTGATAGAGTGAGTCATTTATTTGGTTGAATGTATTCTGACAATAAGGTTTATTAATAGTTTCTACAGAGTAAATAGAAAAATATCCACAGAAATTAGTATGTTAAAGGTTAACAGAAGTGCAGTAAATGTGAAAGAAAAGGTTGATTTTTTTTCCTCTGGGCTCTGTATTTTCTACTTAATAACAAGAACACAAAGATCCTTGTTCCCTCTCTCTGCAACTGAAACATGTGTCTCCCTACAGGAGATTTATCTTAGCAGAGAATAAGGATCATAAGAACACTAAAGAACTGCATGTGAGGAGCACATGTTGGCTCAGATAAGTCGTAATGTACATAAAATGCATGTAATATATATAATATAATGTTATGTTTACATAATGTATATAAAAAGCATAAACTCCTGAGGAAAATGATGTGAACTGATCTGAACAGAATGAATAGGCATAAAACTAAAGAAAAGAAAAACAATAGTTAATATGTGTGTGTATATATGTATGTATGTATGTGTGTATGTATACATCCTTTCCAACAGTGTGAACTATCAAAACCAGAAGATATGTTCCCAAAGGAAATTCATGATTCTGGAAGATTTAATACCTGACTGACTAAACATGAAAGACTAACTACAGAGAATATTTCCAAATTTTATGTTTCTATAGATTCATTTGTAAATAAGCTATTAAGCAAAGAGGCTTCATTCATTCGTCCACATTAGGAAATGAAATATTTCATGGAAGTCTGTTCCATAGATAAAGCTAGTCTTGTATCAGGAACTCATTTTTCTTTTGCTTTTGATTTCTTTAATGAAAGATTATTTGGGGCTGGGGATATAGCCTAGTGGCAAGAGTTACTTGCCTTGTATACATGAAACCCTGGGTTCAATTCCCCAGCATCACATATACAGAAAATGTCCAGAAGTGGCACTGTGGCTCAAGTGGCAGAGTGCTAGCCTTGAGCAAAAAGAAGCCACAGGGACAGTGCTCAGGCCCTGAGTCCAAGGCACAGGACTGGCCAAAAAAAAAAAAAAAGAAAGAAAGAAAGATTATTTATGTTTCTAAGAGCCTGGGCTTCTTCAACATTCCAGTACAGAATTATGGCATGGCAGGGTTGTGCATGCAAACACCCTGAAAGATGGGTAAGAATAAGTGGCGCTTCAGTTCTGATGCAGATATAGAATGGCCATGACCTGAAGGTCCTTCTGGTCCTTCTGGTCCTTCTGGCCCAGGATGTTTGACAGATACTATTTCTGGAAAGAAATCTAAAAAATTTCAAATATATATATATTGCCAGTCCTGGGGCTTGAACTCAGGGCCTGAGCACTGTCCCTGGCTTCTTTTTGCTCAAGGCTAGCACTCTGCCACTTGAGCCACAGTGCCACTTCTGGCCATTTTCTATATATGTAGTGCTGAGGAATCGATCCCCGGGCTTCATGCATGCTAGGCAAGCACTCTACCACCAAGCCACATTCCCAGCCCTGTGAGTATATTTTTAATTTTATTTTTTACCATATATGTGGCTGTAGTTTATATCTGGATTGTCCTCCAAAGGTTCATATAGCAAAGAGTTGTTGATTACTGTGGAACAATTGGCTTGTGGTAAAAATTCAGGTAGGCCTAGTGGGAAGCTTTAAGCCTTAGGGGTCATGCACTTGAAAGGGATAGTGGAATCTTGACCTTGCTTCTTTCTCTTTAACTTCCTGCCAGCATAAAGGGAATGGGTTTCCTCTTGCACATGGCCCTACCATGATAAACTGTATTATCATAGGCCCAAAAGCAAGGGGACTCGTTGATCATGGAATAAAACCTTGGTCATTTTTTGGAAGATTTATCTGTAAGTAGTTCATATCTTTGATGTCATTATAATTTGCATTATTTTAGTTACTTTAACTTCCAATTTTCCTTAGTATGCCACTTATATTTTCATGTTAATTTCAGACCCTGTAATTTACTACTTGGATTTACTTGTAAGTTGTAGTATATATTAATGTAGGTATTGTCGGATTTTTCACAGGTACAATTGTGTGCTCTGCAGTGATGACAGATGTATTACTTCCTTTCCTATCTGGATGCTTCTGGGGTCTTTTAATTGGGTTATTGTACTGATAAGAATCTTTCCTACCAAGGACAGTGCATTTGCATTTCTCCTACTATAGAGGTGAAAACATTTAGTAGTTTACCATCTTAAAGTATTCATAGATATCTTTCATTAAGTTGAGAAATCTACCTTCATTCTCTAATGAGAGCTTCTTTTTTGTATCAGGAATGAATGTTAGAAATTCTGTTCAATGTTGTCTCTGTGTTTATTGAAACAATCATATGGTTTCCTTTTTTTGTAGATATTATGGATTACTTTGATTGATTTTGAATGTCAAACTTACTTGACATTCTGGGATAAACCACACTCAATCTGCAGTGCAGTCACCTTCTTAGATCCAGAGGAGATGACTTCCAGGACACCCCATAGATACCAGAATCTATAGATGTCAAGTCTCTTATATAGAATGAATAATTTTCACATAAAACCTATGTTTATTTGCTTATATGCTTTAAGTTCTTTCTAAATCTCTTTATGAAATCCAATGCAATGTAAATACTTTGCAAGTTTTTTAATACTATATTGCTTAGGGAATAAAAACAAAGACAAATGCCAGCATATAGTCAGTAGAAATGAAAATTTTGCCTGAATATTGTCAATATTTGGTTGGTTATGTGTATGGATACAGAGTGCAGTGATATAAAGAGATGACTATACCATCTTTCAAATATATTGTTGGATGATATATGCTAAAATTTTGTTAAGAATTTGTTATATTTATGTTCATAGAGAATGTTGGCTTGTAGTTTTATGTCTTTATGAAGTTGTTGCATCTGTAAAATATAACAGGTTTTATTGTTCTATTTTCATACACACATATAAAGCAGTTCAACCATTCAACTGTTAAAATGTTCAACAGTTCAACTGCTGGTACCCGTTCTGGAACAAGCCTTTTATAGGTCCCTGTCATTCATTTTCTAATAGCACAAAGTGGTTCACTATATATTTCACACATGTATATCTATCTATCTATCTATCTATCTATCTATCTATCTATCTATCTATCTATTTTTTATCTCTATATCTCTATCTACCTCTCTATCATTTATCTATATCTATCTCTCTATCATCTTCTTATCTACATATCTATCTATCATCTACCTTCCTACTTGCATCTTAAAAGATACCTTAAAAGGATAGATTCCACCTATGAGATTAAACATGTGGCACTAATGAACTTGGATTTCATGATGTTTCTCTGAGACCACAGCCTACAGTGCCCTTGAACTTACAGTCCTCCTGCCTATACCTCCCAAGTGCTAGGATGACAAGCATGTACCACTACAAGAAAGCTCAGCTTTTGCTTTTAAGATTTGTTAGTGGGGACTTCAGCAGCACTTGTTTATTCTTCACTATCCAGGCACAGATTATCTGAGCACAGTTCCCTTGCATCCTAAATTGTGAGTTGCTGATTCTGAATAAGTTGGGTGTTATTTCTTGTAATTCTTTACAAAGAAATTTGTCTTTCCTTCGTACCTTCCTTCCTTCCTTCCTTCCTTCCTTCCTTCCTTCCTTCCTTCCTTCCTTCCTTCCTTCCTGTCTTCCTGCCTGTCTTTGTCTGTTTCCTTCCTTCTTTCCTTCCTTCCTTCCTTCCTTCCTTCCTTCCTTCCTTCCTTCCTTCCTTCCTTCCTTCCTTCCTTCCTTCCTTCCTTCCTGTCTGTCTGTCTTTGTCTGTTTCCTTCTTTCCTTCCTTCTTTCCTTCCTTCCTTCCTTTTTCCCTCCCTCCCTCCCTCCCTCCCTCCCTTCCTTCCTTGTTCTTTCCTCTGGCCTTGGGTAATTTCTCTGGATACTCAAGTATAACCCTTGGAAGATCTCTGGGATTCTCTCTTCATTATTGTGTCCTGTGACCTGGAGCTACACTGTCTCCAGATTCTCCATTTCATGTTCTTAACTCGGAAATCTGCTGGACTTGGCCTGTGTCACTTTCCTTCCATCACTGCCTGAAAACTCTTGCTAGTAGGTAAGCTAGGGTAAGCATAGGGCTCACCAATTCTATTTTCAGTTTCAATTGCCTTGCATGAGGACCAATATCTTTAAAACTATTTGTTGCCTAATACATTTGGTCTGGTTTTGAATTGTTTGAGGAGGGAATAGATCAATGCCATTACTCTACATCAGCCAGAAGAATATGATTTTATGTATATATTTGATAGTAACAAAAGTATCTTGTAAGGCTAGCCAGAAAGGAAACCTGCCACATGGTTCAGGCAGAAAAGAGTTTATTAGGGGGAAAACAAACTGCAAGCCCACACAAGATGGAGGCAAGGGGAGACAGAGGGGAAGGAAGAAGGGAAAAGGAGAGAAAAGAGCAAGAGAGAGCAAGAGAGAAAAGGAGAGAGAGAAAAGGAATGAGTGTGGAGACTGGTGTTGAGCCAGATTATATAGGGAAAGGCGAGAGGTATGGACAGGTAGATTGGATATGATCTCAGAGAAGGGGAAGGTAACTGCTTCCAGGTGTGCCAGTTACCTAGGTAACACAGGTACTGAGTACAGACTTAGACAGGTGGGGGGCATCTGCATGGAGCCCTGGGGGGTGGACCTTACAGATCTAAAATAGTGTCTACTAAAAACTAGCAGTCACTAAGTTGTGGACTTGATTTATGTGTATTTGATGCCTCTTTCTCGGGCAGGATTTAATGTCCTTACTGCTGAGCTCTGATGTGCATCTTTTACATGCACCAATGAAATAGATTGAAGGCTCAGAGAGTGAGGAGAAGTGTTAGGAGTCATTCTGTAGTTTTCCATGTTTTACAATGGCTTTATTTCCCAGTGCATCAAATTGTTAATTAGATCTAGCTCAGTTTTCTTTACTTAAGAGAATTCATAGAGTGGTGCATGAATTCAGATAAAAATAAATGATAAATTCCCTCAGTCATTCATAGTTTAAAGGCGTGTATGGATAAATATATTTACAATTAATGGAGTATTTTTATTAGCATCAGTGAGGTATATACGGTTATTACACACCGACACATCCATATGTACATATAATGAATCTGGATCTGATTCACCCTGTCGGCCAGTTCTTCCTCCCAAACACATCCCAACAAGCTTCACTCTTCTATTTTCACACATGTACAACAAAGTATTTTGATTCACCATCCTTCTCCCTCTTCATTCACCTTTATCCTTTCCATTAGCACTCATACCCAAGATTAAACAGATTTTTACATTTGGCATTCTTTTAAAGTGTATGCTAATTATTCAAATGAATTTCATTGTGGTCTACCACACATATCTATGCAATATTTTTAATCCCATTGCTTAATTGGTGAAGAAGGTTGCTGTAGAAGCCCCTCAGAGGCCTTCACCCACTTGTCATGGAGCAGATACCTCTCTCATGAAAGAACTGACAAGGTGGCTATGAAGGAAAATGAAAAGTCAGCTTATACAAAAAGAAGACAAAGACATTTCTAAGACATTTGTGGCAGCAAAAGCAGCATGTGGGTGACTGAGTGTCCTGGACAGGTTAGATGCTTTGATGTATGAATTTTGAAGTAACAATTTATCCATGTATGTGACACAAACAGGGCTCTGAATTCATATTCTTGAGTAAATGGGTTGTTCATAGGTTAACTCAGTAAATCAAACACTTCATTTTTCATTGTATACCGTAAAGGACTGCTTTGTTTTGAATGAGTCCCTCAAAAGTTTATACATTGGAAACTTAATCACCAATTCATGTGATAATAATGGTATTTGGAGGTAAGGCCTGTCAGAGTCGATTAGGACTAGATGAGATCATGAGGGTGAAGTCACCATGATGGAAGTCATGACTTTAGAGGAAGAGCAAGACTAGAGACAACACGCATGCTCTGTCTTGCTAGAGCATGTCTTGCCATGAGTAAGCAAAATGGTCCTTAGGTTGTGCTAAGGTTACTTTTCTTCTTACATTTAGCCTTATATTCCAAATCTAGTAACAAACAGAATGTTTACCATATGGTACAGCCAATACCTGGTGTTCTCATTACTCAGTACTGATGGATTATAAATACCAAAACTGTAAAAGTATTTATCTTTTTAGTGTGGACCCTTTATACTAACTTCTCTACTCAGGAAATATTTTTATGTTGTGAAAATCATTGTAACTTTTTACTTTTCTTTTTATCTTTTTACTTTTGTCTTCCTGGTAAGCTTGCAAAACCTGAGCATATACTTTACTGGTCTCTGCCTAATATGCCCATGTTGACTTGGGACAGACTTTCTTTGCAGCAGGCATTTTTTTTTTTTTTTTTTGCCAGTCCTGGGGCTTGGACTCAGGGCCTGAGCACTGTCTCTAGCTTCTTTTTGCTCAAGGCTAGCACTCTGCCACTTGAGTCACAGTGCCACTTCTGGCCGTTTTCTGTATATGTGATGCTGGGGAATTGAACCCAAGGCTTCATGTATATGAGGCAAGCACTCTTGCCACTAGGCCATATTCCCAGCTCCAAGCGGGCATTTTTGTACCATGCAAAAAGGAGAATTAGCAGCTAAAGAAAAACAGGCATTGATGTAATGGGAAAAAGTTTTCACAGTTACTTCTTAATCCATAATACGTTCAGATGTCATCTACAATCAAGGAAGAAAATTTTTCCCAATGCTGTGCACTGTTTCACAGAGCTCAAAGATAGTGGCAAGGTACACCCAGGACCCTTAGTCAATGAGAGAAATTGGATCTCAAAGGAAAAATGACCAAACCATACAGAATGGAATTCTGTGTGTTTATGGTAAAGTCTGAACAAGAAGCAATTGCAGTGGAGAGACTTGTAAAATCAGAGACAGTTCACAACCCGATGAGATATAGAATGTACCAGAGTAGGACACCCATCTGGAGAACCCATCCACATGACTTAAGTTGGGAAATCAAAAAAACACAAAGATGTGAATTAAAGCAGGCAAGTCTTCTGCTTCTAAGAACTTTTGAAGAAAAGTTTTGGTAGAATTGTTCAGTCACACCAGTCTAACAGCATAGCTGACACCTGAAACTTATTTATTACTATACAAAATTTATTCCATAATATGAATTATATTTTCTTGTCTCAGTTCTTTACTTTTTTTCTAATATGCCTTGAACTAACAGAATCAATATAGTTACTATCAGGAGAATTACCTACCTGAATAGTGAAATGCTTTTACTATTTTTGGAGATGCAGGTAAGAACCCTTCAAAGAAATACAGGCTGGAACCAGACTCTATTCCTAGCATTATGTTTGTTCAGTGAGTTTTGGCTCCTAGAGCTCAGGCATAATGATCTTGAAGGGTACGTTCCTAAACATTTCAGTTCAGCAGGCTTTTGATCATTTTTATATTTTTATCTTAAGTCTTAGTTAAAATAAACATAGTTCATAAAACCACAATGGTCATTCTCTAGACTGTTTAACACCTAGTGTTATTTTGCTAAAATGTGCATCTGTAAATGACTGTTTATATTGGCCATTAAGTAGATGTAAAAGCATGTCCTCTGCTGCCTGTCTGTCCAAATAAAGGCAGACTGTATTGAGTTGAGTCAGGATAACCAGTGTAAACAGGATGGCATATAAAGTGTGAGACAATATGCAGAGGACCAAGTGTGTATGAAGGTTAACTTATTAATAAAACATGGCTGGCCTTGATTTAGTTTATAAGAAACTTAAGACATTTATCAACATCTGTCGGAACCCTGTTCCAGCCTCTTGGACTCTGTTGTGGATAGCTGATTAATAAAAGATGATGCCTTGGGAAGGAAGCTTAGATCTTTGTAAAAAACGACAAAGGACATGGCAGGGCCCAATCTACATATGAAAGGAAATTGAGAAAGTAAACTAGTTTACCACTATATGCTATGCCCAGCTGCCACTTCCCTAGAACATTTCTTCTCCCTTACATTGGCTCAAATCTAGAAAAATAAGAAGGAATTTGAAAAATTAAGTGTGGAATTAATTTACAAGACAGATTATAGTGTGTGTGTGTGTGTGTGTGTGTGTGTGTGTGTGTGTGTGTGTGTGTGTGTGCTTAGACTCTGAAATATGATCCAGTTCCCTTGTGGTTTCCTCCTCTGTGTTCTTAACTTTGCAGCTTTCTATGCTGGTTTTTCATTTGTATCCTTGATCTAAGTCGACCTTTTCTCTCAACTAGAATAAAGCACAAGCATTGAACAAGTACCTCTCTCTGCCAACTGGTAGACTGTTGCCTAAGAAATTTTGAGAAAGTCAGTGCCCTAGCTTCCCTCCTGGGTTCAGTCATTTCTTTAACCCTGTAAAATAAAACATTTGAATTGTGTAGTTCCTTTAAGGCTTTCTTCATTCAACATTCAATAATCAAGGACTTAGAAATAAAACCAAACAATCCATGTATTAAAGCTAGGTAGTTGAACACCTCAGCCAAAACATCTTTTGTCTTACAGATGTTCAAGCAAAAAATTGCACATCTGTTCACTGATGGTCTCACACTTGTAATCCTATCTACTTGGGAGGCTGAGAATGGGAGGATTGTGGTTCAAAGCCATTTAGGACAGAAAAGTTTATAAGCCCCAGTCTCTTGAGGAAAACTGAATGCAATGACATGTATCTTTGTTTCCCAGCAATGAGGGGAAGCCTGCATGCTAGCAGCTCAGGCCTATGCCCAAGAAGCAAGACTTTTCTTTTCTAAAAACAAAACAACAACAACAAACAAAACCGTGAAAATTGGGCTAAAGGCTCATTTTTAGCAGTCACACAATCTAGCAAATGTAAGGCCCTAGTTCAAACCTTTCATAATAAAAACCAAAAAGGAAGGAACAAAGGAAGGAAAGAGAAAGAAGAAAGAAAGAGAAGGAATGAAAAGGAAAAAATAAAAAGTGAAAAAGAAAGTATACAAGCAATAGAAGAAGTAATCTAAAATTTCAGGAGTTGGTGAAGGAAAAAATTCGAATTCAGAATCATCACATTCCTCATGATTCATATTAAAACAAATATCTTCCACGATACTACCTAATGAAGCATAAAATACTAAAGGATGCAGTCAACATATTGAACAAATAATAGAGCCCAGAGAAATTTTAACTTGTCTCTCACACTGTTACATGTACTATTTGTTCTGAGAGTAGGCATCATTGTTTACAGCTCATTTATCGGTTATGTTCTGAGTCTGAATGTCCCTTGGGGTCCACATAGATCATTTGAGGAGGAAAGTCGGGAGGGGGGGGCAGGTGGAAGGGAGACATGAGTCTACTGAAGACCCAGCATGCTCACTTTGGCTATTCACACGAACCTGAACTGTTCTTCATGCTATACAAGATTACTTGGGTCAAAATCACAGTGCATCAGTAAAAATGAAAGAGGACAGGAAGAAAATACAGCAGTCTACTGTCAGAAACAAAAGCCTGAGGCTACTGTGGTGTTTTGATTATCATGTCAACCAGTCTCCTTAACCTACCAAAATCCAAAACTTTTAACATAAGACAAAAATGGACAAAAATCTCACCAGAGGTAATTCCAGGAATTTTGCAAAAAGTAACCTACAGCTGGATCTAAGAAGTCTCACAGCCCCAGGGTACGAGGAGAGTTGCAAAGCCTGGTGGCCACCAGAGTCCATCCTGGGCAGTTTCTGCTATTTGTGATAACTTTATCCTCTAGTTAGATGCAAGTTATCTAGAAATTCTTTTCTTTTGGCTTAAACAAATCTAAAACAATCCTTCACACAGATTAATTACTTGCCCTACAAATCATGAGAATATGATAAATATTAAGTAATTAAAACAAAACAAGTCTCTAGTGTCTATGTGCTTAGGCACATTTACACATATCCATTTATACAGGTGGACATGGGCATGTGTGTGCATTAGCATATGAACATGCACATATACTCACTCACACTATGTGAGAGAGGGTCTGTGGTGAAAGTCACCTGAGCTGACAGTTATGTGAGAGTACTTTGAACTATGACTTACTCTGTGGTGGTTTGTGTGTTCTTGTTTGAGCACTTGCTGACAGAGGCTAGGGACCAGAGACAGATAAAGCGGCAGGAGGGCTGGGCAGGCATACCTTAACTTCAAGCAGGGAAAACTATGAGAAAAGGAATTGGGCAGGGCTGGGCAAAGCTGAAGCAAAACTGTCCAGTAATGTCCGACATGTGGTGTTATTTAAGGCTGAATCCTCCAGGGTCTGGGAACTGTACTGCTGTTAGAATACTGTGATCTGCTTCACTTTGCCTGCTGGGGTCAGAGCTGGAGACCACACTCCTGCAGGCTAGAGGTCAGATCTCCCTGGAGGAACAAGCCTTTGCACTTCCAGTCTTTAGGGGAAGAATTAGGTCCTGAGTCAAGATATAATCATTCAGAGAGGGTTATCACCAGGGTATCCCTTGAAGGCAGACATAAGCACTACCTCTGTGCCTGATAGTGTTCTTCATAATGGATCAGAGGCAACTGTAACCATTTCTGTGAGTCTGACCACCTGTACTTTTAGTGTTCTGGCTCATGAATTCCATGAACGTACAGGTTATGGCACACCATGAAGAGACAAGTCACTTGCTTCTTTCTAAGGGTTCCTGACTGGGCCTGTAGCATGTCAAACTTCATTAGGACTGTATGGGAGTGGTGGGTGGTAGAGAGTCAAGCTATATGTGACTTAGGCTCCCGTTCTTTTCTCTCTGTGTGTCTGTGTGTGCTGGTGCTAGGGCTTCAACTAAGGGCCTGAACATTCTCCCTTAGCCTTTTCTTTCACTCAAGGCTGACATTCTACCACTTGAATTACACCTCTTTTTTGGCTTTTTGATGATTACTTGGAAATAAGAGTCTCATCGACATCCTGCCCAGTCTGTCTTTGCCTTTAGCCTCAGATCTCAGCCTCCTGAGTAGCTGGGATTATAGGCATGAATCACGGGTGCCTAGGTGGGCTCTAGTTCTTGAGACACGACATACTAGAATTTATTGACCAGATTACTGCTGTCCCCTCTCATCAGTTCATTGATGAAAGATCGAAAACAATACTTTCCCTTTGTATTCTCCAAGGTTTTGGTAGAGGATTGGATAAAAAAAATGAAATATTGGGAAAATAATAAGAAAAACAGCAAACTTTATTCATTTAGAAACTCTCCTCCTTCAGCCTTCTGCACTAGTTCTTGCCTCTGCCTGAAATAATTTTCCCTCAGATTTCCTAAAGCTGTGCTCCCTTACCTTACTCAGGGGTCTGTGGAATGACACTGTCAAAGAGGTTTTCCCTGGCAGCTTTTTATAGAGTAGCAATCATCCTCGCCCCTGATTCTAGTATGGATTTTACTCTACTGTCTCTGGTGTTCTCTATTGCCCTTGCCACCATTTAACATATATTCTGGAATTCTTTGATTGACTACATAAGGCAAGGGATTTGGGTCTTTTTTAGACATTGACATAGATGATAGATAGATAGATAACAAAAAGATTCCTATGTCTAAAATTCCTAAGTCTATACTATGTACTTAATAAATAGTGCAGAAAAAAGCAATTCTATAATTAATTATAAAATATTATTAGAATTGCTGTCCCATACTGGAAATGCATGCACATTTATTTATTTTTTATTGTAAAGGTGATATACGGAGGACTCACAGTTACATAAGGGATTAGTACATTTTGTTTTGAACAGTCTTCCCCGCTCCCTCATTTTCTCCCAATTTCCTCCCCAACTGCCCTCTCCCACAAGTTGTAAACTTCATTTCTAACAGAGTGTCTAGTGAGTATCATTGTTGCATTGGTTCACCCTTTGTCCTTCCCTTTCTGTGATTCCCCTTCTCTTCCCCAAATCAGGTAAACTTGCATACAAGACAAAGGATTCAGAAACAAAAAATCCTTAAAAGGAATAAGCCCATTAGTGGCAGTAGTGTAACTAATGCAGACTTGTGATGAGAATAAGAAATACCTTTAGACTCATAGACATTTTGTTTGGTCTGGCTCATTTAGAAGTGGGAGTCAAAGAAACTCCAGTTTATGTCTGACTTTCTCCTCTGTTTTTAAGCCATTAAGCTTCAAGCACAAAATTATGTCTGTGGGCAACTATACAAGGGTCTCTATGAACAAAGGTTTCCTGCAGGTCTAGTAAAAAGATAACAGAAGCAAAGCATATTAAATTTCTCTTTTCACTGACTATTTCCTTTAGGCTTGCTGCCTGAGTTTCCATGTCTTTTTCCAGATTTCTGTGGGATCTGGCTGCTCTATGTACTTTTTTTTATATGATATTATATTTTCAGAAGATAATTTGTTTTCCCGTGACATTTTGAGCCTCCTTATAAGAGCACAATTAGAAACAGACTCAGAGTAGATAGCCAATAGAAAGGGATCCTGATCTCCATGTGCATTTGAAGAAGGTTTATCAAGGAAGCTTTCTGAGAAGAGGTGACTTTAAAGAGGAATAAGGTTTTCTAGCTAAATCAGACCTGTAGGCACACAGAATGAAGAAAGTAATTTCAGGTAGAGGGAATATTAGTAACATTTCTTCTTTTATTCCCTAATTGTCATTATAAAAGTGATGTACAGAGGTGTTACAGTTTCATAATATTAATAAAGTTTGAGCTAAGAGCGACCTACAAGGGGTTAATCTGTAAGTTAAGTATTGGCATACAGAAAAATATTAATTAGTTCATTGTGGAAAAATAATCAGAATTATAGCAATAATCATAATGACAGTCTTTATAAAAAATGTTCACTATGTACCAGACAGGGTTCTAAGGCTTTACATATCAGTACAGTTATGTTTCTCTTCTACCCATGACATAGGCAGTATTAGTATTCCTGCTTTATACAGGAAGAAATTGAAATTTATATAAGATTATCAAAAAGGAGAAACAGGACCTGAGCCACACTTCCTATCTTCTTTTTTGCACAGTAATTTTTGAGGTAGAATCTCTCTTCCAGTCTGGGTATGCACCTGAACTTGATCCTTTCAATCCCAGCCTCCTAAGTAGTGAGGATTACAAGTGTAAATTCAGGTCATTTATTTTTGTTTGTTTTTATCAAAGAAAAATATCTGATCCGGCTGAATTTAAGGTGGATATACTCAAAGAGGAAACAAGAAAGAATGATTAAAAGAGATTACATCGGAGGTCTTTCAAAATAGTGTCTTTTAAAGCAAGATTATTAGTTTTGCTTTGTTGTTTTTGCAGATAAGGTTTTTAATGTACAGAAAGAGGAACAAAAATATTTTTTAGGTGACCGGAGAATCAAAATGAGCATGAAAAGTGAAGATAAGTATGCTTTCTAATATTTTACAGAAAGTCACATTAAAACTTTATAAAGGCCCACTGGATATTTATTTTCCCTCCTCAAGTAACAGTCTTAAACAAATATAATTACTTTTGGACAATAAAATGCTTCAAGTTCGTATACTAAAGGACCAATAAAAAATACCAGTCACTTGGAAGTGTTCCTGCTTGGAAGGCGACCTGGCTCTTACACAGTGGAGTCAGAAGGTGAAAGGTTAAAAGTGCGTTCTTGACTTTCGACCCAACATAAAGTACAAACTCTTAATTTTGTTTTGTGTTGTTGCTTTCTCTTTTTAAGCTGAAGGTAATTTTCTTTCCTCCTTTCTCATTTTACAAAATTTTAATTAACCACTAATATGGACAATCTGAAGGAGCCAAGTCAATTAGGACAGTTGGTGTGTAACTTTTCCAAGCTAAGGGCTACATGCCCATTGCATTTACAGGCAGCGTACTCTGGATAAAATCTCTTCACAAGGAACAATAAAACGCTGAATACTGGAGACCATGAGCTGAAGACTGATGTCATAAAAGAAGTTCTCCACATTTTGGCACTCCAATTCTGATGTAGTGTGTGTTATTCTCATTTAGTGGACAATAGCCAAGTGGAACAGGAGAAGCGTGTGTTAATCCACTGCTGTGCTAAACTGACAGTAAAAGCACTTGCTGCATTTCCCGTTTGGATTCTGTGACCATTTGATTCACACCTATTTCTTCCAGATTTGATCTCAGCCATATTGTTTATATGGCACTACTATATTCAATTCACACATTACAGCCTGCTGTATAATACTGCTATTCTTATCCCTCCAGAGGCCAGCAATCTTATTTGATAATTGTACTTCTAAAGTTATTTAATGTTTGTCAATGTATCACAATGTTAAGGAGCTTTTGTTTCCCTACTTTACATGTGAACAACTACTCCATTTTAAAGATAAACAAGTTTTTCTTGTTAACTCCAAAATAGTACTGATTTACAATAACCTTTCCTAACCAAACATTTCCATGTCAACAAAAAATGCCTCAGTATTTTTATAAAATATTTATATTTATAAAATAATATTTTATTTTATATTAATAAATATAACAACTAATTATTTATAAATATATAATATATAAATAAAATGTTTATTAAAATATTAAAGTATTTTTTATTATAGGGGCTGGTTATATTTAACCTGCCCACAATTATTGTAAATAGAGTATTATTGAAATGCAGACACATTTATTTCTCTATTGACTATGGCTGTTTCAATGCTATGATTGCAGTTGAGGCTGTTATGGTACCACAAAATCTAAATTTTCTGTCCCTTTTCAGAAAACAAATGGTCAACAGTTGTTTCAAAAGATTCTGTAGTGTTTGCCTTTCTATGTAAGGTATATCTCAGTGTTATATTTTTTTCACTTACAATTGGTTCTTAATCAATATCATGATTAAAAGCAAAGCCATGAAAGCATGCTTACGAAGCACAGCATGAAAAGAACCAAGTGCAGCTCAGGTGGTAGAGCACTAACCTTGAGCACAAAGTCTCAGGAACAGTGCCCAAGGCCTAAATTTAAACTCCAGGACCAGCACACACACACACACACACACACACACACACACTTGAGATAGAGATAGGGAAAATGTAAGGGGCCCTAAGGATTTCAAGGAATCTCTTCACAGGGAGTCACTTTTAAATGTGGGTGCTAAGAGATGAGCAATTAACTGGGACAGGTATTGGCTGGTGTGCTGGATAGAGAGTGATTAGGTGGACTTAAAAAGGAAGCAAAGGAAGAACATCAGTGAAGACCTAGAGATAAGAGAGAACAGGATGCCAAGATGCAGCACACATTATGGATTTAGAGGGTAATGGATGGACAAAGAGGCAAGACATGAGTGGGTGCTGTCTGTTACCAATTAACTTGTATCTCCAAGGCCTCAGGAAGCCCTCAAGTGGGTTTTCATTAGGAAATGGAAATGTTCAGAATTTTAGTTTCTGAAAATATTATTGAGGCCACAAGGAAAGGATCAGAAGGACCATTTTAGAAGAAGAAGCAATTGAAAGACTATTGCTGAAATCTAGGTGAGAGATAACCATGGCTTGAATTAGGTTAGTGGAAGTAGTTGAAGAAGTAGAATGTGGAGGAGATGATGCATATTTAATTACACTCATCTTGAGGTATGTGGGAGATGTCCAGATAGAGAGCACCAATGGGTATGCACATAAGTGCATAAGTGACTCTTGGCTGATGATAAGGGGAGCCTAAGGTATAGGTTAACTCATTTAGCAGAGAAAGTAGAAATAAAAGAGAAGACAACAGCTGAAGTGACCCAATGATTTGAGGAGCTTCATTGGAAGATATCACAGATTAACAGAGAAGAAACAACATGAGAGACAAGGATACTACAGGGTTCCAGAATCTATATGAATAATGCTACAAGGAAGCAAAAGGGACTAAAAGGCAGAGGGCTCATAGAATATAACAGTTGGTACCTTTGGGTTAGCAAAAATGATGCTAGCCAGATGTTTGTGGCTGATGCTTGTAATCCTAGCTACTGAGAAGCTTCTGAGATCTGAGGATCATGATTTGAAATTAGTTCTGGCCAAGAGTCTATTAGACCCTTATCTCCTATTAACTACCAAAGAAGCTGGATGTGAAGATGAGGTTCAAGTGGTAGAGCGCCAGGCTTGGGCAAAAAAGCAAAGAGACAAAGAACCCATGCCTGAGTTCAAGCCCCAATAACAGCACACTCACACGCATGCATGTGAGAACACATACACACACACACACACATAATGTTAGTGACCTTGATGGACTCACATGTAACATAAAAGTTGGTCATTATCTCATTATAACCATAATAATATAAATTGAAGTAGAGCCTTTGTAACATTTGTAAAATTTTACAAATGTAAATTTGTAACATTTATGTATTTCTCATTTTATGTTCATTACATTATTAATGAGATGTTTTTGTTTTTGCCAGTCCTGGTGCTTGAACTCAGGGCCTGAGGTCTGTCCTTGGCTTCTTTTTGCTCAAGGCTAGCACTCTACCACTTGAGCCACAGCACCACTTCTGGTTTTTTGTATATATGTGGTGCTGAGGAATAGAACCCAGGGCTTCATGTATACAAGGCAAGCAGTCTACCACTAGCCATATTCCCAGCCCTCTGTTTATTCCATTATATAGATGAAAAATTCAAGATGAAAATTTTGATAGGGAAAATAACTACAGGAAGTGTCTGTTGAACATTTTCCACAATATAATCATGATATTGAACTGTTAAGGGTATCTGTGGGTGTAGAATGCTATACTAAGGGCTCACTTTGCACACACAAAAAAACTGCTGTGTAAGTTTTATTAATTAAATTTAAGAAATTTCCAGAGAAATGTGATAACTTCTGCAGGCTCACTTACCTAGGAAGTGGCAGAAAAGCTTTGAACTCACATTTTTCACCACCCATCCACTTTTTTTTTCCTGAAAATTGTACTTCAAAGAAATTTCTAAAAAGCAATGCATATGCTTGAAAATATCCACATAAAATCAGTTTCAAAAGTGAATTATTATTTTTTCTTTCATATTCACTTCCTGTGGTTTTACCCCCCCATCACTGTATCTCATCTTTGTCTTTTTTTTTTTTTTTTTCTTTTTTTTGGCCAGTCCTGGGCCTTGGACTCAGGGCCTGAGCACTGTCCCTGGCTTCTTCCCGCTCAAGGCTAGCACTCTGCCACTTGAGCCACAGCGCCGCTTCTGGCCGTTTTCTGTATATGTGATGCTGGGGAGTCGAACCTAGGGCCTCGTGTATCCGAGGCAGGCACTCTTGCCACTAGGCTATATCCCCAGCCCCTGTATCTCATCTTTGTACCCTGGATACTGTATATATGTGTATTAAAAGTAGGGAAGGGAAAGGGAATACCAAAATTGAGAGACAAAGGATAAAAAGACAAACTATTCCCAAAGCAATACTTACAAAACCATTTAGTGTAAACCACTGAACAATCATGGGGGAGGAGGCAGGGGAAAATGAGGGAGGCGGTAACAAGTTGAACAAGTAATGTACTCACTGCCTTACATATGAAACTGTAACCCCTCTGTACTTCACTTTGACAATACAGGGGGGAAAAGTGAATTATTTTCCTCCTTAGTTCTTCTGTAATTTAAAAGATGTGTCCTTCATAGGAGGGAGACACATTTTCAATATAATTGATTGGGCTAAAATTCTATTTTTGTAAAAAAAATAGTAACCACAGAATTCCATGGTGAAAATACTATATTAGAATACCATCAATAAAGCTCAGCTTCTGAGGAAGGGACAAATGCTGCTTTTTTGAGAAATGTTCAAAGAAAGTTTTGATTCCAAGATAGTTGCTCAGAGAGATCCTTTAAATATTTCTCTCTCTCTCTCTCTCTCTCTCTCTCTCTCCAATTCCTTTCTGAATTCTTCCTCCTAGAAGTGGAGCTGCAAGTCCTAGCATTATATGCCCACCAGAGATCTCTAGTATAACAAACAAACGAAAAGTAATATACAGTTATGGATTTTTTCTAACAAGATGAAGACTTAGAGTAACCATGACAACTGATAAGTTAGAAAGGATAATGGGTATTGGTTGTACAATTTTTTCTCTGTGTCCAAATTTTTTTTCTTAATAGGATGTTAAATTTAAAAAGTAGAAAGGAAAAGAAAAAGCACTAAGTATTTGGGAGGTAATGAACTCCAAACCCAGGAAGGAAAATAGCTAAATCTCCCTCAAAGTACCAAATTAATGTCTTCATTAAAACTGTTGATGCTGTTACTTTACAAAAAGCTTAGATCCAGATAAAATGAAATAGAGTTTATTTCTCTCCACTAATTTGCCTCCATAACAGAGTTACTAGAGGTTTCATATTCTTCTGATTTCATTCCATTTTTTGTGATTCATTTCCATTTTTAGTTGAGTTACATGATCAAGAATTCATAAAATGTACAGCACTGGCTCTTTTTTCTTTTAGTTACTGGGGTTCAACTCAGAACCTGAAGCTTGCCATGTTGGAGCTCTACTACTTGGCTACATCTCTACCCCACAACACTGGTTACAGCTATTTTAGAATAAATTAAATTGAATTATTAAATGAGTTGTATAATTTAATTATCAAAGTGATTTTATAATTTTACTTTTCCATTCAGGAAGCCTGGAATTTTTTCTGGCTTTTGTGGTTTCTACAAATACTTTCCAATATTTGTAAGATAGAAATTTAGATTCTACTTTTTTTCAGAAGTTATTTCAGAAGTTTAGCTTCTCCTTAATGTTATATACTAAGTATTTTTCTATGTCTACAAATTTAATTTATTAAAGATTTCATTACCTTTTTATCATTATACACAGTACTATGAAGACTCTTCAATTGTGAGGTTTGTTTTACCTTTTAGACTGGATTGCTGAAAGCAGGGTTAATGACTGTGTATGAATAAATTGCTTTCCGAAAGTATTGTACTGATTTATTTTGTAACTGTAAATGTAAAGTTGTGTATCTGCCCACATCTAGTACTATGTATTCAGTGTATGCAAAGTTAACATGCATTGCATTTCTATAAAGTATTTCCAAATGGACTTTCTGCCCCACCACAGAAGTTGACAAACAGAAAGTATGAGAATGAGTAGATTTCGTGACCCTTCTATTGATAATTAAGCACTTCTCTTATTGCCCATTCTAACCATAGCAAATTATAGTGCCTGACTTCTGTCTTAAAAATCTTGGACCAGGGCTGGGAATATGGCCTAGTGGCAAGAGTGCTTGCCTCCTACACATGAAGCTCTTGGTTCGATTCCCCAGCACCACATATATGGAAAACGGCCAGAAGGGGCGCTGTGGCTCAGGTGGCAGCGTGCTAGCCTTGAGCAGGAAGAAGCCAGGGACAGTGCTCAGGCCTTGAGTCCAAGGCCCAGGACTGGCCAAAAAAAAAAAAGAAAAGAAAAAAAATCTTGGACCAAGTCTTTCTCTCCTCTTCCACCTTTTAAAAAATTTATTTATTTATTTTATTGTCAAAGTACTGTACAGAGTGGTTACAGTTTTATATGTAAAGCAGTGAGTACATTTCTTATCAAACTGGTAACCTCCTCCCTTGTTTTTCTCCACCTTCCCCTCTCCCCAATTTCCTCCTCACCCCCACCAACCGCTAAGTTGTACAGTTGGTTTACAGTTGGTTTACAGCATATTGTCTTGTAAATATTGCTGTTGCATTGGTTCCCCTTTTACCCTTTGTCTCTCCATTTTGATATTCCTTTCCCTTCCCTAGTTCCCATAAACGTATATACAATACCCAGGGTACCAGAATCTATTACAGTGACATTATGGGTAGAACCATACGGAAGAAAGTCAAAAGAAAAAGGTGTAATTTTACATGGTATGTTGAAAATATCAACAACAAATATAAACCACTTACTTCCAAAACTTGGCATTTATTTCGCTTAGTGTCGTCTTACATGTTCATATGCACATAACTATTGAGCTATTGCTAGTATTATCCTAGATGTGTACTAATTATTACCAATGAGGTAAATCATAGAGTCTATGTTTTCTTGGGTCTGGCTCACTTCACTTAAGCTATTGCGCTATTGTGGTCCTCTGGTAGGCCTATCCTATACTGCTCTCTTCCAAAACATCCTCAGGCTTTCTGTGAAGGATCACCTTAGATATCCATGCACATTCATATTAAAGCTTTAAGCCCCAGTAGATACCCTGATTAGAATCACCAGGATGAAGATCATCATACCCTATATTTGTTCTTCCTTTAACCCCTTGGCCTCCTTTCTTTTAAAGACTTTTATGCCAGAAATAGGCTATATTCAAGGATTATTTAGGGGAATATTTTCCCCACGAAGTCTTTATAGATAAGGCAAGAAATTAATTTTGATATTTAGTATTAAAATAATGAAATGCAGCTAGAACTGAGCAATGTTGGTTTCTTCTATCTGGCCTTGTCTCTAAGGCTTCTTCTTTTTTTCTGGAGCTTTCCAACATTCAGAACAGAGATGGCTAGGCATGCTTGTTTTTAAACAAATTGGTTCACCCCCTAAATTTTAACTGTTCTCTCCACATAGCTCAACCCCAGGAGGAGAGAATGGGTAGATTTACTGAAAGCCGCAGGGGGCCAGTTTCTAAGTCCACCAAAGAAGCTTACTAGGAAAAGCAGAAAATTACTGGGTTTACAGGATCTCCAGATTTTTTAGGTCAACCTAAATAGTTCCTTCGTTTCTTTTGTTAAAACTATTGTAATCTCAGGCAGATTAAGTTATGAAAAGTCCTGCCATATAGCATAAATGCTGAGCTCTTTACATCATACATGATTAACTTAACCCTCAAGCAACCAGCCTAGAATGTTTGTTATCATTTTACAGGTGAGATTCAGAGAGATTAAACCATCTTGAAATTAATGCCAAATACAAGAATCCTTTGCCGGTTGTTTCCTATATAGGATTATAAACTCTGGATGTCAACAACTATGTCTTCTATGGGACTAAGATCTCAGCAAGTAGGGTATGAGATAAGGTCAAGCTAGGTAGGAATGCTCATTTGAAATTCAATGAAGGCAAAAAAATAATTAGGAATCTTTTTTTTTTTTTTAAAGAAACTGGTTTTAAAGAAACTGGTAACAAACTGAAATAGAAGATTCCCCACCCCTCTCCCAAAAAAACCCACTGTAATTCTCAGTTGCTTCCCCTGTCCCTTCCCACCCACTTCATTCTCAACATATATTTGGAAGTTTCTTATTGTCTTGTGTCCAGGATTGAATTCCAATTTTGGATTTTTATATTTCCAGATAATTTGCAAATCCCTCCTAATCCTAAGCAATATTGCTTTTATTCCATTGAGATAGGCCCATATTTTAAACCATGAATTTGGATGTATTTTATGTAGTCCAACTCTGGGTCAAAAGGATTGAATATCTTCATTCACACTTATGGTGTTGATGTGTTGAGGCACATCACTGCTCTAAAACTACACACATGCGTAGGCCTTAGAAGGCCCCAGGAGGCCTGATGCAGTGTATGCACAATGCACATTTTCTCAGCTTGAAATACATGTTTGGGCTTAGAGTCTTATTTCCTATAAAAGCTTCCGTCCACACTGGATGAAAGGAAGTGAACAGAGCTCCAAGAAACCCTTGGTGATCTAGCTGTGAGCTACCTTTCTCTAGCTCCAACAGACAAAGTATTTTTTTCTAACCCATTGCATTGTCCAACTTAGAGCAGTATCCTACACAGGTTGTTTAAATCCTGCATTTCCAGGCTCCAAAACCAGGCCATGCAATAAAATAAGCAAAGTTTTCACAGACCTGCTGTTAACAGAAACTTGACGAAGAACCAAATGTACAGTATATCTACAGTGAAAAGTCATAGGCATTGCTGACTTGAAAGAAGACAAGGAGACCTTTAGAGTTTGCTGCTACCCCTGTTCTGTTAGGGGACCAAGAAGCTAATGAAGATTTGAAACTTGAACAAAAAGTCTGAATTTCTTTTCATGGACATAAATACATGTTTTGTTTTGTTTTTAAAGCAAATTAAATGAAAGAAAAGTTTAGGCCAGGAAGATGATGTAAAGAATCCTTTCTAACTCTCATGGAAGCCTGTCAGAACTATTTAGAGACACTCCTTCCTTCTTATGTGTTTGATACTGTTATGCCAGATTATCCTGCTTGGAGCTTGAAACATAAATGCCTTCCCCAAATGACAGCAAGATATTGAGCTTCCTCCTTTAAAAAAATCCAAAGTGAGCTTCATCTCCTTCCGTTGTTATGATCAGTGATCCAATGGTTTAGGTAATACTTTCTACTTTTTTGGCCAAGTGTAGTTTAAATCAGAGTTTGAGGGCATTTGATCATTAATCCATCATTAATAATATAAATAAAAAGATACATAGAATTTCATTTTAAATTAAGAAAGAGGCCCATAATAGGGGCTAGTCAAATTCTTGGAAGACATACAAATACACAGCTGGCACATTATGACTCCTTAGCTTAGCTCTCCCTCGTGTTGCTCCCAGCTCTTTTTCAGTCATTTGCCTGCCCCCACTGATGACTGCTTACCCCATCAAAAAAGCAATGCAATTCTGCATGCTGTGTTCTCCACTTCCAAGTTCTGAACTTAGAAACCACTCAGGCTATTTGGAGGATGTGCATGCAGCCAATAAGAGAAAATGACTCCTTTGAGGTTGGAATACACAGAAAGATGAAAGAATAGTGCCAGAAAAGTTAGATCATGTGATCAAGCCTCTGTGTATCACCTGTTTCTCCCCACTTACTGTTCATATGCAAACGTGGCACTTGAGCACCTTCCTGAAATGCCTTTAAATATCTGCTACATTCTGAAAGGAAAAAAGTGAAAACAAGGAGCTCCAGATATTTACTTTGCATTTTTACAGTTTCTACGTCTTTGTCTTATTCTGTTTTCAGTTTGAGTTTTTACCAAATTTAATAAGCCTTCTACTTAAAAAAAAAAACGGATCAGGAGACCAAACTATCAAATAGAGTCCAGCTATAGTTACTCATGTCCAAGCTATAACTTCAGTGCCCAAAGCTGTACAGATTGCATTTTTCCAACCATACCAGAAAATCTCTTTCACTCCTCTTAGAAGGCATAGAATTTTTCATTTTCAAGTTTAACTTAGATTTCTGAGGGTGTTTTTTTTCTAACCATATTTTCCACCAAACACCCTTTTCCTTTAACAATTTTCTTCCTTTATCTCTTACGCTTATCTCTTATGCTTTATCTTATATGCTTGGTACTTTTGAAATTTTAATTCTTATTTTCCTCTGCATTTTGCCTTTAATTTTTCCCTTTTCAATAATTTGTGTCTTGTTCTTTATTTAATATGTTCTTTGTCTAATCTCTATTTCCACTCCATTCTTTTAAGATTTTCTCCATAATTTCCACCTCTCCTCTTACATTCCTTTTTGACTTATCTTTCTGTTTTTCTTTCTCCAACACTGTATTATCAGACCATTTTCATTATAGTTTACTTTTCATCTTCTTGTTGTTTCAATATGATCCTTTTGTTTCAGTGCCCTTGTAGCATAGCAGTAAAGTGTGTGGGGTGTGTGTGTGTGTGTGTGTGTGTGTGTGTGTGAATTTAGAATTACTAAGTGTAGAGTAATGGGGTAGGGAGTCTAAGGGGACACCAAAGAATGTGTTCATAGAAGGATAAACACTCCATTTAATTTCTATCCCCGAGGACATTAATCAGAGAGTTGCTTTACTAATGCCCATGAAATAAATACAAGTCCTGTACACGTTTCCTATGAAAAAATATCCTGAATCAATATTGTATGTATGAAATGTTTCATTTTTACTAAAAAGTTCTAAAATTTAATCCAGAGAAATTTAGCAAATAGTTTAGGAGCTGTAGACTTGATTTTGAGTTTTATTTGAGCATATATCAAGAATAATAAACACTTGATAGGTTTTGAACTTGACTAAAATGTTCATCAGTGTTACATATGGGAAAACTGTAGTTATCACAGGAGACTCATAAATAAATTACTTAGTAAATTATATGTAAGGTAACATCTATATGTCTAAATATAGTATATTTTAAAAATATTTTTCTGGGTTATAGACTTTGAGCTAATGTTAATTGGGTTAATATTATAGATACTATTTTAACAATACAAATGACTTTTATAAGTGCATACACTTGCATATCTATTAAGTTTTATCTTACCCATAAAGTTAGGAAAAAATATCTTTATTCTAGAATCAGCTTAATGGCTGATTCAGAATTGGAAATGAGTCCATGTATAACTACAGACATTTAAAAATCAAAACTTGATGATTGCTGAGAACAGCAATGGCACAGAAGTTAGATCTTAGGTAAGGAATAATTCAGATAGGGAATGTAGCTCAGTGGCAGTTAGCATGTGTAAGACAGGGAAAATAATTCTGATAATTCATATTTATTTTTATCTGAAAATTACGTTCCCATAAATACTGGTATATAAATAAACTATAAATGATAACATAGTTATTGTTTAATTGCAAGATTTCTACTTAAGATCCATAAATGAATTGTTTCTTGCCAATTGTTTTTCAGTTATCTTATATTAGGGATCTGGCTTGGTGTTTTCCCAAATGACCTGGGTTCAACATCTGCTCTGAGGATAACTTTTTTTCTGGCACAATAATTAAAATACGATGATCTTATTACAGTTGGAAAAATGATTTATTTGTCTTTATTATACTTTGATTTTTGGCATGGTGGAAAAGAGAGAAGAGATATTAAATACAATCCCATGGGGCCAGAGATGGATCTAATATTACCTAATATCTTCAGAAATGACCAGATTAAATTAGACAGTAATCCAGAGTTAGAGAGGCTGACTCACACTGTTAAAAAGAGATACCCTAAGGAGGATATCCAGCACTCCATGAATTATGGCATGAAGGAGGAGCTTTCTTACACACACCTGGGGACCAGGAATGAAACATGAATGGTAGAAAGATGATTGGGGGTAAATCCACAGAAACAAAGAAGAGGGAACATAAATGAAATGACAAACAGGAACAAAGAACAGAATTAACTTGAAATGCAAGCACACAATGACCATGTTGCATTGTCCCTATGGAGGGAACTCTTTCTTCTGAGGGAATTCTTTCTTCTGTCCTTGGTCCCAACTGTGTCCACTATTTCTTCCATTACAGATTGGAAAATTCAAACAGGCTAGTTTTCCTTCAGTAACACTAATCCAGGATTATTGGAACACATCTAACTCATTGCTATTCTTTTGCAACCAACAAATTCATTACTAATTTCTTCATGTTTTAATGTGTAAGTCTAAATCAGTGAATTAATTGCATCCTTGTCTTAACTTGTCTTGCATGTGAAATGAATTGTGTGAGGTTTCGACAGTGATTCAGTATTTCTGATCAGGGTCTGAGTGTTTAACTAAATCAACAGTACAAACCTAGTCTAACACTGTATACAGATAAACAATGACTTTTTAACACACATGAAAATAAGATGCAGGACATTATACAATATATTATTAATCATTAAAAATTGATTAAAGAATACTATTGTTGACAAATACAATGTTTATGCAGCCTCTTTATAGTAGGGTCAGCTTAGAGAATGATTACTGAGGAAAAAACTATCCAATTTATTTGACCATGAAGTTTTAAATGTTTTCTGATGAGTGCTTTTATTTTTCTTAAAAAACCACAATGGCTTCTGTTACTAAAAACTTAACTATGGGGAGAGTGATGTGTTAAAAACAAATCTACTTGTTTTATAGCTTTATAAATGATGAAATTAATGCCATAGCAAATATAAAAAGGGTGCAAGTCAAGAGACAAAAATGAAGTTTAAAAGGGAAAGTGAAGAATAGTTTTCTAAAAATCATTCAGCAATAATTTATGAGCTCAAAGAATTTCTAGGTTCTTTATTTAAAAAAAAAACTCATTCTACATAACCAGATCTAAATTCACCAGCTTCCTTGCCCATGTTAGCCTCCCTTTCTACTTGTCTATTTTTCAACAGCACTACTTTTCCAGTATCCCAGACTGCAGATGAGTTGGTATCTTTGACCCCTACTTTTTCACTTTTGATATTTGGACTTTGCAAGCTGGTGCAGACTTCCTGCCTACAGATTTCTTTAGGCCCTACCCCACATCTCCTTTCCTGCAGGAATGGCCTTACAATCAAATATCCTGCTTTCTATTTTTCCCAGCATCATCTGAGAACCCATTGCCTACTCCTTCTTCAAAGGAGGAGATTCAACTCGAATGGTTTACTGGTATATAGCACACACACACACACACACACACACACACACACACACACACACACATCCCTTTTCTCCTTCAAATACCCTCTAATTTATCCTAAAGAACCAGAGGCCCTTTCTTGTACTATCATGTCAATTACATCATTCCCTTGCTAAACTTCTCACACCAACTCCAATCAGATTGGTCCTTTGGCCAGGGCTCCCACTGTCTCCTGTGTGCTCTGTCCACCCACTCTAGACCTCTAGATGCAGCCTTAGCCCTTTTGGAAGGCATTCGCCAAACTCCATCCCATGAACAACCCCTGCTTTGAACTTATTCATTGCCTTCTGCCACTACTTTTACTGTTAGCTACTTGCCTCTTTCAAAGCATCTAGAATGGCTCATTAAATGCTTTATTGAGTGCATAAGGCACAAAGACCTTAAAGGTAGACATTAGAGCTTTTGTTTGATAAAATTAAATTTTGTTAAAATTAAGGCAACAATTAGTTTATATTTCAGATTTTTGGAGAGCAAAAAGCCTCCTCCAATGCTTTCAGATAAATAACAATTACAATGATTGATTATTACACTTACTCTGTATCAGTTATTCACTATGTCACTTTAGTCCTTAAACTCTTGCCATTGTTCTCACTTTGCCCATGAAAACACCAGGGCTCAGAGAGGTTAAGCACTTTGGATGTACAAAGTGCCACATGACTAGTGTGTTTCAAGGCCAAAATTTAGATAGTTCTGGCTCTGGCTTAGTCTTCCTGAGCTGCCATAATAAAGTCCCAAAGATTGGATGGCTTAAACAATGCATATTTATTTTCTCACTGTTATTGAGACCAGGAGGATGTCAGCAAGATTGCCATTTCTCACCATGCTTTTAAATGTTCACATGATAAGGAGAAAGGAAAGAGGAAGATAGAAAAACAAGGAGAGGAGGGAAGGGGAGTGGAGAGGAGAGAAGTGGACAGGAGAATAGGTCTTTCTTTCTCTTCTAACAATACTATCTATCTTATCAGATTATGACCCCATCCTTATAACCTTATTTCATCTGTGAAGTGTATCCCCAAATACAGCCAACATGGAGGACCAGGGCTTCCACATATGCATTCGGGGAAATAAATTTTCAGTCCATAATAGATGCCAAAAATATGTGCAAATATGCAGTGCCTATGACAAAATAAGAGGAATGCATCTGTTTTCAGAAATAGAGTCCAGACTCTGATTCATACAACATCCCACTCTCTGCCTTGCCTTCCAAGCATTCAGCACCTTAACCTAAATTCTGTCTCCTCAATAACCAAGGAATTATAACTTTAAAATGTGGGATGACAATTCTCAAGTTTCTATCATGCTGTGTTGCACATTACTTGGAGATTTCAATATACAGTCTTCTTATTTTCATGCTAAAGGTGTGAAAGCTGCACAGAAAGTATGATGCTCCCTGACAAACTCCACCTTAGTGGTCCTACTCAGTCCTTGGTTTTACAATACTGTGATACTGTGATACAATTTCAATTTCCTGTAAGGCAGTTGAAAGTTCAACTATGTAGCATGATGAAATGGGCACTAGGCTTCCTAGGGAAGCAAATTCAGTATTTATGGTCATTGTGGAATCTATGAACACAAATGGAGGACTGTTAGTGGAGGGGAGAGCCAGGAAAAGTAGGAAGGGAAAGAAATGGTGAGTGGTGTATGATTCAGCTATAATGTCTGTATGTTAAAAAAGAACTGTGGGGCTGGGGATATAGCCTAGTGGCAAGAGTGCCTGCCTCGGATACACGAGGCCCTAGGTTCGATTCCCCAGCACCACATATACAGAAAACGGCCAGAAGCGGCGCTGTGGCTCAAGTGGCAGAGTGCTAGCCTTGAGCAAAAAGGAAGCCAGGGACAGTGCTCAAGCCCTGAGTCCAAGGCCCACCACTGGCCAAAAAAAAAAAAAAAAAAAAAAAAAAAAGAACTGTGATTTGTATAACTTTATAATATTAAAATATTATGAATAAATATGGTACAAAAATTGCATGTTTCTTTTTTTATATAGTTGCAATGCAAAAACAGTATATAGATTTATTTTTTTCTGTTTCGTTTCTTTTTTTAAGCTTTTTTTTATGAATAATTACTTATTTATTGTCAAAGTGATGTACAGAGGGGTTACAGGTTCATACATAAGGCAGTGGGTACATTTCTTCTTTTTTTGAACTCTTATTTTAATAATTTTTTATTTTCTTTTATATATATACTTTTTATTATCAAACTGAATTACAGAGAGGTTACAGTTTCATAAATTAGGCATTGTATACATTTCTTGTACTGTTTGTTACCTCTACCCTCATTCCCTCCTCCCCCTTTCCCTTCCGCCGCCTTTCCCTTCTCCCCCCCCCACCATGAGTTGTTTAGTTCATTTATACCAAACAGTTTTCCAAGTATTGCTTTTGTAGTTGTTTGTCTTTTTTACCCTGTGTCTCTCGATTTTGGTATTCCCTTCCAATTTCCTAGTTCTAATAGCAGTATACCCGGTTTCCAATATACTCAGATAAGATACAGAGAAAGTGCAGGTACAACCACATGAAGGTGATACAAGAAGATCATCAATAATAGAGGCTACAGTTACATATGGCACGTTGAAAGTAGTTACAACTATGATATAACAATCGTTTCTTAAAAAGAGGAATGTTTAAAAAGAGGAATATGTGGATAGAAGGAGAATAAGAAAGAGCAATGAAGGCATGAATATGATCAAAGGTACATGTATGAAAATATTACAATGAACCACAATATTGTACTATTAATATATACTAATAAAAATGGCGATCAAAGTGAAAAAATACGTTGGTACTGTTTCCACTTAGAAAAAGGAGTGTAATTGTTGCAGGAGTCAGATGTTTATCCATTTTTGTCCTCTATCCCCGCTGTTATCACTGATTGTTATTTCAGCTACTTTCATTCTCATTAAAAACATACTTTATATTTTTCCTTTCTTTCCTTTCTTCTTTCACCTGCATTCCTTACTTCCCCTTCCTCCTTCCCTCCCACTCTTTCTCCTCTCTTCTTTCATTCTTTTTCACTTTCTCTGCTTATTTTATCCTCTGTTTGGTTTTGAGACTTCCTGGGAACAATCTGAAGCTCTTAGTAGATTTGGGTTTAGCTATTTATCTTTGTCTTTACTTTGTCTTTGCTGCTGAAGAAAATGTAGTGGTTATGCTTTTCTGTTTTGTTCTAAATTCTCCTCTCTGCTTCTCTCAAGACTTCTCTGCTTGAAATGTAGCAGTATAAACTGAGCAAAGAAAGTTTTATACTAACAACTTTCTACTCTTATTTTTTAATGTTATTGTAGTGAGACAGGAGAAAAATCTCTCTGTTCCTATGTGCAAATTAGCCAAGACCTTATTTCTTCTAAGCTAGGACAGCTGTAATTCTTCTCTAGATTCATCAGGTTTCACTTCAGCTTATACCACCCCAGTCTATTCAGAGAGAAAATGAAGTTTCCCAAGTACACATTACCTAAATGTTCATCAGAAGGAAAATTATAAAGTTACATTAAATATCTACTAGTAATCAAGAAAAATGCATCAAAATTGAACATAGAAAAATTTACTTTGCTTTAATTATTTATTTGACAGCCATTGAGACCTGCAACAAAGTGATGCTTACTTAATAACATGGGTCCAATTTGATTACTCACAACATTTATAAAAATGACAACAGATAATCATCACGAACATTTTCTGCTCCAGTTCTGCTTCAGAACTTTTCCACTGCTACTGCTATCTTTCAACTTCTGTGCATCTATTGCTACTTCCTCTGTATGCCAGTTTTGTTAAAGAAGTTATTCTAGACTCTGTGTAGCCACCTCAGTTTATCCTCTTTGCAATTATTAACCTCTTGGGAATAGGAACATGTCTAATACATTGTCACATCTGTGTAGGGTCCTGATTAGTGTCTTAAATTTTGTAGTGATAAACCCATATTCAGTGAATGTACTGAATTTATCACAATTTCACAAGCATTTCATTATAGTAAATGCAATCTTGCATGTTTCATAAATATGAACTATTTTAAATGTTTTGTTTTGTTTTCACATTGGATCTATGTTTCTCAGGCAATCCTCCCATGGTATCTTTCTGAGTAGCTGGGCCTACCTACAAGCACCACTACAACCAGCTTTTGGTAAATCTTATAACAGTCCAATGGCATAAATATTAGTTTCATCTTACTTCCACAGAGAAGGAAATCAGTGCATTAAGAGTTTAAGAAACTAGCTACATATATGTACTGTATCCTGAGCCAGGACCCAAGCCCTGGCAGTGGGATTCCAATGTTCTTTGTATTATTGATCACCATCCACATGGTCTCTGAGTTGGTACAATGATAGCACTATTAGGTCGTCTTCTAACAAACTGTCCATAATCTCATACTGGCTTGGTAACAGAAGCTACTCATGTGAACTTGCTGTGACATATTGCTTTCTACTCAGATACACCAGAATAAATAAGTGAGAAAATTCACTTTAACAGTCTGGCATGTCTTCAACACTCATTTGTACTCCCATTTTCTCCTTCCTATGCTATTTCACTGCCACATCTAGTTCATTTGGAGGATTTAGCACCTCTTAACAGTTTATCATAGTCATAATATAGTTTGATATTATGCCTTTTGCCAACTAATATTTTCCAAAATTACATCATCTGTGAACTTAATGATATATACTCATTTTTGCCATCCAAATGAATGATAAAAATATGTTTGAGGAATACTGATAGAATAAGTTAGAAAATTAATCCTAAACGTTTTTTAAAGGTTCAATTGGTGTACTACATGGCTAATATTTCTGAGATTCAATGCCTGGCACTAGAAATTTTTCTGACTACAAAGACATATTCATAGTAGATAAATCTTAGTATACAAATTCAAAGGTGATGAAGAAGTATCGTATTTCCTTTAAAAAATACATTAATAAAAGTTTCCATTTGGCTAAGCTAATGGGAAATTAAGTCTTGGTCATTTGGGGAATTCCTTGTTTTTCCAGATGTTTCCTTGAAGACTCAAGAGAAGAGATACTCAGAGATAGAGAAGTGAGTCTAATCTTCAGTCCAGTGAGGCAATCATGCGAATCTGCACTGTCTAAGCCTGTACCTTCCTCTGAAGTCCAGGGACGATTTGCTGATTGGCCATGAGAAGAGCACAGGAATATTTTCCAAGACTGATCTTCCAGATCTTGGACCCAGCCTCTCTAGATGTGTCTGTGTATTTTCTCCTGAGACTCAGACGTTTAATCAGTAATAAAGGTTAAAGCTCCCAACTAATGAGGGTATCTGAGCACCTCTACATTTACCAAACTAGAGATAATCTTCCACTAATCACTCTTCAGGACCTTAGAGTCACCCTTCTTCCCTTCACGTATAGCAACATTCAAGTGTTCCCTAAAGAAGGAGCTAATGACTGGAAGCAAGTTTACTCACAGTGACAATAAATTGCTTTTAGCAAGGATAAACTGTAGCAGAAGGAGAAATACAGGGAGAAAAACCTAAATTCACATCTGGGTTAATCATTCCACCCACCTTGCTTGTTGGTCAGGGCTCTTGATTTCAGTTTCTTGTGTGTTGTAGACAAGAAAAGTAACATACTTGCCCTGTGACTCTGCCACATATGTACCATAGACAAAACTTCAGAAATTCAGAGTATTCAGTTTGTCTATTATATGCTGAATTTTCTGGGATTAGCTAGAAAAAAAATCTGGCCTATGGGGAAAGCTGCTCAGAAAAAATAATTAAAACATTTTTAGGACAAAGTAAGGAAATAGGTTCTACTATTAAGGATTCATGGAAGGAAAAAAAACCCATAGGTATGCAGAAGATAAAACCTTAGACACATTCTCAAAATTGGTGCTTTAGTTAATTTTTTTAAATGGTGCTTTTCTTCTCATTAAATATAGAAACAGGGGCTGGGAATGTGGCCTAGTGTTAACATGCTTGCTTACCATACATGAAGCCCTGGGTTTGATTCCTCAGAATCACATATACAGAAAAGGCTTTAAGTGGTGCTGCGGCTCAAGTGGTAGACTACTAGCCTTGAGCAAAAAGAAGCCAGGGACAGTGCTCAGGCCCTGCGTCCAAGTTCCAGGACTGGAAAAATAAATAATAAAATCAAATAGAAACAAAACCAACATTAAACACAGGGAAATAAGAGTATGCAAGTTTGGTCTTTATGTGATATCTGCAAGAGTTGGTGCGTTTGCCATGTTACTTTATATATGAAGGAGAAACATCTAATAAATCAGAATCCATGAAGCTATCCAGCCTTAGCTGCAATCCAGAATGGCTTGTTATAGGGATCCTGAAAGAAGCAATGCCATTTAAATTCTTCAACCTAACTGGAGCTTTTTTATTACAAACACTATCGACACCACTAAACCCAATGTCATCTGTACCTCTACTCACTTAAAAATGGATCCTAGGAGGGAAAGTATGGTCTGAAGGTGGACGTGTTATTATGGATCATTAACATCAAACCTTTCTTTCCTTTTTGATGACCCCAAACTTTGGTAAATCAAAGTTTTTAACTCTCAAAGGAATTGCAACAATTTGCTTGAGGTCTGTTGGTGATTTCTATGCAATATTTGTTAAAGCTGATATGAATGGTTATCCTAGGGACTCAATCCCTAGGGCTTTGGCAAATAGTTACTATAATTTAGTGAGGAATGGATAGCATGTCATTTGTCAGCTCTAAATTCTCCTTGAGTCAAAAATCTTACTATACTGCTTTAAACTGTTTCACACATTATGATGGAGTTCTGGAAGAGAAGTAGAGGCAAGGAGCTATTAAGAGAGCACTCAGGGGGCCAGGAGTTTGAGTGCTTGCCTAGCATGCATGAAGCCCTGGGTTTGATTCCTCTGTACCACATAAACAGAAAAGACCAGAAATGGCTCAAGTGGTAGAGTGCTAGCCTTGAGCAAAAAGAGCTCAAGGCCCTGAGTTCAAGGCCCAGGACTGACAAAAAAAAAAAAAAAAATATATATATATATATATATATATAGAGAGAGAGAGAGAGAGAGAGAGAGAGAGAGAGAGAAAGAGAGAGAGAGAATTTCATAGAATATTAAAAATCTAGTACTTTAGTCTGAAAAATAGTAATAGAATGGTGAGATTATTTTTTTTCACCAAAGTTTCCAAAACTGTCAAGCCAATTTCTGTAAAAACTTGATATAGAGGATTGTTGCCTACTTCCTCCATCAAAATGCTGATGGAAAAGGCACATGTAGGAGTGCTGCTATATTTCATTGGCATCTTAGGTTCCCCTTAACTTTATATTTCTCTAAAAGTGGGGAAATACCTACTGTTAAATTGACACAGTGTTTTCTAATACTTAGAATTGGTATTTTATTGGAAATTTATTTTAGACACATTCTAGATAATAGCTTTTTATTATGTATCATGTATTAAATGCCATTTTCTGTTTCTGTGCCTTTCTCTATACATAATAAAAGTTCAGTGCTGCCTGGGCATAATCATTTTTAAGACAATTCAACTCAGGCTTCGCTTCTGGCTTATGGCTCAGTGTTAAAGCGCTTGCCTAGCAAGTTTCATGCATTGGATTTGATGCATAGGAACACATATACACACACAAACACACTCCACAACAAAAGTTGAACTTAACCTTTGTAACATCACTAATATACCTCACTCATATACAGTTACTCCTGGGAATAAGTATAACATGAGCAGCTATGACCAAGTTTGAACATGTACAAGATAAGCAATTTCTTTATAACCATTGTCAAATTACTAGCAAATACAAGCTGTATTTCAGTTCAGAAGACAAAAATTTGCAACTCACATTCAATGGACAATAACATTTTGACTTGAATAAAGTCTTTCCACTACAGATACTTTATGTGTGTTCTCATAATTCTGTATTTCTCTAAAAGAGTTTCATGCTCACTGGATAAGACTCTGTGTCAGATCTTCATATTTACAATGATTTTCCAACCATAATCCTTGAGCTGCTGTAGTAATTGAAGAAGTCCAATAGTGACTCTAGCATCCTACCCCAAACACCTTTGCATAGAGATGGCCTTGATTCTTCAATGCATTGTATTCCATACAGATCAAAGGTATGCTTTTTGATACATCTTTGAAACTTGAGAAGTTTTAACTCACTTCCACACAAGTAATAAGTAGTCTGAAGATGAAGGTGACCCTGCACTTAAGATCTCTAATCAGATTCTTGCAAGTGATTTTTTTGAGAGCTTCCAGAATGTTCAGATATTTAAAAGGAGATTCCAAAATAAGTTTGAAGGTAAAGTTTAGGTGCTAGAAATAGCTAAATTGATAATGATAAAAGCCAGGAAAACTCTGAAGAGTTCCAAGTAAGACTAATTAGGAGACTGAGGTACTGAGTAGGGAAGCATATTCAGTGAGAAAGGCCAGGGGTTGGGAAAGCTGAAAGTAATTTGGGGAACAAAGACACCTATCATTTAATTTCAGAATTTTTCAGTGTGCATGATAAATACCTCTTTAGCTGCCCAAAGTTTTCTACCACTTGTTCCCCCCACAAAGATCTGTGGGGAATGTACGTGTGTGTGTGTGTGTGTGTGTATGTGTGTTTATGAGAAAGAAAGAGAGAGAGAGAGAAGGAGAGAGAGAGAAAATGAGGGAGGGAGGGGAGAAGAGAGAAAGAGAGACTAAACAAAAGAAGGAAATGGAAGGACTTGGAAAAATCATACTAAGTGAAGTGAGCCAGACCCAACGAGACATGAACTCTATGGTTTCCCTCATAGGGAATAATGAGTACATCTCTAGAATAGACATAGCAAAAGATCACAATAGCTCAAAAGCTATGCCTGGATGAACACATAAGATAATGCTAAATGAAATGAACTCCATGTTACAGAAATAAGTGGTATATCATCATTGTAGTTAATTTCAAAATGCCATGTGAAACCACACCTTTATTTTTCTCTTGTATTCCCCCACTGTGGTTTTACTGCTATTACGGTAACTGATCTTACTACCCCAGATACTGCATATACATGTATTGGAACTAGGGAAGGGAAAGGGAATACCAAACTCGAGAGTCAAAGGATAAAAAGACAAACCATTGCAATAGCGATATTTACAAACCAATTGGTGTAAACTAACTGTACAACTCATGGGGGAGAAGGGAAGTAGGGAGGGGAAGATGGGAGAAAAATGAGGGAGGAGGTAACAAGTTGGATAAGAAATGTACTCACTGCTTTACATATGAAACTGTAACCCCTCTGTATTTCACTTTGACAATAAAGAAGGAAACAAAAAGAAGGCTTAGATCCCACATTTGAGGAAACAGTATACGATAAAATGATACTCCTGATCTGAATTGGTTCCTCAGGAACCAGGAGTTACTGACAAGCATGAAAACCAAAGTCCCTTTGAAATTCTCAGAAACCTTGGAGAATGCCTTACTGATTTTTCACAAGTTATGAATGGAAGTCTGAGCTATTCTTTTCTATAGCCTAAGTGGTAGCTTGTACTCAGGTGATATTGGGAATTCACATGTTAAAACACTGATGCCTGGCCAAGAAAAATAGGATAATGAGTAGATGATGCAGGCAAAAGAAAGCAATGGATCAGAGCCCAACTAAGAAATCAGCAGCAAGGACTTACAAGGGTTGTCGAGGTGTCTTATTTCTTCTCAGTGATATCTCCAGCTAAAGTACAGGAGAAAAATATGGCCTCTGGCATTAAGAGGAAAAGAATCTGTGCTCCTGAAAAGGCTAGTAGGGCTAGATATGGTGACACACACATATAATCCCAGGTACATGGGAGGCATACATATGAGGATCTCAGTCTGAGGCCAGTCCCCGTTTTTAAAAAATGAGACCCTATCCAAAAATAACAAAGAAAAAGAGTGGGGAGAGAGTAGGCTTGGTAAATGGCTCAGTGGGGAAAAACTTTTGTCTGGCATGAATAAGGTGTGGAGGTCAAATTCTACAACCACAAACAAAGGCCGTGAAAAACCACACTCCTGCTCTTTGCTTAGATTCAGACTCTTAGCTGTTAGGTGTGTGGCTCATCCTACACTCCTTCCTTCCAGTTTTACTCATAGTTTACTCATAGTTGAAGTTAGATATAAGCTTTTGGGGTAACTTGCCCAAAATAGGACAGAACACTTGGGTCCTGTGCATACTTTGATTCTGTAATTTAATCAAGAAGCTCATCTTGATTTTAATAGACAAGAAACCTTGAGCTCAGTCTTCCATCTTGATGTTGTACAAAGATAATCATTGCAGTCTCAGAGATGTAAAGCCTCACTCTCACAATCCTCTGTCACCTCCACCTAACAATGCAAGGCTTTCCACTAAGAGCCCTGTGTGGCTGGCCAGTTGATGGGGGTTCTTAACCATTTGGGTTCTGAATGATTCAATAGGCTAAAAGGACAAAATAAGCATAGGATAACACAAACACTCAAATGTTGAGGAATTTGAAACAAGCTACACCTGGAAGTAGAGCTGTGGCTCAAGTGGCAGAGCACTAGCCTTTAGCAAAAAGGCTCAGGGACAACTCCCAGGTCCTGAGTTCAAGCCCCAAACTAGCACACATACACAAGAAAGCTACACCTGCTTTAATCGGAAACATCGAGGAGTGTTCTAGTGAAGCCCAAATAACTCTCTGAGTAAGACTAGCTTATCATCCCAAAATGAGAGTCATGAAAAAAAATGTTGGGAATAGATAATGAATCAATGCTTGTTCCCATTTATATTATCCTGCATCTACATGCTTTCTTACTGCTTTTTGTCATGTATCCTAAAATAATTTTAAGCACACACTCCATATACAAATATATGTGCTTATTTTGTAATTAATAGCACATATGTCAATATATGTGTATATTTATATATGAGTGATATATGAAAAGGTTGGTAGGAAATAAAATTTAATAAAGAAAATAACCAATTAAAAATATTTTTAATTACAGTAGCTTCATCCTCCAATTTCGGAGATTTCTATCAAAACAACCTTAGTTGTCAATTAACCTTAGTATGTAAGGAATTTGGGGCTGGGAATATGGTCTAGTGGCAAGAGTGCTTGCCTCATATACATGATGCCCTAGGTTTGATTCCTCAGCACCACATATATAGGAAAGGCCAGAAATGGTGCTGTAACTCAAGTTGGCTGAGTGCTAGCCTTGAGCAAAAAGAAGCCAGAGACAGTGCTCAGGCCCCGAGTTCAAGCACCAGGACTGGCAAAAAAAAAAGACCTTCTCTAAAAAATAACTTACTTATGCTGGTGGCTCACACCTATAATCATAGCTACTCAGGAGTCTGGGATCTGAGGATCATGATTGGAAGCCAGTATCTGCCGGAAAGCCTATGAGACTCTTACCTCAAATTAACTAGTACAAGAAATGTACCCAAGGCCTAACGTATGAAACTGTAACTTCTCTGTACATCAATTTGACAATAAAATAAAAATTTTAAAAATTTAAAAAAGAATGTAAGGAATTTCATTCAAGGAACTAGAAACACCTCAAGAATTTGAGTGACTTTTTCTCTCGCATTTAAAAGTTTTTAAAACTTTAAAAAGTATGTTTTTACTCATTCCATTAATTCTGTGGATGCCCAATTGTAAACTAAAGACATTGGAATTCTCCATATAGAAACAGAACAGTAACTGGCAGCTATAGGAGAGGAAGAAATTGTTCTAACATTTATCATAAACCTTGGGGCTGGGGATATAGCCTAGTGGCAAGAGTGCCTGCCTCGGATACACGAGGCCCTAGGTTCAATTCCCCAGCACCACATATACAGAAAACGGCCAGAAGCGGCGCTGTGGCTCAAGTGGCAGAGTGCTAGCCTTGAGCGGGAAGAAGCCAGGGACAGTGCTCAGGCCCTGAGTCCAAGGCCCAGGACTGGCCAAAAAAAAAACAACAAAAAAAAACATTTATCATAAACCATGAGAGTAAGAAAATGTGCCTGATGTTGGAGATTGTGAACTGTAGCCAAAAATAAATAAATAAAATGGATTGTGTTACTTTGAGAGAAAGACTGATATTATTCTTTCCTCTTGAATATAGATAAAATTTTATTTCTTAATATGATGAAAGTTATTTAGAAGCCTTTTGGGCTACAGATCCAATTCTGTAATAAGCTGACAACTGCCTGCATGGGATTACGTATCTCCTTTCTTCTAATCTTGGGGTGGGGGCACTAGGGCTGGAGCTTGAATTCAGGGCCAGGGCACTATAGCCTTTTCACTAGAGGCTGGTGCTCTACCATTCAAGACACAGATCTACTTCTGGCTTTTTGGTCTTAATTGGAGATCAGGGTCTCTTAACCTCCTGAGAAGCTAAGATCACAGGCATAAACCACTAGCTTTAATCTTTTTATTTTAAGTAGAACAAGGACACTTTCTCTAGAACAACATACTGCCAAGATGGAACACTGTGAATATAATATTTGTACTGAAGCCAAGACCATTCTCACTCTGCTGCTCCCGTTAAAAGCTGAGTATCATTGATCTAATAGTGACAATTTCAGAGAGTGCAGTGTAACCCTAAAAGCAGAAGTTCGCTATTTTTCTTCCTATCTGGATCTCAGCACAATGCTATAAAGACTTCCCATGCTGAAAAGAACTTTCACAAACAAAGTATTTTCACCTACACTTCATGTTAAATTTTTATTGAGAGTTCATAAGTCAAGGGACTATATTGTTAGACTGTGGAGTCTTTCAACCTCTGAGTGAGGGTGACTGTGATGTTTGTGAATAGTGGTATAGTACTTAAGTCAAGAATAAGAATGAATCCCTGCTTCCTTAGAAGCATCCCTTCCAGTTCTGTGGAGGGGGAAGGGGGAATAAAAATAATGATCATGACCAGTTTGAGAACTGTCCAAAATACAGCAAGGTTATTCCTAATCACATGTCCGATACATTCCACTGGAAAGGACTCATTCACATGAACACAACTGAACTGCAAAACATGTTGTAGAGTATATGTAGGAAAAGGAAGTCATGTAATAATGAGTCAGCATTGTCTCTAGAAAGTACAGAAGATAGATTCAGAGTAATTAGAGGAATGTGACTTCGAACAGTAAATGCCATTTCATCAAATTGTCAAGAATTGGAAAGTCAAATAAGAGCAGGGGGGTGGGCGAATGCAGTCATGATACTCTAACTCCAGGAAATGGAAATGAGTGGATTTTTTTGTTTGTAAAGAAAATACTCAATGTACATATGTGAAAATGGAATTATGTAAATCGAGGGGATGGATGGGGTTGAAAGAGATGGGGTAGAATGATGAAAGAGGTGACAGTCATCACAATGCATTGTATTTTATTTTTTTTAAGTTTTTATTATAAAACTGATGTACAGAGAGGTTACAGTTTCATACGTTAGGCATTGGATACATTTCTTGTACTGTTTGTTACCTTGTCCCTCATACCCCCCTCCCCCCTCCCCCTTCCCCCCCTGAGGTGTTCAGTTCACTTACACCAAACAGTTTTGCAAGTATTGCTTTTGTTGTTGTTTCTCTTATTTTACCCTTTGTCTCTCAATTTTGGTATTCCCTTTGAATTTCCTAATTCCAATACCAGTACACACTGTTTCCCATACACTCAGATAAGATTACAGAGATAGTGTAGATACAATCACAAGAAGGTGATACAAGAACATCAATAGTAGAAACTACAGATACACATGGGATGTTGAAAGTATTTACAACTGTGCTATAGCAATCATTTCCATAAAATGGAGTTAATTTCACTTAGCATCATCTTATGTGATCATAAGGGTATAGCTATTGGGCTCTTGTGATCCTCTGCTGTGACTTGCCTAAACCTGTGCTAATTATTCCCAATAAGGGAGACCATAGAGTCCATGTTTCTTTGGGTGTGGCTCCCTTCACTTAGTATAATTTTTTCTAAGTCCTTCCATTTCCTTACAAATGGGGCAATGTCATTCTTTCTGATAGAGGCATAAAATTCCATTGTGTATATGTACCACATTTTCCTGATCCATTCGTCAACTGAGGGGCATCTGGGTTGGTTCCAGATTCTAGCTATGACAAATTGCGCTGCAATGAACATTGTTGTGCTGGTGGCTTTACTGTGATTTTGTTTGTAGTTTTTTGGATAAATACCCAAAAGTGGGGTTGCTGGGTCCTAGGGGAGCTCTACATTTAGCCTTCTGAGGAATCTCCATACTGCTTGCCAGAGTGGCTGAACCAGTTTACATTCCCACCAACAATGAAGTAGGGTTCCCTTTTGGCCACATCCCCTCCAACAACTGTTATTGTTAGTTTTCTTGATATATGACATTCTTACTAGGGTGAGATGGAATCTCAATGTTTTTTTTTTGGCCAGTCCTGGGCCTTGGACTCAGGGCCTGAGCACTGTCCCTGGCTTCTTCCCGCTCAAGGCTAGCACTCTGCCACTTGAGCCACAGCGCCGCTTCTGGCCGTTTTCTGTATATGTGGTGCTGGGGAATCAAACCTAGGGCCTCGTGTATCCGAGGCAGGCACTCTTGCCACTAGGCTATATCCCCAGCCCCTCAATGTTGTTTTGATTAATGCATTGTATTTTAAAAACTGCCAGATTTAGTTGAATCCTGCTTATACAACTACAGAAAGAGAGAAAAATAAATAAATAGTAAGTAAAAGAATTGTAAAGTTAAATAACATTGCATGGACATAGGAACTGAGATGGGTTGTGTCAACACATTTTAGGGAGGAGTCTAGTAGTTATAAGTGCATGTGAGCATGTGTGTATGTGCTCTAAGATTCAGAAGTCCTGTGCCTGAGAATATGCTCTCTGGTCTCCTCCATGTAAATATTTAAGGAAAAGACATCGTGTATGAAGATATTCTCTGTGGGGTTCTTGGTAAAGATCAAGGATCAAGGTCCATCAATAAGGATATGAATAAATAAAGTGAATCATACAAGCAACCAACAGGACATTGTGCAGTGATGAGAATTGGTTGGCTGTATGTATACATATATACTTATGTATACATAAAAATAGAGTTGAGAAGCAGTTTGTGAACTTATCTTAATTACTTTTGAGTTTCTTGTTTCCTTTTTTTATAATTGGACTTTTATTTAAGTTCATTGGACAACTTTGTTTTCTTTTCTAAATACTACCTTTATTCTCTGCAGGATTGTTTTTTAATTTAGGAAAAACAAGAGGCAGAACTATTTTAAGTGTAAGAATGTAGGCAGATAATAAAAACATGTTTTTTAACTTATTTAAATTGTGCACATCTGCATTTATTTGCTTTCAGATTTTGTAGGTTCTGTGGGTGGTAGCCCAGGAAAAAGCACACACAGACATTTGCTTTGGGACTGCACAGTGTAAACAGCATTACAATGGCAGAGAGGAATGTGAAGGCAAAAATCAACAAGGGATCAGAATCCAGGATCCAGACCTACAGGCAGCCTATATGTGCAAGAAGGTCCTTGTTTTCCTGTGTTCTTTCCTCCTGTTCAAGATTCTAAGATCTTACTAGTTTTTTAACTAACTGCTGCTCTCTTTCCTGTTATGATCTTCTCCTGCCAAGCTGCTTTTTGGACAACAGTTAATTATTAGCTGTCTGAGTTGGCTCACCGTAAACATATAACAGTGTTTCATCACTCATGTTTTATTTAATTTCACTTGTCATCAAGGTCCTTGATTGGAGCTTTGTGACGTAGTTTAAGAGAGGTGATTTTTTTGCTCCTGCTGAAACCTGCTTGCCATTCACTGCATACTTTTCTCTGAAGGCATAGATGATCCTCTTTTGCTCTATGTGGCAAAGCCTGGTGCTCTGTACAGCAGCTCCGAGAAGGAGCCTGGCCATTTATTCTAACTATAATGCTATGGGAAGAGAACAAATGAGAGACACATGATGATGTTTTGGTGGTGTAATCTGTCTTCAGTTAATAATGATCCTTTCAGTGTGGGATTATGAAACAGAAGACCCCAGGACCACTGCCCAAATTTCACATGTGAGGAATTAAGTGAGCACGTACCCACATAGGTCTTGTGAACAATGAGGAAAACTTCAAAGCTGAGATAATTTTCCATGGAGATGTTTGTGTTTTGCCTGATGCTCTGGAGATGATTCAAAACACTCATTCAACACAGAGAAACACATGCAAACACATACAAAGACTGAGCCTCACAAAACCATTTTCTCATTAAATTGATCTCAAATCTTGTGGTCAGCTCCATAGTGAAGCCAGAGGAATAAATGAGGAAAAGAATAAGCCCCATACCTGACCCTCAAGCTGGCAGAGCCAGGTGTATGGAAGGCGGTCCATGCAGAGGTGTATCGGGCAGCTGCATGCATGCCTGCGGTCCTCTTCTCACACAGGAAAAGTGCATGTAGAAAATTCTTCTGCCACAGTTATCGCCCTGAAATTCTGCTCCCAGACAGAAAGAAGAGATTTTACCCCTGGTTGTCTTAGAAGCTTACAAGAGAGCTTCACTCGTGAAATTCTTCTGTGCAGCTTGCAGGTATTCCTTTTGGAGAGCAGGTAGGGTGAGTTAGATTATTAATTTTTTTTAGTGGAAAGACTTTCCATAAAGTCAACAAGTATACTATGTCCCTAAAATGTGAATTTGCCTAAAATATTTATTTTATAATTTTCCTCTTATACACAAGCCAGCATCATTTGAAAGTGCCTGTTCTCTTTAGAAAAAGGAAAGAACATCGGTTGCAATTTTTTTTTAAAGAATTTCCTGTTACTCTCCATGTTATGGAAACGATTGTTATGTCACAGTTGTAACCACTTTCAACGTCCCATGTGTATCTGTAGCTTCTATTATTGATGATGTTCTTGTATCATCTTCCTGTGGTTGTACCTACACTATCTCTGTAATTTTATCTGAGTATATTGGAAACTGTGTATACTGGTATTAGAACTAGGAAATTGGAAGGGAATACCAAATTTGAGAAACACAGGGTAAAAAAAAGACAAACAACTACAAAAGCAGTACTTGCAAAACTGTTTGGTGTAAGTGAACTGAACACCTCATGGGGGAAAGGGAAAGGGGGAAGAGGGAGAGGGGTATGAGGGACAAGGTAACAAACAGTACAAGAAATGTATCCAATGCCTACATATGAAACTGTAACCTCTCTGTACATCAGTTTGATAATAAAAAGTTGAAAAAAAGAATTTCCTGTTACTAAGTCATATTAATAATAACCATGTCTTTCATTTGTATAATTCTCAAATTAATAGTCATCTACAAATATATTATTACCTTGTTCTGGAGGGATATTTCACTCTAGATCAGCTGAGAAACTATCAGTGAGTTGAAATTAGGTGAGAAAGAAAAAGATGGTAAGTCAGATAAGGCTTTTGATCTCAAGATATCCACAGGGCACTTTAGGAGTAGACATAGGCATGAAAAATTGGCATAGTCATATAAGGACAATAAATATTAAAATGATTAAAAGAATATATAATTCAAAGAAGGGAATATACAGACAGGTAGAGTGTAGCTCAGTAGTAGAATGCTTGCCTACTATACACAATGTCCTGTTTAACTCCCACCAACACAACAAAGGAGATGTGGAGTTATAAGTATATATGAAATAACATATGATATAAGTATAGTTATGATATAAGTAGATAGATATTTTAAATAGTACTTTGTGATAGTAGCAAAAACAGTGGAAATGACATATTTGTAGCACATATTGTGATATCTCAATATTTTATACAATATGTAATAATCAGACACAGGCATTACCACACTTACCTTTGTTTTTTTTGCCAGTCTTGGGGCTTGGACTCAGGACCTCTTTTTGCTCAAGGCTTCTTTTTGCTCAAGGCTAGCACTTGAGCCACAGGGCCACTTCTGGCTTTTTCTGTTTATGCAGTGCTGAGGAATCAAACTCAAGGCTTCCTGAATGTGAGGCAAGCACTCTACCACTAGGCCATATTCCCAGCCCACATTTACCAATTTTTGCACTAAAAATATCAAAATTTTCCCTATTAGCTTTTTGAAATAGATAATTAAATGTTGTCAAACATAATTTCCTTAGGAGTATACTTTTTAATAAGACATTTTCTTTATCTTCTATTAAATAGCTCTGTCATGGATACTGAAAGTAATTTTAAGTTTTGTGAGGTCAATGTTCCTGTCATCACAACACTAGCAAAATAATGTTAACATAAAATGGTAACCCTTTGTACAACTAAATATAAGATAATAAGAAATTAACAGTTTCAAATAAAACTTCGTAAGAAGAGAACAATATAAGGTATAGGAGAAACTGGGAGAGTCCCATGGATTTGGGCTGTCAGTCATTAAGTGCCCTGCCACCAATAAGAAGGGGATGGCTGGACAATGTGGTACAGGCTCTACATGGAAGATAAAAGGCAGTCCCAGTGCAATAGGTACAGCTAAAGTCCTCTTGCCCCTCCTCCTAGCCACAGCTCTGGGTACACAAACCAGTGCATTTGCACTTGAGATGCAGGCTATTGTCATCAAGAGGGAAAAATCAGGGCCCAAGTAATGTGAAATTGATATAAAATGAATCGTTGAAAAAGAGGACTCTTTACAATAGACTCAGAGCAAGAGCATGATGTGAGTAGATTGACAGATAGGCTATCTGGCCCACAGAACTGAGAGCCTGAATTGGAGTTGTGTGAGCATATAGAGAGAATACAAGGCTGGGGACAGCATACCATATCTAGAGATAAAACTAGAGTTAGATGGTGAATAACAGAGGGAGACTGAGAGAGAGAAAAGGGGGGGGGGGGTTGGGCTTGAGGTTGGAATCATCCCCAGGTCCCATAGGCAGGAAGTTGCTGTGATTGTTTCTTTCAGTGGCAGGTAGGGCAAAGTGAGTCACTACCCAATCAACTCTGTAATCCTAAAACCCAGAAAAGTTGGACCTTGAGATACACATAACTTTTCTTTTAGGTAAATACCCTTGTGAAATGAAATGCAGAATAGCCAGTGACACACAACCAAATAGAGTTTGTTCCATCATATTTATCTCATAATTGTCTCATTTTCATTATCATAATTCTCATCATCTTTTTGATGAAGCCAGCTGGACTTTAATGTAGATTCTGGTAAGCCATGAATTTTGTTATAAGAAAATTAAGGTGACAAGTCATTAGGAACAGCCACTTCATGCGTGAAGACTCATTCTCTCACTGGATAAGTCTTATCCTTATCTAGTAAGTGGAGAGGACTAAATTCTCCCAATTAGGATTGTGTGAGAATCAAACAAAGTGCAAAATTCTGTATTTAAATAAGTGCTGTGTTCTTGTGTTCAATAAGCTTTCTTTTTTTTTTTTTTTTTTTTTTTTTTTTTTTTTGGCCAGTCCTGGGCCTTGGACTCAGGGCCTGAGCACTGTCCCTGGCTTCTTCCCGCTCAAGGCTAGCACTCTGCCACTTGAGCCACAGCGCCGCTTCTGGCCGTTTTCTGTATATGTGGTGCTGGGGAATCGAACCTAGGGCCTCGTGTATCCGAGGCAGGCACTCTTGCCACTAGGCTATATCCCCAGCCCCTCAATAAGCTTTCTTGATGTTGTTGTTGGATTCAGGATCTTTATAAACTCCTAAGTATTTCTGAAGACTCAAGTGTTTACAAATCTCTTTTATATATGGTTTTGTACATGAAATGTGAGTTTCCATATTTACGTATGCATTTCCTGTCTGTGCTGTGCTATTTATTTATTTATTTACAGTGGAAGCATATAAAAATCTAAACACAAAGATACAGTTAATTATGTATATTCTTCTATTGACATCACACCGAAATTTATGCAGTCATTAAATTTGTTTTATTATAGAAAATATAAATCATGCAAATAACTGACCTTGGTACATTATAATTCATGCATTTTTCTTATACGTTGAATAGATATTTTTATCTATGTATGATTTGATAAGGTCCTGTCTCGGTCCCAGCAAAATACCATTTTGTTAGATCTGCAACATCTCCAAATGACATAGCATATTGTGACAGTGCATAATGGCATAGTTCATTATATACTACAAAAGCAAACTAAATTTTTGCATACTTTTTGGTGGTGCTAGGGTTTGAACTTGGGGCCTTGCTCTTGCTAAGCAGGTGCTCTACTGACTTAGCTTTGCCCCAGGCCTGAAAATTCATTTTTAATTTCACCATTGACTTCATACAAAAGTGTTGAAAGATATCTAGATTATAATTTCACGAAATTTTAATATTTTATGTAAAAAGTAAGTTTGCATCTTTGGCTCATTTGATTTATGTACAGAAAATGCCTGCCAAACACCAAAGTCCATTTTGTTTCAGCTCTTTATTTCAAGTAAAAAAAAGGTAGCATTCCATAAAAAAAAGGTCATTCAGGTTGCCAGTCACCATGAGCTTTCACCAACATTTATGTGGAAATGCTGCAGAAATATTTTATGTACACTTCCTTTTTTATGGCACAGAATATGTTTTAGATGTATGTTCAATGTTGGTTTTGAATGAAATATTGCTTTTTAACTGCTTCATCCAGAGCATTCTTATGTAAAGGCAGGATAGTATTTTATTGTGAGTGTGGGAGGAAGTATACTGAGTGGACATCAACCTTGTCTTCAGCTATTCCCACAATACTAGAGGGGGTCTGACATGAAAGTTTGTTCTTGCTCCATACAGGAGGACAATATTTTCATTATCTTAAGTTTAGTGATAGTTTTATGACTTTGTATCTATACAAATATATGTCAAAATTTATCATCTGATACTACAGGTATAATATATATACAAATATGTATTAAAGATTATTGTAATGCAATATAGATATTTTAAGTGAATGTAAATAATTTAGAAAAGTAAATGTTGTCCTTAGAAGAAAACTCATAGTAGCTGGCAACACTAGCTCATACTTATAACTCTAGCTACTTGGGAGGCTGAGATCATGGTTTGAAGCCAGCTGGAGTCAGAAAGTCCATAGGACTCTTTTTTATTACTTATATACATCTTTATTAATTGATCCTTTTAATATACATCTCATGAAAAGAACTGTCGCACAAGTTATACTTCATCTCCAAATTATCTGCAAATATTGAAAATATGGAATATAAACAATGTAGAATATACAAAACATATAGAATATATAGAACATATATTATGTAGGTAATGCTTGAGTAGACATATGATTTTTGTCTATACTCTGAATTGATGATCTTGAAAATTATAATTATTAACTAACATTCAGAATAGACATTTATGTCTACTTGCCATTTTTCTAGTAGTTATCTCATTTATCTTGGTGCCAACATTCTTTTTTTGATAGGTTTTTTTATTGTCAAAGTATGATACAGAGGGGTTACAGATTCATATGAAAGGCAGTGAGTACATTTCTTGTTCTATTTGTGACCTCACCTCCTCCCTTGTTTCCCTCCCTCTCCCCTCCCCTTTTCCCTCTCCCCCCAAGAGTTGTGCAGTTGGTTTACACCAAATGGTTTCCAAGTGTTGCTTTTTGAATGGTTTGTCTTTTGGTCCGTTGTCTCTCCATCCTTGTTTAACCTCTCCCTACCCCAGTTCTACTACTTGTATCACACAATATCCAGGGTACTCAGATGTAGCACAGTGGTCACGAGGATACAGCCACAGGAAGGGACTATAAGAGAAACAAAACTAGACAAACCACTGAGTCAAACAAACTGATAGGGAAAAAGAGAAAATAACAGTAGTATGAATTCACATAGCATGCTGAGAACAATCACAACAGTGGCACAACTCTTGTTTCTGTAACATGGAATTTATTTCACTTGGTATCTTCTTATGTGGTCATATGGGTGTAGTTATTTGCGTATTTTGGTCTTCTACCATGACTAGCCTATTCCTGTACTAGCTATTCCCTGTCAGGGACGCCATAGGGTTTATGTTTCTTTGGGTCTGGGTCACTTCACTTAGTATGATTTTTTCCAAGTGCTTCCATTTCCTTATGAACGGGGCAGTGTCATTCCTTCTGATGGAGTCATAGAATTCCATTGTACATATGTACCACATTTTCCTGATACACTCATCTACTGAGTGACATCTAGGTTGATTCCATGTTTTAGCAATGACAAATTGTGCTGAGATGAACATTGTTGTGCTGGTGGCTTTAGTGTATTCTTGCTTGTAATCTTTTGGGTAGATGTGCAAAAGTGGGGCTCCTGGGTCATAGGGGAGCTCTATGTTTAGCATTCTTAGGAACCTCCACACTGCTTTCCAGAGGGGTTGAACTAGTTTGCATTCCCACCAACAATGTAGTAGAGTTCCCTTTTGGCTACACCCTCTCCAGAATTTGTTATTATTAGATTTCCTGATAATAGACATTCTTACTGGGGTGAGGTGGTATCTCAATATTGTTTTGATTTGCATTTCTTTTATTGCCAGTGATGTAGAGCACTTTTTCATGTGACTCTTGGCCATTCTAATTTCCTCTTCAAAGAAGTCTATTTTCAGGTCTTTAGCCCATTTGTTGAGAGGGCTGTTGATTCTTTGATTGTTTGTTTTGGAGGAAATTAACTTTTTGAGTTCTGTGTATATTTCAGATATCAGGCCTTTATCTATTGTATGGCTGGTGAAGTTCTTTTTTAATGCAATACCCATCAATATCCCAACATCATTCTTCAATGAAATAGAGGAAGCAATTCAGAAATTCATATGGAACAATAAAAAAAAAAACCGAATAGCAAAAAGAATCCTAAGTAGAAAGAACAGTGCAGGAGGAATATCAATACCAAACTTTAAATTGTACAACAAAGCTATAGTAATAAAAAAAACAGCTTGGTACTGGCACAAAAACAGGCCTGAGGACCAATGGAACAGAACTGAAGACCCAGAAATAAACCCACAGAACTATGGCTACCTAATCTTTGACAAAGATGCTAACAATATAGGTTGGAACAAAGACAGCCTCTTCAACAAATGGTGCTGGCAAAACCGGGTCAATACCTGTAACAAACTAAAACTAGACCCCTATCTATCACTCTGCACCAAAATCAACTCCAAATGGATCAAAGACCTGGAAATAAAATCAGGCACTCTGAAAACTCTGCAAGAAGAAATAGGAGAAACTCTAGGACTCCTTGGCACTGGAAGAAACTTTCCTCAACAAAGGCCCAGAAATCCAACAAATCAAAGAAATGCTGGACAAGTGGGACTGTATCAAACTTCAGAGCTTCTGCAGGGCAAAAGATATAGCTTCCAAGATAAATAGAAAGCCCACAGATTGGGGAAAGATCTTTTTCATTTTGCCATTCTTGGGGCTTAAACTCAGGGCCTGGGCACTGTTCCTGAGCTTCTTTTGCCCAAGGCTAGTACTCTACCAACTAGAGCCACTTCTGGCTTTTTCAATTTACGTGGTACTGAAGAATTATGCATGCTAGGCAAGTACTCTACCACTAAGCCACATTCCCAGACCCCAATGAGACTCTTAATCTCCAAAAGGCCAGAAGTGGAACAGAGATTCAAGTGGTAGAGTAACACAGCGTTGTGCATAAAGCTCAGGGACCAACTCCAGGACCAACATACACATACACACACAAAGAAAATCCATATTTTTCAGAATAAGAGGTAAATAATGAGTATATTTATCTTTCTGTGATATGTGCTGTTTCATTATTTTGGTTTTTGATTCTTTTTAAATTAATTAATGTAGCAGATACAATGTCTAAGAATGGCTACTAGCAATTGGCACAAAAAACAGTCAGTTCTGGTGCTTGAAGTGTGGGTCATAGTGCTGCCACTTAGGCATTTTTCCCAATGCTACTGCTCTACCACTTGATCCACAGCTCCCCTTCAGGCTTCTTGGCATTTAGTTGGCAATAAGGACGTTCTTGGACTTTTCTTGGACTTTCTTGCCTGGGCTGGCTTCCAATTGCAGTCCTTAGATATCAGTCTCTTAGGAATATAGGTATGAGCCATCAGTGCACAGCTATACTGCTCTTTTTATTTTTGGTCAGGCATGGGGCTTGAACTCTGTGACCTGAGGCTGTCCCTAAGCTCTTCAGGTCAAGGGTAGTGCTATGCCAGTTGAGCCACAGGTCCACTTCCAGTTTTCTGGTGGTTAATTGGAGATAAAAGTCTCAAGGATTTTCCTGCCTGGACTGGCCTTGAACCATGATCCTCAGATCTCAGCCTCCTGACTATTTAGGATTACAAGTGTGAGCCACCTGCGCCTGGCTATACTGCTCGTTGTAATGTAACTATACTGCTGTTGCTGCTATTACTACTAACATTATACTACTAGTAATATGTTGCTTGAAAATTAATTGACAGAATTCTAAGCGAAGACTGCTTCCCTGAGAAATCTGAGATGTATTGTTTCTATAATTCTAAGTTTCTTTACCAATTTCCTCGCTGTACATCAGAGTATTCCATTCACTACCATGACTTCTTGACCTCTTTTTTTATTAGTATCTTCCAGTAGTTTTACAAAGGGATTTCAATTCAACACGTCAGCTTATAAGTACAATTGATCTTTAGCAATACCACCCTTCCATCATTCCCCCATCTCAAGCTACCTGGTTCCATTTTCATATATGCAAATTGAACATTATGACTATATTTGCCCACCATTCCTCTCTCATTTTAAACAACAATGCTACTCTTGGATCTTTTCTACGTAAAAATGCATACTTTCATATCCAAAGATCTTACTAAGATATTGTCTGTGTTTAGTGGAGGCATTTCATGCCATTTATGATCTATTTCTGAGTAACATACCAGACTGTGTAAAACACTTTGCTATGCCCAAGGATTGAGGGCTAGAAATCTGGACATGACAGTAGCACCGGTTCGTGTCTGTATTGATGTCAGCATTATACAATAAGCAGGTTAGGACATCTGAAATGGAAATTGGATCATAGTACTATCTAGCTTGAAACCTATGGTGATGTCCCAGCTAGGCAATTAGAATAAAACCCAGATTCTGTCCCTGGTCTCCCAAGCCTCACATGCCAGGGCCCCAAGCTGTTACCTCCCAGGCTCACCTGGCCTTCACTTAACCAATTGTTCATCCTGCCACTTCCACGCACTTGCAGTTTTTCATACATTCTTGGGAACTTTCTCTTACCTGTTTCATTTTTCTGAAAAATTCTCTCTGCAAGCATTTTATCCTTCAGCTACCAGGTTAGATGTTATTGATGGCCTTTCTAACTTCCTGATATGAAAGTAGCTTCTAAGGTGTTGCAATATTTTCCATTCATTTTACTAGCTTAGAACTTGGTAAGATGTAAGAATGTAGCAGGTGGGGCTGGGGATATAGCCTAGTGGCAAGAGTGCCTGCCTCGGATACACGAGGCCCTAGGTTCGATTCCCCAGCACCACATATACAGAAAACGGCCAGAAGCGGCGCTGTGGCTCAAGTGGCAGAGTGCTAGCCTTGAGCAGGAAGAAGCCAGGGACAGTGCTCAGTCCCTGAGTCCAAGGCCCAGGACTGGCCAAAAAAAAAAAAGAATGTAGCAGGTAACTTTCTGGTCTGTCATAATAAAGAGGGCTGTGATTGCACTCATGTTCACATATCCTTCATTATTTGCTTATTTTCAGACACTGCCAACCCCCCAAAATCTCAGATCCATAGGAACAGAGGCCTTCTCTATAAGTCATGTCTCAAAACCTGGTGGCCCAGGGTAGTAGTTCAATATTGGCTGAATGATTTAATGACAGAGAATGCTTGTTACCGTCTCAGTATATAGTAAATGATGAATAAATTTATCTTCTAATAGTAACTTTGCTAGTGTACAGTTCTTAATTTGTTAATAAAGGAACGAAAGCCAGAAGGGAATATCATCTGCCCAACATCACAAGCATCATCACCACTACGTTTAGCTTAACTTCTAAAACAAAGCAATGCAGCTTTTACACTAAGAAGGAAATAAAAGGAATAATTAGCACAAGTTTAGGCAAGTCACAGCAAAGGATCACAAGAACCTAATAGCTATGCCCTTATGAACACGTAAGATGATGCTAAGTGAAATGAACTCCATGTTATGGAAATGACTGTTATATCACTGTTGTAATTACTTTCAACATGCCATGCGTGAGCTCTTCCTGTGATCTTTAGCCCTTCTGACTGGATGTCTGTTTAGGTACACATCTCTGGGATCCAACCAATCCATTGTTATGCACATCTTCCAGGGGACAATGGACCATGGTGTGATGCCCAGAGGCCTACATGTGTGACTGCTCAAGCCAGTGATATGATGTCGTCTAGTGGATTGCTCAACGCCATGGGGAGGGATATAGGAATCCCTATGGAAGAGAGCTTTAATTCCATTTACCAACCCAAGCTCTTTTTCTGCTCTTATTAAGACTCTTACAACAACAATTAGTTATCCACATACATTTCAGAGATGCAAATATTCAAACTGTAGCACTTCCATAAATAAGAATAAGAATCCCTGGAAAACACAGAATGATAACGCACTATATTGTGTTATAACATATAACAACGTATCATCAAAGTACGGAAGGGAACTGCCCCCAAAATTTATAAGCATTTTCAAGTCAGAAGTTAGAGCTTATGCATATTGACACCCTACCATAAAGCACAATGCTTTGTTCATAGAACGTTCATTGCAAGCTTTCAAGGAATAGTGTTGTTGAGAACAAATTCTGTACACCAATTAATCATGTATGAGTTTACAAAAGAACATTAAAATACTCACCCTCTAAAAATTTCTAATCAGAAAAAAATCTAGAAAAAATGAAAAGAAAAATATTCTATGCTGCTTGCCAGAGGTTCATGCCTATAATTCTAGCTATTCAGGAGGCAGAGATCTGATGGTCACAGTTGGAAGCCAGCTCAGGCAGGAAAGTCTAATAGTCTTATTTGCAAGTAACCAGCAAAAAGCTGAAGGTAGAGCCGTGGCTCAAATGGTAGGCCACTTGAGCAAAAATACTCAGTGAAAATGCACAGATCCTGAGTTCCAGCTCCAATCTTGGCCCAGCACACACACACACACACACACACACACACACACACACACACACACATCCTAGAGAAGTATTAAAAGTACACAGAAGCAAATAGAATACTAATAAGAATGTTAATTCCGTTCACAAAAGAGCTTGCTCTTTCATTGCATGAAAGGTAGGTATATAACAGTAACTCTTCGAATACTTATGTTCCTCTGAAAAAACTACCACATCAACAAAATAAAGGGATCCTAAAAACAAAGAAAAATTGATACAGATGGCAGACAGAGAGTAATGAATAGTTTTCTTTATTTGAACTCTTATTTCTGCTCCTTCAGGGATGTGAGGGGGTGGCCTCTCCCGTATGTGCACCAGTCAGGTCCACATCTGTGTGAACACAGGAGCAGAGAAAGGCAGAGTGGGTGAATCCAGCATTGTTCTTGTGACCCTTGTGGATCGGTTTCCTTGGAAGATTCCAGCTCACAGGTGCACAGGCCACACACTAATTGAAAGAGTTATTTTCTTAACATTCAGTGTCATCTGCAAAGACTTTGGTGAACAGCATAATTGTTTGAACCAGCTGCTAGGAGCTGTTTTTATTCATTCTGAAAAAAAAAATCAAACAATGCTGAAGCAGGGGGTATTTGTAGTATTTCTCTCTCCACATTCTTTTCAAGAGAATAAACAAAAAACAACAGCCCACAACTCCATGAGGCTAAGAACTTTGAAGACCAAAAGACTTGGGTTCCATAAACAGAAACAAAAAAAGGGTCTTTTTTCCTCCCTATTTTTATCCTCACCCCATGATAGAATGTCTTGTGTGTCACTTGTCTGAGGGACCCTGGCAGGGATTAGTGGAACCCAGAGTAGGCTCATGAAACGCCCATGTGCACTCTTGCAGCCTAATGGCATTCATCCCATAATTCTACTGTGTGTTCGCCTTTAAGCCAGAGAATCTGTCCCAAGTACCATCGTGTCTGTTCTTTGGGTGGCTGCCAGATCCATCTGCAAGGACTAGCCCTACCAACTGAAAAAATCCTATGGAATCAAATCTCTAATATATAACACTTCCCATTTTTCTTAAAGATAGGAACTTAATTTTGAGCCTAAAAGTGATTATAGCATTAACCTATTTTCTTCTTATGAGGTGCCTTCCTTCCTCTTTGATTTTAAAATCCTCAAAATGTTAGTGAGGGTGTGTAGCTATAACAAAGCATCTTGTTTTATCGACAACAGATATTTTATTTCTTGAAATTCTGGAGATTGGACATCTGCGATCATGGTGTCAGCCTGGTGGAGCTCTAGAGGAGACTTTCCTGGAGGTTTCATATACACAATTGCTTTCTTGGGTCACTAGCTGGTGGAAAGAAGGTGACAGTATGTGGTAGAGGCCATTTATAAAATAGTGCTAATTCCATTCCAATGTGGTCCACTTTTAGGATCATATTTGCCTCCCAAAGGCTTAATTAATTTCCTGGTACCATCACATTGGGAATTGGGGTTTTAGCATGAATTTTAGGGAGACTCGCTCATTCATGACCCTTTAACAAGTTTTTCAAAGGAAAAAAACCTACACAAAAACTCAAAGTGACTCAAAAATAAAACAAAACAAACCTGCATGTTGTCAATTATTACCAAAAGAGGGAAGTTTTAGAATAGTAAGTTTGAAAAGAATCCATAAGAATTAAGGTTAAAAATGATAGACTATATATTTAAAGAAAGAAATACAAAGATTAAGATAGAACTTGGCTCTTTTGACTATTTGGAATCTTTAGGAGTGTTTACTTTCGATTCCAAATCCAGGTTCTGACTAGGGTTCTGCTGACACTTGCCTGAAGTTCTACCACAGCAATGGAAAGCAATCACTTAGTAGTGAAAAGGCAATGTATTCATTCTGGAGAACCTTGCCCTTACCTTTATTTCTTTTTCTTTTTTTTCACATTAAGCAGCAAATTAAATACAAATGTCTAGAGAAATGAAACACTTGCACTACAAATTTACACACACCAAATCAGGAGGAAAAAATAAAAAAGAAAGTTATAGTCCTCTTGCTGACTGTAAATCCCCAAGACTTCTAAATATGCACACTCAATGTATTAAAGAGCAACTTAACCTTGCTCAGAAGACTTTGACTTTTGCAATTCCCCACATATGTTCACTCTTCAAACTAAAAAATTGCATTTCCATTAGGTTGAACCTTAATTGACCAGTTTCTCCTGATACTTGAACAACTGTTTTTTTTTAAGAAATAAGTCTGGGTGCTTTCAAATATTCCTAGAGTCTCAAATAATTAGATGCCCATAGAGAAGAATGTCATCAAAAGGTAATGATAAATTGTAATCAAAACTCCAAATTGGTTTTAAAGATAACACGTAAAGAAATCATATATTCAAAGTCACACAGAGGCAAACTCAGTCAACTGCCAATAGGTTTTGCCACCACCGTAAGGGACAACACTCTCGGCATGAAGTCTTTGTATTCAAGTGGTGGCACACTGTGCCATTTACTTGACTTTAATGCATCACTAGAGCTACCCCTCCCACATCAGCCCGGCCTCCCATCATCCTTTTCCCAATGCTGGATATATAAGATAAAACTGAGGAAATGATACAAGTCCCCTTTGTAAAAAAAAACATTTCTTTGTAATTGCTTCACCTAATGCAGCATTCATTCACCCCTATTGTTACTGACCATCTTCCCAGACCAGAAACAGATGTGCAGTGTCATTGTATACTTACCACTTAATGACTAAGAACCAGAGTACTGTATAGGGTTGAAAAGGGCTGAAAGTCATCCATGTAGAGATTGGATTTCTCTCTGCATTGAGAGAAACTGTGTGGAAATTAGAGAGGGAAGGGAGAATTAGAGTCAGAATCAAAGCTGACATTTTCCAAAGACACTTAAATAGCAACAGAGCACCACAGGTGCTCTTGGTTCTTCCAATACCCCCAGCTATCTATATATCCTTCACTTTCCAGTGTTATAAGGACTTTCATCTAAGAGTTACTTATATACACAGTAAGGGGGAAGATTCTATGCCCCAGCGAGGAGTAAGTGTAGTTGACTTAATAATCTAAACATTACAGAATGTTTTAATCAAGAGTTCAAACCCTCCTTCCACAAGATTCAGTTATCATGGAGAGGGGGCTACTCTCAGAAATGAGTATCATGTGGAAGCCAAAGCCACAGGGAGGCTGAGACCTGATGAGTTAGCAGCAGGTGATTCAGATGTGCACATCTGCTACAACCTACTCCCTTCTCGAGGCAACAACTGGGCTTCAGTCTGTCTCTAGGGACAGCCAGCACAACAGGGAGCAGAAGAACAAGGTAAAATGACAGTTGGAGGGTTTGTAAGTTATGTTGATATTCTTTGAAATTCCCAGGCATTGTGAAGTGTCTTCAAAGGATTCTCAACTCCAAAGATTTAGTGTTTTGGGCAGTCACCCAGGTACCACAAAATCCCCATGTGTGCACATCTCCTTTGTTACCATGTATGTCCTCCCTCCCTGACGTCAAATCCATGTTTGCTCAGCTTGTTCAAAATATGTTCTTCACTGGCAATGTTTCCCTTTTCTGAGCAATTTGAGGTTTGTGCAGAGCTCATGGAGCTGAATCTGTTCCTTCCATTGAAAAGACAGGAATGACAATTGTTTCTGTAAGGAGCATATGCTAACCAGACAGAGCTTGTTTTCCTAAGAAACCTTGTGTTTATTTTTTGTTTCTGTTTATTTGGCATTTAACTAACATTGCAGTAAAAATGTCCATTCCTTAGCTTTATGAATGAGAGACTAGTGCAATAGGATCCTACTTGCTATTCATTGGGGCTTAGATGGAGAATTGTCCTGAAGAATGATCCTAGATATAGCTGAGCCTAGAATTTGAAGAACTTTACTACACCTTGAATAATAATAAATGTAGGTTGGGGGACAATGGTAGCTGAGTGGTCTTATACAGGCAATGAATGATTGATTGTCTTGGGCTCTCCTGATGTCTAAACAAATCTGAGCTCTTGCCAAAGCTATGACTGAATAATAGAATAACTAGCTTTAAAAACAAGAGTCATCTTGATTATTAAGTATAAATTGTCTTATATTTATGGGGACTCAGTCCTTTACCACAACATTAAATGGTATGCCAAAAGCCTTCATTGTCTTTTTTTTTTCCTTCATAGTTATTTGTTTCACCTAAGATTCTAAAAAGAATCAAAAACATACAAACAAAAAAGATCAGGACTAACATGTTTGATCTCATATGCTAGTAAAATTGTAACATATAACATGTTTGTTATATATTTAGGATGTGATGGGTTTTAATAGTCATCTCACGTTAATCCTATGAGGTGTTTATTCTGCTCTTCCTATTTGGGAGTCTGAGGAGATTATATAACTCATCCAAATCCACACAACTGGTATTGATGGACCTGGAATTGAACCTCATATAAGCATAATTCAGATAACATCAGAGTGCTGAGTAAAAGCCTGATGCTGTATATTTCACAGAAGGTTCTCAACAATTTATGGTAGACCTGGAAGCAATATCATGGTCTTTGCTGTTAGGTAGAAGCAAGTAGCACTGGAGCCTTCTGATGATCCACTCTATGACTGACTATTCAGTCTCAGTGTCTGGACCACTTTGCCCCTCCCTTCACCACTTACTCCTCATCACTCCCTCTTTTTATTATCAAAAGACTTCCTCTATGCCAGGTGCTCTTCCATCTTCTTGGTTTTACAGGTAAATGAAGAGCCTTCCAAGAGAAGAGCTCGCATTCTAGTGACATCCTCCCTTTACTAACAAAAGTAATACTTAAAAATTCTGAATTCCAAATTTAGAATTCAAAGTTCCTCTGCACTTATTAGAAAAGGCTCGCTCCTTTTTACCTAGCTCAGCTTTTCCCAACTTGGAGTCTTCAAAATGATAAGGCTATTTATGCGTTAGTCAATTTTTGTAATATTGGCCTCTGAGGATAATTAAAAGATTTGATCAGATTCATTGGGAATCACACTTGAGAAATACTTTACAGACCAATTAAAATATTATCAAGGTTGTTTGTGGTTTCACTAAAACTGTGGTGAAGTATGCCTTTCATTCATTAAAACAGGCAAATAATTATATGTTTTAAATAGAGTGTTAAAAATATCTTACAGCAGCAGTAGTGGTAGTATTAGGGAAGGGCTTATAAAGTAACATCACTCTATGGTGGCAAAATATGGATGCTGTTAGTGCACTCTGCTTTGAGTCAGCACTGCTAGTGAAGTAGTTTAGAGATTATATACTACACTTTTGAGACAGAGATAAAGCAAAGAACCTATCATTGCCTTAATTAGAGTCCAGCATAAGGTTATATCTCAGATCTGATTTCAAGGCCATGATATCTCCTAGCACATTTCAGTTCAATGGAAGTATGTGCAATGGCTGCTTCCTAGGAAATCTGTCAAATTCTCACTTCTAAACTTATCTCTGTAAGACAGTTTTAAAATAAATTAGCAATAAATTTTAATTTAAAATATTAATTGTCTATTTCATGTAAATGTTTGTGCCTAGACCATCTATGCAGTTGTTCTGTATGTTACCTCAGAACTTAGATGTTGTAAGTAGGTAACTGATACAGAACATCCTCAAAGGATTTGTCAATCAATTTTTAAGATGTAATACCTAATTTTAAATGCAAATGACAACTCACAAATAATGTATAATGTTAGCAAAGGTTTTTTTTTTGGTGTCCTGTTTCCCCTCCTGGTCATTGTTTGTCATATTGACATGAAACATCTTAATGTGAACTATGTTGTATGAGATTTTCATCATATGTTTTAACATTTTATTAGTATAAATCAATTGTACAATGTCACCAAAGCACCATGAAGGGAATTGGGTTCATCAGCCAAAATGGTATTTATACTAAATGGGAAAAAAAAAAGTTAAGGGTAAAAAAAAAGTTAAGGGTGACTATTTTACTCAATTCAGCCCTTAAGTCTTAGCGCAAAGAAACAGTTTTTCATAAAGCTGTAATGGACACCAATTTCTAATCTTCTCCATTATTAGCTTTTGAAAATCTTAGTATGGTGTATTTTGGCAGCCAACCAATGTCAGGATGTTCAGTTTAATAAATTTAAACAAAAATTTTAGTGTTTCCTCTCTTCTGCCATTCAAAGCATACAACTAAACCTCTTAGTGAACTGCTGATAACATTTCCCTAAGCTAAAGTTGCCTTTGGATACAACAGAAACATTCCTAGAGAATGACATAATATTGCTAGTGGGCCAAAAAGAAAACATATTGTGGAGCATTTTCTTAAGTGATAAAATATATTGTTTTAGGATTATACACAGCAATGTGTTATAATACTAACAATACATTAGAGCTTCTAGGACTGAAATCACATTTTCTATAGCCAAAGAGGGTATGAGATTCATTGTAATGTCTCTGGGTGACCAATTATTTCAACATTATCATGTACAAACTGTCTATAATTATAGCTGGACACATGAAAAAGTTAACTCTAAGATACTGAGATGAGTATGATGGTACACACCTGAAATCCCAGCACAGATGAGGTTGTGAGTTCAAAGCTAGCCTGAACTAAATAGAGAAAGCAAAAAAGAGAGGGAGTGAGGGAGGAATGCTACTATTAAATGTTGCCTTGGTAATTATGAAAAAACAAAGACAATGCCTCAATAAATTCTGATCAGGAATAACAGATCAAACAAAGACTAAGTCATTTGACAAATATTTTTTGATTATTGAAGCCATACCTGGGATTATGTAAATAGCCATGGATATAATAATATTGAGCTCACAGTCTTTTGAATACAAAGACACTGATCAACCATATTCTAGGCATCACATGGCGCCTGGAATAAGTTATGGAAAGGATGCATAGTTAGATTGCTTTGGTTTATGAATTTAAATAAGCTGCCTAATTTCTCTGAGCTTCTCCTGACTGGAAATGAGGTAAAGGACCGGTCCCTGCCCCAGAGGGTTGTTATAGAAAGCTACATGGGTGTTCATACCAGTGCTGTTGTATAATGTGCCCGAAACAAGCTGTCGATATTATTATTGGCATTTTTATTGTTACTTTCATCATTCTTCATAAAAGACATCCCTGAGATAATGAACCCTGGGTGGGGGCATCAGAATAATTTTTCAGTCAACATAGTGAGGAAGAAAAGGGTGAGATTTCTAGATGGGGAAATAGTTGGTAACAAGGACTTTATAGACACTATAGACGCATAGTTAGGAGGACAAATGCAGAGAACGCTGTCAGTACATGGATATTGGGACAATATCCAGTGTGAGACTGGAGAAGTAGACAATGCTTTAGTTGGTCTATATATTTATCCCAGGCACAATAATTATTGTGGATTTGTAAACACACACACACACACACACACACACAATACAATTTCCATTTATTCTAGAGAATATTAGTTTTACAAGGCTATGCAGAAGAAATCTACCAATTCCATTCTTGTAATTTCAGAATGGGATATTTATTATACTATTCATTCATTCAACATTATCCATCCATTCAACATTGATTGAATATTTCCATTGATCAAATATGGGATTTGTGACAAAGTTAAAGGGTCAACCAACCATCCAGAAGGGGTGGGTCAGGAGGGATGGGTGAGAATGCTCAAAGAGATGACATTGATCAAGATTCATTGTACTCATAAACTGCTTTTTTGAGCATAAACTTCTTTATACAACTACTTAAAGATAACAAAAATAAAATATGAACAAGTAGTATAGCAGAGAATTACTATAAAGAGGGATGGACCAATTTCAATGAAGGGCAAAGGAAAAATCTGCTAACTCTGCGGAGAACTTAGGAAAAGATTAAGGAAGAGACTTTTGAACTTGAAGAATAAATAGAAGGCAAAATAAATGAAATGATGGAAGTGCATACCATGGACAACCAAAGCGCCTGAAGAACCCCCGAGTGTGCAGGGAGCAAACACAGGGGAGGGCTCTGGAGACACCAAAATGAGAGGATTTTGTAGGATTACATAGAGAAGAATGAGCAGAGCAAATGGTCACCAGGGACCAGCCAAGAGCCTTCCCTTTCCTCTGTGCTTGTCACCTGGGTGAGGGGTGAGTTTACCAGAGAACTGTGCTCAGATCCTCTGGATCCTTTGATGTCACCTATTGCTCCACATTTTGGTCCAATCTGCCTCATTAGAAGGTGAGGTTAAAGGAACTGGAAAGAACAAAAATGTAGTGCAGTCTTGTTACTAGGCATAAGGACTTGTCATCATCTAGTGTGTACTGCTGTATATTGATAAAGCTTAACCATATAACAAATCCTGGAATCCTTAAAACTTGTCTGTGAAGAGCATTATATGTCTATACACAGTCACCATGTAATGCTTACTAAACAATGGTAAACCACAAGGAAGGGTGAGGCTCCAATTTACTTTTGGTTACCAAAGTGGAATGTGTAAAAGAAACACTGAAAGAAAAAGCAAGTTATTAAAGAGGATTATCTCTGAATATTGAGATCATGAGTGATTTTTATTTGTTCCTCTTTTGCTTTGATATCTCCTCCTTCAAAAATACTGTTGTATGGCTGGTAAAGATCTTTTCCCAATCTGTGGGCTTTCTGTCTATCTTGCCAGCTATGTCCTTTGCCCTGCAGAAGCACTGCAGTTTGATGCAGTCCCCTTTGTCCATCCTTTCTTTGATTTGTAGCATTTCTGGGTCTTTGTTAAGGAAGTTTTATCCTGTGCCAAGGAGCCCAAGTGTTTCTCCTCTTTTAGTGTTTTCAGGGTATCTGTTTTAATTTTGAGGTTTTTGATCCATTTGGAATTGATTTTGGTGCAGGGTGTTATATAAGGATCTAGTTTTAGTTTGTTGCAGGTATTGAGCCAGTTTTGCCAGCACCATTTGTTAAAGAGTCTATCTTTCATCCTATTTTTTAGATCCTTTATCAAAGATTAAGTAGGCATAGTTATGTGGGTCCATTTCTGGGTCTTCAATTCTGTTCCATTGGTCTTCAGGCCTGTTCTTGTGCCAATACCAAGTTGTTTTAATGGAAAACAGTACGGAGATTCCTCAGAAGGCTAAATATAGAGCTCCCCTATGACCCAGCAGACCCACTTTTGGGCATCTACCCAAAAGACCACAAATAAGAACACATAAAGTCACCAACACAACACCAACACAACAATGTTCATCACAGCACAATTTGTCATAGCTAAAATATGGAACCAACCCAGATGCCCCTCAGTAGACGAATGGATCAGGAAAATGTGGTACATAGGCACAATGGAATTTAATGCCTCTATCAGAAAGAATGACATTGCCCCATTCATAAGGAAATGGAAGGACTTGGAAAAAATTATACTAAGTGAAGTGAGCCAGACCCAAAGAAACATGGACTCTATGGTCTCCCTCATAGGGAATAATTAGCACAGGTTTAGGCTAGTCATAGCAGAGGATCACAAGAACCTAATAGCTATGCCCTTATGAAGGCATAAGATGATGCTAAGTGAAATGAACTCCATGTTATGAAAACAACTGTTATATCACTGTTGTAATTACTTTCATAATGCCATGTGAAACTGTAACTTCTATTGTTGATGATCCTCTTGTATCCTCTTCCTGTGGTTGTACCCACACTATACTGTATCTCATCTGAGTACATTGGAAACATATATACTGGTATTAGAACTAGGGAAGTGAAAGGGAATATCAAAATCGAGAGACAAAGGATAAAAAGACAAATGACTCCAAAAGCAATATTTGCAAAACCATTTGGTGTAAACCAACTGAACAACTCGTGGGGGGAGAAGAGGGAGAGGGGAGGGGGGAATGAGGTAACAAACAGTACAAGACATGTACCCACGGCCTAATGTATGAAACTGTAACCTCTCTGTACATCAGTTTGATAATAAAAATTTGAAAAAAAAACCATATTGATTTACAGTCTGAACAGATCAAAATACTTGAAAGTTATATTAAATAAACATCAAGATACTCTAGAGGGAATATAGAGACTTCCCAAACTCACCTGTCAGTGAGCCTTTGGCACCAATTTTTTCAGTAGATTTTTCATTACAAAGGTTATTTAATTTCTGCCAACACATTGCACATTCGGGTCATTATCTTAGATAAATGACTATTAAGGTAGACTAAATTCTCAGATAATTTATTTGAAGTATTTTCTAGAGTTCTCATATACAAATGATAGATTGAGCTTTTTCTGTTGTGCTGAAACTTAGTGGCTTCCTTTCCCATAAAGAAAGCACTATTGGCAGGTAGGAGAAAAAATGTGACTGTATGAAGCCTATAGGAACACAGAGCCTTCTCATTGACTAGAGAGCAGGACAGGTAGCTGCTTACAAACAGGCTCTGAAATGAAATGCAAGTATGTCCATTATGCTGAACTTCAGATTATGAAGTAGTACAGTATATATCATGCACAGCTGATTAGCTTGGCCAGGAATGGGCAAATGGGCATGTTGGAATGCCTAACCTATGGCTTAATAATTAACCCTTGCAGATAACATGTAGAGTCATGCCAAATATGTTGTAAACCCAGTTGGGCATGAATCATAGTTAGTTTTAAGAAATAACTTGCTTTGGACAAAATAGAAAGGAGGAACATAACGAAAAAGAAAGAAAGATGGATAAAAAAGGAGAAAAAAATCTGAATATACTCAGCTGCAGCCATTTATTTATGACTAAAATAAATTGGATAAACGGCCTAAATCAGTGTGCTTCAGATGTTTCCACATTTAGTAAGGTCAAAAGGTCAACATCCACTTGAAGACTGAAAGCCATCAGCTTGTAGTAGTGCAGCAAAACAAGACATCAGCCTCAAAGTAGGAAGGGGCCTCCTACTTCCTTTTACATATCTCCCTTCCTGAGGGTGAAGCTTTCTCTAGGCCAGTGGTCTCTTGTTTCTGCCTCATTCTGTTCCTGCCATATCAAAAATATACTTTCCCCGGCTGAAGGACAGCTTCTCTTTAATATTCAATTGCACTATCAAGTGAGCCCCAGAAATTTTTAGACATGTATCCCAAGAGAAAAGCACAAAATGTCTGCTCACAAGTACTGGGTTCATTGTCATCATGCCAAAACTGTCTCCTAGACGGAAAGAATAAATAAGTCTAATCATCCTTATTCGAAGGAAGGTTGTTGTTTCAAGTGAAATAATTATACTGATTCCAATGCCAGTTCCAGCTGGTTGGTTTTAATGGAGGATAGTAACCCTTGCAAATGTAAAAGCACAGTGGGCAATATTTATATGAAATTTTCAAGAACCATGGTGTTTTGTTCACGCAGGATACTATGGCACGTTGCCTAGATGAAGGAATGAGCAGAGTAGCACATTAACACTTGGAGGAAAACATGCATGTAATTTGCTTTGGATGTGGTCTCTGACTTCTAGAAGGAATACCTAATGATTTTTAATCTGACAGACTACTTTATGAAACTTTTCTTTAATAAGTGCCAGTAGCCAAGAAGCTCTCAGCATTATAGAAAAATCATGAAGTCTGTTTTCAGACCCAAAACAAGACACTTGAGGAAGTTCTGACAAATGTCCTAAAATATAAACTAATTTAAAATTGGTCTTTGGCTCGACAGCAATTGCCCATTTTTTAAAGTATGTCTTACATATACCAGGAATATTTCCTATTTAATTTTATGCCAGTATCAGGGCTTGAACTCAGGAGTGACATGCTATTGCTGAGCTTTTCCCACCAACCATATCCCCAATCCAATATTATTCTGAATGAATGGAAATGGAACCCCATGTACTTTTCTACTCTGGCTGGCTTTGCTCCTTGTTTTGCCTATCTCAGCCTGCTGAATAGCTAGGATTACAGGTGTGAGCTACTGGACCCCCACCCAGGAATGGTTCTAAATACCATGTTCATAGAAATTTAATTTATTCTCCTTGATTAGAGTCTATTGTTATTCTCCTTTTAGAGGTGAAGCAAAGGAGGCATAAAAAACATTTCACAAACTCTTTCTGGTCACACTGGACCAGGTTGGATTTGACCTCAAGCAGTTTGACTATAAGACCATGTTCTAACAATTAGGCAATACTAACCCTAGTATGTTTGAGAGTTCTGGAGCTGAAAAAATCCTATTAATTGCATTCAGCACACACTTTTCCTTTCCCATCTCTTTTTCAAAGGAGAATGAAATGTGTTTACCATTTAATTAAGCTAAAGCCAAGCCTGTTAATAAAGTTGCTGTATTTGGGGTACAGGGATGTAATTTTGCTTAATAAATGCAATGATTATATAGGCTCCAGTGATTCATGCTTATAATCCTAGCTATTTAGGAGGCTGAGACCTGGATGATATCTCAGGCAGAACAGGACTTCAGACTCAATCTTTAACCAGCAAAATGTCAAACTAAAGGTGTAGATCAAGTGGTAGAGCACTAGCAATGTTCAAGATAGCTGAATCAGAATGAGAGGTCCTGAGTTCAAATGCTGGTATCAGCACAAAAATAAACAAATAAATATAAATATAAATGCTATGACTGTGCTACTAGAGTAAAATATTAGCCACAATATTTCATCCCTGAATTACAATGAACATTCTTTTGCAGATTTGCTTAGAATGTTACAAGAAAGCTTCTTGTTTCATCCTATTTTTGTACCATTGTTTGTTGGTTTCTGATTCAGTAATGCAAATACCAGTTTGAAATTCAAGTTTAAAGCATCTACCAATTGTTAACTCCTTTGGAAAAGATAAAAGAGATGGTGATATTGGTGGTGTAAGTACAATGAAGGTGAATATCCATGTCACAAAGCAAAGGTAGCAAAGGGAAGGAATGCAGGAATACATGTACAGTACCTACCCCTCCAACACTGAAGCAAGTCCTCTATCCAGGAAGCAAGGAACAACTGGTAAGTAGCCAGAGATTGTTGACTAGCTTTGCCTCCAGGTATTATTTAGGAACATGCCCACCTCCATGAGAAAGGTTGCTTTCCCAGCATTTCTTACTAGCCTGCTGCACCACTCACTGCTGGCCATATGACTTTAGAGAGTATACTTATCCTATTCTCCTGGTAGTTCCAAACTGACCCAGGGGAAAGAGGCATATCATCTAGACCACCCAGTTTAATGAGGGCTATGATACACATCAAATGCATTTTGGGTAACAGACAACAGGTGGAGCCACTGATACCCAGCCCCCAAGCTCAGCTAAGTTTCATTTCCCCCTTAGTGTTCTTTTACTCACTTTCCTCTTCCCACATATCTGGCATCAAAGAGACCACACATCAATGTGTGGTAAAAAAAAAAATACAGTAAAGATATGATAGAAATCACTATTATGCCTGAAAACTTAGAGTGACAAGAAACTCAATACTAACATAAGAATATGAAAGCTCATACTCCATCAGGCCCTTCATTTCTCAATCCTCAGTGTATACACTGGAAAGTTCATTCTGGGTAAGAAGAAACAGAGCATTTGGAGTACTTCTTAAAACCTCGGTTCAATTCTTAATTTCATTGTGTCTTTTAATGATTTCCACAGCCCCTTTACCTACTATCCTTGATGTATTATCCAGAATTACTTGGATGAATGATTGCTCATTATTTTCAGTCTTTTTTTATGTGTCTGGCTTCAGAAAATATTCTTTTCTCTTTATTGTCAAAGTGTGATACAGAGGGGTTATTTTCAGTCTTTTAAATTGTCATTAAATGACTGAGCAAAAGAGAACCCTTGGAGGCTGGAGGCTGAGGTTACCAAGGCAACATGGAGGCTGAGGTCAATGAGGCAAGAAGTGGTCATGTGGCTGATGTCACAGAGGTGGGACATCCAGATAGGAGGTTAAGATAAGCAAGGCAGGAAATGCAGGCTGGCCACCAGGCTGGTCACCAAGCCCAGAAGTCCAGAGATGAGGCTGAGGTGGGGGAGGCAAGGTGCTAAGCTAATGAGCCAGGGTGGTGGGTAGGAATAGAAAAGATAGAAACCATTCTAAAATTTGATTTGGTGATTGAATATATGACTAAAGGAGATAGTGTATGAAGGAAGCGCAGATGCAGGAGGCAAAGTAAAGATTTCATTCTAAGACAAGTTGCATCTGTTGTCCTTATGTGTGAACCTTCTCATAGGATCCAGTATGAAATGTGTGGAGACACCTGTGCAGGGATAATAAATGAAAACATCACCAACCTTCAAGTGATTTGACTGCTAGTCCACAAACAAAGTAGTTCAAAGTCTTGAGTTATATGTGAGCAGTAGCAGCTCAAAGGTAGAACTCTTAGCACCATTAAAGGAGTTGGGAGGAAGAAATATCCATGATTGACAATGTGCCTAATGCAATCTATTAATATTCACAACTAGCCTCACCCTTCCAAGCTCTTCCTTCAGTAACTGAAAGTCTAGAAACCATGTTTCTCCGTGTCCCTTGGCAGTAATGTTCCTATTTAGATTTGAAAGAAGGGTTTCTGGAAGGGATGTGCTTTGAAAACTGATAGAGGGTGGAATTCAGAGATTTACTAGGAACTAGGGCACTTTCCTGAGAATCACTGGCTTTAGTACTCTACCAAAAGCACATTATGGCGTGCATGCCACTGGGATTTGGGGAAACTAGCAGCAGCTCTCTTCAACCTTACTTCCTAATTATCCTAATGGAACCTTCTTGTTTCCTATATTATATTATTCTTGTTCAAAATATGCACAGTGAGGTCTATGGCTCTGAACAAACCCCTTAATAGAGAGTTATGTCATAGAGGCAAAACACTTTTCAGTACATTGAGAGTCAGTGATATATGAAAAAAGTAGAACCAAGGAGTGTTGATGCATTTTGGGGAGCGGGGACCTTTAAAATGAATAAGGAAATAAATATCACGCAACAGGTAAAAAGGTTTGATGGGTTAGAACAGTGAGAGAGAGAGAGAGAGACAGAAAGACAGAGAGAGGACAAATAGACAGTTCAAGACAACAAAAGCAGATTTAAAAAGTGGGGGATGGAACCAGGTATGGTGGCCTTGGCTATAATCCCAGCAATCACGAAACTGAGGCAAGAATGATACAAATTCAAGACTAGCCAGGACTACATAGCAAAGTCGTGTAGCAAAGATGTGTTTAAACACAAAACAAAAGGCTCATACAAAGAATCCTAGGTACTCAGGAAGCTGAGATTAGAGGATATGATTCAAAGCCAACCTAGGCAGAAAAGTCACCGAGACTCTTATCTTCAATTAACTGCCAAAAATCCAGAAGTAAAATTGTGGCTCAAGCTGTAGAATTTTAACCTTGAGCAAAAAAGCTCAGGGACAGCACCTAAGCCCTGAGTTCAAGCCCCAGGACTGGTATTTTTTTAAGCCCCAAACTGGATATGGTGACTCACATCCAGAATCCCAGCTACTTTGGGAGACAAAGATCAGGAGGATCACAGTTCAGGCAAAAGAATGTCCTAAAATCAACAAAGAAGCCTGGCATGGTGGCACATGATCCCAGCTACATGGGAAGAGGTAGGAGGTCCATCCTCAGAGAAAAAATCACAAGACACTTCTAAAAAAAGTAATTAACTGATAGGTGGGAGAGCACCTATTGAGTATATGGGAGACTCTGAGTTCAAATTCCAGAAAAGAATCTGTGAAGTAAAAATTAACTATGACTGGAGAAGTTAGACTTTGGATTGCTTGGCCATAAACAGCAAGAGAAGGATTCTATTCTTCTAAGATGATGGCATAGAAAAGGACATGAACTAGGAAATGGCAAGAAGCTCCACTTGCCTAAATGAAGTAGATTACCAGGGTAAGGGCATTTAAATTTGGCCACTCAAGGCATCTGTACCATCTTCTTTTAGAAGGGATTCTGATTTCCCTTGGGGAACCATCTTTTTCCATTCTTTTTTTTTTAATTGTCAAATTGATGTACAGAGAGGTTATAGTTTCATAGTTAGGCCTTGGGTACATTTCTTGTACTGTTTGTTACCTCCTCCCACATTCCCCCTTCCCCCTCCCCCTCTCCTTCTCCCACCATGAGTTGTTCAGTTGGTTTACACCAAATGGTTTTGCAAGTACTGCTTTTGGAGTCATTTGTCTTTTTATCCTTTGTCTCTTGATTTTGATATTCCCTTTCACTTTCCTAGTTCTAATACCTGTATATCCAGTATCCAGTGTATTCAGATGAGATTCAATGATAGCGCAAGTACAACCACAGGAAGGGATACAAGAGGATCATCAACAAAAGAAGCTACGGTTTCACATGGCATGTTGAAAGTAATTACAACAGTGATATAACTGTTATTTTCATAACATGGAGTTCATTTCACTTAGCATCATCTTATGTGTTCATGAGGCATAGCTTTTAGGCTCTTGTGATCCTCTGCTGTGTCTTTTTCCATTCTTACCTCTGTGACTATGGGGTGCAGCACATGACTCAGGGCTGCCTCCATGAGGACATTGCCCTCTGTCCAAAGCATCAGAGTGGGGCACTTCACACCTGAAGTTCCCAGTGTGACAGGTTCAGGCATGCATCCCACCTGGAACTCACAGGAAGCAATGAGACACTTTCTGGAGCTTCTGATTATGAGGCAGGTGTAAGTTCCCACCGGATTGCAAGATGGAAATACGCAAGATATCCTGACCCATGGTGGGAAGAGTCTGTCTGGAACAAACTTAAACCAGAAGGAGCTGAACCAAGGAGCCAGAGATTGAGAAAACCCAGGTCCTGGGGCTGGAGATCAAGCCCCTCTTTTTAGCATGATTTGAAACCAGATGGTCTGCACTTTTCTATCAGTTTAACCAATAAATTCCAATTTTGTCTAAGCCAGTTTGGATTGGGTTTTCTCTCATTTGTTGAAAGCATCCTAAGCTACACAGTGAAGTTGTCTGCTGAAAGCTGAGGGAGTAAGATTATTTTCAAATACAAAAAGCAGACTGATAACATGAGCCACAAAGGGTGGGATCTTAACCAATAATCACCTGGTTAGGCCATAAAACAGCTCTGTTAGGCAAACTCAACTACACAAATGTTGAACCTAAGTCAATAATTTGGTTTTAAAATATTTTCTGTGGCAAGTAAAGGACTTTTTTTTCATTGCTTGCAATTGCCTTTGTGAAGTATCAGCTGCCTTTGTCTGGGTTCATATGACACCTAACATCTGGTCAAAAATTGGAAAATGTGATGTCAGCTATGTGCTTTGTCAAACACAATTACAAATCCCTGGGAAGTTAGAAAATATCTCATAATTGTTTCAGACTTCATCAAAGTCATAGATGCTCCACATTTGTGACTTTAGCCTTTCACAGAGTTAAAGAGCCTTTCACAGAGCCTTTCACAGAATCTCTGCCCTTCCCACCCCTGTTTCACAAGCCAGCCGCCATCTCATATGTGATGTTAGCTCCCAGCCACACTTAATGTTTCTCCCAGTGAAGGATTTTCTCCATGCAAATAGATCACAATTCTGCTCCCGGAGGAACTGCTCACATGCAGTCTTCTAGTTCTCACCTGGGAACTAAGTGGAAGGTAAAGGAAAATGTGTTTCTGAAAGGGCACATTTGAACTTTTAAATTTACCAAGGATGAAGTTGATGTTCAAGAAGTTTCCATAACTGTGTAAGGTCTCAACTGCTACCTAGTGCCTACAATGAGGCTCAAACCCATGACTTTGCGGGGGGGGGGGGGGGGGTGTCTGTACAAATCGTATGTATTTGGCTTGTTTTATTTCTTGTTTTAGTGTCAAAGTAAAGTACAGAAGGGTTACAATTTCATATGTAAGGCAGTAGATACATTTATTATCCAAGTTGTTACCTCCTTCCTCATTTCCCCCCTCCCCCTTTTTCTCTTCCCCTATGGAGTTGTACAGTTGGTTTACACCAAATGGTTTTATAAGTATTGCTTTTGGAATGGTTGGTCTTTTTATCCTTTGTTTCTTGATTTTGGTATTTCCTTTCCCTTCCCTAGTTCTAATACACACACACATATATATACAGTATCCAGGGTACTAAGATCAGACACAGTGATAATGAGGGTATAACCACAGGAAGGGGATACAAGAGGATCATCAACAACAAAACAAAAGCTACGGTTTTACATAGCGTGTTGAAAATAATTACAACAGTGATATAACACTGGTTTCCATAACATGGAGTTCATTTCACTTAGCATCATCTTATGCATTCCTAAGGGCATAGCTATTAGGCTCTTGTGATCCTCTGCTGTGACTAGCCTAAACATGTACTAATTATTCCCTGTGAGGGAACCATAGAGTCCATGTTTCTTTGGGTCTGGCTCACTTCACTTAGTATGATTTTTTTCCCCAAGTCCTTCCATTTGCTTGTGAATGGGGCAGTGTCATTATTTCTGATAGAGGCATAGAATTCCATTGCGTATATGTACCACATTTTCCTGGTCCACTCATCTACTGAGGGGCATCTGGTTTGGTTCCATATTTAGCAATGACAAATTGTGCTGCAATGAACATAGTTATGCTGGTGGCTTTAGTGTGGTCTTGCAAACCCATCACTTTTGACTGCTGTCTTAAACACAAGTTACTTCTGTCTGTCAGAACGTGTTGGCTATTTGCTTATATTACTCTTTTTTAAAAAATATTTTTATTGTCAAATAGCTATACCCTTATGAAAGCATAAGAGATGCTAAGAGAAATGAACTCCATGTTATGGAAATGAGTGTTATATCACTGTTGTAACTACTTTCAATGTGCTATGTGAAACCATAGCTTCTATTATTGATGATATTCTTGTATTCTTTTCCTGTGGTTGTACCTGCACTATCTCTGTATCTTATCTGAGTACACTGGAGACCGTGTATACTGGTATTAGAACTAGGAAACTGAAAGGGAATACCAAAATCGAGAGACACAGGGTAAAAAAGACAAACGATTACAAAAGCAATACTTGCAAAACTGTTTGGTGTAAATGAACTGAACAACTCATGGTGGGGTAAGGGGGTGGGTGGAGGGGGGAATGAGGGAGGAGGTAACAAACAGTACAAGAAATGTATCCAATGCCTAACGTATGAAACTGTAACCTCTCTGTACATCAGTGTTTTTTAAATTTTTATTGTCAAACTGATGTACAGAGAGGTTACAGTTTCATACGTTAGGAATTGTATACATTTCTTGTATTGTTTGTTACCTCCTCTCTCATTCCCCCCTCCACTCTCCCCTTTTCCCTTTCCCCCCATGAGTTGTACAGTTGATTTACACCAAACAGTTTTACAAGTATCGCTTTTGTAGTCGTTTGTCTTTTTGCCCTGTGTCTCTCAATTTTGGTATTCCCTTTCAGTTTTCTAGTTCTAATACCAGTATACATGGTTTCCAATGTATTCAGATAAGATACAGAGATAGTGCAGGTACAACCACAGGAAGGGGATACAAGAGGATCATCAATAATAGAAGCTACGGTTTCACATCCCATGTTGAAAGTAATTACAACAGTGATATAACAGTGGTTTCTATAAGATGGAGTTCATTTCTCCTAGCATCTCTTATGCATTCATAAGGGTATAGCTATTGGGCTCTTGTGATCCTCTGCTATGACTAGCCTAAACCTGTGCTAATTATTCCCTATGAGGGATACCATAGAGTCCATGTTTCTTTGGGTCTGGCTCACTTCACTTAGTATGATTCTTTTCCCAAGTCCTTCCATTTTCTTATGAATGGGGTAGTGTCATTATTTCTGATAGAGGCATAGAATTCCATTGTGTATATGTACCACATTTTCCTGGTCCACTCATCTACTGGGGGGAATCTGGTTTGGTTCCATATTTTAGCAATGACAAATTGTGCTGCAATGAACATAGTTGTGCTGGTGGCTTTAGTGTGCTCTTGCAATCCCATGACTTTTGACTGCTGCCTTAAACCCAAGTTACCTCCGTCTGTCAGAACGTGTTGGCTATTTGGTTATGCTACTCTTGATGGCTATGAATATATTTAAAGCTGTCCAAAATAGTCTCAACTATTCTTCCTAGGCTTTATTCTGAATGCCCAAAAGGTTGAATCTTAGGAAAAAGTTTGAAACATTACCCCATGGTACTTAGTATCTAGGTACCATAAGCCATGATCTATTTGTCTACTCACCCTTTCTGGGATTTATGATTCAAATAACTAACCCATGGCCACTACATTTAAAGGAATTTTATATGAATTTTCATATAGATCACACTGTTTTTCACTTGGAAATATTTGCTATTATCCTGTGGAATAGGTTATAAGAAAGCCATTTATGGCTTCATTTGCAGTAAACAAATCAGATATAAGCTTATTTTATGTTAGGACAACAAAGATAAAGCCTAAATCTCTGACTCTGAGTTTTACCTTGGGTCCAGAGAAATCAGGACCCTGAAACTTCTTATAAATTCATTCAGCTTTCAGAGCTGCAACACAACCAAAAATTTTTTAATAAAATTGTCATTATTTGTCAGTAGTCAGTCATTATCTCCGAATGGAATCCTATGTAGTCACCTAAACACATAGATTTTAGAAAAGATTTATACAAAGAGAAAAATATTTTGTGGTTTATTTTTCTCAATTAATTTCAGAATAAAAGGATTTGATTTTCTCTGTTTCTGAGTCAAGGTTAAAACAGGAATTACAAAGAGATGTTTGGCTTAAAAAATAATAATTAACCCAAAAAGGTTGAAACTGTAAGCATTTGTGGATTTCAGGAAAGGGGGAAAGTTGGCTCAATTATTTAAAAGAATATAATCTTTTAAAAGTGGGATTATAAGACATGTAATTTACTAGCAAAATTGTTGCCTATTCCACAAATGAGTTATTCTTTCACTGCTCCACCTGTGGCTATTTCTTCACAATCTACATAGAACTTTGCTTGAAGATTCCTAGCTGCTACCCTTTAGCTTTTCCACTCATGGTGATACTCTCTCACACTTCAATTTCCAGATTGCCTTTTCTCTTTTCTTTCTTTCTTTTTTCTCTCTTTCTTTTCTTTTTCTTTCCCTTTCTTCAATTGTCAATTGGAGTTAAAAGTTTCATGGACTTTTATGCCTAAGCTAGCTTCAAACTTTGATTCTCAGATCTTTGCCTCCTGAATAGGGGTCAGTCTTATCTTGTGTGATGGAATATATACTTCTTATTCCTGTAATTCAAACCTGAAAATTGGTAAATAAATACAGATAAAATATTATTTCATTCTGAGAGTCTCGGGGGGAAAGGAGAGATGAAAGACAGAGAGAGAGAGAGAGAGAGAGAGAGAGAGAGAGAGAGAGCGAGCATAATACAGGTCTGTATATGTACTGACCTTGTAGAAATAGTTCAAAAAATCTCTATAGGAATGGTAGAGAAAACATGCTTTTCTCCATTTTATAGGTAGAGTAACTTAGGCCAAGAAAGAAGACTATTTGAAGTCTTTGATAGTTTTTAGGTAATTGGGATACACTGAAGTTTAACTTAATTAAACATAAAATTTCATTCCATGCACATAACCTAAAAGTAAGGAGGGCTGGTTAACATCCGAGCTCCATTACTTATTACCTGTGTCAGCTAGAAGCATGCCACATTCAGTCCAGACTCTGGGCCCAATTTTTGAAAGAGCTGCTTGTATTAGTAAAATTAGGTTTACTTCTGAGTGATAGAAAGCCAGAAAGAGTGACTTAAACAAGAAATAAGTTTGTTTCATTTACTCGTAAAGGATGGGCAGTTCAAGGATCCATTGTGTCCAATGGCTTCTTGAACTACATTTCTTAAATAGGAGTTTTCTACTTTAGGATTCAATACGGTTGCTCAAACTTCAGCTATCACATTGGTATTCTAGCCAGCAGGAACAAGGGCAAATCATCTTGCCAGAAGTATGGGATGTTTCCTATGAGCAGCACAATATGCTTCCACTTTTGTTGATCAGAGGCTGGGCACATCCATAACCCCTACAAAGAGTTCTGGGAAATAAGTCGTTGTGTGGACAGTCTTGAGCTTACCTAAAAATTGAACAGTCTATTACGAAGGAACAGGGTGGGAACTGGAGTTGGAAACCAATGATGCCAGACTGCCACAGTTTCTTGTCAACATCACTGGGCTGCTAAAAAGTTCATTTGAGCTAATATAAATAAGAGTTTGAGTCTGACTTCAGATGTCAAGAAAAATGTTTTCTTACATAGAGCTATTCCTAGATTTTAGAACACTGAGAGTATACAGATTTGACCAGCATGCTTGCATGGGGAGGCACCAAGGGCTTACATGACAGAGCACTTCTGTCAATAATGGGCAACCGTGTTTTCATGGGTACACCACCCATAAGCTGCCTCCAGTGAGCAATAGATGAGAGCAGCTTTTCCAAGATGGTATCATTCCTAGGAGACTTGGGACTCTGAGAAGTTAGGCCAAAAGTTCTTTGGTGGTTCAACAGTGGAGAAGCCTCACACACACTTTTTCCTCTCTCCTTCACAACCTGCTCCAATCATTGCCAGCCCCTGCCCTATTTTCTCACATAGATACTTTCATTACTGAAATCCTGGTATGCTCAATCTCATCCCAACATCTGCTTCCAATGACCTGGATTGATAAAATATAATATGTTGTAAAGAAATATAAAACTTTTGATATCAAATATGGTATCTCATTCGTATCATTCTAATTACCCAAGTGGAGTCCAGATTTCATTTTAAGGCCATCCAGGACAAAAAAGCAAGAACCCATTTCAATAAACAAGCCAGACATGGTGGATTAAATCTGTAACCATAGCTATTAAGGATGCTTTAGGTAAAAGAACTATGATCTAAGGCTGGTTCCAACCAAGAAACTAACTAAACTAAAATAATTATGATAAAATAAGAGGGTTAGGGTATGTGGCTCAAGTGGTAGAACATCTTGTTTAGCAAGTATGAGGCTCTGAGTTTACCCTCCCCCCTACACATACAGGGTGAGGGGTAGAGGAAGAAGAAGAGGAGGAAGAGGAGAAGGAGAAGGAGAATGAGACAGGGGATGGGGAAGGCGAAGATAGCAAAAGCTATGGCTTGTCAGTACTAAACTTTTGAACTTTTGCTAAGTAAACACAACTTCAGAATCATCTCATAGGGTCACATACATAAAAAATTTAAGTTAACTTCGTGTAGTATGTGTGTGTGTGCGTGCAAGTACGTGCACACACACATGATAGTGAGAAAGAGAGAGAGAAAGGAGAGAGCTAGCACTAAGACTTGCACTCAAGGCCTTGAACTCCTTGAACTCTTGCTTGGCATTTTCTTCAAGGCTGGCACTCTACCATTTGAGCCATACCTCCATTTCCTGGATTATTTTCTTAATCAGTAGTGACTGTAGCATTGTTTCTTTTTAGAAATATATTACTAGGCACCTCACTATAAAGGTAGTAGCAATAATTTGTAGCGACATTTTTAATTCAAAATAATCCAAATATATGTTTGAAGACTACCACTGAAGTCCCTGTATGATGGAACACTGTTCATTTGTAATCAGATGTTGTCTAGGCACTGTGTGTCTGGGACCAAGTTAGACACTAGAGTGATGAATATGAATGCACACATTTGTGCTCAGACCTCCTCACCTAGTCACAGAAACCTTGGTAATGGCCAGGCACCAGTCACTTCATCACCCCCAGCCTTCATCGGCAGGAATCTTGGCCAGATATGGGCTACTGTCTCAGAACCCAAGGATCCTGCTTGGGACCATATGTCTGAAGTACTTCCCGAGTCACATATGCAGGCTACCCAGGCACAGAGCGACTTAGACCTCCTGGAGAACAGACACAAAGCCCAAAAGATGCATGCTTGCAATTTTTTTCCTTTTGCCTCCATGTGGAAAGTGGTCTGGGAGATGAGAGGGTTTGAGGAAGAATGATGAAAGGAGTGACATTGATCAAGATGCATTGTATTCCTAAATTGACATACTGAATTGAAAACTTTTTGTAAAACTACTTAAAATTAATTTAATTTTTTAAGATGGCAAGGGTTATATTTCAGGCAGAGAAGAAAATAAAAATGCTGTCCATTAAGGAACTGTCACAGGAATGGGAGAGTACAGAAAAAAAAAATCCCCAAGAAAATTATGAAGGAAAATGCAGACTAGTTTCTGTTGTTACATTCCCAAGTATTATTCTAGCAACGCCTGGGTGTTGTCCCCCAGTTTTTTTTTTAAATAATTAATACAATGGCAAAAGAAAGAAGTAGAGCCTCTTGAATCCTCAGCACTTCTCACCTTTTCTACAAAAAAAAAAAATCATCGAAAAGCCAGTTCAATTCAGCTACTCTCAATTGTTTCAGGATAAGCCACATTACATATCAAATAGCCTTAGAGAAAAAAGAAAATATTGTGGGAGGTATTACAAATTTTAATGTTTTCAAAGGACTAATGTGACATTTGCTATGCAAACTATAATTAGAAAATATGATATGGTATATATTTTTTAAGTTTCCCCAAAATGTATCTTCTTTGTCAGTTCAGCTTTTGTTTTGTTTTTAAACAGAAATTCCACTCTCATATCAGAATCAGTTGGGTACAAAGGAAGCCAAGTCAATGAGATGCATCAGAATCCTTAAAAGAACTAAAATTCTTGAACAAAGACTTTGTCATAGCTGTACACTGTTTTGTGCCATCCTCCCAGAAGTCCAGATCTTTTCAAAGATGGATGATGAGCAGATGAACAGGAATAAAGCTCAAGCAGGGACAAGGGCCGAGGCCACCTCAGGCACTAAGTGCCAGAGAGAAGCTGAAAGCAAAGGCACTCTACCTTAGGAAGGCAATGATCCAATGCCAGTGAAGAAAACACAGAGACAACTGTCTTTTGTCTTAAAAAATGCACAACTGTAAGAGACAAACACCTAAAGTAATGAAAAATGGTCTTTGTCTGGCTTTCTTCTAGGAAGCAAAAACAGCCCAGAGCCTTCCTGGTAGATACAGATGCCTGGGAAGTTATTACAAGTTAACCAAATAACTTCCGTCTGCTGTGCAAGGATGTGGGTAGGAGCCAAATGGCACAGTGCACATAGCAAGCCCTTTCTCTTCTTGGAGCAGCAGTGTTCTGGCAGACTGGGGCACATGTCATCCTGGCTGGCACTTAGCTCTGTCATTGGCTTTGGGATTGGAAGATAAATGATTCAAATTCTGAGGCCAGCAATGGGCTGGCAGCAGCTGTGCAGAGTGGTACATTAGTTGAGGCCTATGGAAAGCCAGGAGGCCAAGGGTCTTGTAGACGCCTTAGGAGGCAGGCACAGAATAAAACTCAAGAGTACCCTTTCCTCACCAGAGTAGCTAGAGGAACTTCCTCTTTTCTCAAAGCTGAGCACCTTATGCATCCTTACAGCAGATCTTAACCAGCATTGTTTAGTGTGTGAGAGCTGGTCTTTCTTAAGAGACTACAGGTTTTTTTCAAGTTAGCATCCATTTTTTTGGCTTACAGTACAACCTCATGGAATGTTTGCTGAATGGCAGAGCAGAAGATGGATTGGTAGAACAGGACTTGGTATTATTGCTACATAAAAACTCAGGGCTCGGGATATGGCCTAGTGGCAAGAGTGCCTGCCTCATATACATGAGGCCCTGGGTTCGATTCCCCAGCACCACATATACAGAAAATGGCCAGAAGTGACGCTGTGGCTCAAGTGGCAGAGTGCTAGCCTTGAGCAAAAAGAAGCCAGGGACAGTGCTCAGGCCCTGAGTCCAAGCCCCAGGACTGGCCAAAAAAAAACAAAAAACAAACAAACAAAAAAAAAAACTCACTCCTCCTGTAGTTGTTTTAATTTGTATTATTTTTTATATTTATTTATTTATTTATTTATTTATTTATTTATTTATTTATTTTGCCAGTCCTGGGCCTTGGACTCAGGGCCTGAGCACTGTCCCTGGCTTCTTTTTGCTCAAGGCTAGCACTCTGCCACTTGAGCCACAGTGCCACTTCTGGCCGTTTTCTGTATACATGGTGCTGGGGAATTGAACCTAGGTCTTCATGTATATGAGGCAAGCACTCTTGCCACTAGGCCATATCCCCAGCCCCTAATTTGGATTTTTGTTTTCATGTCGTGTGTGTGTGTGTGTGTGCGCGCGCGCGTGCACGTGTGCTTCTCCTCCCTTCTAAAACATCCCTTACAAAGAAAACATTCAAAGGTGGCTAAATAAAATATATCCTTTCATCCTCTACCACCTTCCTATGTCTCTTTAACTGTCCTTCAAAGTAGGACCATCTGACTGTCCTATATTGTTTGGGGAATCTTACTCTAGGGTTCTGTTGCCTTGCTTTCCTCTTAGATCATTCATTCTCAGTCTGCCTTCTCCATTAAAATGACCCTTGAGCCATCCATAAAGCATCTATACCCATTCATTTGACAAACTTTTATGGAGCACTTGTCACAGGACAGGTTCATGCCCTGAGAAGGGAATGGCCTCAATTGCCATGTCTGTGCACTGGATTTGGGATTGCAAGAGGGGTCAACTCTTTCCTTCCATAGTGTCATGGTAAGCATCCAGATAGAAACCTTTCCGTGCTATGGGAATGACAGAATGTCTTGAGACTCCATTACTCTTACATCCTGGACTTCCAAGTTCTGTCTTTATAGTCTTCCCCTTAACCCTTCCTCCTCTCCAGCTGATTCTATGTACCACAACCCAACCACACCCCATTCTTCTTACAAAAGGGCCAGCCGCCAGTCTCTTTCCTTATTTACAGATTAAATTCCATTTGTGAAAGTTCCCCTGCAATGAAAATCTCTTTACATGAAGTAAGAGATTTCCAAACCCAAACGCACTGCTGAAATGACCCTTTCCTCTGATGACATTTATCTCTCACTCAAAAACACTGCTTTCTGAGTAATTCCAAATTTCTTCTATAATTCCTTCTAAAGTATATATGCCACCCATTGCAAACAATTTCCTTGGGAAGTTGTGTCCTGTGTGCGATAAACAAGTGACACCTCAAAGTATCTGCTCTACAAAGGCTCCACTTGACAGAGTGAGAACGATGAAGATTGGAGAAAGGAGTCTAGTTATTCTCATTTTTACCTGCTTCCAGAGTAGGTAATCCCTGCCTGCTAGCCAAATTCTTCCTATGAAGAATTCTCCCTAAGGATACTTTCATGGACAGGGTCCAAGCATAGGAGCTTTGTGTTTCCATGATCCCCACTCCTGCCCCCAAAGCATGGTCATGGTCACACACACTGGTCCAGCAAAGCACAAGAGAACCTTGTATAGTCCTCTTGTATGGGGTTCTTGTATGGGTGTCACTGTCAGCTAAGCTGAAATTTTACAGGCTGCACAGATCTGGACAAATGGATGGAGAAAAGAAAGAAGCAAAAAAATGGCATCTAGCAGCATCCTACAGGCCACAAACAGTGCCTCTAACTCATCCTCAAGTGACTTAAATTTGGCAAGTCTCAAAATACTACTTGCCAAGAACTTCTTTGCTGTAACTTTCAAAACCCATGAGAATTTCAAAGGAAACTTGCTCCTTATGTTTCTGATTCACTTACACTTAACTCATCAGAAAGTTGTTGTGAAATCGACATTTGATGTCCAAAAGGACTTTAGAAGTCCTGTTCTATGCCTTTTCTCCTTTGCCAATGCTAAACGCAGTTCCAATCCAGGATCTCCTTCAGTTGGATTGAAACTCAGAACTGAAAGGAAACTCTTGTCTTGACAAAATGTGGTTGTCAGCAAGTAGACAACAGAAACCCATGGGAAAACAGAATTCCCTGAAGCTTCCAGAAACTTCCTCTAATTCAAGACTCTCCAGGAGTTCCAAACTCATGTGAGACTCAAAGTAGAATGTTGATAATATAAATGGACACTGTCCCAAGCCCCACCTCCATCACAGCAGAAACTTCAGAGAGAACAGTTACCCCAACATTGGCTATCAGATAGTTCCGCTCGAAGTCCTCAGGAGGATTGGAATCACTTCCCCTCACTATTGAACATTTGCAACCACAAGAGCCTTTGATGTCTCCAAATTCACCCACCAGTCACTAACTTGCAAAGTAGCCCAGCTTATAGAAGGCTGGAACTAAAATAAGTATCCGTTTACCTCATGCATAATATAATCAAATCCAAGCCAAATTGATAGAGTAGAGGAGGAAAAGGATGTATCTGTACTCCGGTTTCCAGCTGGTCTCTGGTGTGGGCATGGTGGAGCTTGTTCTAGTATCTAATACTAGAAAGGCAATGCTGGGGTTGGGAGAAGGGTCAGGGCAGGTATTCCACACTTGTTCATGGATGGTACATTCCAAAACCCCAGACATCCTGGGGAAAGCAGTCAGAGCCTGTGGGTTTGGAGAAGAGAATGACTGGGGCACCTGGACACTGGTTGGCCAGGCATTGCTTCAGGCCAGACTCCTACTTCAGCAACTCTGCCTTCCTGCCAGCATGTTCCAGCAGAACAAAGACTCTTCAGATGGCAGAGATCAAGACTAGGTCATGATGAGCAGAAAACTCACTCTCCAACAATTCCTTCTATACCTCTGTTCTCCCTACCCTATCCTTTAAAAAAGAAAATCTGGGCTGGGGATATAGCCTAGTGGCAAGAGTGCCTGCCTCGGTATACCCGAGGCCCTAGGTTCGATTCCCCAGCACCACATATACAGAAAATGGCCAGAAGCGGTGCTGTGGCTCAAGTGGCAGAGTGCTAGCCTTGAGCGGGAAGAAGCCAGGGACAGTGCTCAGGCCCTGAGTCCAAGGCCCAGGACTGGCCAAAAAAAAAAAAAAAAAAAAAAAAAATTCTGCTTATTCTAAAAAATCATTTTCTAAACTATTTGCAAACTAGATTTTTATTTAATAATCTGAAAAAATATCCTTTATAACCTCCTCAGGGTGCATTCAAATACCCCTTAATGAATCTAAACATAACTTGAACCATTTCTAACAACTGCCTCTTGGCTTGGTAAATGTACCATGCCCCCTACCCCCGGCCCTGCTCCTCCACCTCCTTATTTTAAATTGTGCAAACAATTAGACATTTTGAAAATGGCATACATCAAGTACAACCAATCAGGTTTTAATTACTTTAAAACGTTTATAAGCTCTGCTGTCAAAATCAGATCTCCCCCCTTGGGCATGTATCATTCTTGCAAAGTTGTGCTAGCAGTATTCTGGTTAGACCTAAATATCTCTTTACTTAACGGAATAGGTGCAAGGGATGATGGATGGGTCACAAGTGTGGTATGGTGGATTAAAGAGCAAATACTTGCTACAAGATGCTAGCATTGAGAGAAACTGTAAAATTAAATGCATCTTTAGAGGTTTGTGACTGAGTTCACATTTGTATTACCAAATAATCTTCCAATTTTTATGCATAGTTTTCAGTGACTGTAACAAAAACATGATGTCGTGCTCATGCTGAGTGAACTGTACTTGCTTTCCTTGTTTACATTCACAGCTGTAAACACAGACTAATCCAGACTTGCTTGGAAGCAAATTCCCCATTGTTTCCTGCCTTCACCATGCTGGGGAAGCTAGATTGCCATTCCTTTCCTCACAGTCTTATGCTTTGTGGACTTATCCCATAGGTACCTAAACTTTTTAAGGTCTGAGCTCTTTTCGTCAACCAAAATGCCAATGCAAGACTACCTTAATTTTTAACTCCTCTCAGTTCAAAGAAAGTTTTTATTTTTTGTTTTACTTTTGTTTTGTTTTGGTGCCAGTACTGGGGCTTGAACTCAGGGCCTGTGCACTAGCCCTTAGCTTTTTCACTCAAGGCATCAGTTCCATCACTTAAGCCACACTTCTATTTTTGGCCTTTTGCTGGCTACTTGGAGCTGAGTCTTAGAGACTTTTTTGCTTGGGCTGGCTTCAAATGGCAGTCTTCAGGTCTCAGCATTCTGAGTAGCCAGAATTACAGGTGTGAGCCACCAGAACCTGGCTAGGGAAAGGGATTTTTTAAACAAAAATTTCAGCTTTCCTAGTTACCCAACCATTAATCGCAGTGACAGTTAATGATATTTAAACTGGTTTTATGGAATTAACCAGAGGAAGATTAAAAGAGAGTGCTGAGCAAGAAAGACAAAGGAAAGAAAAGCAGAGAGAGATAGATGATGAGCAGAAGGAATTTAGAGAAAAGGAGAAAAACAATGAAAAGCAAACGCAAGCAAAAAAAACAAACCCATTAAACGTATTAAATAGAAACAGAGCAAACAATGTGAATGTGAAGGGGGAGAGAAAAAGCATTAACTTCGGAGTGACTTTGCCTGTATAGAAATGTGGATTCCAGAAACAAAATTCCCCAAGTGCACATTTTTATGACAAAATAATACCTATTCTGCATCATAGAATTAAAACACACACACACACACACACACACACACACACACACACACACAGCATGCAGCACCAGATGGTGTCCCATGGAAGAAAAGTCTATTGTGTGACCATCCTTTGAGTCTCCCCATCATACCAGCCCCAGTCCACCACCAATCTCACCCCAGCCTGGCCACAAACCCACTCCAGGTCATAGTCCCTAGTTGGCACATTGGCTAATCACCTGAACTCCACCTAGAAAAGATGCTTGGGGGGAAATCTGGTAGCTGTGTAGGCCAAGATGAAGGGCCAAAGCAAAAGTATTGGCATATAGATGGTTTGTCAGCAGTACCACACAGGCAGAAAAGTGCCAGACACTGCAGACCCTCTATACAGCTTTCCACAGGAAGTTCATAAACACTGGGTCTGGATATGCCTAAGATATGAAGCTACCTTCTCCTGTTTGGCTACTCTCTGCTCTCTGTCCCATCTGGATGGTGCTTTGTCATGGAGAAGCAGCTCGGGAGAGGCCACCAGAGGAGCCCCTGCAGCAACCTGAATGATCACATTTTCCAAATAAAGCAGAGACATTCTTCCTCCATGGGCACCTAGCTGATGCTCGCTAAGATCCAGTCCACTGTCCAGATTCTATTGCTGGCCTATGTGTTTGATTGCCTTACGGCATCTGTTTCTAATACACCAAACCTGCTTTTGTATGTATTTTATTCCTCATCATTTCCTATTAAGCTAGAGATAAATATAAGCCTGAGGTTCTGAAACTGGAACAAAGAGTCAAAATTCTAGAGACCTTAAACTCAACAAGAACATTTTTATGTACTTGGAGTATCTTTCTCCGTGTGTGGTGGGGTAGGGATTTGGTGGGGTGGGGGGAGTACTGAGATGTGAACTTATGGCTTTCTGCTGGCCAGGCAGATGCTCCACTACCTGAATCATGCCTCCAGCATTTTGGCTTTTGATTCTGTTTGAGATATGGTCTCCTTTTTTGCCTGGAGCAAGTATAGACTGTGATTTTCCTATACATGCTTCCTATTATAGGTAGCTGGAATGGCAGGCACACACCACTGCCGCTAGCTCTCAGGTGAAATGGGACTCAGGGATTTTTAGGCCTTGAACTGCCATCTTCCCTGTCTTCCACCTCCCACGTAGCTCTCAGGCATGAGTCATAGTGTCTGACTATAGATGGAGTATCTTTAGAGCTAATGAAAATATGGAGTATAATTGTTTCATTTTTAAGACAGAGCATTGCCACTGAATTGGCAGGAAACATGCAGGTGGGTCTCAGTTCTTTGAAGCACTGGTGACCCTTTTTTATTTTGTTAAATTTTACAAGTGCAAAGACACCAAAGAAGACTTCAGAAATCACAAATAATCTTTTGTTTAATAAAATAAAAGTTCATGTTTACACCACAGATTTGAGACAAAGGTCCTGAAGTCACTTGTGAAACAAAGTACAGCACAGTCTTTTAGTGTGTGCCAGTACTGGAGCTTTTTTCACTCAAGACTGGCACTCCCACCTGAGCCACAGCTCTACTTCCTGCCTTTTTGTTACTTAATTAAAACTAAAAGGACTTTCTTGCCTGGGCTGGCTTCAAACCATGATCCTCATATCTCACTCTCATGAGCCACTGGGATTACAGACATAATCCCCCCATGAATGGCCACTTTTTTTTTTTTTTTTTTTTTTTTGCCAGTCCTGGGCCTTGGACTCAGGGCCTGAGCACTGTCCCTGGGTTCTTTTTGCTCAAGGCTAGCACTCTACCACTTGAGCCACAGCACCCCTTCTGGCCATTTTCTATATATGTGGTGCTGAGGAATTGAACCTAGGGCTTCATGTATATGAGGCAAGCACTCTTGCCACTAGGCCATATTCCTAGCCCCACTTTTTTTTTTTTTTTGCCAGTCCTGGGCCTTGGGGCATTTATTTTTAAATTAGAGTTTTACTTAGAGCATATTAAACTAGAGAGTCCTGGTCTCTGGCCACTCTATACAAAGGGAAAGAAGCCACAGAAAAGTGTTTAAATAAGCAGAGATAAATCCTTTCACAGGTCCAAGGCCCAAACCCTATTTATTCAGGGAAATTGAATGAGAAATCATTTTACTATGTTTTACTATGTTTGCAAGTGGAAGGCATAAGAAATGTAAGTCGCCAAAGCAAAACAGGACACAAGGCCTTCCTGGTCATCTCATAAAGCCATGAGAGCTAGTTTGGAAAGATACACATGCATACTATTTGCAAACAACATCAAGACATTTGCAGACCACTCCGGGCCTCCTAGAGAGCTCTCTGGTAAACAATAACACAACTATCTTTGAAGTCTACCAAGATATTTGGGAAACAGGAAACTGAAGAACAAGACAGTTGTGACATTCAGCACAAAATTACTGCCCAAGATCATTTTGTTCCAATGGACATGATGGACATGCTGTGAAATTCAAACTCTTGTGCCCAACCCAGGTGTAGATGGACTCATAGCCCACTCTATTTTTGTTGCAAATACTCTGTCAGACACAAGGCCATCCTTCAAGGATTTTTACTTGTGAAGATCATGTTAAATAAATTTGATGACTCTAACTCAATCATTTCATATGGTCATAAAAATAATTTGTGCTTAAGTGTTCTCCCAGGATTCTGTTCCAAGTGCTGTAATTCCTTTCATTTGGCTGGCAGCCTGGGTGACATTTTCCTGCTAAGGGCCTCCTATGGGCTCCATCTGGACCCTGTGAATTTTGGGATAATTTGCGTTTACTTTAGGTTGGGACAGCTCCTAGTTCCAACATTGCTGTGTCAGAGATGGAGCTAGAAGCCTAGTTTACTTAGAGGATTGAGACTTCAACATTTCTGATTGTTATGCCAGGGAGGGCTACTTTCTGAGGGAATGAATTCTCCTAAGATCAAACTTGAAAAATGTTCCATCTTGCTACTTATTGAAAACTAAGTTGCCACTGGTGGCTCACTCCTGTAGCCCTGGATTCTCAGGAAAGTAACTTCCAAAGATCAAAGTTAGATGTCAGCCTGGGCAGGAAAGTCTTTGAGACTCAACTCCAATTACCTAGTGAAAATTGAGAAATGTTGCTGTGGCTCAAGTGGTAGATTCCTAGCCTTTAGCAAAAAAGCTCAGGAACAGCACCCAAGCCCTGAGTTCAAGCAACAGTACCAGCAAACACAAAAAGGAAGGAAGGAAGGAAGGAAGGAAGGAAGGAAGGAAGGAAAAAAGGAAGGAAGGAAGGAAGGAAAAAAGTCTTTCTAAATATATTTTAATATAATTATAACTATAAAAACTATACACATCCACATCATGTAACATTGACAAAACTTATCAGAGCTGAAGAAAGTAAGAGTGAATTATAAAATATTTTAATTTAATATATAAGTGTTGCCTTCTAAAATTCCTTCACATCATTACTCCAAATGATGCGTTTATAGATATTAAGGGATACATTTTATACATTCCTGTTTTATACTTACTGGAATAGTCTTAATTTTATATAAGTCAGGGTGAGTTAGCCTCTTTTCCAATCTCAAGGCATAAAGATATGGCTTATTTCTTGCTCAGCCCAAGTCACACTGGTGTTAAGTGGAGAAGTGAGATCCTCTCCCTCCCTCCGGCACTCAAACTAAAGAAGCAGCGCCATTCCAGCTGTGGACACCATCAGGAAGCAATAAAGCATGCAAATGACATGCATCCTGGATTGTAATATTTTCACACTGTATGTCTAACCCTGTATGTCTACTCTCCTTTCACTAGCCCCTAGAGATCATGTGGCCACACTATACATAGTTCCAGAGAAGAGAGAAAGTATAACCCTCCCATGTGCTGGGAACCCAGAAATATTAGCAAGTGCCCAATGATTACCACAGTGCTAACACAAATGGTTTAGGAAGCAGAGCACTGTCATATGTGCAGGATGTATACAACTTTTGTTTTAGTATTCAACAGGTAAGGGAGAGTTAAAGCTTATAGGTAATAATATTAGTATAAGGAGACAGAAAGCAACCCTCATATCTCCTGAATACATATTGTACTTCAGCAGCATTTTTATGGCTTTATAAAACATGTGGATCCGATCTCAGAGTACTAGAAATAGTAGTAGAGATTATTGTATCATTTATTAAATACCACAAAGACCACTAAACAAAAATAGATAAATTATATAATATTCCCATCACAAAACCTGTGCATATCACCAAAAGCAGCTGATGTTGAATCTCACAGACAGAATGGACCTAATGCTTCTGTTTATACTCTACTATCTTTCTTTATGTGCTTTAGAAGTTTTTAAGATTTTAAAATTCTGATCACCAACTATGAAATATAGTCTTCATGTCTACATGCCTCTGTTCCTTCTTCTTCTCATTCTTTTCTCTCTTTCTTTACCCACCTCTCTGCCTGTTCGGAAAACTTTTAGACCCATTCTTCAAAAAGTTTCACCTTGATTCTCCAAGATATGAGCCTAATTTCCCTTCTTCCATGCCAACTGGGTCACTCCCAGTTGCCCTTGTTCTTGTTCTTTCTGAAAAACCTTCAGGAAGCGCAGGGTGCTGGGATCTGAATGAAAGCTGAATGCTAGGTTCTTGGAAGAATAGATGGGCTCCTTTTCAGTGGACTCTATCTCTGAGAGTCTCTGAGAGGCTGGCCAATTCTTGAGCTATCTGGTAGACCAGAAACTGAGTTAGGCAAGGAATAGTTGGTTTTATTTCCTTCTTTTTGATTTTCCCTTCATCATTTACATATTATTTTCATTATTTCCTTTCCTTTTTTTTTTTTTTTTGTTTTTGTTTTTGGCCAGTCCTGGGCCTTGGACTCAGGGCCTGAGCACTGTCCCTGGCTTCTTCCCGCTCAAGGCTAGCACTCTGCCACTTGAGCCACAGCGCCACTTCTGGCCGTTTTCTGTATATGTGGTGCTGGGGAATCGAACCTAGGGCTTCGTGTATCCGAGGCAGGCACTTTTGCCACTAGGCTATATCCCCAGCCCTTCCTTTCCTTTTTTTTAAAAAAAATTAACTCCTCTTGGAATATACCACACAAAATCTTTAGATTGGAAGTACTAGAATTCTTCATTTAATTTGGTGCTTTTAAAAGATTTTTTAAAGTAGGCTTATAAAACATTCAAAGATAGTTCTGGTTTCAGGCAAAGCTTTATATAGTACCTCAACTATCATCAGCTGTGATTTCTCCTGTGTTCTATGTCCCTTTTCTCTTGCTATTGGCTTACTGTTATAACTGAAGGATGGATGCCAGGAGTTCAAGGGTCACAGCCAGATCCCAGCAGCCCCAACATAGGGTCTGATTTCCACAAACAGTCCAAGTCACATGACACCATAATCTACAAATTGCTGGCCTGGAGAACTAAATGTAAAGTTTGGATTAGGCCAATCAGGCTTATCCTTGAGGGTGAAGATGAGTTCAAGTCTATCTAGCCCATAAGGGTGAAGGTTGGAATAACTACTATTCTGCCAAAGGAAGTTCAGGGTATTCTCTTATGGAAAGACAATTGAAATTCTGTCAGTAACCCTGGCATGAACTCTCAGCCTGCCTTTCCTGGGCTCTGTTTTTTCCTCTCCTGCTTCATTAGCCCTTTGCTCCATTCTTGGGGTGGAGACGGTAGAAGAGAAGTAGACTCAGTGTTTAGTAACTGTTTGCTTCTAATGTGCTGGTATTTCTGTTTTCACAAAGTTCTCCCAGTAACCCAGTGAATCAGAAGAAAGAGTAGTGACTAGAATGAAGGATCTGAGTGTTGGGTTTCAGCTCAGAGACTCCAGATAACTCACTTTGTGGATATGGGGTTGTTTGTTGATGAATTAATGATATGAATGATATGATCTTTAAAGGCCTGTCATTTCTAAATACTGTAGTTTTCTTTTTAATGACCCTGCAACACAATTGCAAAAGTTGCTCAATGCCTCCCAGATAGCAAGAGGCCCCAATCACAGCCAAGTTTCAAGGGAAAGCTCTTTCTACTACAGCAGCTTCCGCACTTTAAAAGGGAGAAGGTGAGGGCTGATGGAATTGGAGATGAGGATGCTGCTAAGCTATTTGAATATGTGACAAAAATTACCTTAAAACTCATACACGAAAGGAAATTGTTTCTGTTTTCTGACCCACTGAGGAGAAAGTTCGGTGTTTGAGCTAGTTGGGCTTTATAGTGATTGTTGGACAACAACGAGGAAATGTCCAAAGTTATATAATGGACTTGGAGCCTGGAATGTAGAAAGAGATTTTAAATGTGGAAGCTGAGGTGGAGTGAATAGAAAGCAAGGCAGAGGACTAGAGTATCCCTGCAGGGAATGAGGACAGGGATGGCAAAGGTAAGGATAGAAGACTGAGAAGGGATCTACAAAATAACACAGAGACTTTGAGGAGGAGAATTAAAGCCTCATGCAAGATGGGCACTGGTTTGTGTGTCTGTAATACTACCTACTCTGGAGGCTAAGACATGAGGATCATAGTTCAAAGCCAGTCTAGACAGGAAGTTCTGTGAAAGTCTTATCTACAATTAACCACCTATGAGCCAGAAATGGAGCTGTGGCTCAAGTGGTAGAGCACCAGCCTTTAGGGAAAAAGCTAAGAGACTGGACCCAGGACTTGAGGTCTTGAGGCTCGAAAGCCTTAGTACACACACATGCCCACACATAAACACACACACACACACACACACACACACACACTCACACCCTCATGGAAGATTCAAAGAGACCAAATGTCAACAGCTGGTTTCATGAAGGATTGTAAGGCTGAAAGGAGATACTGATAAAGGGTGAGAACTAAAGGTGCTTTCCCTGCGACGGACTGCTGGATCTCCTCTGAGCAGATACTTTTGGATCAATGGGTGGGGGTTCCAGACAATGAGTGTAGAAAGCTAAATACAAGATAGGTGTTGAAATGGTGATGCTCAACACAGACAACTTTGTCTTCTCAGTAGCATTGGAAGGCAAGGGATTGGCTGGAAACCAAAAGGACTTGAGAGTTAACATTTGAGCCTTTAAATTTTTCCCAGCAGAGGTGACAGCTCCTATTTGTGTAAATTGCCATTTAGAAGCATACTGGAGCCCCAAGTGAACGTTAGAAAAAAGAAAACTAGAACAACTTTACATAAAATAAATGAATTGGGCATTTGATTTATTTAGTCTCTCAAGAGACCACAAAGTCAATTTCTCTTTTCATCTCCTCATTGTTTTTAATTTATTTTTATTGTAAAGGTAGGATGTACAGTGGGGTTACAGTTACATAAACCCAGGGGATGAGCACATTTCTACTTGAATAGTGTCACCTCTTCCCTGTTTCCTCCCATATTTTTCCCTCCTGACCCCCTTTCTCCACAAGTTGTATAGTTAATTTTCAACATCGTGTCTAGTGAGTGGCACTGATGAATTAGTTCAACCTCTGTCCCACAATTTCTTTGCTTCCACTTAACCTCCCCAAATAAAGTAAATTTACATACAAAAGGTAAAGAAAATAAAAATAGCAGTAAAGGAGGGGGAAAACCTCAAAACAAAAGGCCAAATACCAAAAAAAACCTCTTGTTTTGATTCCATAGAGTTAATTATGATAAACATCATTTTACATGACCATATACAGGTGATCATATTTTATATGATAATATTGGGCCTTTGTGATTCTCTCCTTAGAAATCCTTCTTTAGTCTTGCTGCATGAATGTTTACAGTTCTGTTTAATTTATCATGTCCAAGTGTAATTTTTTGTCTTTTACCATCCCTTGTGTTTATGTAGATTTATAGGCACATTCTAATTACTACAATTGAGGGAAACCTCACAACCTATGTTTCTTTGAGACTGGCCTACTTTGATTAGCATAATTTTTTTCCAAGTCTTCTCATTTCATTATGACTAGTACAATACCATATTTTCTGATGGAAGCATAGAATTCCACTGTGTATAGATTTTCTTGATCCATTCATCCACTGAGGGGCACCTGGGTTGATTCCATATCAGGTCTATGGTATATAATGCTGCAATAAACGTGGTTGTGCTGGGGGCTTTAGTGTGGCATTGTTTGTGGTCATTTGGATAAATGCCCAGGGGTGGGATTGCTGGGTTATAGGGAGCTCTATATTTAGTATTTTGAAGAACGTCCATACTGCTTTCCAGAATGGTTGAACAAATTTACATTCCCACAAAAAATGAAGTAGCATTCTCCTTTGGCCACATCCCTGTCAGCATCTGTTATTGTTGGTTTTCTTGATATTTTTTTCTGTTTTTCTTTTAACCTGGATGAGGTAGAATTTCAATGTTGTTTAGATTTGCATTTCTTTTTTATTTTATTTTTTCAAATTTTTATTATCAAACATGTACAGAGAGGTTACAGTTTCATACGTTAGGCATTGGATGCATTTCTTGTACTGTTTGTTACCTCATCCCTTATTCCCCCCTCATTCCTCCCCCTTTCCCTATCCCCCCCATGAAGTGTTCAGTTCACTTACACCAAACAGTTTTGCAAGTACAGTTTTTGTAGTTCTTTGTCTTTTTTTACCCCGTGTCTCTCAATTTTGGTATTCCCTTTCAATTTCCTAGTTCTAATACCAGTATAGACCGTTTCCAATATACTCAGATAAGATTACAGAGATCGTGTACATACAACCACAGGAAGGTGATACAAGAACATCATCAATAGTAGAACCTACAGATACACATGGGACACTGAAAGTAGTTACAACTGTGCTATAACAATCGTTTCCATAACATGCAGTCATTTAACTTAGCATCATCTTATGTGATCATACAGGTATAGCTATTGGGCACTTGTGATCCTCTGCTGTGACTTGCCTAAACCTGTGCTAATTATTCCCTATGAGGGAGACCATAGAGTGCATGTTTCTTTGGGTCTGGCTCACTTCACTTAGTAAAATTTTTTCCAAGTCCTTCCATTTCCTTACAAATGGGGCAATGTCATTCTTTCTGATAGAGGTACAAAATTCCATTGTGTATATATACCACATTTTCCTGATCCATTCGTCTACTGAGGGGCATCTGGTTTTTTTCCACATTCTAGCTGTGTCAAATTGCCCTGCGATGAACATTGTTGTGCTGGTGGCTTTACTGTGATTTTGTTTGTGGTTATTTGGATATATACCCAAAAGTGGGGTTGCTGGATCATAGGGGAGTTCTATATTTAACCTTCTGAGGAACCTCCATACTGCTTTCCAGAGTGGCTGAAGCAGTTTACATTCCTACCAACAATGAAGTAGGGTTCCCTTTTGGCCACATCCCCTCCAACAATTGTTATTGTTAGTTTTCTTTCTTTTTTTTTTTTTTTTTTTTTTTTTTGGCCAGTCCTGGGCCTTGGACTCCGGGCCTGAGCACTGTCCCTGGCTTCTTCCCGCTCAAGGCTAGCACTCTGCCACTTGAGCCACAGCACCGCTTCTGGCCGTTTTCTGTATATGTGGTGCTGGGGAATCGAACCTAGGGCCTTGTGTATCTGAGGCAGGCACTCTTGCCACTAGGCTATATCCCCAGCCCCTAGTTTTCTTGATATATGACATTCTTACTGGGGTGAGATGGAATCTCAATGTTGTTTTGATTTGCATTTTTTTTTTATGGCCAATGATGCAGAGCACTTTTTCATATGTCTCTTGGCCATTCTTATTTCCTCATCAGAGAAGTCTCTTTGTAAGTCCTTAGCTTACTTGTTGAGTGGGGTGTTGGTTCTTTGTGGTTTTGTTTTGGAGGAAAGTAATTTTTTAGTTCTGCATATATTTTAGACATGAGGCCTTGGTCCATTGTATGGCCGGTAAGGAACTTTTCCCAATCTGTGGGCTTTCTGCTTATCTTGCAAGCTATGTCCTTTGCCTTGCAGAAGCTCTGCAGTTTGATGCAGTCCCATTTGTCCAACCTTTCTTTGATTTGTAGCCTTTCTGGGTCTTTGTTACGGACGTTCGTCCTGCACCAAGGAGGTCAGTGTTTCTCCTACTCCATTCTTTAGTGTTTTGAGGGTATCTGTTTTAATTTCAAGGTCTTTAATCCATTTGGAAATGATTTTGGTGCAGGATGATATATAAGGATCTAGTTTTAGTTTGTTGCATGTGTTGAGCCAGTTTTGCTAGCACCATTTGTTAAAGAGGCTATCTATCTTCCAAACTATTGTTTTAGCTCCTTTATCAAAGATTAAGTAGGCGTAGTTCTGTGGGTTCATTTCTGGGTCTTCAATTCTGTTCCATTGGTCTTCAGGCCTGTTCCGTTGCCAATACCAAGCTGTTTTTATTACTAGAGCTTTATAATACAGCTTGAAGTTGGGTATTGTAATTCCTCCAGCACTGTTCTTTCTGCTTAGGAGTGTTTTTGCTATTCTAGGTCTTTTATTGTTCCATATGAATTCATTAAAAAATGGTGTTGGGATACTAATGGGTATTGCATTGAATTTGTAGATAGCCTTTGGCAATATTGCCATTTTGATTATATTAATCCTCCCAATCCAGGAGTATGGGTGGTTTTTCCATTTCCTTAGTTCTGACTTAATTTCATTTTTCAAGCTTTTAAAGTTCTCATCAAAGAGGTCTTTCACTTCTTTGGTTAAGGTTATTCCTAGGTATTTTATGTTTTGGGGGGCTTTTGCAAAAGGAGTTGTTTTCCTGATTTCAGCCTCGGTCTTCGGGTCGTTAGCATAGAGAAAGGCCGTTGATTTTTTAGGGTTTATTTTATATCCTGCAACTTTGCCGAAGTTTTGGATCAGATCTAGTAGTTTAGGAGTAGAGTCAATGGGGTTCTTTAGGTATAGGATCATGTCATCTGTGAAGAGAGAAAGTTTAACTTCATCTTTTCCTATTTGGATCCCCTTTATATTTTCTTCTTGCCTAATTGCTCTGGGTAGGAATTCTAGTACTATGTTGAAGAGCAGGGGAGAGAGTGGACATCCCTGCCTTGTTCCTGATTTTAATGGGAATGGCTTTAGTTTTTCAACATTTAGAGTTATGGTTGCTGTTGGTTTGTTATAAACTACCTTGATTTTATTCAGGAATGTTCCCTGGAATCCCAGTTTTTCCAGGGCTTTTAGCATAAATGGGTGCTGGATTTTATCGAACGCTTTTTCTGTATCCACAGATAAAACCATGTGGTTCTTTACCTTGCTCCGGTTGATGTGGTGGATTACAATAATTGACTTGAGTATATTAAACCAACTTTGCATCCCTGGAATGAATCCAGTTTGATCATGGTGTATGATTTTTTTAATGGCCTGTTGAAGTCAATTGGCCAGAATTTTATTGAGAATTTTTGGGTCTATGTTCATCAGGGAAATCGGTCTATAGTCTTCTTTCCGTAATGAGTCCCTGCCTGGTTTTGGGATGAGGGTTATACTGGCTTCATAGAATGTGTCTTGTAGTGAATGTTCTCTTTCAATTTCATTGAAGAGTTTGAGAAATACTGGTGTGAGTTCTGTTTTGAAGGCCTTGTTGAATTCTGCTGTGAATCCGTCTGGACCTGGGCTTTTCTTGGATGGGAGATCACTTATTGCCATTTCTATTTGAATACTGGATATGAATCTGTTTAGGAGGTTTAAATCTTCATGGTTGACTTTAGGGATATTAATTTTTTCTAGGAAATCATCCATTTCTTCCAAGTTCTCAAATTTGTTGGCATAAAGGTTTGCAAAATAGTCCCTTATTATTTTCTGAATTTCGGTTATTTCTGTGGTGATGTTACCTGATTCATCTCTTATCTTGTTTATTTGAGTGTGCTGCCTTCCTTTTTTGGTCAGGATTGCCAGGGCTCTGTCTATCTTGTTGATTTTTTTCAAATAAACAACTCATTGTTTTGTGGATTCTTTCAATGGTTTTTTCATCTCTAATTGATTTAATTCTGTTTTGATTTTAATTATTTGCTTCCATCTATTGACTTGGGGTTTGGCTTGTTGTTCTCTTTCAAGGAAATTAAGGTGCTTCATTAAATTATTGAGTTGCTGTTTCTCCAGTTTGTTGGTGTATGCACTCAGAGATATAAATTGTCCTCTGAGTATTGCCTTTGCTGTGTCCCAAAGGAGCTGGTACTTTGTGTCCTCATCTTGCTTGAATTCCATAAACATTTGAATTTCCGTTTTAATTTCTTCAATGAACCACTGATGGTTCAGCAGTGTGTTGTTTAATCTCCATTAATTGTAAGATTTTCTGTGGTGGCTGTTTGAGTTGAGCTCTAATTTTATTCCATTGTGGTCTGAGAGAATGCAGGGAATGATTTTGATACTTCTGAATTTGTACAGATTTTCTTTGTGCCCTAAGATGTGATCTATTTTGGAGAATGTTCCATGTGCTGCGGAGAAGAATGTGTATTCTGTTGTTGCTTGGTGAAATATTCTGTAGATGTCAGTTAAGTCTAGTAGATCCTTGAAATTATTTAGTTCTGTGATTTCTTTGTTCAATTTTTGGCATGTTGATCTGTCCAGAAGTGATAGTGGAATGTTAAAGTCCCCAACTATCAATTTGTTTGGGTCTATGAGTGTTTTTAGAGTCAGTAGTGTTTGTTTGATGAAGTTGGGTGCTCCTGCATTTGGTGTGTAGATATTTAGAATGGTTATTCCTTCCTGTAGGAGAGATCCCTTTACTAGTACGTAGTAGCCTTCTTTGTCTCTTCTTACCTTTTTAATTTGAAGTCAATTTTGTCTGATACTAGGATTGCAACTCCAGCCTGCTTATGGGGGCCATTTGCTTGATAGATTTTATTCCAGCCTTTCACTTTTAGAAGATGTTTCCTTTTGCTGGATAGATGTGTCTCTTGGAGGCAGCAGAAAGATGGATCTTGATTTTTGATCCAACTTATGAGCCTATGTCATTTGATTGGAAAATTAAGTCCATTAATGTTGAGAGGATTGAGAGATGATCGTTGGTTCCTTTCATTATCACTATCTTGTTAAAAGCTGTGTCTTCCCATATCTTGATTTGATGTTTACTATTTAGGGTTCATTTCTCTGTCTGTATTGGGATCTTGATTATTTTCCATGTATAGTACATGTTTGAGGATTTTCTGTAAAGCTCGTTTGGTGGAGATATATTGTTTCAGTTTTTCCTTACTGTGGAAAACTTTTATTTGACCTTTGGCTATGAATGAGAGTTTGGCTGGGTACAGTATTCTTGGTTGGTAGTTAATTTTATTTAGTGTTTGGTATACCTCATTCCAGGCTCTCCTTGCTTTCATGGTCTCTGCTGAGAAGTCTGGGGTAATTCTGATTGCTTTTCCTTTATATGTGATTGTTTTCTTCTCCTTAACAGCTTTAAGGATTCTTTCCTTGGACTCTATTGATCCTGTTTTGATCACAATGTGTCAGTGGGATGTTCTTTTCTGGTCTGGTCAGTTTGGTGTTCTAAATGCTTCTTGGATCTGTATAGGCCTTTTCTTCTGGATATTTGGGAAGTTCTCAGCAAATATTCTGTTAAATAGTTTGCCTATCCCATTAACTTCTTTCTCCACGTTTTCCTCAATACCTATTATCCTTAAATTGGGCTTCCTGATCATGTCTTGAATCTCCTGTAGCTATCTGTTTTGTTAATTGGACTGGATTTGTATTGATTTTTTATCTTTATCCATAGATTCTAGGGAATCTTCAGCTCCTGATTTTCAATCCTCTGCTTCATCTAGTCGGGACTGTAGGCTAGCTACTTGATTTTGAATCTCTTTTCCTTCTGACTGGTATTTCCTGTTGATTTCCATGTCATCTCTGAGTTCTTGCATGGACTTCTTTACTTCATTAATTTGGTTTTGAGTGCTGTCTCTCAAATCTTTTACCTGGGTAGCTATCTTTTCATTTGACTCTTGAATTTCATTTATCATTCTATTTGTTGAGGTCATGAAATCATCTATTACTTTATGGAAGGATTGCTGTATTGATTCAAACTTTTCATTCAACATGTTTATCAGTAGACTTTGTAGAGCATTTTGAGGGTTCTCTTCTATGTCTTTGATTGACTGCTCTGTTTCCTGCTTGTTTTGAGTGGGAAAAAGACTCCATTGTTTGGCATCTTTCTTGTATTTCTTCTGCCCATTTGGATTGGGAATGCCAATCTACAAGTATCTGTTAGCACCATTTAAGACCCAAAGCAGCCCTTACCAAGCACTGTTGTGTAAATCTTATAAGTTCAAAATTATATACAGATACCTTATATACCTCTCTATAAAATTAGATTTAGTGTTCTTAAAGAATACAATTTCAATATAACAACTGATCCTGGGCCCTGTATGCAGTAGTTACTTATTTACTGTTACAACCCTATATGCAATTCTTGTTCTTACATTCAGTTCTTTTAGGACTGGCTTTCTCTATGAACCCCTTTGATTCACTCGGATTAAGCAGGGATACCCTCTATCCAATAACCAGGAGTCAATGGAACCTGGAGGTCCTGGCAGTAAGTCAGGAGGGTAAGTTAGAGGTAGTAAAGAGAATAAAGTAAAATGTATTGGGGGGGGGGTGATGATTTTGGTTTAGTTTCAGTTATGTGGAAATGTGGAGAAGAGTAGATCAGTAGATAAAACAAGGTTAAAATGATAGACAATGGAGAGTTAGCAGAAAAGAGTGGAGGTGTTATTCATAGGAAAGTAATTTTTAAAGAAAGAGAATGCAAGGAGAGAAATAAAGAAAAAATACTGGATGAAAGATGCACAAAACAGAGAAAAATTATTTTTAAAAAATAAAATAAAAAATAAAAAGGAAAAAACCAGAAAAATGAACAACCAAAAAAACAAAAAAACTTGATAAAAACAAACAGGTAAAAATGGAAAACAAGAAAACCAACAAAGTTTCAGAAGTGAAAAAATTAAAAAATTTTTTTTAGTTTAAAAAATATTTGAAAAAAAAAATGGAGTCCTCCTTGTTTGGGTGGTCTTTCCCCAGTCTCTGGTTTCCTTGCGATGGTCTGCAGTCTATTTTCCTGATTGGCTGGCTTGACTTGCTATCAGTTTGCAGGGGGTGGATCTGTTCTGACCCTTCTCCCCTGTTGGTGCAATCCTGGGTCTCTGTGGTTCGCACAGCTTGCAGGTAGGCCTTGGCTGTCCTCTGTAGATGGGGACGTGAACAGTCTCAGGAACTGTGGCTCCTCTGTCTTCTGTGGGGCTGTGGCCTTTAACGCCTGGCTTTGAATAGGCTGTGGACTCAGCAGGGTGGGGCGCATCTGGCCCGGTTTACCTGGCTGAGAGTTGCTTTCCTCGGGGAGGTTCCTCCCTCTTGGGCAGGGAAGCTGCCTGGTGGAGCTGGCTATGGAATTCAGCTCTGTTTCAGGCTGGGAATTGGGCTTCCTCTATGACGGGACCATTTATCTGTCTCAGGAACTGTTTGTTCCCCCGTCTGGTGTTTCGTGCTGCCGGTAGCTGCTCGCCGCTTTTGCTTTAAATTTAGAAATTCCGGGGGGCAGGGTATGGCACCTCTGGCCAAGCCTCGGCCCAGGACAAGCCTCCCGCCTTGGCAGGGGTGTTCTTCTGGGCAGAGCTGGCTCTCACTGGTCGGTCCCTCTTGCCCTTTTCAAAGATGGCTCCTTTGTCCTCACTTTCCCCAGGCCCGCTTTAGTTCCAGTCTGGTCTGACCCTATGACAGTGTCAAAGATGGTGCTTTGCTCTGGTGGTGGGGAAAGGGCTTCATTTCCAGAAGCTGCTCTGTGGGCGCAAGTGAGAATATCTTTTGTGGGGTACTCACACTTTCTCTGTGATTTCAGCCCGTCCGTGCTCAGCCGCTGTCTGGAGGATTTCTCCCTGGTCTATGCTGTGTGCTTTAGCCGTGCTGAGTGCGGGTCACTATGTTGGGCGCTGAGCTGGTGCCGGCACTGGCGCAGTGGCGGGATGCCTCCCGGAGCTCAAATCTGTGTTTTCAAATGAGCAAAGCCAAATTTTCCTTCCTGGCCAGAATCCCTGTACTGTTAGAACTTACTCTGGCTGTCTTTCTAGGAGTAAAAGTTTCCTTGGGGTGAGAAAACTGCGATGTCAGAGGGAGCTCAGCTAGGGCTCTGCTGCTCCTCCGCTGTCTTTCCAGAAGTTCTGATTTGCATTTCTTTTATGGCCAGAGATGTTGAACACTTCTTCTCGTGTCTGTTGACCATTCTTAAGTCTTTAGCCCATTTATTAATTGGGTTATTGTTTCTTTGAGGATTTGGGGGGGTTAAGTTTTTGAGCTCTAAGGATATTTTAGATATGAGGCCATTGTCTAATGAATTACTAGCAAAGATCTTCTTCCATTCTGTGGGTTTTGCATTTATCTTGCTAGTTACGTTCTTTACCATGCAGAAACCCTTCAGTTTAATGCAACCAATTTATCCAGTCTTTCTTTGACTTGTTGTCATTCTGGATCATTTTTAGGAAGTTTCTACCAGTGCATAGGAGCCCTAGTGTTTCTTCCACCTATTTCTGTAATACTTTCATGTTATCTGGCCTTATGCTGAGATCTTTGAACCATTTGGAATTGGTTCTGGTGCAGGTTGACTGATAAGGATCTAGCTTCTTTTCTGCCCATGTGTAGCCAGTTCTGCCAGCACCACTTGTTGAAGAGCCTGTCATTCTTCCATGCTGTGTTCATCAAATATTAGGTCTGTGGGTTTATTTCTGGGTCTTCTATTCTATTCCATTGGTTCTCAGGCCTATTCTTGTGCCAGTACCAAGCTGTTTTTATTACTATGGCTTTGTAATAGAGTTTGAAGTTTGGTATTGAAATCTCTCCAATACTATTCTTCCTGCTAAGGATTGCTTTGCTATTCAAGGCCTTTTATTATTCCATATGAATTTTTGGATTGCTTTCTCTATATCATTGGAGAATGTTGTTGGGATATTGATGGGTATTGCATTGAATTTGTAGATAGCTATGGACAGTATTGTCATTTTTACAATGTTAAACTTTCCAATCAAGGAGCATGGAAGGTTTTTCCATTTCTGTAAATCTGCTATAATTTCATTTGGGGGAATTTTGAAGTTTACATCATAGAGGTCCTTCACATCTTTGGTTAAGTTAATTCCTAGGTATTTGTTTTTAGGCTATTATAAATGGAGTTGCCTTCCTGGTTTCAGTCTTGATCTTCTCATTGTTGTCATACAGAAAGGCTACTGATTTTTGTGGATTAATTTTATATCCTGTAATTTTGCCAAAGCTTCAGATCAGGTCAAGTAACTTGAGGGAGGAATAGTTGGAGATTTTTCTTTAAAATACAGAATCATGTCATCTGCAAAGAGGAATAGTTTTACTTCTTTTTTTTTTTTTTTTTTTTTTTACTATTTGGATCCCCTTTATGTTTTTCTCTTGCCTTATTGCACTTGAGAGGATTCCCATATTGTGTTAAAGAGGAATGGAGAGAATAGACATCCTTCTCTTGTTCCAGTCTTAGAGGAAATAGTTTTAACTTTTCTCCATTAAGTATAATGCTGGCTGTAGGTTTGTCATACACAACCATTATTGTATTGTCATTTCTTCATTGTGCCTGGGAAAATGTTTTGGGAAGCTGGGTGCTGGTGGTTTACAAGTGTAATCCTACCAACTCAAGAGGCTAAAATCTGAAGATCAACATTTGAAGCCAGCCAGGGCGGAAAAGTCCATTATACTCCTATTTCCAATTAATTACCAAAAATCCAGAAGTATAGCTGTGGCTCAAGTGGTAAACTATCAACCTTGAGCAAAAAAAGCCAGGCAAGATCATGAGGCCATGAATTCAGGCCCTAATAGTGGTACACACACACACACACACACACACACACACACACACACATACACACAAAATTGGGTAGGGCAAAAGGAAATAATCTGTCTCAGGAGAAAACCAATCACTTCCATTGAACTTTGAGTGCTATGAAAGGAAAAGTGCCATGATTACAAGTAAAACTGCAGATTTCTGCATTAACTCAAAGAAAGATAAAGGAGAAATTATTACCTCCTTTCTTATGAGAGGAAGTGACCAATTAAGTGGAAGTTGGACTCACTGCTAACTGTCTGAAACACAAAAGCATCAAGATCTACTTGTGAAACAGACTGAATATACAAGGATACTACCATTTATTTTAATTACATTTCTGCTATATTTAACTAGTTGTACAAAGGAGTAATCAGTCAACAAGTCAGTTTATTAACACAATGCTTCTTAATCTACATCACCTCTTTTACCATTCACTTCACTTTTAACACCCATGCCATCTGGAGATCAGTCAGCTTTGTGCTCTGTGCTACCACCGTGTGGAAAAAGTTAGTAATTTAAAATGCTTTGGCACCTGTCAGAAAAAGAAAACTTCCTGTTTCCCATCTTGAAAGGGAACAAACAGAAAAAATAAGTCAGACTGTAGCACAGCAGTCCCCAACCTCCCAGCAGCTGCAAACACATTCTTTCTTACAATGTCTACTCCGCTCCATAGATTGTGGGGCCAAGCAACACCTCTCATGCTGAGCATTGAAAGATGGCAGAAGGCTACAGAAGACAGCAGGCCATGCACCCCTCTAGGACATAGCCTTTGCTGTTGTTCCAGTGCTGGCAACAGGACTCATTATTTCCTAGATTTAGACTTTATCCTCCTGCAGTTCGCTGCATTTCAGGACTTGATGATAACTGGGTAGACAAAACACAGCACAGGAAAAGACAGGGAAAGTTAACAGGATTGACCCAAGTCTCTTCCCATGTTATCCCTTGCCCTGGCACCAAGTCAGGAAGCCAGCATTGCCACAGACATGACCAGTGCCAGTAGATATCCCCTGAGGTGGGAGACTTAGTTTTGGTTCCCTGTCACAGTGTGTCTATCCTCTGTCCTCCAATTCTCTGATAAACAACCTCAAAGGCATATTATCTCATGAGCCCAGTTTACTTAGCTCTCACCCAACATGGGGCAGTTGGGAGTCAGCTTGTGTTTCCTGTTGTCAAGGCCAAATTGCTTCCATACATCATCTCACTACAGTGAGACATATAGAGAAAGGCCAGAACAGCCCTACAGTGGATCATTTGGCATCTATACAAAAGGTTTAGCAGATAGTTAGAAGACTAAAACCTCTTCCTATTGAGATTGGGGCAAAATCAGTTCCCTGCTAAACAAGAATGTTTTATTATTTACTTAAATAATTTTATGAAGTCATCTTTCAAAGAAAAAAATGAAAAAAGACTATGATTCCACATAATATTGCCAAAGATGGCACATTATCTATTGTTTTAAGAAATAATTAGCTTCAAAATACTTCCAAATGTTTTCTAAATCAGAATCATTTTTCCCTTGAGAACAATCCAGAAAGAGTAAAAAATAGTCAGATACTTTCAAAATACTTGTTGGATTTTAAAATTTTTATCCAGGACCCAGGCACCAGTAGCTCACGCCTGTGATCCTACCTATTCAGGAGGTGGGAATCTGAGGATTGTGGTTTGAACCCAGTCTTGGCAGATAAATCTGAGAGACATTATTTCCAATTCAATGAGTGAAAGGCCATACGTGGAGATGTGGCTCAAGTAGGAGAGTATCAACCTTGAGTGAAAACACAAAGCAAGAGTGTGAGACCCTGAGTTCAAATCCTAGTACCAGAATACACACATACATGCATGTACACACACATACACACACAATTCTATCCAAAAAATAATAATTCCCTGGATCATTTAAATTACCATGTAGCTCTGAGAGGCTCAGATGAAAGATCCTATCAAAGTTATTAATAAATAACACTTGGTGTCCATCTGTCTCCTTCTTTGTTCATTTAAGCAGGCATCTGCCTCATATGCTTTGTTCTATATATCTCAGACACTAGCATCCATGTTTTCTGAGACAGGAACAAATTCTGCTTGGAAATAAAAGGGCACATGAAGAGAGAAGCAGAATAAAATGCTAGGATCCTAATGGTCCCTTTATAGGTCATTGGAGAACTGCATGCACTGTTTGTCCACTAAACATGCTTAACTGAAGGCCAAAGAGCCATGTTACTGTGTTACTCCCTTAATACTATATCACTCCTTCAATGCATTCCACAGAATACACAACCTGTGACTAAGATCCTATTTATTATACTGCCCGGCTGTTGAAGGACTTGTTAGTGTTCTTCCTTCTGTTTTTTGGCATCCCTAAGCTGTGTCTCTGCCTAGCACCACCCTCTCTGCAGTCACTCAAGAAAATCAGCATCCACATCCCCCGTGGAACTTCTACAGGTGTCCATTTTGTTTATAAGTATGAGAAATTAAACCCTTCTCCCAAGAGGTGGCCCTTAATCACGAAAGGCAAGTATGGGAATCTGAATATTTCAGCTTCCTTAGTGTGCTGGAAACCACCTCAAGTGGTTAACACTTGCCTTTTGAGCAGGATAAAGCCAGTGTCCTTGTAGTGGGGCCCAAAATATGTTCACAAAGTCCTTCATGCTCTTCTCCTCAAAAGGTGAAGCCAATCTCCTTGTCCCTAAATGCAGACGGACATGGTGAAAGTGTTGTTGCTGTGTGGCTTCCGAGGCAATGGCTTCTGGCCAGGCACTTGGTGGCTCACGCCTGTCATTCTAGCTTCTCAGGTGGCTGTGATCTGAGAGATTAAGACTCGAAGCCAGCCTGGCAATGTAAAGCATTTCAACACAGGCAGACAACTATCCTTTAAATCCTCCAAGAGAACCATGGGCTCAGCTGGTCTGCAGGTAATGCAGAGATGGCAGCAGGTGGAGGGAGAGACCACATGAGCTCAGAACACATATGAGTCATGCAGAAGTCCATGCTCACACAGAGGTTTCCCTGGACGTGTGTGACACACTCTTGTGAACTAATGTAAATGTCTTTGGATACATATGCTTAGAAGATGGCATAGGTTCTACAAAACCTGTGCTATGTTTAAACTTCTTCCAAGGAAGAAGAAAGAAAGACTGCAGATAATCATGGGGTGCTCTCATAGTGGGAACTCAGAGCCTTAAACAACAAACTGTCATGGCCACTGTACTAAACTATCAGAAACTATACCACCAGTAACAACCAAGAACAAAACCCACATAAGAGGAAATGATCATGTAAGACCTGACTCAAGAAGAGAATATGTTTCTACCTAAGCCAGGTTTTCTACCCCTCAGACATCTGAAAAAAATAGAATTCTTTTCCTTGCAGAATTATCTATCTTCTCTGTGGCTAAACTTATTTTTCCACTACAATAAGGAAATAAATAATCATATAATATGCTAAAAGAATCAGATAGAAAGGTGGTATGGAATATATCTTATCTACTTATAAGGAAATTCATCTTTCAAAACAAAGTTGCTGGCTACTGGTGGCTCATATCTATAGTTCTAACCACTCAGGAAGCTGAGATCTGAGGATTAAGGTTTGAATACAACCTGGGCAGAAAGTCCATGAGATTTTAATCTTCAGTTAACCACCAAAAAAAACAAAAGTGGAACTGTGTCTCAAGTGGTAGACACTTTCAAAGGCTAAGGGACAGCATCCTGATTCTGAGTTCAAGTCCCAGTACTGGCACACATACACACACACACACACACACACACACACAAAATGTTAACACATTTGTATTTAATGTATAAAATGTATCTTCAGGAGGAAAAAAGCTTCCAGGAAAAATGTTGTGAACAATTTTGCATGTCAGTCCATGTAAGTCAATTTGTTTTCAGTAAATTTGTATTCCTTTCAAAATTTTATTTATGTTTTTATCAAAGAGAATGTATTAGTTTCCTACAGCTGTAATAACAAAGTATTATAGCATTGGTTGCTTAAACAACAGAAATTTATTTCCTCACAGTTCTTCAAGCAGGAGATTGAAGATCCAGGAGCCTGCAGGGGTGATTTCCAGTGAGAATGCCTCCTCCTCCTTTCTTGTTGTCTTCCTTCCTCCTTTTCTCTCCTCCTCTCTCCTCTTCACCCTCCTGGAAGAGATATCCACTGTTTCCCTTTCACCTGGACTTTCCTCTGTATGTCTGTGTCCAATCTTTCTGGCAAGGTCAGTACTCATATTAGAGTGGGTTTATCCTGAGAGAACTCATTTAACTTTGTCTTTAAGTATTATCTTTTTCTGAGGAAATGAGAGTTAAGACTTCAACATACGGATTAGTGGAACAAAATCAGATTGTAACAGGAAGATATGTTTTCCAGTATTGAGGTTGAACTGAGGGCCTCATATATGTTAGGCAAGTGCTCTAGCACTAAGCCATAGTCCCATCTCAACAGAAAGTGTTTGTTAATTCAGACTAGTTTTTTTTCTAAAACAGATTCTTAAATGGTGAGACAAAGGGCAAAGGACAAACCTATGTACCAGAGATACTCACAAGACAATATGTTGAAAATTAACTGTACAATTGGGGGGGGGGAGTTGGTGGGGGGAGGGAAGTGGGAGAAAAATGAGGGAGAGTGTAACAAGTTTGACAAGAAATGTACTCATTACCTTACGTTTATAACCGTAACTCCTCTGTACAACATCTGACAATAAAATTAAGTTTTTTAAAAATGAGGTTTTGCTGGGTAGTAATCTTTTCTCTTTCTTTTAAAAACAGGATAATACAGGTAATCATCAGAATGTAACAGAACCAAAAGAAGAAACATGATGTGTAGAAATACACCCCTTCATAAACCTAGAGATGAGGCACAACACTTCTGATCTGGAAGGACATGTGGAAATAACACACCTAGTTCACTCTTCCCTTTCCTTCTATGTTGCAGTACTTGAAAGCATAGGTATTGGCCATCCCAGAGGACCATGTGGAGATAATCACAGGCAGGAGAAGAAGCTTCATAAGGAGGTTTATTAGTGGGGCCATAGTTCCCATGGGATAGGGAGCTACATGGTGATGGTGTCTGCACCTTATCCAGGTGGCAGCTTCTCTCTGGGGGTAAAGGAGAAGTAGTTAGGTAGTGAGTAGGAGTGGCTCATTAGGTATGGGTGGGTCTGGGGTCTAGTGGGAGGAGCTGAGGCTAAGGAAATGCTAACATTCCCCCATTTGTTGTTTATTAATAACAGAGGAGGGGTACCAGGCTGGGAGTATGGGCGGAGGTTATTTCTTCTGGAACTACTTCCTGCTGAAAAGGGGCAAAGTAGTCAGGGGTCCCTGATTCATCATTTGGCCTGGTACCGTCCAGTTTGGTTGGTAAAAGTCCTCATCATTTCCACGATAATGGTTATCAGGGCCAATGGGTGTCATGGTCTCCTCTGGCTACCTCCTGTAGCTTGGACACATCAAGGAGTCACTGGGGCTGGGGTCTTCAGGGTCCAGATCTGTGCTGGGGTAAGAGGATGGCCTTGAACTGCAAGTTCCCAGGTGGCATCCTGGGTGAGGAATGTTGTTATCCTGTTAAAAGATACTTTTGAAAAGGTCAGGCAAAAGGCTGACAAGTTCACAGGACTAGTTAACATGAACAACATGGGAGAACACACCTGGGACATAAGCCAGAAAAGTTCCATTTGGAACATAAACCCAATTGTGGCCCATTACAAGGAAGGAGGAAAAACTGGACTGGGGCCAGGAAGGAAGTGTTTAGGGATAGTGGCCTGGTTGAGAGTAACCAGTCAGATATCAGATATATGTGTATATATATATATGGCAAGTAATAAAGGCAAGAATGCAAGTTTATGTCCAGATGGAAAACGGACAGGTATGGACATTAGGTGGGTAAACAAATATTCCTCTTGATCTCCCGGCTCTGATTAATTTTGAAAGGGCAAGTATAAATTGACTCCATTTAAGATGAGACTTCATCTCCTCTTACTCCTCTCCATGGTTCTTCATTGTCAGGATTGACCTTGTCCTGGAGGTCTAGGTGTTCTTTGCTTGGATACCTTGTCTGAGTTGGCATTCACGGATTCACGGGGTTTGAACTCAAGGCCTGGGCACTGTCCCTGAGCACTTATGCTCGAGGCTAGTGTTCTACCACTTGAGCCATGGTGCTGCTTTCAGCATTTGGCTGGTTCTCTTGAGCCAAGCTTCCAGTCTGGCTCTTTGCTGATTAGTTGGGAGATGGAGTTTTAGAGGGATATTTTTTCTGCCTGGGCTGGCTTCAAACTGCAATCCAAGGAGTCTTAGCCATAAAAGCCCTTTTTATTTCCAATTAAAGCAACAGGAGAACAATAGGAGTAGAGCTTACCTGTAACTTGTTGAGAATTGACCAACAAATACTTGCCAGAGTTCTGCTGTAATACTTAGAGAACAGCAGACTGACTGAGATCCATATGCCATCAAATCATTCATATCATTTAACCTTACTGGCAGGTGGAAGAGAGCACAAATGAGTAACAATCAAGAGGGCAAAGGGTTGGGACAATGTAAGAGTCTCAGCTTCAGCAGATCCAAAGTGGCTATATCTTCCATCCCGAATCAGCAGGCTTTGTTAGTCATATGTGATGGAGGCAGGCAGGAGAGATGGGTTGGATCTGGACAAGGCTGTAGTGGCATCTCTCAGAGTCCTCTGGATAGATTGTCACACCTCCTGCTGGGTTTCCTGCAAATTTCTACACAGACTGGTTAAAGACATTTGAAATCTCCCAGTATTAAGCATGGTGACAACTTTAAAAATATTTTAGAAGGCTTGTGCCTTTAACCATCTTCCTAGTCACAAAATCCATGCAGACCAAAGGCCAACCAAGCCTGCTCTCTGCAGCAGCGACTACAGTTTCTGACACATGGAGGGGAAAGACACCAATGCTACCCCCAATGCAACCCTGTGGCCACCAAATACAACTCTGATGCTTTTAATCTTGGAGTAAGTTCCAGTTGCAACTCTGTCATGATAGGCCTGCTATAAACCCAACTCTAACCTGGTGGCGGGGGGTGGGGTGTAGGGGTGGGGGATGCAGAGCCAGGGCAGGAGCACTCTGGGCCTGTCAAAATCTTCACAGGACTGCTAGATTCCCTGAGCAGTTTTCCATGTAAGAGAGAGAGAATAAGGAATCACTAGTAGTGAAACCAGGCAGTTTGGAGCAGATTGTGGAGGCAGATTCCTGTAGCCATGGACCGCCACAGTCCACGCAGCTAGCACACATGTCCACAGTCCACACAGCTAGCACACATGTCTACCTGCATCCTATAAAGCAAAATATTAATCCTGGGTCAGGAAAATCGAGGTTATCAGCCACATTTGCACACTCATTCCAAAATGACTCTGGTCCCTTGATCTTAAAGAGTTTATGAGAGCACAGGATAGAAAAATGGAGAAGCAAAATCTTAGTCTATACCAAAGAATTGTCAGGATCAGATGTACACTTCACTTTTAGCATAGATGGACATAAAGAATAACACACAGGTTTTACATCATAGTACTTATACCACATGCTGCATATTTGAACCTTTTGGAGTTTTTCTTAGACACATTGCTTGCACCCAAACATGATCAGTTTGGTTTTCTTTATGGTTTTTTTGTTTGTTTGTTTGTTTTGCCAGTCCTAGGCTTTGGACTCAGGGCCTGAGCACTGTCCCTGGCTTCTCTTTGCTCAAGGCTAGCACTCTGCCACTTGAGCCACAGCACCACTTCTGGGCATTTTCTATATATGTGGTACTGGGGAATTGAACCCAGGGCTTCATGTATACGAGTCAAGCACTCTTGCCACTAGGCCATATTCCCAGCCCTCAGTTTGGGTTTAACAGCTGGGGTTTTTTTCTTTTGGCTTGGAGTCGGGTGATAAGAGTCAGGATTGCCTCCAGGCTGTTCACTGTGACTCCACCCACAGGCTGCAAAGATCAGTTTAACACAAGACTTAAAGTAAGTTAAAATGGTAGTCAAAAGCAAGTAATTTTGAAACCATGATGCCAATTTTTACATGTTTTACCAACAGACAGACAGACAGACAGTTGTGCACAAGCTTTGGGGTACACTTAGAATGTTTTTTCTTTCAAATTGGCCATGTAAGTTTTCTGGAATTCCAGTGGCAAAATGATATTATTTTGCCCATATTTTAGAACCACGTGGTCAATTAGAAAACAAAAAACCTTTCCAGCAAACAAAAATGTTCACAGATTATCTGGCGAGGAAATGGAGAAGCCACATTTTGAGAAACCAGTCAGCTCCAATGGGGAGCTGAAGTGGGATGCTATGACCAGAGAAGGTCCAGGTGATGGGAAACAGGACATGAACAGAACACAGACACATGGCACAGCGTAATGGCAGTGGAGCTGGTCAGAGCCTTAGCAGGATCACAGCAAGATACCTTCACCTTCCAGCATTTGAATTGCAAGGCCACAGTTACAGAGTTTAGGGTGGGGGACAGGGTTACCAGGAGCCTGAGTCTCCAACATCCTGGCCTAGCCTCGAAAAATTTGGCATGCCCATCACCTGGGGGATGGGCAGGACTTCACCTCCAAAAGTTTTTGGAACCTTGATGGAACCAAGATGGTACTTGCTAAAAACAATTCTATTGTCCACAACATGGTCAATGTTAGAGAAAACAGGATTTAGCCAACAACAAGCAGAACTTAACCGAATCTCCAAGCTTAACAAACATCAATAACAGGGGCTGGGGATATGGCCTAGTGGCAAGAGAGCTTACCTCGTATACATGAGGCCCTGGGTTCGATTTCCCAGCACCACATATACAGAAAACAGCCAGAAGTGGCGCTGTGGCTCAAGTGGCAGAGTGCTAGCCTTGAGCAAAAAAAGGAAGCCAGGGACAGTGCTCAGGCCCTGAGTCCAAGGCCCAGGACTGGCCAAAAAAAAAAAAAAATCAATAACAAGAACAGAAAACCTTTCTTTGTGTCTTTCAAAGCAGATGTTGAACAAATATTGGTACCTTTGGAAGCTGGTGCCAGCCCATCCTATAGAGAAAGGCAGAAAGAGAGAGAGAGAGAGAGAGAGAGAGAGAGAGAGAGAGAGAGAGACTCCATCCGCCCGAGCACTCATAGAAGTTATGTAAGTCCAAATTTGTAAGATTGGGCTCAAACTTGAGCAGCTTTTAGATTGTGCCCCTCCCATGGTAAGTGATTAGCGGAGCTGAGGAGTTAAATACCAAGCGTCCTCGGTATTACTCTGGTCAGCTCAAATATAGGAGACAATCAGCAATGGGATCGTCACCACAGTTCCTGTGTCTCGGACCGAGCGCGGAATGTCACCCTGAAGCTGCAGCCCTGTGGCCCTATGCTACGGTCATTTGGAGTGGGGTGGGAACTTGGTGCCAATATTTTTAGTGTGGCCCTGAAGCCACGGCCCCTGTAGCCCTACGGTAAATCAGAAAATCAGATCTGAGCCCTCTGGTTAGATAATCACTTACCGTGGGTGTGAGGGCGAATTTGTAGATTGTCATGGTGGATGGAAGTAGAGTAGTCAGGAGAAGTTACCTCAGTGGTCGTCTGAGTGGGCTTAGGACAGCAGAATAGGTCCCCAGGGCAGCTTGGACCCCCCAGAAATGGGGAAGCAAATCCACTGGGGAACCTATCTCGGGTTCGGCACCAATGAAAGCATATGTCTTGGCCATCCCAGAGGACCATGTGGAGATAATCACAGGCAGGAGAAGAAGGTTCATAAGGAGGTTTATTAGTGGGGCCATAGTTCCCATGGGCGTCTGCACCTTATCCAGGTGGCAGCTTCTCTCTGGGAGTAAAAGGGAAGTAGGTAGTGAGTAGGAGTGGCTCATTAGGTATGGGTGGGTCTGGGGTCTAGTGGGAGGAGCTGAGGACCTGAGGCTAGGGAAATGCTGACAGTACTGAGCCTGATTCATCACTGTTCTTCTACTCATGACAGATTCACTAGACACAACATACTCAGCCAGGGCAGCGCTGACTCCAGTTCTCATGATGGATGCTTCTGCTGTACCAATCTTGCACCTTCATGACAAAGAGGAACTTGAGCTGTCACGGGATAGGGCCAGCAAGTAGTGATAGGCAGGGAAGGCCTTGAAAAGGAAGCTGACCCAAGGTGACATGTTCTGAAGTCTCCAGACATCTCTGCCCCATGAGTTCTAGAGACAAAGTTCACCCACCTCAAAGTTTAGTCTTTGTACAACCTAGTCACAGGTCTTTCTGTGCTCAAACAACTGTTCAAAAATCAGGAAAGTCATCCATTCAATCAGTTGCTTAGTTTTTTATAAAGAAAGCATTTGTGAGGAGTCTTACCATGCCATTTTTAGGCCCTAAAGACTCAGAGAGAAACAAGATTCAGTTTCTGCAGAGTCTAGTGAAAAATACAATGTAGCAACTTGCTTTTATGTCAGGGAGGACAGCCCAGAGGAAGTGTGTTTGAGCTTAGTCTAGAGAATGAGGGAGAAGAAATGTGCATGGTTGTCCTACTTTAGGATAACGCAACCCTCTACTAAAATGAGAAGATCAGCAGAGCTATTTCCTTCCAGAGGTCCTGAGACTACATCCATCCCTTTCTTCTTCAGGTGATTGGCTCCTGACAGCACCATTCCAGTCTCTGTTTCCTATAGCATACTGGTGGTTATACTCAAGGCCCACATCACTTAAGAAAATCTCCTCAAAATGAGACCTTTAACTTAGTCTTACATGCAAAGTTTGTTTTGCAAAGTGAAGGAAAATAGTCACAGGTTTCAGGAATCTGAGCATGCAGGCACTTTGAGGTACAATTCAAATGCCACATTGCCCCCCTCTCCTTGCTCCAGGAGTGCTGGCCTTTTGTTCTTTTCATTAGAGTTTGGAGCATTAAATCAAGAATAGCACTCTCTACTGGGCAGAAGAGAGCTGCGGTGATTGAACAGGGAATCTGAGCAAGACAAAGGGAATCTGAGCTAGGCAAATCTGCCTAGACAAAGCAAAAAGCTGGACTTTTAACCTGGATGCCTTGGGAACTTTGCCCAAAATAAAATCCCAACTTCTTTGCCAGATGTAAAGATTGAGTCATTAATCTCACCCCATAATGGACAGAAAACTTTTCCAACTCAGTTGAGGGACTGTGCCTCACCTTACATCCAATCATCTACCGTCTGAGAACCAAGGGTGAGAAGAGGGGGGAAACATCCAGAATGGCAGAGTTCCCATGGTAAAGACATGATGGAAATACTGGGAGTTTTATCAGTTTTCTTCATCTGAGAAATGTCCTCCAATGTGTCATTACGTTCCCAGATCCACAACTGATATCCAGACCAAGGAATGTGTAAAGTCATACAGTGGAGCTGAAAATATCCAGACTTGTGAAAAACCCAGAACAGGAAGACTGAACTCCCTCTGGAGATGGTGAAAGAGATAGAAAAAAAACAGCAAGTTTTCACAGAGACAGAGAAAGAGAGAGAGAGAAGAGAGAGAGAGAGAGAGAAGAGAGGGAGAGAGGGGAGAGAGAGCCACACATGCACTGCAAAAGGAGGGAAACAACTAATCTGAAAGTTATACAAGACATGTACCCACTGCCTTACCTATGAAACTGTAACCCCTCTGTACATCACTTTGACAATAAATAAATGAATAAATAGAAACAACTCAGGGGGTTTGAGGTATCCCTAATGCTGTAAGGAATCAGGACATCAGCTAGTCCATGCTGCCAAACAAGTTGCTTCTGCATGAGTCCTGTGCCTGCTGAGCCAATGGCAGGCCTGCCTGGAGACGGTCCCTCGGAGGTGTGGGACATTTACAACATCAGACTGATAATGTAAGAACTTTTTCAACCTTAAGGAACAAACAACAACAACAAAAGAAACACAAAAAAAATCATATGGTAAGGTGCTAGGTTCATTGCTTCTGGGCCTAAGTCCTAAAAATAAGCAAAGGGAAGAATTAAATTACGTTTAACACGTGCATACTCAAATACAGATGCACTGGTTTATTCATTTATATAAATCCAGTCTGCAGAGGAGTTTTTAATCCAAGCTACCTCTGGTAAGAAAACAACAGCTATTTAAAAAGCTTCTGAGGAAGGAACTGAAGGAAAGGATGCACATAGGACCAGTTCCTGAAAGTACAACGTTATGACTTGCTCTCATTTGAACTTGATCTCAAATCAAAAAAGCTTCTTGGCTTTCTGCACTCTTTGCACTACTTAGAAAATCTATAATATCATTCCACCTTTAAGAGGGATGTGATATTGTCTGTGTTAAACACTTATATAACTGATTGATCAATTTTGTCATGTAAATTTCCGATTTAAAAGAAGCCAGATTAATTATGTCTCAACATCAAGACCATATTGTCTTTAGTCATAAATTCTTGCTTGTACAGGTTCCAATATTCTTCGGTGGCTAAGAAAACTTGCTTCGCTAACCCGCTGTTCTAAGTCTGGCCCAGAGAGTCTTGTAGAGTCCATCAACATAGGCTATGTGTTAGCCGAAGGAAGTATGGACAAATCTGGAATCCTTAACACTTTCTACGAAGAAAAAGATATAAAGGAAAGTAATTTTTGTATTTCTTTGCTTAGTGTCTCACTCTCTATAAAGTGCCTTGAATTCATTATTTTTCTTTAAAAAAGCAAAGATCTGGGGCACAATTATTAGCAGATGAGTTCTCTATGAGGCACAGAGTGATTAAGTAATAAGCAGTGATATCATACATCACACAAATTCGTAAACTCTTTGTTTTTCAAATTCTGGAAAGTCTTTTCAGCCCACTAGTCATAGAGCATTTTCTGTGTAATGAGCATGATTTTTATGGTCCTACCTAGTTATGATATGGTTTCTGCTGATGCCTACTACAACACCTAAGGAAAGAAAACTCATTTGTGGGGCTTGGCACTTAGTGGGTCTTGAAAACCATTTGTTGTTTGAATTTTTTAAGAAAAGATAGTGCTCATTTTGGCAGAAATTCTAATCCTGAGTGGAAAACTTGCCATTCTGTGATAGTCTAGTGTCAGAGGCCTTGGTGTAGAGTTCCTGCCTCCATTCGATTCTTCCTCAGAGCTTTATTACCCCACACTCTACATGCAATGATGCAGCCAAGTGGTGCTCACCCCTGAGACGCTGCTGTGGGGTGAGATTGGCATAGTGATGGCAGCACTGTCTTCTGTAGCCCACATGTCCTGCTTAGTATTCCTAGCCAACATCCAGCCTTGCATCAGAATTCCACATCCTTCAAATTCAGATCAAAGCAGTGTCTGCTCCCATTTGTAATATTGTAGTGTTCTTGCTTTCTGAGGGGCACACGCTGTCTAGACCACATAATCTTTCAGATGACTACAACATATGCCTAAAAGAGTCTAGTTCACATTTACACATGCAGATACATTTTCTTTCTTTCTTCCTTTCTTTTTTTGAGAGAGGTTTTGCCCACGTTGGAGCTTGATATCAGGGTCTTACACTTTCACTTAGCTTTTTTGCTCATGTCTGATGCTTCGCCACTTGAGCCATGGCTCTAGTTCTGGCTTTTTGCTGGTTAATTAAAGATAACTCTCACACTTTTCTGCCTGGTCTGGCTTCAAATTGTGATTCAAATGGCTATTGAGTCGCTAGGAGTACAAGCATGAGCCACTAGCACCTTGCAATACACACATACATTTTTCTTACTGAGTCATATTTAGTACAATTCTCTTTTTAAATTTTTTATTATATTTAAATAGTTGCAGAAATAGTTTCAATTCAACATATCAGTTTATGAGTTCAATGTATCTTGATCAACATCACCCCTTCCATCTTTCTTCTCCATCTCTCCTTCCCAACCCCATTCATCTCTTCAAGTTTTTTCCTAAGTTCCTTTTTTACCTATGTTTCATTTTTACCTATGTTTCTTAAATATTATGATTGGGAGTATTTACATGTATCTGGGGCTCTTCAGTGAATGACTGCTGGACTGGAAACCTGTTCATTGATGCAATGTCCTTGAGTGACAGCTTCCAGGTACATTTAATTCAAGCTGTCAGAACAATCAGCAGATAACATAATCCTTGTACTGATTGGGTATACACCAGTGGGTAGGGAAATTGGATATGATGGATGGCAATATGACTATTCATGTGTCTAGAGAATAATCCAAGTTAGGTAAGATGCCTAGTTCTAAACATCATGCAAGAACTGGTTTGCTCAAAAATATAGCCTTGGCAATCCAATGGAACCCACCATATTAATCACACACTTTAGAAATTTAGGTTCCACATAAAATTCAACAGGTTACAAGTTATAGTAAAATAAGAAAACACTGAAGATTTTTTGGCTTTGGTTTTTGCAAACTCATCTAATGAAACAATTTTACTGTATGCTGTCCTAGAATTCGACCTTAGGGCCTGGGTGCTGTCTGAAATTTTTTTGTCAAGACTGGCACTCTACCACTTGAGCCATCATTCCACTTCCTCTTGGAGATAAGACTCTTAAAGACTTTATTTCCTGGTCTGGTTTTGAACCTTGACCCTCAGATTTCATCTTCCTGAGTAGCTAGGATTACAGGTATGTAATCCAGCATCTGGACAAACATTTTTTTTTTAATTCTGGAGAAAGGAGACATGAACTAATGAACTAAGCATCCATCCAACTAGATCCATACTTATGACTTTCAATGAAAATGAAGATGGATCTTATTCATGTGTCCACTCATCAGAAAGACCATTAACAAACTTGAACAGTTATACAATTGAGAATACATCCACAGCAATGTATCTGTGTGCCACTGGCTGCTTATTGACAACATGACGTGTTAACATGGTGGCACCCCTGCCACCATGTCTTTAATTGATGGACACACATTTTCCACACCACTTGAACTTCAAACAGCAACTTCAATGCCCTTTCCACATAAAGTCCTAACCACTAACATGCCTCACAAAGGCCCACTAAAATATGAATGCACTTGAATACATAGAGAACTTAATTACTAATATTCTTGGCAAATCAGATAAACTATTAACAGAGTAATAATGAGTATGCATATAGGCTCCCCAGTGTGACCAGATGTGTAAACTAAATAAATAAATTAAAACTGCCATGCTAAATAAAGTTGTCCTGTCACCTCAGCTTTCCATCTGTTTCTCATTTTCTCAACAGTTTTCTCTGAGCCTCTTTTCTCAGCTCCAAATAACTCCAGCTGGCTAGCCTGCTTTACATGCAGTGTAGACCAGCTCGTGGTTACCTTCAGCATCCCTTAAGGTCAGATTTGGATATCATTTCAACCAACAAGATCCCTTGCATCCTGCAACCTTTTGGTTTCCCATCCCTCATATTTTTTTTAAGATACAGATAAAAGCAGGCAAAGGAAAAAATAAAAGAGAGAAAAATAAAAATATTTCCTGTTGGAGGGATATTAATAATGGACAAGTGTTAGATTTGGCAATAAATTATTGTCCAGATGAAGGGAAAATAATTACAAATTAGAAACAGATTTATTCACACTCAGTACATTAATGAAAATTTTAGGGGAATAAAAAGAAAGAGGGGAAACTAAACTGTGTGTACTATGTGGAAAAAAATAATGGCCCGGCAGGCCTACTTTTTATTAACAACTCATCAGTAAGCAGGTTGTAATTCATAACAAAGAATTCACCCCAAGGAACACCACATGACTGTGAGCTTTTTGAGTTGCCTAAGAAAATACACATGTTGTTCTACTTGGTTTCCTTTCAATAAAACCCACCAGTTAGCACTTCATTTTCAAGCTGTTCTGACAAATCAGGTGAGTTAGTTTTGTAGAAAAAACAGAAGCCAGTTTTTCAGCTGAGAATTTTAGGTAACTTTTAAAAATAACTTAAATAAATTTCCCCAAAGCCAAAGAAACCATGATAAAGGCTCAGAAATGAGTTTCTTTGGAGCAGCTTGAGAGAAGGCCAATTTTAATTCACTTCATTAAATTTTCCTGGGAAAACTTTTCTAGGGATATCTCTTGCTCTTAAGGTATGTGCCTGGGGACTGAGGGAAGAACTGTGTGATTTCTGTGTTTGATCATTCCGCAAAACATGCTGAAGGATTTTCTGAAAACCCTCTCAGCAGCTCCCCTAGGAGAAGAGTTAACAGTGACAGTGGTGAGGACTTCCTGCTCCAAATACTTGCTGAACTAAACAGAACTTCTGGAAGCTCTACAATATGGCCTCCATGAGTGATTCCATCTTGAGTTCCCATAAATCCCTTGAAGGCACAGGGCAAAATGAATGTTTCCAAGAGCAAGTGGATTCTGCCATACCTACTGCAGATAGTGATCAACTTCCTCCCTAACTTTTACCATCTTCTGGAGATCTCATCAGCCTTCAACACCTACTTTGTTTCTGAAGAAGTCTTCCCTAATCACCCCAAATGAATGAACTTAGCCTCCCTATCTGTCTCTCTCTGTCTCTTTCTTTCTCTCTCTGTCTCTCTGTCTCTCTCTGTCTCTCTGTCTCTCTCTGTCTCTGTCTCTGTCTCTGTCTCTCTCTCTTTCTCTCTCTCTCTCCCTGCCCCCTCTCTCCCCTCTCTCTCCACTTAATACTATGTTTATACCTCTCATCCTGCCTTGAATACGTTTTCATGTTAAAGAGTTCTTGAGGAAGTAAGCTTTAGGAGAATGTTTCTATTCCTTCTGGGTGTGACCTAAGAGGTAAGCAGAGCCTTTTCTGGACACTCTAGTTACACACATTCATGTAATTTCTCCTGACCATGAGCTGTCAGCAGAAGTGACATATTCTGGTCATCCTATCCATCCACAGCTACCACAGGATCCTTGGATTGAAATAGTCACCCACAAGACACATGCTGAACATTTAGTCTGCTACAGTACATTGTCCTAGAGCTGCTCAGCCTGCAGCCTATCGACAGAACTAGAAATAAGCATACACACACTCTGTGTGCGTGTGTCTCTCTCTGTGCCTCTCTGTGGTCTCTGTCTCTCTCTCTGTCTAGCTGGCTCTGTCTCTCTGTCTCTGTCTCTCTCTGTCTCTCTCTGTCTCTCTCTGTCTCTCTGTCTCTCTGTCTCTCTCTCTCTCTCTCTCTCTCTCTCTCTCTCTCTCTCTCTCTCTCAATAGCCTCTGAGATTTAGACCTAGTGTAGCCTGGTCTATGCTGGCTAATTCACGGTGTGATCTAGCTTTTGAAAGTGAGAACTATGTACTTGTCTATGCTTCACTCTGCTTTCAATGCACAAAACTCAGCTTGAAATTCAGATTGTAAATTATTTAGAATCTATGTTGGCTTCTGAGGTCACTGTCTTTTTTCTCACTTTTTGCATATGATTATAATTTTAGTTTTGATAAAGAACTTCTTAATTGTAAGTTAACATCACTTTGTTGTGAGGATTTTTTTGTGTGTGAGCAGCTTTGCTTATATGGAAAGGTTAAAACACTTGTTTGGGGCTGGGGATATAGCCTAGTGGCAAGAGTGCCTGCCTCGGATACATGAGGCCCTAGGTTCGATTCCCCAGCACCACATATACAGAAAACGGCCAGAAGCGGCGCTGTGGCTCAAGTGGCAGAGTGCTAGCCTTGAGCGGGAAAAAGCCAGGGACAGTGCTCAGGCCCTGAGTCCAAGGCCCAGGACTGGCCAAAAAAAAAAACAAACAAACAAACAAAAAAAACACTTGTTTGCATGGTTGTCTCACTGAGATCTGTCTACCTTTATCCCTTGGTTGCTAACAGTGCCTTATGTAACAAAGAATTAGGAGGAGGCAGAAGATGAAGATGATGACAACACTTTTGCCTACTATACCTGCTTTAGCAGGTGCCACATGGGACAAGTAGGGGCTAAAATTCAACCTCTATTCTGCCTTATGCCAAAACCTACAAAAATTATATTGATGATTTTATTCACCTAAAATGGGCATCCTTTTTCAATTTCTAGTGGTAGCAGTGCTATTTGCTTCCTATTAAGAATGCTAATTTAGGCTGGGCACTGGTGAGTCATCCCTGTAATCCTAGATGCTCAGCTGAGATCTGAAGATCACAGTTCAAAGATAGCCGGGGCAAGAAACTCTGTGAGACTTATTTCCAATAAACTACTCTTAAAAAGCCAAAAGTGGGGGCACTAGAATATGGCCTAGTGGTAGAGAGTTTGCCTCACATTCATAAAGCCCTGGGATAGATTCCTCAGCACCACACATATAGAAAAAGCCAGATGTCGCACTGTGGCTCAAGTGGTAGAGTGCTAGCCTTGAGAAGAAGAAGAAGAAGAAGAAGAAGAAGAAGAAGAAGAAGAAGAAGAAGAAGAAGAAGAAGAAGAAGAAGAAGAAGAAGAAGAAGAAGAAGAAGAAGAAGAAGAAGAAGGAAGAAGAGGAAGAGGAAGAAGGAGGAGGAGGAGGAGGAGGAGGAGGAGGAGGAGGAGGAGGAGGAGGAGGAGGAGGAGGAGGAGGAGGAGGAGGAGGAGGAGGAGGAGGAGGAGGAGGAAGAAGAAGAAGAAGAAGAAGAAGAAGAAGAAGAAGAAGAAGAAGAAGAAGAAGAAGAAGAAGAAGAAGAAGAAGAAGCAGCAGCAGCAGCAGCCAGGGACAGTGCTCAGGCTCGGAGTTCAAGCCCTAGGACTGGCACAAAGAAAATAAAAGCCAGAAGTTGTGCTGTGGCTCAAGTGGTTTGCTTTGGGCTTAAAAGAAGCTCAAGGACAGTGCCCAGGCCCAGAATTCAAGCCCCAGGACCAGCAAAAAGCAAACAAAGCTAATTTAATTCTAATTTAAAACATTGTCATTGTATTAAGTAGAAGAAAAAGATAAAGTAGAAAGAAAATCTTAGAATAAAGGCAATCATTTAAAAGAATGGTGTATCGCTGAATAGATATGTCAAATTCCTCATAAAATACTGAAAATTCATTTTGGCTTTAATCTTTATAAAGCTTTTCTCTCATGAGAATAAAGAAAAAGGAAGGGAGGGAGGGAAAACAAGAGAAGATGAGGGAAGAGAGGGGAGAAGAGGAGAGAGAAGGCAAGGGAGGGGAGGGGAATGAAGTGGGGGAGAAGAAGGGTGGAAAGACAGGGCAGTGAAAAGTAGATTATAAAGAAACCTAAAAAGGGTAGGAAATGAAAGGAAAGGGGAAAGGAAAAGAAAAGAAAGGAAGATATACATAGTAGTTAGAGCTCACTTCAATGTCAAGAATCTGAAAACAAATGACATGACATTCTGGGATATGACAGTACCAGAAAACTGATGTTTTTCTCCACACATTTAATGAAACAAAGTTCTTACCATTTGTTTTCATCAAATATTAGCATCATTGAAGTCCCTCAGCTTCATGCCCCTATCCTCTCCCTCGCTGAATGAACAGCACACCCATGGCTGCTGTGGGTGTCAGGGGTAGAAAAGGGTTGAATTCATGACGTCTCATAGGATCCAGAAATTTCCTTAGGACACAGTAGCAGTACTGTCCCTGGACACGCTACCATTGCTACCACCAGACCTCGGCACAAATTCATTAAATAGGTCCAGTGTGGTTCCTCTTCAGATGATTTGAGGGCTGCTACAAACTATTTTTTTTTTTTTTTGGCCAGTCCTGGGCCTTGGACTCAGGGCCTGAGCACTGTCCCTGGCTTCTTCCCGCTCAAGGCTAGCACTCTGCCACTTGAGCCACAGCGCCGCTTCTGGCCGTTTTCTGTATATGTGGTGCTGGGGAATCGAACCTAGGGCCTCGTGTATCCGAGGCAGGCACTCTTGCCACTAGGCCATATCCCCAGCCCTGCTCCAAACTATTAATTCAGCTGTCAACCATCAAACTTTGGTGTGGTTCTTGATGAGTTCTACCCTAAAATGCCCAATAACTACTAAAATGACTCAACATTATAATATTTCCTCTAAAGAAGAAGAGACACAAAAGCCTGCATATGTCCTAGTTGATACACTTTTCCCTCACACTGTCCCTGAGAAAGGAACATTGGCCCTGGGACCCTGTAGGAGGTGTCACATATCTGGTCCAACAGAGCCCATATGGAAAAATGCATTCGTTTTTTAAATTTGCCCTTGGGCTGGTGCCCACCACAGTACATCTATGGATAAAAATAAAATGTGTAAGGCTGGGCACTGGTGGCTCATGCCTGTAATCCAAGATACTCAGGAGGCTAAGATTTGAGGATCATGGTTTGAAGGCAACCCAGGCAGGACAGTCCATGAGACTCTTATCTACAACCAGAAGTGGTGCTGTGACTCCAAGTTATAGAGCACTATCTTTGAGTGAAAAAGCTCAAGGATAGCTCCCAGGCCCTGAGTTCAAGGCCCATTACTGACAAAAAGAAAGAATTAAATTAAATAAATAAATAAAATGTGTAGTGCAATTCACAAAGGCCCACATGGTCTGTGCCCAGCTCTACAGATTCACCTCACACCCTTTTCCTTTGCATACTTAACAAGTTCTTCTCACACTTCCCCACTCTTTTTCTCTTTTGGTCTTCATGCACTAAAGCCCCCTCCACCATCTCCCATCCCCGTCTGCTATTATCTGGCTAGCATCTTCTTGTCCTTCATTCTTTAGCTAAAGTGCTGCCCTCTTCAGGAAGATGTTTCCTGAACCTTCTCTCCACAACATACAGCCATAACCCATCCTCTCTGCAAGTCACCTGAAGGAGGACTCCCCCTATGCTCCTCACTGCTGCATCCCTAATACCCAGACCAAGGCACTAATTAAATAAACAAATGGATAACAGTGGGTAACAACTGGAATTCAATAGTTCTCCCATCCTTATTGTTCAGATCATGAAATAATAAAGGGAATTGGATAACTGGGCAAAATGATTCCCTGATTGTGACATAAACTGCATCTCCTGACAGCTTCTTTCCTTCAGTGTTCCATGTTTGGCAAGAAAAGGGGATCTTAACCTTAGCATGAAATTTCCCAGGCAATACTGTTAAACTACTACTTGTAAAAGAAAGCAACAACAAGCATGGATTTGATCTTTCAAAAGAAAAAGATTTGGATTTCCCACAGTGTCTGCTCTTGTGATTATTTAGGTTAATCCATCCACCTTAGGGAGCACAAGAGCTCAGCCCTGGACAGCACCTGTGATTGATTCCACTCTCTTCTTCCCTAAGCTGGTTTTGATCCCTACTTCTTGGTATGAGTGAAGAGCCTGGATTATTTCATTGTCACATTCAGAATCGTGGTTCTGACAATGGCCTCATCTTGACCCATGACCTTTATGTTCTGATGTCCTTTACCCTTCATCACATCAGACCCATTTTTATGAACAGAAGAATCTCTTAACAGCAGTCCTAAACCAACTTTAGTTTAACCTCTCCCTAACTGACATGTCTGGGAAGGAAGATAAGACTTAAAAGTCCCCACCAGTGAACTCTGTCTCTGAAATATAGTGTGTCCACTCACTGTCTCCCTTCCTTTCCAACCCTGCTCATCCTATTGTTAAATGTAACACTTTAATCTAGCTTCTTCTTCTTCTTCTGTTTTCTTTTTCACTTTTTTATTATCTTTACATACTTTCACAAAGGAGTTACCATTCAACAAAGCAGTTTATGAATTCAATACATCTTGATCAATGACACCTCTTTCACCATTTTCCCTCATTCCTTCCATATCCTCATCCTTTTCCTCAAATTTCTTAATTTTGTAGGCCATGCACTGAACTTTTTACTGCATTCCTCCCCCTTTTCTATCTTCATTCATCTACTGCCCATCCCCTTGATCCAGTCTCTCATCTTCAAGTACCCAATTCCTGGTATTTATTTTGTTCGACTGTGAGTTAGCCTTTCTAAAAAAATATGCCGTTTGAGTTCTCCCCTGAATCTACCATATTTCGGTCAATAAACTTATGTACCCTTGGATAGCACCCCAAAGTTTTTATTGATATATTCATAAATTAAGTTCTGCATAGGAGAGAAATATGCATTCTTTGTCTTTCTGGGCCTGCTTTATTTACTTTTTTTTTCAAATTTTTATTATCAAACTGATGTACAGAGAGGTTACAGTTTCATACGTTAGGTATTGGATACATTACTTGTACTGTTTGTTACCTTGTCCCTCATACCCCCCTCTGCTTTATTTACTTAACATGATTTTTTCCCTAAGTCCTTCAAAGATAGCCTGGGCAGGTAATACCTATGAAACTCATATCAAATTAACTGCAAAAAAGCCAGAAGTGGCTCAAGTGGTTAGAATGCCAGCCTTGAGGGAGAAGGCAAGTGAGAACATGAGGCAAGTTACAGTACTAGCCCCCCAAAAAGAAGAAACAGGTTCAGTTAGCCTGAGAATATAAGATATTCCAGCAATGAAACATTTTCTCCTTTTCCTCCACATCATGTTGTCTCTGCAACACCCTGTTGGGTTGGTTTCCAACCTGTACTACTGTGGTCATTGCTCACCTGTACATATCATGCAACTTATATGTAGCTCTTTCAGTCATTTTTCTCTGCAACCATATTATGCACTACTATACAAATAACTTCAAACCCACCAAGAATAATCCACTACTGTCCTGCTCAACAACCTTCTACATCCCATGGTTCCAGAACAACATTTAAATCCTTAGAACTGGCATTCAATGCCCTCCCAAACTGATCCTAATATACTCAGCCACATTCCCCCCCACAACTGAATACCCTTTAGTTCTATCACACAAAGCTCTTTTCTCCTCATTCTTATTTTGCACATGCCTGTATAGACTGCAGTTAGAGAGCACTTGCCCCATCTCAATCTGAGTCAGCTCAGACATTTGACATACCTACTGCTTCTTCAGGGGCTGATTTTGTTTAGAGGGTCTCCTTGGTTTCTGATACTGCTTTCTCTGCTCATAATCTATCCAAATGTTCAACCATTTATAAGAAATATTTGAAATCTCAACTCTATCACCTATTTCCTGAAAGCTACCGAAAGGAGCCAGATGGGCACCAAAGAAGAATCACACATTTACTTGCTAGCACCTGTGTTTGAGAAACAAGAGAAGACATTAGAGAAAGACAAATTGATTTTAACCTCTCGTGGCACAAGCACTCCAATGGACTTGTGTTTGGGGGTGGAGAACTACTAAAGTTAGTAAGATATCTGGGTGATTCCCTTGTACAGTAAAGTTTGACCATACATTGCACAGATGATAATAGACAAACCTTCCACGTTTCTCTGAGAATTTTGTGGATTCTGTCTTTCAGTCACAATTATGCCCTATATTTCTGACAGGGCCACACACACAGTTGGTAGGCACTTACATTTTTTTTATTGATTCAATGAGTTACTTGGTGATACCACTTTTTCTGAGTCTACTACATGTAACATGAGCTGTCTATTGACTAGGTATGTACCTTAAAATTAGATTTGGCTACTAAAAAATAGAATGTTGTACCCTTAAAGAAAATTGGAACAATTGAATACCCTCTACCAGCCACCTGTAAAATTCTGCTCACAAGCAATAATTTTCAAGGAGGTAGGAAAGAAGTGCCAATTGGCAAAGTTTCCACATGGGTGAGAACAGCAGTTCTCTAATGGAAGCCACACAGCCTACCTCTCAGAAGAGAAAACAGTGTCAGGGTCTTAACTAGGTAGGAACAAGGGAGACTTAGCGAGAGAAGACTGATAGGTTTTTACATGGTTGAGTAAAGAAAAGTTCATGTCACAACCCTAGTGATTCCTGTAAATGAAAATAAAAGCAGAGGCAGGATATTATCAAGTTTTAATATACAGCTGTTAGAGCTTGTTATCCAGGGCTCAATCAACAAAGCCTAGAAACAGCTGGCTTTGAAGGTAAATGCCAGATTAGGGTACCCAAAGGTGCTGTGCCTAAAGCCACATGTTCCATTAAACCTCTTCCAGCCTCTCTTTCTGAAGCTTATAAGATGTTGGTCATGAAAGCCCTCCCAAGTATAAAAAAAACTGAATCAAAGTAAAGTTGATTTAGAGCTGGTACATTATATGAGGTTGGGAGGCTAGGTTTGAAAGACAGTGCAAAGGAGAAAAAGCTGGATTTTTTGAAGAAGTAGGATGGGCACACATACGTAAGGATTTTAAGGGCTTACAGACTTGCACATCTACGCCAGCTTCTGGAGTAATTACCCCAGACTGCTAGAATATTACCTAGGTTGAATAACTGATGGTTTATTGAGCCTGAGTTCATTATCTAGGTTCACATTTCTTTATTTTTTCATGGACTTTTAAATTTTATTTGTTTTCTCTGCTCATACTGGGGCTTGAACTCAGGACCTGGGCACTGTCCCTTAGTTGTTGTTGTTGTTGTTTTTCTTTATGGCTAGTTCTCTACCACTGAATTACAGCTCTACTTCTGGCTTTTTGCTGGTTAACTGGAGATCGTCTTTTGGATTTGTCTGCCCAGGCAGACATATGACAATTGGGGAGAGGAGCCCATGATCCGCATAGCTCTGACAAGTATTCTAAATGAAGAAAACCATTCTAACCCTCCAGAATCTCAAAGCCTAGTGGGACAGATAAGTAAGTCTACACTAGTCACAGAGTATGAGGCCAAGTAAACACAGGATGATTTGCACACCGAAGCAGCCACCTGACCAGGGAAGGAGGATAAGAAATAGCCTTGTGCATCTATGGACATATATATCAATAAAAATCTGGGTAATCTGAAGTTCCCAGGAGATGAAGGATCTGCTGCATGTCAGGGTATAGAGTACAGACTCCTAGGATGACCGACCACTTTGGGGTCCTCTACTGCCTTCTCACATGGGAGAAGAAATTCTGTCACTAAGAAATAAGAACAGAAGGAATTCTCCCAGAAAAGATGGGAAAGTGTGTCTGTAGACAAAGATCCACCCTTCAGCTTTTTTATCCCCAAGCCTCTACCTGCTGAATAGAATAGACCTTCTCTCTAAGTCTCAGATGTCATGGTCAAACACTTGTTTCCTTAGAAGTTCCTTTGCATTACAGCATAGCTTGAGGGAGATATAGACTGCACACGAGGGCTGCTCAGTGGCAAAGGGCTTGCCTTGTAAGTGCAATGTCCTAGGTTCGATCCCCAGTACCAAAAAAAAAAGAAAGAAAGAAAGAAAGAAAGAAAGAAAGAAAGAAAGAAAGAAAGAAAGAAAGAAAGAAAGAAACAGACTGCACATGAACTCATTTTTTTCCAGCCTGGCAGATGTGTTTTCTACATGCAACATAGGTAGTAGGTAAATTGATGTCATGTCATGCACAGCTTTTCAGGATGGCTGGTTAGTCAGTAATCAAAACACTCTATGGTATTCCAAGCACTATGCTGAGGTTGAGTCATTGGCCACAGCTGTCCCCAACAAGTCAGTACTTTTGATGTCTATGGATGTGGATAAAGGCACAAGAAACCAGATTGCTTGAACTAGACAGGAAGTGTTTGATCCAAGCACAGTGTTCAGGTATACAGTCTATCACTGAGCCTCATTTCTGTGTCTGACAGAACAATATAGGTAGATGTCAACATGCAAAACCTGAAAAGAAAAATAAAACATTGGTGATGATAGGGCAGAGGTATAATAATTAAGTTTATATGTTTATTATGCAACATTTATTAGGGTTTTTTTTAACTTTAAAGTCATGTTTAATAGCACAGGATTGTCTCTAGCATAGTTTAGATATACGTATTCTACCTGGGAGAAATACATTGGTAATTATAGAAAAATAAAAGAATGTAAAATAGAACAAAAACAAAACACACAAAGAAAATCATTATAATTCCCACTGTTGACATTTGAGATGACATTTGCATGTTCAAACACATAGATTTTTTTATAGCTCTGTAAAATACTAAACAGTTTTGTTTGCAGTTTTTATATGAAAAAAACAGCTGGACGTCACTAGCTCACATCTGTAATCATAGCCACTCAAGGCTGAGTCTTGGGGGATCAAGATTCAAAGCCAGCCTAGGTAAAAAAGTTGTTTAGACTCTACCTCCAAATAGCTGGCAAAGAGACAGGATGAATATGTGGCTAAAATGGTAGCACAACAGCTGTTAATCAAGAAAGATGAGGGAGCATGAGGCCTTGCGTTCAAGCTCTGGTACAAAAACACTAAATAAATATCAAATGTCTTTCTACAGGAATAAGAATATTTCTGTAATAATATTTACCTAGTTGCACATCATTTTGCAAGTACATACTTTATTTAACTGACTGGACAGCCAAATTGATTCTAGTTCTTCACTAGAAGCTATTTTGCTAAACTTCAAACTTTCAGAATTAAATATGTATTTTCCTTGTTACTTCTCATTCAAAAATATAGCACCAACTGCAGTGCCTAAAAAATTGGTTGCATTTGTTAGCTGTTACATTTTAACACTCTCAATTTTAACAAAAGAATTAAACTGTAATTTTTGTATTTAAAACTTTAAATGTGTACATTATATGGCTTTCTCATGTTATAGTGAATAAAAAGGTAAGTGCAGCCCATGGATAATGTGCTTAGCATCGAATTTATTTACATGAGGCCACATATAGTGGTACACACTGGTAGCTCCCAGCTACTTGGAACACAGAGATTAAGAGGATTGCAGTTCAATCCTAACCCAGGAAAAAAAATCTAAGATTTCCATCTCAGCAAACAAGCTGGGAATGGTGGAGTGTGGCTGGCATCTCAGCAGTCAGGAGGTGAAAAATCATGAATTTGACTTCACCCTGGGCCATATGGTGAGAATTTGTGTCAAAAACAAAAGAAAAAAAGTTTCATGGAGCAATAATCACTTGAACAGAATAAGATGTCTTAAAAAGTTAACATATTTTAAATTACATAAAATATTTTGACATGTCAAAGCATATTTAATTTTTGTGTATGTGTGCTAGTACTGAGATTTGAGCTTGAGCTTTTTTTTTTTCTCTGCTTGAACCACAGCTCCACTTCCAGCTTTTTGGTGGTTAATAGTAGATAATGCCCAGACTGGAGTCAAACATCTGAACAAGCATTCTCTTTTTAATATTTTCATGATCTCCCTATTTAAAGCTTCAACCTTCCCAATCACCCACATGTCCTACCTTTTCATTGACCTATTTTTCTCTATCTGATAAACTATATATTTAAAATATATATAGTTAAAACACTGCTTCTCACCATTGAAATTGAGAACTATGAAAAACAGATTTTGTCCACATTTTATATTAAGTATCCTCATTACCTCAAAAACTAGTCAATTAACATATTTCTAAGTAAATTCATATCTATAATTTTCTATAATATCAATAATTCTACAGGTGAAAGTTAGAATTTGAACTCAGGAAAAGAAGGAAGGAAAAAAGAAAGAAAAAGAAGGAGAAGGAGGAAGAGAAGATGAAGGAGGAGGAAGAAGAAGAGGAAGGGGAAAATGGAAAAGGAAGGGAGGGAGGGAAGAAAGAGAGGGAGGAAGGAAGGGAAGAAAGAGAGAGAGAAAAAGAAAGAAACTGTGGTGAACCTGTGGCTAGGAGAGGCATGAAGACTGAAACTGGCATCAACGGGCAACACTGAAAGTAAAATTGACATGTGTCAGTCAGAGTCTGAGGTGGAGAAGTATTTTCACCTCATATCCAGCTAAGATTGAAAAGACTGTAACACTTCAGGCCTTTGACCCACTCCTGACTCCAGGAACCCTATGCTACACCTACACCCTAGATAACAAAAGCCTAGGGCTGTAAGCTGTTGACTGCATTTGCCTTGGAGGGTGTGCAGTGTTAACTACTTGCAAACATGGCCACAGGAGTGATTCCTCACCTGTCCACAGTTTCCATTCAGATACAGCAGAAGAACCCCAGCTGGTCTTCCTTATGCGTGGCATCCGATTTAAAGGTATTACTGGCAGATATCAGTAAAACTGACCTCTAAAAACTAGTAAGAGAATATACTGAGCCAGAGGCTACTGGTGTCAAAACATACTAGGCATGCTAACATCCAGAAAAATTACAGATTAAAGTGTAGGTTTGCTTTGGAATAAACATAAGGGAAATTGGCAAAAGAAGAAAATAGTGAAAATTATAACCAAAATTTAATCTTAAATAGTTAAGGTTCTTTTTTCTCTTACAATTTGTTTAATGAATTCAATTTACAAAATTTGTTTCATGAATTTAGGTTACAAAAGGAGGACTTTACTAGTTAGAATAGCACCATTTTCTATTAGAATTTGGCCACCTTTGATGGACACACACACACACACACACACACACACACACACACACACACACCATCACCTCCCTAGCATCTATCCCACACTTACTGGCCTCAGGCATTTATATTATATGAAGTAAACTGGAAGGAAAGAAAGAGATTGAATGCAGTAAAACTTGGGAGAGACATGTTGACCGGGGCTTTCAACAGTGGCCAGAGTAGCAAGCAGAAATATATTTTGTACTTACTTTAAATTCTTGGTGACTCTAGTCCTAAGAATCCTTTCTATAATTCTGCAGTCTTGATTTAGGAGCTCCTTGTTATTCAGATGTTAGTCCAGTCAATTGGACTTTTGTTTGCTTTTCCCCCCTTGGTCCTAAGGCTTGAACCCAGGGCCTCGTCCCCATGCCTAAGCTTTTTCAATCAAGACTAGTGGTCTACCAATTTGTACCACAGAGCAAAGTTTTCTAGTAATTAATTGGAGATGAGAGTCTCACAGACTTTCCTGCCCAGATTGGCTTCAAACTGTGATTGTCAGACCTCATCCTTCTGAGTAGCTAGGATTACAGGTGTGAGCCACCAGTGCCTAGCTTCAGTTGCACCTTTGATGAAGAAATTATGTTAGAAGAGATTGCCAATGAAAAGATTAATTGCTAGGTAAAACTGAATTTAGAAGAGTTGCCTTATCTATGATACAAATCATAGCTTGTTGATGGAGTTTGTCCCTAAACTGGTGAAATTTTATTGGTTCATGGATCACTAAATGACACACATACACACAAATAACATAGGCTTGTCACAGTTTCCACTAAATAAGAGGATGTCTAAAACACGTCTCATACTTAACATGTTGAAAACTAAACTCCCAATTTTCCAAGTCAGATCTTCTCATACTCTTCTCAGCTCACCGGATTGCAACTTCTGCTCTCTGGTTGCTCAGCCCAAAGGTCTTAAGGTTACCCTGACTCTTTTTATTCACAGTTTGTCCCAGTATCATTGGTTCTGCCTTAAAAACATGTCTAGAAGCAACTTACTTTTCACCCCCCAGTTGTCTCTACCCTCTTCTAGCCACATCTGTGCTCTGTCTTTCTGATGGCCTTCCTGCTTCAATCATACTCCACTGAGCAGATGGACTTTGGTCACAAAGTCATGCACTCAGGTTCTCACTCCTGGTACATTGACTGTGGCCTTATTTGGATTTAACTTCTCGAGGATGCCTTTGATATATAAGTTAATATGAAGTCAGATTGGATTAGCGTGTGCTCAAAACCCAATAGCTGACACCACTATAAGAAAAGAAGTCATAGAGCAAGATAGAAACACACAGTGGAGAATACCATGTGACGAGTCAGAGACTGAAGTGAAGTAATGAAGCTAGAAGCCAGACACCAAGAATTGCCAGAAACCACCAGATGTTCAGAAACTGCAAGGATTCTCTGTTAGGACTCTCAGAAGGAATGTGGGCCTGCAACAACTTTGACTTTGGATGCTGGCCTCCAGAACTGGGGAAAAATTGAATTCTGTTCACTTAAGCACCTAATTTTTAACAGTTTCTTAAGCAATCTAAGAAACAAATACACTCCACTAGAGTCTGTTCTAGACACATGGCCAGAGAGGGAACTCATACATGTAAATAGGATCTTTATCTTTTAATTGATATATAGCCACAAAAAGTACCTTCACAGAATAGATATTGTATCAGTCAGTACAAACAAACAGAAGAAGCAGCAGATGTAGAGGTTTACCAGCCTCTGATCTCTACTCTTTTAATGCTCATTTTTCAAATAATTGATTAGGAAATCCCTTGGTAGTCTCAGCTAAAACATAATAATCCTCACTATTTCATCTTTAGATAACTTGGGCTTAGATAGTGTTACACTTGATATGTTTTTCATCAAAAACAGCCAGCAAAACAGAATTTAGAGTAAGTGCCAAAACCCAGTAAACTCTAGTCTCTACTGATCTAAGAAATTCTTGTTGAGCACCAAACTGTTTAAAGAGGTATTAAGTGCTTCAAAGGTTCCTTTTCATTATTGTAGAAAGGGCTTACCGTGGCCTCCAAATTTCCTATAATTAGATGTCACTAAACAGTTTAAGGATGCAGATTAGAAGTTCTAGGCAATTGGCATCCACAAATCATCACAGGATAAACCCATCTTCTGAACCTAAATCTAAACTTCAAACTACCTAGGGAAAAGAATTGAGATCATATATCTGCTCAGATAATTTTTCTATCTGTATATAGTGCTTTGGAGAAGGGCATGTGTGCATGAATACAGAATTCACACTTGAGCACAGTTTTGTTCACAACAAAATTAGTTTGGAAATATCACTACCTAAATTCAAATGAAAATACAATGCTGTTTAAATTTTAGGTAAACTGTGGACAATTTTTAAGTCACTGAGAGTTTGAGAAGTGATTGAATAAAAACAGAGCCAAAGGAAAAAGGCAAGTTGTACCCTCTGTTTGGTAGATGAGCTTACCTGATCTGTGGAAGGGGGAGGGAATCACAGAAACAGCAGGAAAAAGGATGAACTAATGCAATAAAGATACTCACTAGACACTATGTTGGAAATGAACTTGGGAAGGAGAAGAGTAGGGAGTGGTAAGTGGGAGGAAATGAATGAGGGGGTAACAATGTTTAAAATGAACATGACACTGCCCCATTCCTAAGGAAACAGAAGGACTTAGAAAAAATACTAAGTGAAGTGAGCCAGACCCAAAGAAACATGGACTACATGGTTTCCCTCATTGGGAATAATTAGTACATATCTAGGATAGACATAGCAGAAGCTCACAATAGCTCAATAGCTATGCCTGTATGAACACATAAGATAATGCTAAGCAAAATGATCTCCATGTTATGGAAATAAGTGGTATATCATTGTTGCAGTTAATCTCAATATGCCATGTGAAACTGTACCTTTTTTTCTCTCATATTCCCTAACTGTGATTTTACTCCTGCTATTACTGTAACTGATATTAGTACCTCAGATACTGTATATACATGTATTGCAACTAGGGAAGGGAAAGGGAATACCAGAATCAAGAGACAAAGGATAAAAAGACAAACCATTCTAAAATCAATACTTACAAAACCATTTAGTGTAAACCAACTGTACAATTCATAGTGGGGAGAGGGAAAGGGGGGAGGCAGGGGAAAAATGAGGGAGGAAGTAACAGGCTGGATAATGTACTCACTGCTTTACATATGAAACTGTAACCCCTCTGTACTTCACTTTGACAATAAAGAAAAAAATAAAAAGAAATGTACTCATTACACTACTTATGTAACTGTAACCCCACAGTTCATCACCTTTACAATATTTTTTTAAAAAAGAAAGGTAGGTTGCTATGGAAAATAAAGACGAGTTTAAAAGAATTTTTTTTTTTTTGGCCAGTCCTGGGCCTTGGACTCAGGGCCTGAGCACTGTCCCTGGCTTCCTTTTGCTCAAGGCTAGCACTCTGCCACTTGAGCCACAGCGCCGCTTCTGGCCGTTTTCTGTATATGTGGTGCTGGGGAATCGAACCTAGGGCCTCGTGTATCCGAGGCAGGCACTCTTGCCACTAGGCTATATCCCCAGCCCCTTAAAAGAATTTTTACAGAAGGAAATTATTCATTATCTTGCCTGATTGTAGAGAAAAGTTCTTCGGTTAATGAAGAATGAGTCTATGTTCTACATGTACACTAATAAGATTGCTAGAAAGTACATTTTCATTCTCAGTACTTGAGAAAAAACATGGCTTTCTCAGATAAGTCAGATAAGGGCTTTCTAAGATATTACAAAACCCATTATCACCATAGACTCCAAAAAATATTCAAGTGACAGCTAATGCAATTCTGCCAGACAATGTAAAGCTCATTATAAATGAACTTCATCCCTACTGAGAGAGATATTTATCTCTCTCTATAAGGTAGTTTTACCTTTCTTTTCTTTAATCAGTCATGGGATTTGAAACCCAGGCCTGGGCACTGTCCCTGAGCCTGAGGAATTTTGCTGAAGGCTACTATTCTACCACTTTCAACCACAGCTCCACTATTGCTTTTTGGAGATAAGAGTTTCACAGAGACTTTTCAGCCTGGGGTGGCTTCAAACTGCAATCCTCAGATCTCAGCCTCCTGAGCCACCCACACCCAACTTCTTTTTTAGGGGAGGTGTGGGGAGGGTTGGGGTATACTCAGACTTAAACTCAGCCTGGGTGCTGTTCCTTACCTTTTTTACTCAAGGCTAGTGCTCTTCCATTTGCACCATGGCTCCATTTCTGGATTTTTTCCTGACAAATTGGGATGAGAGACTCAGAGACTTTCCTCCCTCTATTAGTTTTAAACTACAATCTTCAGTTCTCAGCCCCCTGAGTAGCTAGGAATCCTGTCATGAGCCCCTGGCACCCAGCCAGTTCTATGTTTTACATGTGGCAAAACATATAATCTTCACAATGTCTGCTGAGTTCAGCCCCGGAATCACCACTAATATACTGTGACACTTCTAGACCTCTCCATTACACCTGTGGATATTATTGAGAAGACACCACTGAAATGCCTCCTGTGTTACTACTTGTTTGGGATCTACTTCAGTGGAAAAAAGGATGGCAACTAATGGGTGTTAAAAAATAAACCAAGAGATGGAAACAAATTCACAGTGGTAATGTACTTGATTTTTCAGATGCAAGAATTTAAATACACACCAAAGTTTAAACTTTGTGTCTTATTATTTTTGGTTCTCAAGCTTGAACTTGGGGTCTTTTGCTCTCCTTTAACTTTTTCCCTCAAGGGTGACACTTAACCACTTGAACCACACCTCCACTTCAACCTAGATCATAATAAATCTCCTCTAGTGTCCATTTGGCTCTCAACTAGTTTTCCTTAATGTCAGAGTATCCAAGACAGTAGTTCCAAAAATCCCAGGGTGGTGGTATAAAAAAGATATCACTTTGGATAGCTATTCCATTCAAAAGACCCAGCCAAACCCAGTTGATTGTCCAAAGTAAGGAACTAGACTGAGGAGTGAGGAAACCTTCCAATTATTCCAGCTGCAGACATTCAAAGCTGTCCTGGTCATCAAGGTATTGCCAGTGGTGACCCCATACTTGTAGAGATAGGACAACTCCCTTGATCACTATCTGAATCCCTGATCACAGAATCTAAAAGCAAAATGGTTGTCATTTTATGTCAGAAAGTCTGGAGTAACTACTCCAGTTTTTTAGCAACTGATAACCAGAATACTTGCCAAACAGATTGTGGACTCCTAAAAGATAGGGAAATTTTTGTTCATAATTTATATCTCTTTTTTGTAGCATGATATATTGGGCATGAAGAAGATACTCCTGTGATTGGCACATTGGCAGGCTTAATACCTACTCTCTCTCTCTCTCTCTCTCTCTCTCTCTCTCTCTCTGTGTGTGTGTGTGTGTGTGTGTGTGTGTGTGTGTGTGTGTTTCTGCTTCTAAAGTCTTGGAAACATATACATTTGGACGGGAAATATAAGGTACATATGAGCTAATCATACTGTTTTCAAAATTCTTACAAGTAAAGGCCTTTTTTTATTTTCCTTTTCTTCATTAGACTAAAAAACTAAAACGGAACAAAACAGAGGAAAGTATTCAGTAAAAAGGAAGTCAATCCAAAGAGATCGTTTGTTCCCTTGTCCAATCAAATTGCTCATCCTGTGTTTCCTGTCCCATTTTACAAAAGGGAAAATATTTCTAAGAGTTCAATGTACTCAGAATGTTCCTCTCTCCTACCAAATCAAAATTTAATACCAAAAGGCTGCACAACATAATTCTTCAGTTGCCTTGATTCAATAAAATGGTTATAACATTGAAAATTCCTTTGCAAACTCTCTTAAAACCCAACATGTGGTAAATGCCTCTCCTGCATTATTTTCCTGCCGTACTTAGGGTACGTGGGTTCTCCAGATAGCCTTCTCTTCTTTAGAGGACATTACTTAGAAAGTATGTAAATTCTGTGCTTCAAGGAATCAATCACCACTGCATACCTTACACTGAATAAATAACATCTGATCAACCCTTGTAGTTCCAGGCAATCATGGGCATAGAAAGTGTCTTAAGTTTCATAAAGGCAATAAAGATCACCATAACCAGACCTTATGGCTTATTGGAGCAAACTCTAACAGTGACTAAGAATGTATACATGGAAAATAGTAATAAGTAACAATAGCAATAATAATAGTTTTATTAATAGTAATAATAGTAATAGCATGGAATAAATGTCACATCTAATAAATAAATTTAAATTTAATAAAGAAATCTAAATTTCTCCTGATTTTAGCATTATTTGTTTACAAGGATTTAGATTGTATAGACCTGATTGCCCAAGTGAGGGCTGCACATTGTGATTTCCTTCCAAAGAGAACTGAATAGAAAGTAAGGGAAAGTTATTTTTCACTGAGGAACCCATGTACTATGTTATCCTGGTGGCAAGGTGGCAAGTATGCTGATAATATGTGCTGTTGATATGATATGATGTAGGTGACTCTACTCCTATGATCTTTTCCCCCAAACCCTAGTCTAACTAGAACGAACACATTAGAAAAATCCCAACTAAGACACATTCTTCAAATTACCTGTTCAGTTGTCTCCCAAACTGTCAAGGTCATTAAAACTAAGGAAATCCCAGGGAACTTCCATAGCCAAGAAGAACCTAAGGGGATATGACAACAAAATGACTAGATGTAAGGCAGTATTTTAGATGTGATTCCGGAAGTCCAAGGCAATCCAGGATGTGGACATTATTTAATAATAATCTATAATATTGGTGCATTATAAGAATGTACTACACTGATAGAAGTTATAAATAATCAGGGTAGTGAGGAGTGGAAAATATAAGTGTCTAATACTGTCTTTGCCATTTTTCTATAAATCTAAAACTGGGGTAAAATAAATCATTTATTTAAAAAAGGTTTTGGTCAAGCTGGGCACAGATAGAGCATGCCTGTAATCCTAGCTACTCAAGAGGCTAAGATCTGCCAGGTTGGCAGGAAAGTCTGTGAGACTCTTATTTCCAATTAATTACCCAAAAAGCCAGAAATGGATCTATGGTTCAAATGGTATAGCAATAGCCTTGAGCAAAAAAGTTCAAGGACAGTCCCCTGAGTTCAAGCCCCATGACCAACACATACACACACACACACACACACACACACACACACACACACACTTAAAAAAAAGACAACTACAAAAGCAATACTTGCAAAACTGTTTGGCGTAAGTGAACCGAACAACTCATGGGGGGGGGGAAGGGAAAGGGGGAGAAGGGAGGGGGGTATGAGGGACGAGGTAATAAACAGTACAAGAAATGTATCCAATACCTAATGTATGAAACTGTAACCTCTCTGTACATCAGTTTGATAATAAAAATTTGAAAAAAAAAAACAGCCTTCAGTCACAGGCCATGAGGATTAGGTGGGTGTTGAATTCCTCTACTTCTATACTCCTGAGCTAGGGATGGAAATTGTCTTCTATAAATCTAGGCTCAGGATTTGAGGCTGCTGAGCTCCTAATGGTGGTTCAGTGCCACATTCAGATTGCCTTAATGCTGAAAGACCTGCAAAAAGGGATATATGGCTCCAGTGGTAGAGTGCCAACTTTGAGCTACACAGCCAAGAGCATAAGGCCTTGAGTTCAAGCCCCCAGTACTGGCACACACACATATGCATGTGTGTGTGTGTGTGTGTGTGTGTGTGTGTGTGTATTCTTATTTAAGGTGAGTACAGATGGATAACACTTGTAATCCCAGCTACTTGGGAAGCTGAGATCTGAAGGTCACAGTTGGAAGTTAGCAAATGTAGAAATGTCTGTGTGACTCTTATCTCTAGTTAACTAGCAAAATGTCAGACACTGAGGTGTGGCTCAGGTGGTAGAGCACCAGCTTGAATGAAAAAGCCTTGAAGTCCTGAGTTCAAGCCCAAGAATGGGGGAGGAAAAAACCTTCAAAAGGCTATGGAAAAATTATTTCTCTTGTGTAACCTTTTTTAATTTATTAATTTCTCAAAATACAAGGTTTCAGATGCATCATGGAATGAAATTTGAACAGAAAAATGTCAAAGACTTGTGCAACATTAAGAAACCAGTAGGTGGGAATGTGTTAAAGAAGACCCCTCTTTGTACATTTACAAGCTTCTCACACTCCTTCCTAAACTAGCTTCCAGCTAAGAAAATGCATTAAATCATCGATAAAACTGTTCTATAAACTGTTCTTAATAACCAAAACCTAATTGAAGCTTATAAAAACAAAACTCCTCAGAAGGTAATGGGGAAGAGGCTGGTCTTGAAGAGCAGCAGGACTGAGTGGTATGGCTTTTGTTTCCTTGGCCCATATGAGGAGAGAGTACTAGACTCTCTACTGGCATATGGACCCCAGAAATTACGTAAAATTGTGGTGTTATATCATTGGCTACAGATTATCTGGGCTCTAGTGTACATTACTCTAGATAGTTAAGTAGGATTCAATTCTATTCTTGTTGCCTTACTCTAAGCTACTATAATAAAATTTCATACCTCTTGTAGCTTATTATGTCAATTAGCTTTCCATTCAGTACTATAGCAAAATTCCTAAGGTAATAAACTTAAGAAGAGGAAAGTTTTTATGACTGAGTTTTGGAGGCTTTATTCATTCCATGGATATTTGACTCCGTTGTTTTGGGGAGTGTGCGATAAGGCTGAACTCCATGGGGCTAAACCATGGACTGCTTGGCTTGTGGCAGCTGCAAAGTGAAAGGAGAGAAAGAGAAGGGGCAGTGTCTCAATATCCCCTTCAATCACACCTCTACTAAAGCTAAGTTTGTTCTATTAAGCCCCAGCCCCTAAAGATTCTACCACTTTGCAGCAATATCATGGGCTAAGGATCACACCTTCAATACATGGCCCTTTGGAGGACATTCAAAACCCAAATACAGCACTTTTAAACAACAACAAATTATTTCCCACCATTCTAGAGGCTGAGGAGTTCACATCAATCAAGGTACTGACACTTTTAGTATCATTTTATCCTCTAGTGGCAGACAGTATAATCGATTAATGTAATTCCATAAGCATTAGAAGTATCTCGTTCTTCAAGTCCGTTGGAGAAAACAATCCTTTGAAGAGCCATCAGGATCAGTGGGTGAGAACAATTACTTGCTAAGGATCAAGCAGAACATGTGTTAAGTTAACTTTTTCTGATTACTATTAATAGCTCTAAATAACATTTTCTTCCTTTCTACTTTTGAGTTCACTTCTTCTGAGTCTGAGTCCCATATCAGTAATGTTTGGAATATTTAAAATACTGAATTAACATTCTTACCACAAAGGCACATGAACCCAAATGTCTTGTGGACCAAAAAGCCTTTATTACAGAGACTATACTAAATCTTCTCTTGGTGGATTTCTTGGAAACATTGGGTATTTCTGATGAGTTCTGAGGGTACTATCTAGTGAACTTATTCACATCCTGGGATATTATATTTTGCTATTGGGCTGGCATGCTGGGCCTTGGCATTGTTCATGATCTATGCTATTTCTCCCCCATATCCAAGGCTTTCTTCTGAGTCTCCATTTGAAAACACTAAGTCATTAGCTCACTATATCCCCGGAGCAATATGACCCTCACAGCAGGACCTGGCTCTGAGAAGTGATGTGGACATTTCTCTCTTCACTAACCCAGTCCAGTCTGTTTCCTCTGTTCTTTTCATTTTGGCTGCCCAGGCAATGGCCTCACCCCTTCCCTTCTGCTGTATTCCATACTGCATACATGCAGGGATTTACCATTTCCAATTTTCACAGCACAACTTGAGATAGACTTGAGAGTGCTCATTTAAGAGGGAGACATAGCCATTAAAAAAGAAAAGTTAAAGATTAGGGAAAAGTGGAGTTCACTGTTACAACAGTCTTGAAAGAAACAAGGGACTCATGGTATGGTTGAACTTTGAGAAGGAACTTTGAATGGAGGAGAGAGAGGTAAAGGACTAGAGAGGGGATGGTGTTAAGATAGTTCATTCTCAAAGTGTCTTATCATTGTTTTACTTATTTATTTTGTGCTGGTACTGGGGCTCAAACTGAAAGCCTTGTGATGTTGCTTAGCTTTTTCTCCAAGGCTAGCAGTCAAATACTTAAGCCATACCTATACTTCTGGCTTTTTGCTGGTCAGATTTTCATTGACTGTTTTTTTAACTTGGATCACCAGATCACAGCCTCCCAAGTAGCTAAGATAGATTATAGGAGTGAGCCACCAATGCCTGGTGCATCCTTTCATTTTTAATGTAAGAAAAAAGGTCCCTATTGTGATGACATGTGGAAAATAATGGGGGGGGGGTATGAATAGCTTTTGAGGAAAATAAAGAACAGTGATAAGGGCTAAGACATTCACTAGCATACTACAAATCCTCTCATGGCTGCCTACAGCTAATATGAACTACCCTTATAAGGGCACCTCTTGGAGAGGCTTCATATGTTCATCTAGTTCTTAAATATTTCTAAGTATAACAGTCTGTCCAACTGTTCCCAGTAATTGTGCAACATTTTCTGACCCAATGCTTCTATCCTGGAACACCCTTCCACTATAGAATTGTGAAATCACCTCTCACTGATTTTGAGCAAAGGAGATAGAAGGTACTAGAAGGAAAAAAAATGCATTCTCATAACTTCCTTTCATCATAGGCATTATTTTGGTGTGTTGCCATGCACCAATCAACTCTGGGTAGTGCCTGCATTCCAGAACAATTCAGCAAGACTACATTATTATATGAACAATAAACTATTGTAAGGTTTTTTAGCCCCAGTATCAAACCTTAAAGAGCACCACTTACTTGTTCTTTTGATTATTTTCTTATGAACTTGAGTATTTGATTTATGCTCAAATATTTCCACATCTAAAAATTTTTGATATTTTATAATCAAGGTTTAATCCTCTAAACTAGATGATTCTAGGAAAATACTTAATCCATCACTATAACTCCAAACCATATGTTTTTCAAATCACCCCCAAAATGGCATACAGTTTCCATCATGAATTAGATTTGGATTGTAAAGGGCTTTGCAATTTATTAGCATTGGCTTATTTCCAGTTCCCTGAGCTCTCAATGCTGTACTAATGCCATTCTCCAAAGGTTCCCTGGCATGATTTCACAAGGATATCTGTGGGGTCAGGTCAGTAGGAGTAACCAATGAACTTAAGTAACAACAATCAGTTTTCAACTCTAGTTCCAAGTGCCTTTACAATTCACCGGAATTCTTTTATTTTTTGAGTAGAAAGAGAAAGCTTGATGGATAGAGAGAGGAAAAGCAAAATATTAAACACCCACTGAGAGCCAGGTATTTTGCATATACTATTGAATTAAAATTCAGACATTTGTAGGTACAGCAGGGATTAGATTCCAAGTAGGTCTAATTCTTAAGCTGTGATCTTTTCACCGAGTTTCATTTACTCTTATTAATATTATAAACCAGTTTAAACAATCTGAAAATCCCCTTAAATAAAGTTCCACCAAGGGTATAATTCCTTTCATATACATTTTTAAACTTCCCCATTGAATACAAAGGATATGTATAAATTTGTTCCTCCAAGATAAGAACAAGGAACCATGCCTTTTCCTAAACTACACATAAATATAACATAGAGAATAAATAAATGCTAATACATTTTTGTTTAAACTGAGATCAAAACAGAATTTTAGGTAAACAAAAAGCACATTTCATAGACACTAAGGGACTGAAAATAAGGGAAATTATCAGAAAAAAATTCCCCACAAAGATGACTTTTTCCAGTGTAAGAAGGAACTATCTGCATTGCCTTAGAAGGTGTATACATTATTGTATAAGAAATACATATCCCAGGTAATTTTCTCACATCACTCATAACTGAAGAAGCAAAATAAAACCACCTGTTCAGAGATTCCTTTCTGGCTTCTTTGTTTAAGAGATCTCTTTTTAAATGCAAATCAAAACAACATTGAGATTCCATCTCACCCCAGTAAGAATGTCCTACATCAAGACAACTAACAATAACAGTTGTTGGAGGGGATGTGGCCAAAAGGGAACCCTACTTCATTGTTGGTGGGAATGTAAGCTGGTTCAGCCACTCTGGAAAACGGTATGGAGATTCCTCAGAACGCTAAACATAGAGCTCCCCTATGACCCAGCAGACCCACTTTTGAGCATCTACCCAAATTACCACAAACAAGAACACATTAAAGCCACCAGCACAACAATGTTCATTGCAGCACAATTTGTCATAGCTAGAATATGAAAACAACCCAGATGCCCCTCAGTAGACGAATGGATCAGGAAAATGTGGTAAATATACACAATGGAATTTTATGCCTCTATCAGAAAGAATGATATTGCCCCATTCATAAGGAAATGGAAGGACTTGGAAAAAATTATACTAAGTGAAGTGAGCCAGACCCAAAGAAACATGGACTCTATGGTCTCCCTCATAGGGAATAATTAGCACAGGTTTAGGCAAGTCACAGCAGAGGATCACAAGAGCTCAATAGCTATACCCTTATGAACACGTAAGATGATGCTAAGTGAAATTAACTCCATGTTATGGAAACAATTGTTATATCACTGTTATAACTACTTTCAATGTGCTATGTGTAACCTTAGCTCTATTATTGAAGATCTTCTTGCATCCCCTTCCTGTGGTTGTAGCTGCACTATCTCTGTATCTTATCTGAGTACATTGGAAACCGTGTATACTGGCATTAGAACTAGGAAACTGAAAGGGAATAATAAAATCGAGAGACACAGGGTAAAAAAGACAAATGACTACAAGAGCAATACTTGCAAAACTGTTTGGTGTAATTGAACTGAACAACTCTTGGGGGGGAAGGGAAAATGGGAGGGGGAATGAGGGAGGAGGTAACAAACAGTAAAAGAAATGTATCCAATGTCTAACGTATGAAACTGTAACCTCTCTGTACATCAGTTTGATAATTAAAAAAATGAAAGATTGAAAACAACCCTTTTAGATACCTGTGAGACCTAGTTCTATTCATTGGTTGGTTCAGACTCCTCACACATGAGCCTGTTGGGGAACATTTCATATTCAAACCATAAGACTAAGGGTCATCGAGAATAGAGTCAAAAAGGAAGAATAACATTCAGCCCTTGCTCTCTTATAAGACTTCTTGAAGTTTTCAAATAGGTTTAAGATATGCCTAGTTATGATTTGCTAGATTTCGTGCAAAAAATTAAGCAAATTCTACTTAAGTAAAACAAAGAATAATATGACCTACATATTTTAAAATTATCTCATAAACATTTATCTTACTGTATATTAAACTAATGAATAGGTTTTTAGCTTGTTTAAAGTGTTAAAGATAATGGTAAGGCACAACCTGTGTACTATACTTATTCCAGAAGTCTTTATCCATTGCAGTGGTGAGCAAGATACACATCTTGCTTTCTCTGATAGTGTTTTGAAACTATGACCAATTAAAGAACTTTCTGTGAAGGGTTGTTTCAGGCTGTAGTCTTAGACAATACCATGATTCAGCACTTAGTGATTTTTTTTATGGTACTGGACTTGAACTCAGTTCCTGGGTGCTGTTCCTTAGCTTCTTTTCTCTACTACATGAGCCATAGCTTTAGTTCTGGTTAATGGGAGATAAGAATCTCATGGACCCGTGTGTATGTGTGTATGTGTGTGTGTGCATGCATGCATGCATGTGTGTGTGTGTGTGTATGTGTGTGCAGGCAAGCTCCAGTACTGGGGCTTGAACAAAGAAAGAAAGAAAGAAAGAAAGAAAGAAAGAAAGAAAGAAAGAAAGAAAGAAAGAAAGAAAGAAAGAAAGAAAGAAAGAAAGAAAGAAAGAGAGAAAGAGAGAAAGAGAGAAAGAGAGAAAGAGAGAAAGAGAGAAAGAGAGAGAGAAGAGAGAGAGAAAGAAAGAAAGAAAGAAAGAAAGAAAGAAAGAAAGAAAGAAAGAAAGAAAGAAAGAAAGAAAGAAGGAAGGAAGGAAGGAAGGAAGGAAGGAAGGAAGGAAGGAAGGAAGGAAGGGAGAGCTAAAAAAAGAAGTTTATTTATTTATGAGAAGATAAATTTCTATTACTTAAACCTTCTAGTTTGTCATATTTTTGGAAGCCATAGTAAATTAATAAAGAGAATATTATTAGTTATCTGTAGTTAATGATCAGGGCAACTGGGACCCTTTTTTCCTTCATGGAAAGTAAAATATAAAATAATCTGTTCATATAAAAATATGAAAGTCTCAAATGGGGCTAGGAATATGGCTTAGCGGGTGGAGTGCTCGCCTTGCATGCATGAAGCCCTGGGTTCGATTCTTCAGTACCACATAAACAGAAAAAGTCGCAAGAGGTGCTGTGGCTCAAGTGGTAGAGCCTTGAGCAAATAAAGGAAGCCAGGGACAGTGTTCAGGCCCTGAGTCAAAGCCCCAGGACTGGCAAAAAAATAAATAAAATAACAATAAAAGTCTCAAACGTTTATTGCATCACACTAGTTTTCAAACAACTAACTGATTACCACTACCAATTAAGTTCTACATAACAATTAAGTTCTACATAACATTTTTTTAATTCATTTTTTAAATTCATGTGTTTGGTAGTGAGAATAATCGTTTAAGATATTAATTTTCAGGGTGCTGATGGCTTCCATCTGTCAGCCTATGTTCTCAGGAGGATGAGATCTGAGAATGGCAGTTTGAAGCCAACCCATGCAAGAAAGCCTGTAAGAGTGTTATCTTCAATTAAACACTAAAATGGCTAGATGTAGAGCTGTGGCTCAAGTGGTAGAGTGCTAGCATTGAGAAAAGATCTTAGGAACAGCACCCAGGCCCTGAGTTCAGGCCTGAGAACTCACACTCACACACACACACACACACACACACACACACACACACACACACACACAATATTCACTTACTCTATACTACACATTCCTTGAATAGTGCTTAAATATATTTCTGAAATAAAATTTAACAAAGCAACCAGCTTGCCATGGATTCCAGACAAACAACTGAAACAGCAGAAAGGATCTGGGGTGTTGAACGCAGCTCTAGTGAGATTGCATGTGCCCAGAACAAAACTTTGAAACTATATTTAGTTGTTGCTTTTGTAAAATTTTATTTTTGAGTCTCTATAAATGTGTATCATAAGGGGGATTCACTACAATATTCCCACACAGAGATTTGCATCCTTTCCTGTATGGAGTGGTGGATCTGTGTGACAGTGCCTCGAGAATCTGAATTGAAGCAAACAATATCTCAATCGTTATATCTAATATCAGCTTACAGTTCTCTGAATATTTAGACTGGCTGGGTCTGACAGGCTGACAAACTTTAAAGAAAGGTGGAAAAACTGAGTGTAAAACAAAGACCTATAAATTTGAAGGAAAGGGAGGGTGGCCTGGGTGAAGTTATGGGAGTGACATTTTTTTCTTTTATTAACTGCTAGCCAGGAAATGAGGCTTAAAGTATTGAAAGGATGGTGAGGGGAAGGTGAAAGAGGGATCAGGGAAATGGATTGCAGAAACAACACAGAGAAGGTTAAAGGCTGTGCAATGAGAAATTGGTTTTAGTAACTGATTCTGTTTGTTACAGTGGAACAGGAGCAGTCAACTGAAATCATCTAATATTAACTCATATATGTCTTAATTGTTATACTAACTGAATGAAAGCCATCAGAATATATCTTTCCTCTTGTTTCTTAGTCAAACCCATATTTAGAATATGGTTACCTTCCTAACAGCCACTTTATGGTTCCTTGATTCAGGCCTTCTTAATATACCCACTATGCCAGGTAACTTCAGTGATAATGCAATAACAGTAAAAGTGTTTGTATGCTGTTATTTTAAGTCATACAGCTGGACATAGAGTCTTCTAACAGAGGGGGTTAAAGAAAGGACTGTTTGGATTAAGTTTCCATGGTAACAAGACAGGCTCTATTAGGTGGTCATTTAACAACTTCCACAGAATTTGATGGCCTCCCAATGAAATACTTCATTTAATTTCCTCATAATCCATCCTCTCTCCTGCCCATCACACCTTTAATAACCCTACATCATATGCCCATTAATCTTTCTAGCTCGACATCATAGAGTTTTATATTTTAATATTAGATCTAGTCATCTTGTTAGCTTGATTTATTGTTTTCCTCTTTTGGAAAAGTCCATACAGACTCTTTTCCTAAGTACTATAAATAACAAAGTGTGGCTCCAGATTGAATAACGGAGCTGTAATTCAGGCTGGGGACTTTGCTGCCATTCCTAAGGCCTCCATCTGTACCCCAGGGACATGATGTCAGGAGAGGCTGGTGATTGAATTACAGCCCTGCAGTCAATCAAGGCCTTATGCTATTCAAAGTATTTCCACAAATGACAAACTATTAATGCTTTAAAATGAAAGTCAGAACTACAGTAGATCAGATGTTAGTTTAATGAGGACAGCTATTTTTTTCCTACTTAATGCAGCAGCCTGTATTTTTTCTTATTTTTTTTACAAAAAATAAATCACTAGTAATAAGAGAAAACCTAGGTAGTTATTAATTGTGGTCATTGTTGTTACCTCAAATATTGCACAATATTCATTGTAAAGCATATTATTTATGTAGTACTAAAGCAGTTTAAAAAAAGAGCAAAACCGACAAAAGGAAGAAATAAAGGGAGAGAGAAAAGGGTAAAAGATAGAAGGAAAGAAAAAAGAAGGAAGGGAGGAGCAAAGAAGGGAAGGAGGGAGGGAGGGAGGGAGGGAGGGAGGGAGGGAGGGAGGGAGGGAGGGAGGGAGGGAAAAGAAAGGAAATATTATTAGGATGCTACTCTAAATTTCCAATCACCTCACAACTGGATTTCATAATTCTATGTACTTTTGAAGGTCTGGGGTGTAGAATATGTGACAAATGAACAAGTAAAATGAAGCACCTAAGCTGTAAGTCTTAAGATGTCATGTCAAGTAGAGTCATATATCTCAGTTATTAATGTCTCAGAAAAATAGTCCATGGATGCAGAATACTGTAAAGTCCTAGGGAGCCCAAAGCTACATTTGTGCACATTTTTTCTTAAACTTTAACAGAACACACCATTTTAATTTATCTAACATTTGGGTTTTTTAGTACAGAGGTTATTAGAAAAGACTCAGAAAGATTATGCATTCTACTTCCATATGAAAAAAATTATAACTAAACATGACTTGAGAAATTATCCTTATCATTGATCTGGGTCATTAATCATGGACCACCCTGAGAATCTGATGGATGTTATAGACTTTGGCCTTGAAAAAAAATCAACAAACCAAACAGCAATCTCTGTTTTTGTCTGTCTGTCTGTCTGTCTGTCTGTCTCTCTCTTTCTCTCTCTCACACACACACATACATACTACTTCTCAAAAATAAAAATTTGCACATTCCTAGGGACTTATCTGAGGCTAGGAAGCCCTTCCCAGTGAGCTCCTCTGTTATAAAAAGCAAACAATCCCTTGACTGATTTTTATGTAGACTGCATCTCAAACAGATGTGCTGCCCTTTTATCGCACTGTGACGATAGCCAACACAAAACATGATATAGCATCATATAATTCAAAATAACTTACATGGTGAGTTGATCATTGTACCAAGATCACACTGTACACCCAAAAGATATGCAATTATTACCCATCAGTAAAAAACCTAAAACCTGATGCAAATATTATAATGAAATTCAATTTTACAAGAGGAGAAAAATATAGTTAAAACAGTCTGCGGTTCTAATTTCTGTCATCAGAAACGAAATATATGTATGACTCAATTTAATAATGCAAGCAATTTAGCTGGTTACCAGTGATTCATGCCTTTAACTCTAGCTACTCAGGAAGGCTGAGATGTAAGAATCACAGTTCAAAGCCATCCCAGGAAGAAAAGTCTGAAAGACTCTATCTCCAATCAACCAGCAAAATTCTGAGCCTGGAGATGTGGCTCAAGTAGTGGAGTTCCAGCAGTGAGCAACTAAAAGCAAGAAAAAGTTCATGACCCTGAGTTTAAGCCCCCCAAACAGGCAAAAAAGATAGGTCAGGAATTTAGTTAGCTAGCTTTTGATATGAACTTAATATTTTATAATGCCTACTACTAATTTATTTCCTATTTACATACCTGGAGGCAAAGGGAGTATAAGTGACCTAACCTTGTTAGCTTAAATTTGGAAACAAACTTTCCCCCAGCTGTTTTTTAAGCACTGCTTCTTCTCCAGCTTCGACATTTCCTACCTGTTGATGAAAGTACCTCATTTTTATCTTTATTTCTTGGTCTTCACTGCTTTTTTGTGGGTGCAGATTACACCGAGCCCTAGGGAGACTTTATATTGAGGGCCTTTCTTCCTGTAATCTTAGGTAACTCAAGAACCTAAGAGTGGGCCGGAAATGTGGCATAGTAATAGAGTGCTTGACTAGCATTTAGGAAGCCCTGGATTCGAGTCCTTAGAACCACATAAACAGAAAAGCCAGAAGTGGTGCTATGGCAAGTGTTAGAGTGCTAACCTTGAGAAAAAGATACTCAGGGACAGCATCCAGGCCCTGAGCTCAAGCCATAAGACTGGCTGGGAAGAAAAAAAAAGAAGAAACTAAAAGCAAGTCAGGGGTGCCAACAGTTGACCAGTTGAAGTCCATTCTTCAACTTCTTTGGGACATGTGGTCACAGATGTCCTTCCTTCCTTCTCTGTGACTCACAAGGTAGCAGTGCCCAGGGATTTCTTCAAGTTTTCCTACTCTATTTGAGATCAGGCTTATTTTAAGTTTCATTCAAGACAGGAGAGTGTTTAATGGCAACTAGCTTTGCCAAACCAACTATCACAGTGAATTGAGAGTTCTCAGTTGAAAATAACTGGAAAAACATTTTGTTCCTGTGGGAAGAATGCCCCCATTCAGCAAATGTCAAAATAATCTGAGCTCACTCCTATTAAGCCAAATCTAAACTAAGCCAAATCTAACTTAACCTGGCTCTGTGGCAGCCAGGGACATCCAGGATGAGTACCCAAATAACCTAAGTTCTTCTTACCTTTTATCAATTAAAGCACACTCTATAAAGAAGCTACACATGAAAAAAAAATCAGAGAGTATGGACAGTAAATCAGGGCATTCTTTCCTTGGTTCTACTACTAAAAGAAGTGTTGCAGAGTTAACCACTAAACAGCCTTGTCAGGGATAAAACAAAATGCCAAGATTATGTGTGAAATTCATCAAGGTTGAAGTATTTTGACTTATTAAAGGCATATATCCCTTGGAATTTTGTTGGAATTCCTTGAGAAGTATACAAATAGCATCCATCAGAATATTTTAAGCCAAGTGATTTTCTCACTTTGGTTGACTTTTGCCATTCTATTAGACGGAGTCTAACATCTCATTTTGACATTGTCCATGCACATAGGAATGGAGTATATCATCAGAAAATTTCTGAGAAGCATTTATCCAAGTGCTAGTAAGCCATTTGATCCAGAAATCTCAATACTGAGTGTATATCCAAGGATATAAAAAATCAACATCTCAAAGAGACGTCTGTACTCTCATGTTTATGGCATCCCTATTCACAATAGCTAAGGTATGGAATCAATACACACACATTCATCACCAGATAAATGGTTAAAGAAGATGTGACATACATATACATATATATATGCACACATATGATGAAATATCCAGCCATAATAATAAATTTCTATGATCTGTGGCAATGTAGATGAAAAGCAGGGTGTTATATTCCATGAAATGTAAGGGATGGAAATACAAATACCATATGAGCTTACTTACATGGGAAAAAAAAGATGTTATAAATGTAGAGTATTCACTGAAGGCAAACAGAGCTCAGAAAGGACATGAAAGGAGAAAGGAGAATAGAAAAGGGTTAACAAGTCCAGAAGTGTAATGAGAATAGAAGGAATAATTTATAATGTTCTACAGCACAGAAGACACAGAAGAATATTTGACAATTATTGACTCTATATTTCAAAACACTGAGTATAAAGAATTTTGAGTGCTTTTGCCACAAAGAAATAATAAATGGTTGAGGAACTTGACATACTAAATCATCATGATTTTTTAAGTACAAATTATGTACCTTATTTAGAAGTCACAATTCATTCAATAATTACTTATATTTAATAGTATGAATTAAATATTTGAGAATTTTTAAGTCCTATAGAAGACACAAAATGAACTCTACTCATCCTTAGTGACTGTGCACTGTACAGCACATAAAATGTCAGCATTTTTGTATGTGTTAACCTACTCAAGTTTCATAGTGCTGGAATGTTAATATTAACAACAATATTGATTTTGTGATCTATAGAGGAATCCAGACTGAGGAAGCAGAAAATTTTGCATTAGATTGGCTGATAGAAAATAGCTTAGACTAAGAATTCTTCCACTCTCTTTGGTTCTTACTCCATTATCCTTTTAACTGCACAATTTCTTCCCATACTCTGCAACACTCTGACTGGAAAATTAAACCCCAGAGAGATTTTCACCTGAAGTCATACTTTGATGTTGAGTTACTCAACATTTTTAGGGGTATAAGAGGTTGATTACATTTTAGATCCTTTCTTTCTTTTTGTGTCAGTACTGAAGCTTGAACTCAGGACCTGGGCACTGTCCTTTAGCTATGTTGCTCAAGATTGGTGTTCTATCTCTTGAGCAACATTTCTACTTCCTGACTGTTTGCTGGTTAATTGGAGATAAGAGTCTCAAATGCAAATCAAAACAACACTGACATTCTACCTCAACCAAGTAAGAATGTCCACTATCAGGAAAACTAACAACAACAAATGCTGGAGGGGATGTGGCCAAAAGGGAACCCTATTACATTGTTGGTGGGACTGTAAACTTGTTCAACCACTCTGGAAAGCGGTATGGAGGTTCCTCAGAAGTCTAAACATAGAGCTCCCCTACGACCCAGCAGACCCATTTTGGGGCATCTACCCAAAAGATTACAAGCAAGAACACACTAAAGCCACCAGCACAACAGTGTTCATCACAGCACAATTTGTCATTGCCAAAATATGGAACCAACCCAGATGCCCCTCAGTAGACGAATGGATCAGGAAAATGTGGTACATGTACACAATGGAATTCTATGCCTTTATCAGAAAGAATGACACTGCCCCATTCATAAGGAAATGGAAGGACTTGGAAAAAATTATACTAAGTGAAGTGAGCCAGACCCAAAGAAACATGCACTCTATGGTTTCCCTCATAGGGAATAATTAGTACAGGTTTAGACTAGCCACAGCAGAGGATCACAAAAGCCTAATAGGTATGCCCTTATAAATGCATAAGATGATGCTAAGTGAAATGAACTCCATGTTATGGAAATGACTATTATATCACTGTTGTAATAACTTTTAACATGTCATGTGAAACCATAACTTCTATTGTTGATGATCCTCTTGTATCCCCTTCCTGTGGTTGTCCCTGTGCTATCACTGTATTGCGTCTGAGTAACCTGGATACCATATATACTGGTATTAGAACTAGGCAAGGGAAAGGGAATATCAAAATTGAGAGACAAAGGATAAAAATACAAAAGACTCCAAAAGCAATACTTACAAAACCCTTTGGTGTAAACCAACTGAACAATTCATGGGGGGAGAGGGAGAAGGGATGGGGAGGAGGGGAGAAATGAGGCAGGAGGTAACAAATTATACAAGAAATGTACCCACTGCCTTACGTATGAAACTGTAACCCCTCTGTACATCACTTTGACAATAAATAAGTAATTATTTAAAAAAAAAAAAGAGTCTCAGAGCTTTCCTGCCCAGACTGAGTTTGAGCACTGATCCGCAGATCTCAGCCTACTGAGCAGCTAGGATTTCATGTGTGAACCTTTGGCACCCAAATAGGTGTATCTTCCTATTGGTACTCCCTCTAAAGCTTACACAAATAAAAATAAAACTTGGAATAAGATCCAATTGTGAATGAACAACTAAGTTGGCCAGAAATTAAGATAACTCCTCACATATTACAAGTAATTTAACAGGCACAAATCCTCAAGGGTAATTAAATTCTGGAGCCACTATTTTCCAGGATATGTGGGCTAACCACTGGTGCTTTCAGCAAAGTAGGAGAAAAACAAAAGACAGAAGCCAAGGAGAGCAGTTTCTTACATGGAGGAAGTATAGAAAATATCAGTATATGACTGTCTCCCCCCCACACAGTCTAGCCTCAAGCAAGACTCACTAAGGATTAACCTAGGGGCTTAAGTTTGTATTTCCTATAAGGACAAATCAAACAAAAACCCTAAACTAAAAATTTACTTTAAAATGGTCTCAGATGATTAATACCCTTGTGCCCAACAGAGGCAAATGAAAATTTTCGCTGGAGGAATGTGCTTTACAAGTAGGCAGTATAAGGATTTTTTAAAAATTTGATTGTTATTGCAAAGGTGATGTACAAAGGAGTTGCAGTTACATAATTCAGGTAGTGAGTACATTTCTTCTTGAACAGTGTCCCCTCTTCCTTCATTTTCTCCTCATTTTTCTTTCCCAACTCCCCTCCCAACCAAGTTGTATAGCTCATTTTCAAAATAATGTCTAGTGAGTATCATTGCTGCATCTATCCCACCATTTCTGTGCTCCCCTTTACCCTGCCCAAAACAGATAAACTTACACACAAGACAAAAGGTACAGAAAGGAAAAACCTCAACAAAAGAGAAAACAAAATAACAAAACACTTCTGGTTTCCATTTCTTGGAGTTCATTTCAATAGATGTTATTTTATAAGATCATATACACATAGTTATTGAGCTTTTGTAATCCTCTCCTGATAATATTCTCTTTTGTTATCACTTTGTGAATCTTTAGAGTCCTATTTATAATATCCAAGTGTAATTTTTTGTCTTTTACTATCTATTGTGTTTACTTATGGATTTATAGGCACACTATAGTTAATACAAATGATGGGGAACCATAGTGGTTCTTTGGAGCTGCCTTACTTCACTTAATAATTTTTCCAAGTCTTCCTGTTTAATAGAGCAATAGCATTCTTTCTGGTACAAGTATAAAGTTCCATTTTGTATATATAAAACATTTTCTTGATACATTTGTCCACTGAGAGGCATCTGGATTGATTATGTATCTTGTCTGTGATAAACAATTCTGCAGTTTACATAGTTGTGCTGGTGGCTTCAGTGTGGTGTTGTTCGTGGTCAATTGCATAAATGCCCTAGAGTGGAATTGCTGGGTCATAGGGAAGCTCCATGTTTAGTCTTTTGAAGAACCTCCATATTGCTTTCCAGAGTGGTTGAATAAGTTTAATTCCTACCTTCGGTCACATCCCTGCCAGCATTTACTATTGTTAGTTTTCCAAACAGTGTCCATTCTAACTTGAGTGAAGTGGAATTTCAATGTTATTTTGATTTGTGTTTCTTTTATGGCCAGGGATGTTGAACATTTCTTTGTGTGTCTATTGACTATTCTTACTTCTGAGAAGTATCTCTTTAAGTCTATTGACTATTCTTACTTTGGATAAGTATCTCTTTAAGTCGTTAGGCCATTTGTTAATTGGGTTGTTATTTCTTTGATAGTTTATTTGTGGAGGGTTTAATTTTTTGAGCTATAAGTATATTTTAGATATGAGGCCATTGACTAATGTATGGCTAGTAAAAGATCACTCATTCTGCGGGATTTCTATTTATCTTGCTAGCTATGCAGAAACTGATTTATTTCATCCCTTTTATCCATTTTTTTTCTTTGATTTGTTGTGATTCTGGATCTTTAATTAGGAAATTTTGACCCATGCCTCTGAACCCTCGTGTTTTCTCTATCCCTTCCTGAAATATTGCCATGGTATATGCCCTTACATTGAGTCTTTGACCTATTTGGAATTGATTCTGGTGCATCGTAATTATTTAAGGATCTAGCTTCAGTTTTCTACATGTCGATAGCAAATTCTGTCAGCACCATTCTTGAAGAGACTGTCTTTCTTTCATCCTGTGTTGTTGGCTCCCTCATCAAATATTAAGAGGCTATAGGTCTGTTGGGCCATTTCTGGATCTTTATTATATATATTATTGGTCCTTAGGCCTGTTCTTGTGCCAGTAACAAGCTGTTTTTATTACTATGGCTTTGTAATTGTTTTAAGTTTGGTATTGAAATTCCTCCAACACTGTTCTTCTTGCTAAGGATTTATTTTGCCATCCAGAGTCTTTTATTATTCAACATGAATTTTTGGATTGCTTTCTCTATGCCACTGAAGAATGTTGTTGACTATTGCATTGAATTTGTAGATAGCTTTGGGCAATATTGCCATTTTCACAGTGTTAATCTTTCCAATCCAGGAGCATGGAAGGTTTTTCCATTTCCCATAAATCTGCTTTAATTTTTTTTAGATTTTTAAAGTTTTCATCATAGAAGTCCTTCACATTTTTGCTTGAGTTACTTCCTCGGTATTTTTAGAGGCTATTACAAATGGAGTTGCAAGATAATGATTCAGAAATGTAGGCTAATATTGCTTTTAATGAAAAGAGGGAAGATGGAATCAGAAAAGTGCATATGATTTTAAAAGATGAATAATTTTATTTTTCTTGAGCTAAAGTAGTATGTAAATGATGAGTTTGTGCCTTCTTCTGATTTTGCACATATCTTATACATGCTTTTTTTGTAGAATATACATCACAAAATTACCCTGGCTCTGTAATCCTAGCTACTCAGAAGGTTGCAATCTAAGAATCACAGTTTGGAGTTAGCTTGTGCAAGAAAGTCCCTGAGACACTTATCTCCAATTACTATCAAAAAGCTGAAAGTGAAGGTGTAGCTAAAGTTGTAGAATTCAAGCCTTAAGCAAAATAGCTAAGGGACATCAACCAAGCCCTGAGTCAAACCCCAGTACAGGCACAAATGTATGTGTGTGTGTTTGTGTGTGTGTGTGTGTGTGTGTGTGTTGTGTTTGTGCATGCATATATGTACATATAAGTATATATGTACTTTGTGGTATATATCATATATATCACAATGTTATTTTAAAATCATATTGTGTACTACAGTAATCAAACTATGCTCTGGTTCTTTAGACATACACAATAGGCTTCAAATAGTTAAATAACAAACCTATGGTTTCATAGTTATACATAGCTTAAACAAAGTAGGAAAGACATTTCCAGATGGTGAGAATTTCTGCAAAAGCCTACTTTGTCATTTTTTAAGCTATAGCTGTGTATAAAGAACCTGCTGTTTCTCAGCATGTTCAGATCACAAGGATAGGGCCCAGAGTCTGTGAAGGATCTGAGGATAGTTTGATAGCAGTATGGTGATAGGGAGGTTTCCTTTCATATTCCAGGCTTGTAGAAATCTTCTCTGGATGAGCAAATTAGAAACAGCAGTTGTATTCATTGCAGAGCAATAGCTAGTAATGCAGTTGCAGCAAATAGTAACAGTGAGACTTGCCACAATTGGAATACTCATTTCACTATAAGGATGTGACTATTAAAATGGGATGTAGAGAATCAGGGGCCACAAGGTTAGAAATGATTGTGAGGAAGATGGTTAAAGAGTGTTTGAAAAAAAAAAAACAGGCAGGCTCTTTTCCTCATGCACACCTAGTCACATAACAACCATGTCAGACAGGTTATACTGATTGCTTAGGGATAGATAACTGGAAACAATACCAGATACAGTCTGGCATATCAGCCTTGCTTTCTTGAGCATATTGTCTCATAAGTAAATGCTTGACAATTTTATACATTACAGAGCTCATTCAGAGATTCCATTATTTTCCAAACTTCTTTGCTATATTTTTAAAATTTCGGGTAAAATTTGCTTCCATGATTTCTATAAACATACTTGTACAGAGTAGATCCAACTAAGGGCTGTAATTACAATTATGTATAACAATAATTGAAATAAATATACATAGAAGAGGTGGGAACAATCATTGGCAAATGTAAAACAATTACAAAATAAGAAAATAACTTAGTTTTATGTTTGATAGCTTCATTCTAGAAAACTGACACCAAAAAGTATGAATGCCTTGATGTAGGGTTTGTATTGGGTCCTATTTTGTGGTTTTGTTTGTTGTTGTCATTGTATCTTTTTTTAATTTGATGAATGAAAATGAAAAAAAGAAATCATTTGTGAACTATCTTTCATAATCAAGTGCTTTTTTATCTTTAAATAGTTGTACAAATTAGTTGCCATTTAAAAGCAGTCTATGAACAGAGTATCTCTTCATCAATGTCACTCCTTTCAACATTCTCATCCATCCCTCCCCTACTCCCCCTCTCTTGCTCTTCTTAATTTTGTAGACTATGCATTCACTTCTTTTCTGTATTCTCTGCCTATTCTACCCTTCATTTGTCCCCACTTTCCCCTTGACCCCACCCCAGCCCCTTTGAGTATCTGCTTCCTGGCGTTCAATTTTACTGAACGCTGACTTTGCCTTTCTAATACACTATTTGAGTTCTTCCTTGAATCAACCATATTTCAGTTAATTCATTTGTATAACTTTCACACTACCCAACATATTTACTTGGAAGTTTATAAGCTAAATCTAGGTTCCATAGAAAAATATGTATCCTTTATCTCTCTGGAACTTATTTACTTTACTTAACATAAATTTTTTCAGTTCTTTCCATTTCCTATGAATGACACAAAACCATTCTTTCTCATGGATAAGTAAAATTCCCTTGTGTGTATATACCACATTTTCTTGATCCATTAGTCCACTGAAGTGCTCCTCTCAGTATATGCTTAGGATATTTCCTAAAAGTCTCACCTGGTTAGTTAGCCTTTATGGAATACACTTTGAGATGTAATATGCTTTGTTTTCATGCCTACAATGTAGTCAAATGAATAAGAAAAGATGGTATTTTTATAAGTAAAGATCAGACTGACTGGCTCTGGTTTTGAAATCAATACTGTAGAGGGAAATACTCTGTACGCTCACTTCCTAGACATAACAAAGAATAGTGTGGCTTCTATGTAAAGTGTCAGTCGGGTGACAAAGAAGCACTGGTGCAAAATGGACATCAAGGAGTATCCCCTCCCCATATTACTCAACTGGATCACTATTTCTTCCCCATGGGTGAATCACAGCATCTGGATTGAATAGGTCTGGTAAATGTGCACCAAATGCAGGAGACATCTTAAGCCTAAGCTTGTGGGTTGTATACAGGAATAAATTCCAGTGAGGCACTGAGGATTCTCATTAGGTATTTCCATATTAGCACTAGTGCCAGTTATGGTAGTTGACACATGGAAGACAACTGATAAAATCTTATTGGTTTATATCATGGCAGACACAGTCTTAAGAGATAAGCCACTGCTACAGCTTGGGTCTAGAATTTCCCCCCAAAGGCCTATATGTTGAACATTTGGTCTCCAACTTGTAACAATTGGGATGTAGTGAAAACTATTAGAAATTGTACTTATTTTGAGGTTTTAAGTCATTAGGTATATGCCTTCAAAAAGTAATTGTAAGCTGGCACCTGTAATCCTGGGTATGCAGGAGGCTGAGGATCGAAGTTCAAAGCCACTGTGGGCAGGAAAGTCCATATGACTCATCTGCAATAAACTACCAAAAGCCAGAAGTGGAGCTATAGCTCAAGTGGGACAGTGATAGTCATGAGGAAAAAAATTGCCCAGGGATAGCACCCGGGTACTGAGTTCAAACCACAGTACTGGCACACAAAAGGAAGGAAATGTTGGATCAGCATCTCCTCTCCCTTTCCTCCCTTCCTGACCATGTGAGATGAGTAGTTCCCAAAGCCATATGTCCTATTAGATAGCATTGCTTACCACCATTCCACAAGCAATGGAGCCAAACAGTTGTGGATTGAAAACTGTGAGACAAAAACAGCCTTTTCATATTTTTAAGTTAATATGTGAGTTAGCTTTCCATAAGTAGGACAATGTATCATAAAATCAACTTAAAAAGAGGAAGGATTTATTTTGACTTGTGGTTTCATAGGTTTTAGATCAGTCTCTAAGCCCATTTGCTTGGGGCTTATGGCAAAGTAGCACCTCTTGGCAAAAGCATATGTTGGAAAACATGTTAACCTCATAGCAGTTGGGAAGCTAAAACAGTGGAGAGGACATTAGGGTCCCAACATCCTTTTCAAGAGTATACCCTCAGTGACTTTACTTCCTTCTACTAGACCCCAACTTCTACAGGCTCCACTTCCCAGTAGTGCTGCAAGATGGCAACCAAGTCTTTAGTTATGGCTTCAGGGGAGTGGATTCACATAAGCTCCAAACAACTTAACAATAATGATCAGTTACCAGTTAATTATTGGATAAATTAATTCCCTTAGGTATTTTATTATAGTTATAAAAAGCATGAAAAACAGAGCCACTTTTTAGAGACCAAAAAATAGACTATTGGAAGTTGATTTTTTTTTAAAAATCTGTAACCGTTAAAGAAGGATATTCGGACTTCCGGGAAGATGATGGAGGAGCAGCAGAGCACTAGCTGAGTTCCCTCCTACATCACAGTTTTCCCACTCCAGAGACACTTTTACTCCTACAAAGACAGCCCAAGTAAGTTATAACAGTACAGGGATTCTGACCAGGAAGGAAAAATCGACTTTGCTGGCCTGAAAACACAGATTTGAGCTCCAGGCAGTGACCCAACCCGCCACCACGCCAGTACCAGTGCCTGCACAGTGCCCTGCACTCCGAGCACCTAAAGTACACAGCAACCAGGGAGAAATCCTCCAGATGGTGACAGACAAACACAGATCGCAGGCTGAGCACAGACGGGCCAAAATGGCAGAGAAAGCGTGAGTACACCACAAAAGACATTCTCACTCGTGCCCACAGGTCAGCTTCTGGAACGTAGCCCTTCCCCCACCACCAGAGGAAAGCGCCATCTTTAACAGTGGCATAGGGTCAGACCAGACAGGAACTAAAGTGGGCCTGGGGAAGCAAGGACAAAGGGGCCATCTTTGAAAAGGGCAAGAGGAACCAATCAGTGAGAGCTAGCTCCACCCAGGAGAATGCCCCCTGCCCAGGCCGGAGGCTGTCCTGGGCCAGGGCTCACACACTCAGGTGAACTCAGCCAGAGGTGCCCTGCCCTGACTGCCAGAATTTCTAAATTAAAACCGGATGCAGTGAGCAGCTACCAGAAACACCAGAACGGGAGAACAAACAGCTCCTGAGACACATAAATGGTCCCATCACATAGAAAGCCCAATTCCCAGCCTGAAACAGAGCAGAATTCCATAGTCAGCTCTGCTCAGGAGGCTGCCCCGCCCAGGAGGGAGGAACCTCCCTCCCCCAGGCAAGCGTCCCTCAGCCAAGTAAACCAGGCCAGAGGTGCCCCGCCCTGCTGAGTCCACAGCCTATTCAAAGCCAGGTGTTAAAGGCAGTGGCTCCCAGCAGACTAGAGGAGCCACGGTTCCCAAGACTGCTCATGTTCCCATCTACAGTGGACACCCAAGGCCTACCTGCAAACTGTGTGAACCACAGAGCCCCAGGATTTCATGAATGGGGGAGGAGGTTCAAAGCAGATCCACCCCCTGGAAACTGAAAGCAAGTCAAACCAGCCAAGCAGCAAAATAGACTGCAGACCTTCGCAAGGAAACCAGAGACTGTAGAAAGCCCACCCAAACAAGGAAGACTCCATTTTTTTTTTCTTTTCAAAACATTTTTTGTGGGTTATTTTTTTTTTCATTTCTGAAACATCATTGGTTTTTTGGTTTTCCCTTTTTACCTGTTTGTTTTATCAAGTTTTTTTTTTTTTTTGGTTGTTCATTTTCAGTATTTTTAAAATTACTTTTCTCTGTTTTTTGCATTTGTCTTCCAGTATTTTTTCTTTATTTCTCCCTTCACATTCTTTATCATTAAAAATTTACTTTCCTATGAATAATACCTCCATTCTTTTCTGCTAACACTCCATTATCTATCATTTTAACCTCGTTTTTTCTACTGATTCTAATCTTCTCCACATTTCCATGTCACTGAAACTAAACCAAATCATCACCCCCCCACCCCCGCCCATACACTTTACTCTATTCTCTTTACTACCTCTAACTTACCCTCCTGACTTAGGTCCAGGACCTCCAAATTCCATTGACTCCTGGTTATTGGATAGAGGGTAGCCCTGCTTAATAAGAGTGAATCAAAGGGGTACAAAGACAAAGCCATCCAGTCCAAAAAGAACTTAATATAAGAACAAAAATTGCACATAGGGTTGTAACAGTAAATAAGTAATTACTGAATACAGGGCTAAGAATTGGTTGTTATATCAAAATTGCATTATTTAGGAACACCAAATCTAATTTTATATACAGGTATACAAGGTATCTGTATATATTTATGAACTTCTAAGATTTATACAACAGTGCTTGGTAAGGTCTGCTTTGGGTCTTAAATGGTGCTCACAAGTGCTTGTAGATTGGTATTCCCAATTCAAATGGGCAGAAGAAACACAAGAAAGATGGCAAACAATGCAGTCTCATCTCCCACTCAAAACCAGCAGGAAGCAGAGCAGTCAATCAAAGACATAGAGGAGAACCCTCAAAATGCTCTACAAAGTCTACTGATAAAAATGATAACTATTATAGAGCATGAGGAGGCAAAGCAAAAATTAATGGAGAATTACATGGCCTCCGCAAATAGAAAGATAATTGAACTTCAAGGACAAATGAAAAGATAGTTACCCAGTTAAAAGATTTGAGAGACAGCACTCAAAACCAAATTAATGAAGTTAATAAAATAAATAAATCGGTGCAAGACTTAAGAGATAATTATAGCAAGGACATGGAAATCATCAGGAAAGTCCAGTCAGAACGAAAAGAGATTCGAAATCAAGTAGCTAGCCTACAGTCCCGACTAACTGAAGCAGAGGATCGACTCAGGAGCTGAAGATTTCCTAGAATCTATGGAGAAAGATAAAAAATCAATACAAAACCAATCCAATCGACAAAACAGATCACTCCAAGAGCTACAAGACACAACCAGGAAGCCCAATTTAAGGCTAATAGGTATTGAGGAAAACCTGGAGAAGGAAGTTAATGGGATAGGCAACCTATTTAACAGAATATTAGCCAAGAACTTCCCAAATATCCAGGATAGGCCTATACAGATACAAGAAGCATTTAGAACCCCAAACTGACCAGAACAAAATAGGACATCCCACTGACACATTGTGATCAAAACAGGATCAATAGAGTCCAAGGAATCCTTAAAGCTGTTAGGGAGAAGAAAACAATCACATATAAAGAAAAAGCCATCAGAATTACCCCAGACTTATCAGCAGAGACCATGAAAGCAAGGAGAGCCTGGAATGAGGTATACCAAACCCTAAATAAAAATATCTACCAACCAAGAATACTGTACCCAGCTAAACTCCCATTCATAGCCGAAGGTCAAATAAAAGTTTTCCACAGCAAGGAAGAACTGAAACAATATATCTCCACCAAAGGATCTTTACAGAAAACCTTCAAATATGTATTATAAAGGAAAAATAATCAAGATCCCAATACAGACAGAAAATGAACCCTAAATAGAAAACCAGAATATTAGATCAAGAAATGGGAAGACACAGCTTTTAACAAGATAGATATAAGGAAAGGAACAAACGATCATCTCTCAATCCTAACTCTCCACATTAATGGACTTAATTCTCCAATCAAATGACATAGGCTCATAAGTTGGATCAAAAATCAAGATCCATCTTTCTGCTGCCTCCAAGAGACACATCTATCCAGCAAAAGTAAACATCTTCTAAAAGTGAAAGGCTGGAATAAAATCTATCAAGCAAATGGCCCCCATAAGCAGGCTGGAGTTGCAATCCTAGTATCAGACAAAATTGACTTCAAATTAAAAAAGGTAAGAAGAGACAAAGAAGGTTACTTCACACTAGTAAAGGGATCTCTCCTACAGGAAGATATAGCCATTCTAAATATCTACACACCAAATGCAGGAGCACCCAATTTCATCAAACAAACACTACTGACTCTAAAAACACTCATAGACCCAAACAAATTGATAATTGATAGTTGGGGACATTAACACTCCACTATCACCTCTGGACAGATCAACACGCCAAAAACTGAACAAATAAATCACAGAACTAAATAATTGCAAGGATCTACTAGACTTAACCAACATCTACAGAATATTCCACCCAGCAAGGACAGAATACACATTCTTTTCGGCAGCACATGGAACATTCTCCAAAATAGATCACATCTTAGGGCACAAAGAAAATCTGTACAAATTCAGAAGTATCAAAATCATTCCCTGCATTCTCTCAGACCACAATGGAATAAAATTAGAGCTCAACTCAAATAGCCACCACAGAAAATCTTACAATTCATGGAAACTAAACAACACACTGCTGAACCATCAGTGGGTCATTGAAGAAATTAAAACGGAAATTCAAATGTTTATGGAATTCAAGCAAGATGAGGACACAAAGTACCAGCTCCTTTGGAACACAGCAAAGGCAGTACTCAGAGGAAAATTTATATCTCTCATTGCTTACATCAACAAACTGGAGAAAGAGCAAGTCAACAACTTAAGGAAGCACCTTAATCTCCTTGAAAGAGAACAACAAGCAAAACCCCAAGTCATACACCATGATCAAACTGGATTCATCCCAGGGATGCACACTTGGTTCAATATACGCAAGTCAATTAATGTAATCCACCACATCAACTGGAGCAAGGTAAAGAACCACATGGTTATATCTCTGGATGTGGAAAAGGCATTCGATAAAATCCAGCACCCATTTATGCTAAAAGCCCTGGAAAAACTGGGATTCCAGGGAATACTCCTGATTATAATAATGTCAGTCTATGACAAACCAACAGCAAGCATAATTCTAAATGGTGAAAAACTAAAGCCATTCCCTTTAAAATCAGAAGCAAAACAGGGATGTCCGCTCTCTCCACTTCTCTTCAACATAGTAGCAGAATTCCTAGCCATAGCAATTAGGCAAGAAGAAAATATAAAGGGGATCCAAATAGGAAAAGATGAGTTTAAACTTTCTCTCTTCACAGATGACATGATCCTATACCTAAAGAACCCCAGTGACTCTACTCCCAAGCTACTAGAGCTGATCCAAAACTTTGGCAAAGTTGCAGGATATAAAATAAACCCTCAAAAATCAATGGCATTTCTATATGCTAACAACCTGAATGCCAAGGCTGAAATCAGGAAAGCAACTCCTTTTAAAATAGCCTCAAAAAACATAAAATACCTAGGAATAACCTTAACCAAAGAAGTGAAAGACCTCTTTGATGAGAACTTTAAAAGCTTGAAAAATGAAATTAAGTCAGAACTAAGGAAATGGAAAAACCTCCCATACTCCTGGATTGGGAGGATTAATATAATCAAAATGGCAATATTGCCAAAGGCTACCTACAAATTCAATGCAATACCCATTAATATCCCAACACCATTCTTTAATGAAATACAGGAAGCAATCCAGAAATATATGTGGAACAATAAAAGACCCAGAATAGCAAAAACAATCGTAAGCAGAAAGACAGTGCTGGAGGAATTACAATACCCAACTTCAAGCTGTATTATAAAGCTATAGGAATAAAAACGGCTTGGTATTGGCACCAGAACAGGCCGGAAGACCAATGGAACAGAATTGAAGACCCAGGAATGAACCCACAAAACTATGCCTACTTAATCTTTGATAAAGTAGCTAAAAAAATAGCATGGAAGAAAGACAGCCTCTTTAACAAATGGTACTGGCAAAACTGGTTCAACACATGCAACAAACTAAAACTAGATCCTTATATCCCCCTGCACCAAAATCAATTCCAAATGGATCAAAGACCTTGAAATTAAAACAGACGCCCTAAAAACCCTAAAGGAAGGAGTAGGAGAAACACTTGGGCTCCTTGGCCCAGGATGGAACTTCCTCAACAAAGACCCAGAAAGGCTACAATCAAAGAAAGGTTGGACAAATGGGACTGCATCAAACTACAGAGCTTCTTCAGGGCAAAGGACATAGCTCACAAGATAAACAGAAAGCCCACAGATTGGGAGAAGATCTTTACCGGCCATTCAACAGACAAAGGTCTCATATCTAAAATATATGCAGAACTAAACAATTACCTTCATCCAAAACAGAACAGCAAAGAACCAATAGCCCCCTCATCAAGTGGGCTAGAGACTTAAAAAGAGAATTCTCTGATGAGGAAATGAGAATGGCCAAGAGACATATGAAAAAGAGCTCTCCATCACTGGTCATAAAATAAATGCAAATAAAAACACTGAGATTCCATCTCACACCAGTAAGAATGTCCTATATCAAGAAAACTAACAATAATAAATGTTGGAGGGGATGTGGCCAAAAGGGAACCCTACTTCATTGTTGGTGGGAATGTAAACTGGTTCAGCCACTCTGGAAAGCGGTATGGCGATTCCTCAGAAGGCTAAGCATAGAGCTCCCCTATGACCCAGTAGCCCCACTTTTGGGCATCTACCCAAAAGACCACAAACAAGAACGCACTAAAGCCACCAGCACAACAATGTTCATCGCAGCACAATTTGTCATAGCTAGAATTTGGAACCAACCCAGATGCCCCTCAGTAGACGAATGGATCAGGAAAATGTGATACATATACACAATGGAATTTTATGCCTCTATCAGAAAGAATGACATTGCCCCATTCATAAGGAAATGGAAGGACTTGGAAAAAATTATACTAAGTGAAGTGAGCCAGACCCAAAGAAACATGGACTCTATGGTCTCCCTCATAGGGAATAATTAGCACAGGTTTAGGCTAGTCACAGCAGAGCCCAATAGCTATACCCTTATGAACACAAAAGATGATGCTAAATGAAATGAACTCTATGTCATGGAAATTTACTGTTAGGTAACTGTTGTAATTACCTTCAACATGCGATGTGAAACTGTGGCTTCTTTTGTTGATGATCCTCTTGTATCCCCTTTCTGTGGTTGTACCTGCACTATCTCTGTATCTTATCTCAGTACATTGGAAACCATGTATACAGGTATTAGAACTAGGAAACTAAAAGGGAATACCAAAATCAAGAGACACAGGGTAAAAAAGACAAATGATTGCAAAAGCAATACTTGCAAAACTGTTTAGTGTAAATCTACCAAACAACTCATGGGGGAAAAGGGAAAGAGGGGAGGGGAGAATGAGGGAGGAGGTAACAAACAGTACATGAAATGTATCCAATGCCTAATGCATGAAACTGTAACCTCTCTGTACATCAGTTAGACAATTAAAAAAAAAAGCTGGAGGGGAAAAAAAAAGAAGGATATTCTTCCCTGACATTAGGGTCAGCTGCTCAAGTTATTTCTTAAAATATGGCAGGCAAACAAGTGCTCATAATAAAACAAAAACACATGGTGAAAAGAAAAGGAAGCATTATACCCATTACCTGACTTGTGGAATTATAATCCCTTTGCAAAACTCCTTAAAAATAACAATTTAAAAAACTCAGGTCTGTAGATTAGGTAATTTATACTGCTGTAGGTATGCAAGCCAAGTGAGATCACATGGCCCTGAGGTCAAGCCCCAGAACTTGTAAAAATGTAAAAAATGAATAAAAAATGATACTAAGAGAGAATTCTGTTGTGATAAATGGATTTCTGCTCTTATAAAAGACAAGCATTTTTCTTCCACCATGTGAGGAGACATAAAAGGTATAATCTACAGATATGTCATCACCAAACACAAGTCTTCTGACACCTTAATCTTGTAGTTTCCAGCCTCTAGAACTACAAGCAATAAATTCTCTTGTTTACAAATTATCTGTGGAAGCTACTTCATTTTAGCTTCCTAAAAAGTTCAAGATAAGCAACCTTACTTGGATTAAGTGATGATGGAAAACACCATCAGAAAATTACCATTCTATTGGTTTCCTTGGGCATTTGGGGGCTGAGTGTCCAGGAGAAAGAGAGTGTTAAAGCAGACAGTATTTGATGAGCATGGACATGAGCATGGACTGTGTTTCAGGTACTATACAAAGACCTTGAAACATGTTATGTGTTTAGTCACTATAGAAACCCTATACAGTCAGGGTATAATGTATGTTCCCAAGACTGTCGGTCACACTGAAAAATGTCAGGGTTCCCACAGCTTATGATCCCATGTGATTATTAAGGAGGATTTGGAGGAGTCTGTTTGACCCTAGAATGGTCTACTTGTGTAGCTAGTAGTTCACCATTCCATAGATAGGTCCCCTGAAGGAGATAATTTTCTGGACTTGATTTTACAAAGGATAAACTAAGGCACAGAAATAGCAAGCAACTTGCTCTAGGTCACCCAGCAAGTAAATAATGGTAACCCAGGTAAGTAAGTCTCTATACACCCTGTGTTTTGATATCCACACTATACTTCTGAAGAAAAGAAAGGCAGAATAAAATGAGAGAGTAGCAACAGGAATGGAAACATGAAGAAGCAAATAGAAAAAAATGAAAGAAAGAAAAGAACTTGCCTCAAGTATTGACTATAGATGTAGATACCTCTGAAGAATTCTGATCAGGTCATTTTCTGTGCTAAAATTTACTTTCCCCTTAAGAAAGTAAACATACATATTCCCTAAAACCCACTCATTCCACTCCCAAGCTTCTACCCAGAACATCACAAGCCAGGATACCAGGAAAACATTTGTACATACATACTTGATGCTACATGACAGCCAAGTTATGTAAACAGCCCAGACGCCCTATAATATATGAGTGGGTCCACCAAACGTGGTACCTACACACAATTGACTTTTACACAGCCATTAGAAATACTATTATGTCATTTGCAGGATAACGTATGGACCTTTAGGTCATGTTAAATCATATTAAATGAGGTAAGCCAAGCTCAGAGACACAAATGACACATTTACTCTCATATGCAGAGGCTAGATCTAAAATACACCAGGACATGATAAATTATAGATACTCAGCATTCACACAGAGTGAGACCAAAGGAGGATAGTCTTAGAGGAGAAACACAAATGCACAATGTCCATGTGCCTCTGATCATATAAAATAATAGTTACTGACATGAATGCCAGGAAATGGAGACAAGAGTTTTTTTTTTCTTTGTTGTCATTTTGTTTTCTTTTCTTTTTGTCCTATTTGTCCATTTATATGTGTTTGGGAGGCTAAGGGAGAACACAGAAATGGAGGGACAAATGCTGACCAAATGCAGCAGTGGTATTCACTAGACACTATGTTGAAATTGAACTATACAACTTGTGGGTAGGGATGAAAGGGAAAAACTGGGAGAAAGAGGGGGAAAGGGTGACATTGTCTTAAAAGGAATGTATTCATTACCTGACTTATGTGACAATTACACCTCTGTGCATTACCTTTCTAATAATAACAAAAAAAAAAAACTACAAATCACTTTCCCCTATATGAATGTATACTGACAAGACTTTCACAGAGGAGAAAATTGTGAGGAAACACCTTCTCATGTGGTAAAACTGAGGTTCTTGCTCATTTACTTTTTAAGGACACAATAACTGTCAGTGATACTTGCTCAGAGTGGGTGCAAAGCCTGTTTTGTGTAATCTCCTTTTGCACTTGATTTTGACTTTGTGGTCTGTTGCTTAAGGGAGAGGCAAGCTCACCTAAAGGATAAGAAATGTACTATCATCATACTTCTGCCTCTGAATAGGAACTGAGAAATAGAAATGTGTCAATCAGAAAGAGCTAGTTTGTGGGTTTAGGTGATAGAATCATAAGCAAGGAAGTGACTGTAACATCCTTAAAAGGCTCAACTTGCCATGCTACGGAAAATTAATCCTACAGGGGGGCAGCTATCAGGATTACCAAGTGGCTTTGCCAGTGCCTTTTGCTCTTGAAGCAGAAACATTTGTTTTGTAAAGTAAGAGAGATGATTCATTTTCCTCCAGGATTCTGCATATTCCCAGTAAGACCCATTCATTTAAATTAGGGAACATTCAATGCTGTATTTCTTGTGTTCACAACGACTTTGGGATTGAGCCATTTGAGTATCCTAATGACATGTCTGCATATTGCAAGGTTATAACATGACTTCCATGTTTCATTGTTAGAATGAAACAAAAAAAAGAATTCTTAAAAAATCCTTCAAAAATGAATTCTTCATGTGAAAAAAAAGTTTGCCTCAAGATGAAAATAATTACCATGTGCAATTTGCTCACATTTAATGTGTCTCTTACACTCTAGACTTCAAGGAGCTACCAATTTAACTAGGAAGGTAGTTCTATAGATATTAATAATGTGTAATAATAATACATGTAACATTTGCTAAAACATGTTCTAGATGTAAGCTTTATATCTATATTACTTGCAGTACATCTTCATCAATTCCTACAGCAAACCTGAAAAGACAATTTATCCTTTATGTAACTGAAATTATTTCAATATTACGAAAGAGGAAAACAAACTCAATTTAAGTGATTTGCCCAAAGTTACAGAGCTAAAAGATAATGGCAGAGCTGGGATTCAAAGCCAAGCAATATATACAAGCTTTAGAGTCTGGCCTATAGTTTATAGTCTACCATCTCCAAGTAATATAAAATGACTACTTTGACAAAAGACATGATCATGTTATTGTCAAATTGTGAATTGCCACTTAGATGTCTTTTGTCATTATTTTACTGTCAAAACAAGGGAGAAGTTAAACTGAGACTGAATGGAAATGAGGAAGAAGCTAAGAAAGACTCAGCAGTGAGAAGCATTAGGAAGAGAAAATGTAAAGTCTCAGAGGCAGAAAGAAGGCTGGCAGGGTCAGGAAATTGAAAGATGAAGGTACTGAAGGTGGATGAAAGAGAATAGACTAGGCAGGGAACAAATGAGGCTAGGCCACATAAACCAAGTCAGAGATTTGGAGATTTGCCCCCCTTGTATTTGATAATGTAGTCAGCCCTCTGTATGCCTACAGTGAGTCCACCTCTATGGATTCAATGAACTATGTACCTGCACTGAATGTGTACTTTCTTTCTTGTCGGTATAGTCTAAACAATTTAGTATGAGAAGTGTTTTCATAGCATCAGTGTTATCCTTGGTATTATAAAGTAATCCAGAGATGACTTAAAGTAATAAAGAGAACTCATGGAGACTATCAGCATATCTTGTAGCATTTTGTATAAGGCACATGAGCATCCTCAGATTCTGGTACCTTCAGGGTTCCTGAACCTAGTCCTGAATTTATACTGAGGAACAACTGTATATTCAAACATCAGCATTTTTGTCTTATTTGAATCCTAAATTATCTTCAATGTGGTCAGTTAAGGAGGGTAGGGGAAAGTAGGCATAAAGGGAAAAATATTATTAAGTCATGATATTGATTTATGAAACATAAGTCAAAAGTCACCTTATTTTGTGTAAACTAAGTTTCAAAGTGTACACTATTACAACACTGAAAGCAAAAGGGTCTCCTACCACACCCAATTACCCAGTGCCCTCAGAGCCCAGTCAACTCACTTTCTAAAATGGCCACTCAGCCTCATCCCATTGGTCACTAAACTAAATGTTTTCAAACAGCCACACTCTTTGAGCTTTGGTCAGTTGGATTTTAGATTCTAAATGCAATCCTTTGACTTTTCCTCTAGGTTTTCTGGAGGTTGCAGGATAAGTGGATCATTTTAGGGATGCCAGGCCCTACAGAATTACAAAACTGTCAGCCTCCCTATCAGACTGCTCCTTGTAGTCACTGTGATTTCTTGGAAAACTCAGGGACCATCCTTTGTAGTGCACAGTACTCTTTCTTACAGCAAATTTACCCAGGAATAATTGGCAGTAATGCAGCCATTCACAGCTGTATACAAGATGTTAGGGAGAGTAGCAGAGAGAGGGATGATTATGGTTGCCTGCACACTGTCATTGCATTGTAAGCATAGATTTGCTCCCTTCCGAAATGGCATGATAATGGAATGTAATAGCAGAGTCTGGGCAATCAATGCCATAGTGGAAAAGGAGCACATCTCAGTGACAATAACAAAGATGAAATGTGAAACAACAAAGGCTTCTCTCCCTTGGCCAGGACTCTCCATAGCAACTCATTACTTTAACCTTTCCACCTTCACTAGATGCACAATTAGAAACATTCATTTCCAAGGGTATTAAATCCACTGCCTTATTCACTCTACCCTCATTAGAACACTCAATGGGGCCCAATTAGCTGAGTGGTCAAAAACAGATGTTTGTGACTTCGGAAAACAAAAAGAGAACATTCTAAGAGACAAAGGAGAATGGAAAAAATCTGACACAACCCATCCAATTACTTACCTGAAATGTATAGAGTTTATATGTTTTGACATGAATCTACAGTCTTTGTTTAGATAAGAAGAACTTAGGTACAAAAACACTGAATTCTTTCACAGAAAAAAGTGGCATTTTATTCAGGTTACAGAATAAAATTTAGTCAATTTTTATAGAAAAACAAGATTTCTTTCAGATTGTCCACATCTCTGAGTAGATACTAGAGTGCTGGGAAACAGTGACTCCACATTGATGCATGGCTGGGGAGTGCACATGCTCTTATTCAGGTCCACATCCTACTTCCCCCCTCATTACAATCACCTTTTGTTAGCATTGCCTTCACCCATCAGAATGGACTTATAGCTCCATACCTTACCAGCTTGAGACTGTAACTAATTATCCTCTCTTCAGTTTTATCTTCTTTTTTTACATAAAAATAGGATTATGATATCCATGCACAAGGTTGCCATGAATAAAATAAGATGAAACATATAGAATATGTCCAACCATAAAAAATGTCAAGAAATTTAACCATTGCTTGGTCTCCATTGGTATTATCAGCATCTAGAAAACACCATTTAATTTGTGTCTTCATGTGTTTTTTTTCCAGTGTAGTTATCAATGCAATGTAGTAATAAAAGAACAAGAATAATTTGGAAGGGATTTTTGTATGGTATAAGCATACCAGTGATTTTTAATATTTTAATAAATTTTACTTATTCTTAAGTTTTCATTAGCATAAGCCAGATGTACAAATGTGCCATAGGGGCTTCCTTGTGATATCTACTACATATGATATAATAATATGTGCACATATGTATAAATAAATATATATGCTGCTGCAATTTCATCAAATTTATCTCACCTGTATTACTCTTAACCCCTCTCCTACCTCCTCCTCTCCTTATTAAGATTTTTTGGCAGGTTTCACTATGCTATTTTCATATATAATATATTTCTCTTCACCCTGTTTATTCCCATAACCCTATTCTTTCCCTTTACCCCACTCACTGTTCCTACCCTGCTTCTAACAATTTTACTTTTATACACATGTATGTTTTCAGATCTAGATTGTGCATATGCATGAAAACATGGGATATTTTCCTTGTGAGCTTGGTTTATCTCACTTAACATGATGATCTCCAGTTCCATTTGTTTTTCTGTAAATTACATAATTTCAGAGAGAAAAAGGAACAAATATTGATAATTATCTTCTTCAACATTTTGTCTGTAGTCAACAGAATGAGTAGAGTCAAATTATTTTCTTTCAACTCCTGAAATAAAGTATACAATTTATAACTTTAAAAAAATTACATAATTTCATTCTTCTTTTGTTAGGCATGTGGTATATGTCAATATAATTATTGCACTTTTGTGTGGTGAGTAATAGACTAGACACAGGAAGAGAAAACCAAACAGTAATTACAAATATGAATCATGACCCTGATTCTGATCTGTCACAGTGTTTAATGATGACATCAGAAGTATATAATGTCAGAGTTATATATGAAGGACTAGATGAACATAATTCTAAGTCAGAAGCAATATCAGAGAAATAGCTACTTGAGTTCTTAGAATATGAAAGTAATTTATTTTTGAGGCGTTCTCAGGCTAATATCTTAACTTCTCAGTACCTAGTGAGAATCCTGTTAGATGAGTAGGAATGCAGGCTTTCTTCAGTAGAACATGGTTACTTTGCTAGGTGCCCCAACCCCCTCCCCCACGTTTCCTTCCCATTCACCTGCACTGTAGCAGTGAGGAAGGATGAAGAAGCTTGATAGAATGAACATAACTGGAAGAGAGTTTTTATTCATCCAAATAAACATTTTCTTTAGCTTTAAGTTATTCAGGTGACTAACTTTAAAAGAACTTCTAATTGAGGATTTCACCAAGTTTTATTAACCACTACTTTCCAATCATTCATGAAAAGGCAGAGGGGTTTGTCCGTGGATGAATGCTAGTGGGAAAGGACTCTGAAGAGTAAATGTTCTTTTGATGCTTTAGAAATACAGGTACAGCCAACTAATGTCTACCTCAAAATGGTGATAGCAAACTATTGAAAAACAACAAATTATTCATGATTATGTGTAGTCAAAGCATTAGCAAAATATTTGACCTTTTTCCTGACCATCACTGTCAGAAAGAAGTTCTGAGATGAATCATTGGTGTCCACAGGAGTACCTATTCAGAGGCCTTTCTAGAGCCACAGCTCTTCAAGGGATTTTTCTTGCATAGTCTTTTATTATTATATGACATCTCTGGGATAAGAAGTCAGAGTTTCTCAAGGGACTCCAACTCCCTCCTCAGGGAGTTATGATCAAATACTATGATTTTCTAGCTCCTATTCGGAGTCTCCAAGAGTTTACCTTAGTGAAACAGATAGTGAAGTTCATATTATCAGGCTTGCATTCCAAAAAGGGTGAGTCAAGCAATAAACCAGCAAATAAACAATGAAACAATCACTTAAGGTGATGAGAAGAGCAGACATATAATAAAAGAGGGTACTCTGATAGGCAAAGTGAGATGGGCTTCCTTGTTGGGAAGCAGTGGAACAGCTTCCATGAGAAGGGGCCATGGAATGACTCCTGAGCTGCAAGAAGGAACTCACCAAGGGAAGATGAAATAGGATGAATGAACATCTTGGACTAAGAGCATGACAGGAGCAGAGCCTTAGTATAAGAGGAAGTAGGTAGGTTTCAGGAAGAAAAAGAATTCATTGTGGCTAATCACAGGAAGAAAACAAGCACAAGTCAGAATGAAGGAGTGAAGATACATTGGGGTGCATTCAAGAAGGTCATTTTAGATCGCAGGAAAATCTGGTTCTTACTGCAGGTCCAATGATGAGTTATTGAGAATTTTTAACAACCTTGCCAGAGGATCACGCCACTTATCCTAACTACTTAGGAGGCTGAAAACTGGAGGTTCATATTTTAAAGCCAGCCTGGGGAAGAGAAGTCCGTAAGACTCACTCATCTCCAATTAGCCAGCAAAAGGCCTTCAATTTTTTTTTTTGAGAAATCTCTTTTTTATTTGAATGAATTTATTTTCTGGATGGAAAAAGAATTGAACAAGAATGCCAGCAATTTTTTCAGCATCTAATTTTATAAAACTTTCCAAGTTTTATATAGTGATGAAACATTTATGTAATGATTATTGAAGAAAACATGTTGTGAGAGAAGACTTCAATGTTATGAAGCATTTGTAAATGTATTTTAAATGAATTTAAATATTTTAGCATAAAATGCATATGGAAATTTTCTTTTAGCAGAATCTATTGGAAATTGTAGAACTTTACAATAATTACCCAAGAACCTTTGATCCTAATATACCAAACATTTGCTCTTTAAAACTGATTCTAAACTTACCACAAACATATTTCTATTTATTTCACTTTACCCATCTATTGTGTATTTTTTTTTCTTTCTTTTTTTTTTTCTCAAATTTTTATTATCAAACTGACGTACAGAGAGGTTACAGTATCATACGTTGGGCATTGGATACATTTCTTGTACTGTTTGTTGCCTTGTCCCTCATACCCCCCTCCCTCCCCCCCCTTTCCCTCCTCCCCCCTGGTGTTCAGTTCACTTACACCAAACAGTTTTGCAAGTATTGCTTTTGTAGTTATTTCTCTTTTTTTACCCTGTGTCTCTCGAATTTGGTATTCCCTTTGAATTTCCTACTTCCAATACCAGTAAACACGGTTTCCAATATACTCAGATAAGATTACAGAGATAGTGTAGGTACAAACATAGGAAGGTGATACAAAACATTATCTATAATAGAAACTACACATACACATAGGACGTTGAAAGTGGTTACAACTGTGATATATCACTTGTTTCCATAACATGGAGTTCATTTCAATTAGCATCATCTTATGTGTTTCTAAGGGTATAGCTATTGGGCCTTGTGATGCTCTGCTATGGCTTGCCTAAACCTGTAGTAATTATTCCCAATAAGGGAGGAAAAGGCCGTCAATTTAAAAAAAAAAAAAAAGCTGAAGGAGAGTGCTCAGACCCTGAGTTGAAGCCCCAGTATTAGCACAACATAAAAATAAAACAACAATAATAATAAAAGCATCCTGCCTATGGTATGGAGAACATGTTGTAAGTAGCAAGAATAGAAGTAGAAATACCAGTTAAAAACTGCTGGGCAAAAATGAAGATTAAAGGCTCTTAAAATTCCTTTCAGCCCCCAAATTCTGTGTTCTTGTGGTTCATAAGAAACAATGAATACAAGACAGAGTCCAAAAAACAAAGCCTAGAAAACTGAGTCTTAGGTCCATCTTCTAGCAGCCAGTTTTCACCAATAACATCAGTTCTATTGAGACCAAAAAGTTCCTGCAGTTTTATGTCCATATGGCTTCTAGTCTTCTCAGAGTTCTGTGACAAGAAATCCACAATGGTACTAGTGTACCCATTGTATGGTTTGGAAACCAAAAGGCTTGTGCTTCTGATGTTTTAACCACAATGATTTCTAATTACTTATATTAGACATAAAATGTAGGAAATATTGATTTTTATTCCTCCATTATTTTTAGTAGGAAATTTGCTTTTTTCAGCATTAATTCTTAACTGTAACTGGAAAATAAATACATTTTATAATGCACTCAATTCCCTTCTCCAAGTAGGAGACAATCCACATTACCAAAAAATGGCATCTGGAGCCATTATTGTACTTGACACATAGTTGTTAAGAGAAGAATTAAAAGTAAGGGAGAATATGGAGAACAACTTTTAACTTCTATATTAATTATTAAATACTTTGGCTTAATACTTGGCTGCTTTCCATAAACATCTTACATTTGATAGGCAGCAGCGCTTCCGTGATTAAAGAGCTAAAAAAATTGGCGGGGGGATCAGTTGTGGGTCTATGAACTCAGGCCTGGGTGCTGTTCCTGAGCCTCTTTGTGTTAAAGGCTACCACTCCAACACTTGAGCCACTAAGCAACTTCTGGTTTTCTGGCTTTTAATTGGAGATAGCCAACCTACCTTCCTGTTTTTACTTAACATATGAAAGTAGAGATAGCTACATCATTCATCTTGTAACTGTGAGGGAATGAAGGAAAGGACCACAGAGATGTCAACTGAAAACACTGATGTTCTGAAGCACTTAAACAAAGATTAGTCCTCACTGACCACAATACCTGCCATGGGAGAAACTGAAGTTTTATTTTACTTAAGCCACATTAGATGGTTTTTCTTATCCAGCATACCAACGTCTCAATAAGTCTATCATCAGCCATGGATCCTAAAAGATCTAGAGCCCTTTGCTCCTCAGAATCCAGCCTGGTATCAACATAGATCATTCTTCCATACAAAATAGCCTGTAAATTTTCAACTAAAGTTTTCTGTGTTAGCATTCAACTTTAATATTTACTGTGATAAATCTTGATTAGACATTGTACCAGATAGGTTTGCATGAGGAAGTTAAAGCCCATGTCAAGTAGTTTGTATGAAGATGTAATATTAGCACTGTTACAGAGGCACTGGGAGAGCCAGACACACATGCAATGACACCTGTAATCCTCGCTACTCAGGAAGCTGAGATCTGAGGACTGAGGCTTTAAGCCAGCCCAGGCAGGAATATCCATTAGTCCATTATCTCCAATTAGCCACCAAAAAGCTAGAAGTAGAGCTATAGCTCAAGAGGTAGAAGATCAGCCTTGAGAGGGAAAAAAGTTAAGGACCAGTTAGCTGGCCCTGAGTTTAAGCCTCAGTACCAACACAAAAAGAGGGTGGAGGTATGCAGGGGTCCCTGCACCCCGGGTGCTCTCCCAACCAGCGGGAGAGGCAAGGAAGCGCACCCCGCCGAGGGTGAACCCAGAATAGGTAACAAGCCGTGAGTCGCCTGCACTGAGCCCAACCCAACCTTTCGCCGGCAATTGGACAATCAGACGACTCGGGAGAAGTTCAAGACTGCTCTCAGTTTAGTGGTGTGGACCAGATCTTAAGTATGGGCAATGGCAGGAAGAGGAGGGTGTAACATACCTTGCCAGGGGCTATGATTGGCGGTCCGAGCTGTCAGTCAAGGGCAGAAGGCCATGGGACCTCCCTCAGGGGCGGCCTAAGTACTAGCAGGACCGCCCCCAGGTTACTGCCGGCAGCCATCTTGCTGCACATGGTCTTAAGGCTGGGAGGCGTGGCCAGCTAGAGCTGCCTTTCCAGTTCCAGACCCAGAAGGCAGGCGGGGCTAACCGGGATCCCTCTTCTGGGAGGCGGTGCAACCAAGCACGTCCCTAGGGACTGAGGCAGGCGGGGCTCTTCAGGGCCTCACTCCCGAGGTGCAACAGCCACACACCTCCGTCAGTGCACCCCACAGAGGTAGGACTGAGAATGTTGAAAAGTCCAACCTGGGAGCCAAGCAGCCACAGCTTTTCCAAAGGCTCAAAGGACCGATACGAAGGAATAAAAGCTGTCAGAGGGGGCTGGAATAATTAGGACTTTCACAATACAAAGGAGAGTAGAATAATAGAGAATGGATTTGAAAGCAAATGATTAGCACAGAGATCTGCTGTTGTTAATAATGAGATATGCATATCTTTTTTTAAAAAATTAACTTTTATTTATGAATCCAGGGCCTCATGCATGCTAGACAAGCACTCCACCACTAAGCCACATTCCTAGACCCAGATATGCATATTTTGATAACATTTTATATCCTTTCTTTTGTGTGGCTCCCACATATTCACTATTGAGCTTACAATGATCATTAAACACTCTTCACACAGAATGCTAGATGTGATGTTTCCCTGAAAAAAAATGTAAATGATGTTCTTAATATTTTAATATAAAAGTACCAGGAAGTTCCACTCTAAGCAGTTACAAGATTGAATATGGAACAAAAACAAAGAAGAGTAAATGACCTAGAAGCATAATTGCCACCCTAATGGTCTCTCTGATTACAGTGAAGTCATCAGGAAAGAATTTTCCCTCTGCTTGAGGACATGCTAAAATTCTTCTCTGATCATCAGAGATACCTAATCCCTGTGCTACCCCGTAGAAAGAAAAGATGAGATCAAGAGGGATACGGAATTTAAATGTCATAGTCCCCAGAAAATGTACAATTATGAAATTTGTACAATTAATTTAAAAATAGACATAATTATGTTGATAATAAGATGGTTCAGAGAAATGCAGGTTGACTATTCTTATCCAAATTGCTAGCGGCCAGCAGTGCTTTGGTTGCAGACTTGAAAATCTGCATATGCATAACCAGATACCTTGGTGTCAGAACCCAGATCTAAACACAAAACTCACATTTCCTCTATGCCTTACACACATACCCTGAGGGTAACTTGGTGCAATCCTTTTAGTGTGCCTGCATTTTCACTATAGGCTATCACATGAGATCAGGCCAGGCAATTTCTGCAAGCCACATAGTGTTCAAAAAGTTTCACATTGTGGAGAATTTCAGTAATAAGACTAGGGAATCGAAAGAGTAAAGATCATAGATACGGGAAGCATATAAACAAAGCCATTATCATGCCTTTGTTGGGAAGAATGTCAAAGATTTTCTTGAGGGACTGACACTCACTTCCAAAACCTTCAAGATGTTATTATTGGAAAATCTTGCCAAACACTTGATGTTAAAATATAGACATAATTGACAAAATCTGTCCTAAAATTTTGAGCCGAAAGTTAAGTTTGATGTTGAAAGCCTCATGGAGTATTCAGCTAGCTGCTGGGATGTTGCCCTCCTTGGACTCAGATTTACTCCCATACTATAGTCTTGTATTGTAGTTCAAGGAAGGTTCTGTTTGCATTCTGAGGAGAACTCATTCTGAGTTCACAGACTGTACCTGCAAATACAAATAGTAACTATAAGTCCTGGATTTTGTTTTAGCCTATTTCCTATAAGAATTTATCAGCAATACATATAATGTACCAAATACATACATATGTAGCTCCTCCATATGCAGTTGATTCCTACTGTATCTCAGTTTACCTGGCTTTTGGCTAATGTCACTGAAAGGAAAGTCACTCCCAACACTAATGTGGAATGGTGTAAGACATAGCCTCGTGGTTTGGTGATGAGCTCATGTATTGCTCTCCACCCCAACTTAGCACTTTCTTCACTTGTCTTGTGAAAACCAGACTTTCATTTAGCTTTGGCAGTAAAGAATAATTAAGGTTTGGAAAGGCAAGATGGTCTTGCCAACTTAGCTTCTTTCAAAGGCTGGATTCTCCAAGCTGTTAGCACAGCCCAGATGAGCTGGAGGAATTGATCTAGCAACACTCCAAGGCACACTAGTCATCTGGCCAGTGACTTTTACTCTTTTTAAAATAATAATCTTTAGGTAGTTGTACAAAGAAGTTGTCATTTAACAAAGCAGTTTAGGAAGACAATATGTCTTGATCCATGTCACCCTTTAACTTTCACTTTTTTTTTAACCACAAACCACACATGTATGTGTGTCTATACACAAACAAACTGGAAATATACTTATATTTATAATTCCATTTTATGTGTAAAATATTTTATGCATTGTATTGGCATGTACAGAAAGGCTAGGGTACTTTTCCCAGACCACTGTAGCTAGCTAGTGTGAGTAGACTATTTTCAACTTCAGTTTCTCTATCCACATGTTTTCTTTCTCTTTCTCACCCTATCTTTCTTCTTTCATTTTTCTTCTTTCCTTTGGCACTATTGGGGATTGAACTCAGGACCTCATGCTTACTAGAGAAGTGCTCTACTCCTTGGGTCAGTCTCTCACTGATTCTTCTACACTTGCTTCCTGAGTAGCTGACAGCACAGGTATGTGCCATCACACCTGCTTTGTTTTTGAGATAAGGTCTCACTAACTTTTTTTCAGGGTGGTTTAAAACCACAGTCCTGCTTGTCTCTGCCTCCCAGGTAACTGAGATTACAGGTATGTGTCATGATACCCTGCCCAATTCTTTCATACTTTGTAACTATTCATATTCTCCTTAACCTCCTCCCTAAGCAAACTCTTAAGTCTTCTTTCCAGTCATTGAATGAAGAAGCACTCTTTCCCTTCTTCTCCAAGCTGATTTCCTGGGAATCCTTGAGATTGCCTAATTGGTTAATTTCTTGTTCTGTAGAAATTTCTAGAAGAAATATACTTATTTCTTTCTCCTCAGTTCAAACACAAGGGTAGTAACTTTTCATGTTTATGTAAGAAAGGTGAGCTGGCTTTTAATTCAGATTTAATAACATCTACGAGTCTGACCAGGTTGAAACTTAAGGCAGGACTGAAGTGATGTAAATTTAGCAAGCATGTACTACAACAAGTTGTGAAATTTAATTTCAAGACTTCTTTCTAGGCATGAAGAATGCCCTGATAACCCTCAAAAAAACATTCTAAATATCACTGGTTATTGAGAAAATCTTTAGCCTTTTCTAACACAAAGGCTAAGAGATAGAAAGTATGATGGTGGAGGTGGGCTCTGGCCATCTATCAAGTTACCTGTGAATGTTGAAATGGAGCTCAGGAATGCTGGAACCCAAGGGTGACCTTCTCCTTACGGTTTTCTTTTTGTAATTATTGTAGAATTTCCGGGCTAGGTTTACCTCCCCTGGCACGGGGATGCTAAGCTTGCTCTCTTATCTGCGCTCCCTTTCTCACCCTCTCCCCTGGCTGCCCAACCTGCAGGCAGGCCAGGGTGGAGTGGGGGAGCTAGCGTAGGCCTCAGGTGCATGTGGCTGAACGAGATCCCCTTTCCTCCCTCCTTACCCACGAAGGAAGCCAGGCACACACGGAGTCTCGGAGAAAGCTTCAAGAGCAATCTGGTTTAATAGGGGAGTGGCTAACACTTAATATAGTAATGCTGACGAGAAAAGGGGTGATAAACCAGGAGCTGGCGATAGGCTGGCGAGCTTGTCCTAGGACCCCTTCATGGGCTAATGTCACTCCCATAGTACCACCCCCTGGGAAAAGCCCACGAAAAGGGGAGCACACGTGCTAGCTAGCAAGAAGTTGGGGGCTGGTCACAAAGCTACCCCTTCTGGTTCTGGACCCAGAGAAGTGTGGCTTGCTTCCACACTGCCCCAGGGCTGGGGGAAGGGCAGCGTCTCCGGATAGCTATCCTTGCTCTTCCCTCCTCAAGGCCAAAGCTGAATCCCCAACATAGAATATTCTCTTTAATATTACAGATTATTAATGCAAAGAATATAATTTCACATATACATGCACAATCATATATTTTAGTTTATTTTATCCCTACTTCTCATTTTTACATTTCATTATTACATTCACATACTTCTTTATATTAAATATAATATCCATATCAATTATATGTTAATATAGCCATATTTTATTGCAGTTATTACAATATATTGAGTATTTGGTTCAATATTATTTTACTTTGCTTAACATGATATTCTCTATTTCCACAGTTTCCCTGCAAACAACATAAACATTGGTCTTTATGGCTGAATAGTATTCCACTGTTTATACATACCAATTTTTCTTGATCCATTCATCATTTGTAGGGCATCTGAGCTGTGTGAATACTGCTGCTACAATTAACATGGATGCACAGGTGCTTCTATTATATCCTGACTTACACTGTTTCAGATAAATGCACAAGAGTAGTATGGTGGCGGTTCTCCCTAGACTTTGCAACTCACTGGCCTTCACTAAACCCAAGCCTCTTTGCAGCCAGACTACATTTTGGTTTTCAAATTCAAAAGGACAACTTGCAAACATAAATCAGTTATAAAGATTCTCAATGAAAAAAACTGTCTAGTCATTTTCATGCAGCTCCCTAAAGCAATAAGAAAGTGAATAAATATTTGTCAAAGGCAATCATGGTTTATGTGTCTCCTCCCCTCCACCATGCCACCAGGTCTCCATCTATAGCGTCATAAAAGCACTGGCACATTCTCAGATAAGTTCAAATGCACCCTCCACTTTCTCATTCCAGCAAATGAAGGATTAAAACAGAATACTGTGAACATTTACATGTTAAAAACAAAATACATGAATGGACATAGAACAAATATTGCTAAGTGAGATAAAACTCAGAAAGACAAACAGTGCATATTTTATTTCATACCTAGAAGCCTGATCTAAAATGTAACTGGACATAATAACCTATACAGGTCTCTAGGCATTCACATACAGTCATACTATGGGAGAATACCTTTAGGAGAGGAAGACAAAGGTTTAACTTGTCTGAACATTTAAAGCACTATTTATTGAAATGAAATCAGGAAATGGAGCCATTGTTGTTGTTTTGTTGGTGTTGGTGTTGGTGTTGGTGTTGGTGGTGATGTTAGTTTCTGCTTTGGATTTTTCTTGTCTGTGGGGGGGCCATAGAAAGGGTGAACAAATGCAATCATGCTATTCAGTATATGTTCTGTGGAAAATGACCTATGAATCTTGTGGGCAGGGGTGAGAGAGGGAAATTATTTTAGAAGCAAACAAACTCAATATGCAGCCAGGTGCTGGTAGCTCACACCTATAATCCTAGCTACTCAGAAGGCTGAGATCTGAGGATCAAAGCCAGCCAGAGCAAGAAATTAAGCATCAAAAAACCAGAAGTGAGGCTGTGGTCCAAAAGCCTAGAGTGCTAGCATTTAGTAAACAAGTTCATGGATATTGCCCCAGTCCTGAGTTCAAGCTTCAGGACCAGCACACACACACACAAAGGTATATACATACTGTGTAACAAAGCAGAATCCAGCAACCTGGTATGCATCTTATATGAGGATAAGGCCTGACATAGAGTAAGTGTTCAATACATGTCTGCTGAATGAATGATTTTACAGTGTAATGGGGCAGGCAACAGTCTGTAGTTGCAAAGTGTCACTGGTATTTCTTGAACTAGAATGAGAGTCCTAATAGAGTATGATTTGTTTGGGATAGCTATTAACATTGAGGGAATTAAAAAAAAATAAACCAAATGAAAAGAAAAAGAAACTACAGCTCTAGCAGCTTCCATCCATCCCAATCACCTTCCTATCACAGGCAAAGAAACAAGAGAAAGAGGCAAACGATCTGACAAAAGAATCACCTGAAAGTTCTTGCCTACCCAAAAATGTAGCAGGGAGATTCTTACAATAAATGGAGCAAGAAAGCTTTCGATTTCTTTTCTATACTGCTGCTAGGGTTTCTTGCCTGTATCCCAAGCACAGTGTATAAATAACCATCCTCAAAACAGAAAGAGAAACTAAGTTAAGCTAATAAATAATGCAGCATGGTTCATCAAATGAGGAAAGGAGATCTGGCTTAAATCTTGTCTAAGAAAATTGAGAGCTGGGAGTTGGATGGGAACAGAGAGAAAGAAGAGGTACTATTTCATCCTTAAACCCAAACTCATAGAAATGGGATAAAGATGGGAAGACTGAGTGATAGGTTGGAAATTTGCTAATAATGAGATGTCTGTTTCCCTGGAGGCACCTCATCAAGTCAGAGCAACATGGTCACGCTGGAGATGCTGTTTCAGAGAGAATTGCTTCTCCCCTCAGCTCGTTTCAATGACAATGAGCATTTCTAGTTGAGTGCAAGAAGACATGAAGGGCATCTTTTTTTTTCCTAAAAGGAAATTGAGCCTATGCATTGTGAGACTTTAGCATAGGCCTGTGTATGAAAATATGAGCCAAATGCTTTTGAAGAGAAACAGAAGTACACTGCCCTTATGACAGAGAAGTGTCCAGGAACAAAGACAGGTATTTCTATATGCAGTTCCTACTCCACAGATTCTTTCTCATGATAGATTTTATTACCACCTTTAAAAACATTGACCTGCTGATCTTGTTCTGGTTTTTATTGGCTACATCCTTCTTAACATAAGAAAAAAAACCCTTAGGAAAAACAAGATTTTCATTAAAAAAAAAAACCACCCTACAGAGCCCCAGTATCCTGCCATACCCAGCATTCACTGCTTTATGTGTATAAAAAGGAAAATGGTATTGTATGATGTAGTGGAGAGAATGGCAAGAGTCCCCACCCACATGCTGCCCCATGGGTGGAATTAGAGATCTAATCCACAAAGACACTTTGAGTTGCCTTGCCAGATGCCCTCCACTTGGCTAGAAGCTGAGTTGTGCCAAGAAGTCACTCTCCCAGGGAACAAAATTTCTAATTAACACTGAAAATACGTAGTAGCTAAGTTTGTGGTGAAGACAGGCCATCTTCTCGTTCTTTGCTGGAGCTAGATTAAACTATGAAGAGGGGGGTGGGATAATTGCTCACAGTGGGCCTCGTGTTTTCTCCTGCACAAACATATAATTACAAACATATAATTAGGCTGTCTTAACCTCTTGGTTCAGCAATAAACACCACTTCACAGACTAATTTACAGGCAAGAGTCACAGAAAACTGTGGAATAAACTCTCAGGGCAACAGACCATGCAGTTCAGTTAAAAGAGAGCAGCTTCACTATTTCAAGTCAGCAAAAAATCCTTTTGCACTTACCACAAAGTAAAATGAGATTGAAATAAGGACTATGCATTCAAAACATTGAACACACACAGCTAATAAAAAATACATTTGTGACTGGTCATAAAAATAGAGAATGTAATTGGCTATGCCCTAGAAATATCTTTTACCTACAATATTTGAGAAGACAGAGGCCTCCATAATATTTACTTTGCTAACACGTCTACATTTTTCTGTCCACCATAATTATGTGTCAGTCAGCAACACCTCACTCCTGTAGCTGCCAACAGGCCTTGACTTGGGCAATGCACCAGCAGTCTGCACCAGCCTGGCAAATGTTGTTGGCTTGGGGCAGGGAGGAGGAGGTGCTTTTATAAAAAGACAGTTCCTTCATGGCTGCATCAGTCTTCCATTCAAGCCCCCAGAATACAAGGGGAGGCTTTCTAAAGGGGTGTTGGAGCTGTTCTTCAGCTGTCTATTTTGTCTAAATGTCATCTTTAAGCTAGGAACACAACCCAGGCCCTGTAAAGATCAAAGAGGTAGATACGCTCCTCTGTGGGGACCATGTTTTCTTTAGGCCAAAGCAGATTATCTGGAGACAAAAAGCCTATGGTTTGTCAGTGGTTTGACATCAGGAACAATCACAGAAGAGCTGTGGGCTGTGGATTCATGATTCATATGGTGTGAAAAATTTGAGACAAGATGATAGACAGAGACACAAAATCTGAAATCTTTGGGAATTATTTTCCTCTGGATCCCCTCTCAACATATAAAAGATCACTGGATCATATTTTCTCCCAATTCTTTTTGTCTTCAATCATCTGTTCAGATAAAATTTTCAAAAGTAAAGACTTTGTTTCCAATATGGTAAGTCATTTAGATCTCAAAGCATCCATTATAAGCACAATACCTAGTGTTTGTGTAATGAATAGGTGAATGAATGAATGAATGAATGAATGAGTGAGAGAGTGAAGGAACATCTTCCTTACTGAACTAAAGAGAAATGATCAAGTTGCATGGGATGACAAAACAATACCATTTTATGTGTTTTTACAAGTGAAAGAAAAAGAATTCTTAAAAATAATTCAAATGAAAATAATTTAAATATCTTTTTTCTAAACAAATATTGCCTAAAGAGTATCATTTAAAATACTATCAATTATACTTTAAAACATTATTATGAAAAACAAAAGATATGTTTGCTCTGAAAATAGTAATTGTCTTTCAACTAGCAATTTTATGCAATAAAATAATCAAATGCAAGCAGAATCTTCTTACCCTTGTGCAGAGTAAGGATATTAGCCTTAATGAATGTTTGTTTTAACTTTTAGAAATGAGCAATGATGAAAGACTTGAGTAGCAAAGAAAGCACATTATACTACATTTTAAATTACCTTAAATTGACCCTTAATCATATTAGTTAAAAATTTTAAAAAGCTAATATATACATCAAAATTTTAGTACTAAAGTTGTAAACTCCTGGAGATACACAAGACCACAAAAGTGTAGTTGTAATCCTCAAGAAAAATACTATTGTAATTGTTATTTTATAATTTTAAAGTTATACCCATAATGCAGGCAATTCTACTTAAATGTTGTGCTTTAATTCCTTAATATGCTTAAGGGGACCTTTAAGAATGAGAGTTCTTCTATGTTTAAATGGCTGACAGTAGCAATAGGGTATGGAACTGAAATGGAAGATATTATAAAATATATGATTCAATAGTAACTAGACATTTGTTTTGAATATTACTACAATTCCTTTAATTACTTGGTTAGTTAGCTAGTTTTTGACCCTGCCTATACTGGAAGCAATATTCAAAATAATGAAATCTATACATTGAGTAATTATTGCCATTGAAAACCTATAAATAGTTTCACTATATTCCATTGTGAAAAGGCTCTCTCTATATATGTATATGTGTGTATATACATGCATATATGTGTGTATGTATATTTTTTCATATATGCGTAGGTGTATGATCCTGCTGGGCACTGGCGGCTCACACCTGTAATCCTACTTACTCAGGAGGCTGAGTTCTGAGGATCACTATTTGAAGCCAGTCCAGGCAGGAAAGTCTGTGAGACTCTTATTGCCAGTAAACTACAAAAAGTACAGAAATGGATCTATGACTCAAGTGGTAGGGTGCTTGCTCAAAGAGAGGGCCCATACCCTGAGTTCAAGCCCCAGGGCCAGCACACATGCACACAAAAGTATGATCATAAATTTGTTCTTGCAGTGTTTACAGAAAGCAAAGAGTAATTGAAATATATTTTAAAAAATAGTTGAGAAAATTTTTTTAAATGAGCCCCTGTCAGTGGTTCACACCTGTAATTCTAGCTACTCAAGGAATTAAGAACCTTAAGGATCACATCAAAGCCAACCTGGGCAGAAAAACTATGTGAAAGTCTATCTCCAAAATAACCTAGCAAAGAGCTGAACTAGAGGCATGGTTCAAATGGTAGTGCACCAGCCAGAGGTTAGCATGATTAAAGTGTGCAGCTCTGTGTTCTAACTCTGGTACTGGCATGTGCAAAAAAAATTTGAAGGAAAATAATCTCAGTGGATTGATTGTTTAAGCAAGATCATCCAAGATGAAACTACAAAGACATAGAGGGTCTTGTGATGTCCCACGTGTGTGCACATGTCTGCAAGCACATCTCAGCAATAAGTTCTTAACAAATAAGAAGTCCATGAGGTGCTTTAAAGATGAATGGCTGTCGTGACTCATGGGGACATTCTCCTCCCATCCAACATGGCAGTGGAGTCAAGGCTGACACAAGCATCACACATGCATTGGCTTTCACAGATGCCCTGTTTTTAAGTCTCTAGCCTGGGCCAAGATGAGGACTGAAGCAAATAATATGCTCCTTCAAAACACAGGAAAAGAATAAAACACAGGAATGTTATCTAATGTGTAAGTAAAGGGGCAAATTAACCAAGGAAAGGGGCCACTTAAATAGTTTACTTATTAGTCTCTTGATATCTTTTCATAATCAGTTAATAAATACCTTAACAATAAAATTGAAGATTTTAATAGGCCACATTGGCTTGAACCTAAACAAAGGAATTAGCAGCTCCAGGCATCATGTAATAACTGGCTCCCTATTTGGTGCCAGGAGAAACAAAGCATTTCAAGGGCTTTTATTTTATTTTGTCCTTCACCATAATAAATGCTTGTAATATTCCTTGATTTCTGGAGTGTAAGACACAGATCTTATTTATCACCATATGACACACCTGGCCCATGGATCAGGAAACAACTGTTTTACTTCATTTCTGTCATCACCTTCCAACAGATTTCCTTCACATTCCAATTTGGAAGGGAGGACTTGACTTTCCCTCCATAAGTTCTCCATTAACAGCTTCACAGCAGAAGGCGCAATTGGTCCATTTCCTCTTGCAGCAATTAAGTGAACAAAGAAGTGTGTTTTGACTCTGGTGGCAGCAAATGTTCCAATGAGGGGCATCTACTTGTACCTGTGATCAATGTGTTTATCCTCAGGACCTGATTGGGCTTTTTCTGGGTTGGGGAGAGAATTTCCACAGTCCATCCTATGGGATGTGACACACAGTGTCATGTTGGCGGCCCAGCTGACCACCAAATCTCCTCAGCCACTTTTATTCATGTGTTTTATTAGGGGGTTCAAGGTTTGCCTTTCAAAGATATGTCACATTCTGTGATGGGCAGATGAAAGGCACTTTTGCTTTCTGCCTTAGCAGGACCTGCAGTCCTGAGCTCAGTGAGTCCTGTGAACAACTAGGCACTAATAAACCTTGGAAAGCTTGAATTACACTATAACCCACAAAAAATTTTCAAATTAAAAAAGCATATTTAGAGGCCCCCTGTGGATAGTGATTTTATTTAGCTTAATTCCCTCTAGTGACCAATTAGGTTGACACCCTGTACACAGGCACACACTCCTGGGGGAAGAAAACAGGGGGGTTAGCTTCAGATTGGGTGGGGGGAAGAAGCAGTAAATCATTTCCCTATAGATAGCAATGATTTTCCAGGCTGTTTTTATATAAAGATCAGAGCTGTGAGAAATCAGTGGAGGTGTATGTAAGATGAAGTTTCATTTAGATTAAGGTTTTGGGAGGAAGGGTATTCAGACTTTTTCTTTCTTTTGCTTTTGTCTCAGTCCTGGGTCTTGATCTCAGGGCCTGGGCACTGCCCCTGTGCTTTCTTGCTTAAAGTTAGCATACTACTATCTGAGCCACAGCTCTACTTCTGCCTTTTTATTTTTGGTAGTTTACTGGAAATAAGAGTCTCATAGACTTTCCTTTCTGGGCTGGCTTTGAACCTCAATCTCAGATCTCAGCCTCCTGAGTAGCTAGGATTATGTATGTGAACCACTGGTGCCTGGCCCCAGACTTTTCTTAATTCACCTGTAATGATTTGCCAAGTTAAAAAAAAGTTAAATTTCCACTATCACAACATAGTATATTCCTTTCTAATTTCCTTCAATTATCTTCTGGTAAAAATTACTTCCTTTGAAGTGGAATTGTGGTTTAAGTGGTAGAGAACCATCTTGAGGCAAAAGCTAAGGAAAGGAGCCCTTTGTTCAAGTCAATACCAGCACATACACACATAGGTACAAAAATATTTGTGATGCAGAATGACTTTCTGCCCAGATAAAAAGACTGAATGTATGTATTATTTTGTAGTCTTATTTGCATTAGTTTCTAATGATGTGATTTGCACACTTTCCATGCCTTCTTATCACCCATGCAAGGAGCTCAATTATACAGAGTTCAAATCCACCTAGGAGTGAGAGTTGCCATTGAATCTCTTTGCTGCTCTTTCTTCCCAACAGCATTTCAGAAATGCCCCCATCTCATCTGGTGGCAGGTTCCATATGTACCATAGGAAAAAGGAGTTAATAAAACACACGTTGGAAATCTAAAACAAGGTCGGGGCAACAGCTTAGCTGAAGGCCTTCCTTTCAATGTGGAAAACAAAAAGAACAAGATGGTTTTAGCAGTTGCAGTTGTAGGAAGAGGCAGTTCAGGGTGGTGAGTGATAGCCAAAATGCTACCTGTTCCAGCCCTCTGCACAATACATGTCCAAAATTCAAGAAAGTCCAAGTAAAGAGGGTTCAAGGGATGGGAAGGTCAAAGCAGTGGGAGGAGGAGGGTCAGGTTGAGAGGGGGTGGGCTCTGGAACCACACAGCTGTGTATGTGCCCCCAAGTTAGCAGTGATGAATGGTATAACTGTGCATGTCTAAAAGCCACCCAGATTGGATGCCTGTCAGCAGTAGGTTTTGAAAAGTAAGTACTTAAGATTCTGTGGTTGGATTCATACATCCAATGCCAACCAAACCAGAGGAAAGAAAACATTGTCAGTTCGCTTGTTCCACAAGACCTCAAACACACCCCTTGACAGATTTGTGTTTTTAATGAACTGGCTCGTTACTTTGGCAACAGTTAAGAGCATAAAGCAAGCAGTGAAATTCGATCAGAAGCGTCTTATCATTTTGAAATGGAGATAAAAGAGAAAACACTTAATACTTATATCTGGGAATGATAGTAGTCCACAAATCCACTAATATGGGAACACAAATTAGTTTATTAGAGTAGCACAGACCCAACAAAAGAGAAGACTTTATAGTGTTGATAAAGAAAGAAAAGATAAGGTCATCCAAGCAAGACTATCTTGCAAAACTGCCAAGCTATTTTAGGACCCTTCATCATTCCTCCCAATGGTTAATGCTATAGGCTTAAGTGAGTAACTTCCCTTTAGCTATGGGTTCCTCCTTTATAGAAAATGAATGACAATCTCACTTTCCCAGAATGAGAATCACAAAGTGTGCAAAGAACTGTCTGGCACCCAGCACCTGATACTAAGTGTTCAATGGTTAGAACATGTGCTTCTCTTCCATTGCCTGCCTCCAGCCATTCCCAGAAATGATTCAGCCTGAGTAAACCCTCACTTTAGTGTGGTGTCCTCAAGATCAGACTGTTTTTATATCAGGAAAATCTTATCTTTCTGTAAGGTTTACCTATACTAGATATAGTGAAAGGGTCTGTACAAACAGATCCAGAAATTCTGCACATGTGAATGACAGAAAAAGCCTTCTACTTCATATTTTAGCTCTCTTCCATTTCAAACTTCCTAGGTCAAATTGTTTTAGCAAGAGTAATTCAAATCCAAACACATTCTCTACTCAAGTGTGAGCTCAAAGGGCAGCAACAGATTTTTCAAAGGGTGTAATCTAGTAGTTGGGCACTGGTTGCCCATGCCTATAATCATAGCTATTTGGGAGGCTGAGTAAAGGAGAATCTTGGTTTGAGGCCGGCCCAGGCAGAAAAGATCACAAGATGCTCCCTTCTGAAACTGTAACTGGGCTTAATGGCACAATCCTGCCATCCCAAACTACATGAGAAGCTGAGACTGGGAGAACTATGCTAGGCCAACTTGACACAAAAGTCTGAGAGACTGTCTCCACCAAAGGAAGCTGGGCCTAAAAGATAGTAGATGATAGCGAATGCTCTGGACAGGAAGCAAGACCCTGTCCTGAAATATAACTAGGGAAAAACAGGGCTGGAGGCATGGTTCACATCAGCCTAGCACACACAAGGCCCTGAGTTCAAACCCTCAGGCCAATACACACACACATACACACACACACACACACACACACACACACACACACACACACGTAAAACCTAGGACTACTAGTGTAGAGCAATTGTAGAATGTCTGCCTAAAATGCACATGGCACAAGGTTTGAGCCTCATCATGAGGTCAGAGGGAGGAAAACAAACAAAAAACATTGAATCTCATCTACACAGCCATCTTCTGACTCTCACCTATTAAATTAGATTCTACAAAAATTTCTTGGGCAACCCTATGCACATTAAAATGGAGAGGGTTTTGTTTTTGTTTTTGTTTTCAATCCTAGCCCAATTAGATAAGAATGTAGGAGGGTAGAACCTGGAAATCAGTGATGTTCATTGATCCTTGTCAGAAGATTCTTAAGTACCACCAAGTTTCAGGACTTGTTCTAATCTTATTAACAAAAAATAAACATTAAAGGTTAAATATATATTTAAACAGAACACAGAGATGTAAAGGCTAGCTACTTTTGAACTAGATCCATTGACAGAAAAAATATTTCCAGTGTGTGTTTAACATGCATCTGATTTCCAAACCCTAGTACTGGAAAGTGGAAAGAGATAACATTTTCATATTTATACCATTCCCTCACACACCTCTTCTCCGTTAACAAAATGCACGGGTGGGCAGAACATTTATTGGCATTAGACATCGTGTTTATTGATTCTGCCCATTTTCCACTGATTTTAGAACTCAGTAGGGGAGGTGCTATAACCTTGAAAAGGTTATTTTTATAATCAAATTGTTTGACTTAAAGGTTTATGCAACATGTTGTACTATTAAACAGTAAATAAAAACCACTGATAAACCCCAGGTACCCCACAGGTAGTTTGGCACATCCTTAATTATCTGGGTTTATAAGCAAATTGCCACCTCAGCATTGGTTTTCAGCTTGTTAGACACATGTGTGCATGAACACTAAATTTACATGGCAACATCACTGTAGAATCAGGGTTTAAATAACGTGGTCGGAATCTGCTGAAGGCTGGGGCTGAAGTTCGAGTTGGAGACTTGGTGCTCTGTTTTTGTTTGGAGCAAACAATTGTTTTCTTTCTTTTTTTTTAATTGGTGAACACTTTACAGTACACTCATAGACCAAGGTTTTGGAAAAAGTTATCAATGACAGCTGACTGGGTCAAGATAAACCCATCCAGCTTTTATACCGAGGTTTTTTTCGGTGAAAGCTGAAATGCCTCTTGTATAGCACACCCATCTAGAAGGTACCTTACACTTTCTCTGCTAATCAAGAGCTATCTTCCATTTCAATTTCCTACTTCTAATACCAGTATACACGGTTTCCAATATACTCAGATAAGATTACAGAGATAGTGTAGGTACAACCACTGGAAGGTGATACAAGAACCTCATCCATAATAGAAGCTACAGATACAGATGGGACGTTGAAAGTAGTTACAACTGTGATATAACAATCGTTTCAGGGAATACCAAAATTTAGAGACACAGGGTAAAAAAAAGACAAACAACTACAAAAGCAATGCTTGCAAAACTGTTTGGTGAAAATGAACTGAACACCTCAGGGGGGAAAGGGAAAGGGGGAGGCGGGAGGGGGGTATGAGGGACAAGGTAACAAACAGTACAAGAAATGTATCCAATGCCTAACATATGAAACTGTAACCTCTCTGTACATCAGTTTGATAATAAAAATTTGAAAAAAAATATAAAAAAGAAAAGCTAGGAGACCTGGTTATGTGAAAAAGAACCGTACCTTTAAGAACGTTATGCTTCTTCAATGTATTCAGATCCTAAGACTGGCAAGAGTAGTTGTTAAATATGATGCAAACAATGTTTCAATTTTTTAGAAATGGTCCATTGAAAAACAAATGTTGGAAGTTATATTTTGCTTAGAGAGCAACTAATTGCCCTAAAAACTATTTTAATCTTAAAATTTAAACTGAAGTGTGTAGATTTGACTTTGTAGCTTATTAAAAATTGAAATACCATAGTAGTTAAAAAAAAAGCTATCTTCCAAATAGGAAACCTTCCAAAGACGAAATCCTCCTCTATGCCTCTGTCCTTCAAACTTGCCAATTAACTGTCTCCAATTGCAACATGTGTTGTCTGTTCCACTTTTATTGTTTTAAAAATGTGTGCATTGCAATTGTCTCTCCAGTGTTTATAATCATCTCTAACCCCAGAACTCCAGGAAATCAGTGTTGTTCTTCAGGGTTTAAGGTTCTCAGAATCTGAGGGCTCAGCCCAAAGGCCGCCCCCTAGTGCGTGCACCCTGCCTCTCCTCCAGACACTGTGGATCCCTCTTCCTATTTACGGAAGACATACACCTAAGAAGGCTGAAGCAGAAAAAAACAGTATGCTGGACAGTTTCTCTAGGATTGAGCCCTTGTTACAAAGCCTTTAGAATTAGCTTGCTAAATGTGAGAAATCTACTCTTTTGTTAGTCACCTTCAAGCCCCTATGCCTTACTTCAGGGAGAATAGAGGACACATCATAGGCATTTATGGACTCTCCCTATTTTCCTAGGCCTTGGGCTCAGGCTGTTTCCACAAAGCATACAAGTATTACAAACCATCACAAACCATTGCATCTGGTATTGATTAAGTCATGTCTGGACCTGGCAAACATTATTAATATATAGAATGCTGTAGAGATTGATTGTTCTACTTTCATTTTTCCTCTTCCTGCCAGCCCCCTACAGGAGAAAGCCCTGCAGCTGTTCTGAATCTCATTGCCAGAAGCATTGGTGGCTTGTTTTGATGTTTCTCTAGCAAATTCTATGCCTCATACAAGAATAAGCCAAGGAGAACATCCCAAGCCTCAACTAGAGGCCGAAGCACAATCACCCTGTCAGGTATTGTTAGTAAGTCAGGATCATAAAAGATAATAAACTCACTCTATCTTTTATGACGGCACACCAAGATCAAACACTTTCCATACCAGAGCACAAAGCCCCCAGGACCAGTTCTCCCTGAAAGATGTTCATCTGCTATCTTAGTATTGATGTGTTACTTAATTTATTGATCCACAGAGGGAAGGAAATGCATACACCCTGGAAATCTGGTACTGTACAAGCTGCTTTCCAGGGCTCTGCACCCTAGAAATAAACTGTATGTCACGCTTCAGATGCTGTTTTCATGCTGTCCCTTGTTTTTTTTTCTTTAAGATCTGCATTTAAACAAATAAGAAAAGATGTCAGGAAAAAATCTTTACTGTAAGCCAAGTGCTGGTGGATCCTTCCTGTAATCCACACTACTCAGAAGGCTAAAATCTGAGGATCCTAGTTTAAAACTAGCCTGGAAAGAAAAGTCAATGAGACTCTTAAACATCCAATTAACCATCAGAAGGCCAGAAAGTGGAACTGTGACTCCAGTGGTAGAGCATTGTTACCCTTGAACACAACAAGTTCAGAGACAGCCCCAAGGCAGAGTTCAAGCCCAGGACCAGTATGGGAAGAAAAACAAAGAAAAAAGAAACACTTACTTGAGAATCAAGCAATATCAATCCTTTTCCCCTGATTACTGAGCCCCTTTATTTGAGCCCTTGTCTCAGACTACTTGTATGCATAGTTCTTTTTTAACATCAAAAAATTGAGGAAAGAACTAGATATTATACATTTTTGTCTAAGCCACCTCTTTGTCTGTAACATATAATTGATACATAATATATACTATTCAGAGACTAAAATAAGCTTCTCATCTGTGTACTTCCCTATTCTAAAACATTCCACAATTTCATCTAGAAGAAGAATAAAGACTAAATCTCTCGAGCTTCCATTCAAGATCCTACATATCTTTAGAATTTATCTTCCATTACCTAAATAAAAACCCTCTGGCAAATAGTCCACTTACTGCCTCCTACTCATTCTACTGTCAGCCTGGATTGCCTGTTCCCTACCCTCCCTCATAAACCCACATGTCTCCTTTGGTGATGGGCTGAGACACAGCCTGACCTGCCTCCATGCAGCTTTCTCAATAACCCTTGCCTTCAGAGATCTCTGAAGCTACACAATACCTCTATCTCTTCTACTTATTTCTCAGTACTTGCAAATCTTCACTACTATCATGTACAAGTATTTGAAGCTTGTATTTCTTATTCTAAAGACAAGAATTACATTGTCTTCATCTTTAAATTTCTCATTACCCCTAACATCATGCTTTGTTAATAATATACAATCATGTATTTTATTACTTTACTCTGAAATGCACTAAGGAACAGTATGTCATTTGTAGATTAAATAAAGCCAAAGCTTATCATACCCCAGGTTCCAAACCAACTAATTTACCAGTTACAAATAATCAAATTCTCTTTACATGCCCATATAGAGGATTAAAAAAACCATTGACAATAGAATAAGAAATTACTACCGAAAATGAATACAGTCACAATCAAATAACTAAAATCACAGTTCCCAATTTAACCTCAACCATACTTTGGACAACATAATCTAATTTTTTTATTCATTTTATTTCATCCCATTGAAAACAACACTGACTTTATGACCTAGGAATGGGACATCAACTAATGGGCCAGTGTTGAAGAACTTGATTTAGAAATTCCTAAACATTTCTAGTTAGAGAAAAATCTCCAAAGTCTGCATTGTTTTTCTAGGAAAATATAGATTATTTTTCCTGCCTACAAAACTACATAATAAAGTAGAAAAGAGGACAAACTTAGTAGCTTCCATGACAATGTTATCATGGAAGTTCACTCCATAATGGAGCAAATTAGCTATAGAAGGCCCAATTGATAGTTAAATTAGAAGACATACTGGGTAGCTTACCAAAGTTAATGCTTTCTATCATCTCTAGCTGACGGACTAGGCAGTATGGCCATTATGCCACTGGCTAGAGTCAATTAATTTTATTTGTAGCACAACAAAGCTCCTAGTTCTATCAGGTTCTTGCAAATGTGGGTCATTGGTCACGTGCAAAGAATTATTTTAATTTACCAAAGAGGGTATTTTATTATTGGTATTTCTGAGCAGCACTTCTCAATGATTCCCTTCAGAAAAAATTCAGCCATACCTGGAGACATTTTTGGTCACCACAACTGGTCAGAGAGGAAAAGTTGAAATGCTGCTAGTGACATTTAGAAGACAGAGGCCAAGGACAATGCTTACAGGGCAACCCTCCTGCTAGGACAGAGAGAATTATCCAGCCCCAAATCTCAGTAGCTCCACTGTTTACAAAAAAAAAAAGGGGGGGGGGTGAGGGAGTGGGTGCTGATGGCTCACACTTGTAATTCTAGCTACTCAGGAGACCTGACGATTGTAGTTTGAAGCTAACCTGGGCAGAAACGTTGGTGAGACTCTTATCTCCAATTAACCCCCAAAAAGCTGAAGTAGAGCGTGGTTAAGTGGCAGAGTTCTAGTCTGGAGCATAAAAGCTCAAGGACAGTGCCCAGGCCTAAATTCAAGCCCCAAGACTGGCACACACACATGTGCGCGCGCGCGCGCACACACACACACACACACACACACACACACACACACACACACACACACTGAAACACCAGGTGCCCATGTACATGTTTAGCTATTCAGGAGGCTGAGATCTGAAGATTGTAGTTAAAATACATCCCAGGCACAAAGTTCATGAGACTCTACTTCAAACTAAGCAGGCAAAAAAAGTTACTAGAGAAGTGGTTCTAGTGGTAGAGCATCAGCCATTAAAAAAAAATGAATTAGGGGCTGGGGATATAGCCTAGTGGCAAGAGTGCCTGCCTCGGATACACGAGGCCCTAGGTTCGATTCCCTAGCACCACATATACAGAAAACGGCCAGAAGTGGCGCTGTGGCTCAAGTGGCAGAGTGCTAGCCTTGAGCGGGAAGAAGCCAGGGACAGTGCTCAGGCCCTGAGTCCAAGGCCCAGGACTGGCCAAAAAAAAAAAAAAAAAAAAAAAAAGAATTAAAAAATATTAAGTGAGAAGCCCAATTCAAGCCCCTAGTACTGGCAAAAAGAAAAGCCAGAACCAATTAGGGAAGGATCAGAAGAGAAAAAAAACCCAGCATCTCCGATTGCCTTTTATTGCCCATCATATAGCCAGGAGAAAGGGAAAGGACGGAAGAAGTCAGTGAGTCACACTACACTAAGGTCAACTGATGTGGGCCCACTAAGAAATTAATGTATGTGTGCCTTTATTACCTAATGTTTTCTTTTCTATATCTTTTTACCACGGAAAAAAATTGAACAGATTGTGGGGAAAAGGACTATTTTTTTTTTTTTTTTGCCAGTCCTGGGCCTTGGACTCAGGGCCTGAGCACTGTCCCTGGCTTCTTCCCGCTCAAGGCTAGCACTCTGCCACTTGAGCCACAGTGCCACTTCTGGCCATTTTCTACATATATGGTGCTGGGGAATTGAACCCAGGGCCTCATGTATATGAGGCAAGCACTCTTTGCCACTAGGCCATATTCCCAGCCCCAGAAAGGACTATTTTTTGTGGATTTGCTTCCCCCTGTAGTTAAATCAGTGCTGTGAACTCTGAAATGTTCGGTGAATGTATATTGAATCCAGAAGGCAAAATAAAATTGAATAAGAATCAGGAGGGAAGTTCTTTGATGAATGATGGAAAGTAATTACTCATTGCCCAAGATTATACATGGAAGACAAAAGTATGATTAAAATACAGTTGCATATACAGCGTTTTAAATTCTGTCAAAGAAGGTGCCAACACCTCTAAGCCATTCTACTCCCTTTCCCTTTTACCTTCAGTGCTGATCCACTTTGAAAAAAAGAATACAGTTAGCAGTCTCCAAGCACAGGGATGCTGCAAGAGCTGATGAAATCCTGTGGCTTTTCCTACCCCCTCCAAGTTCTGACTAATGGAACAATGTCTTTTAATAAAGGAAGGGAATGCAATGAATATTGAGTTATAACAATGCAGAAAATAGACTAGTGTAAAGGAAATACTCAAATGCCCAAGGAATTAAGTAATGTATCATGCAAATCCTGTGATTATAAGAAAAAGCAGTGAGCTATTTAAAGATCTTATTCAAAAAAGTAAAAAAAGATTCCAGTGCTTTTGATGGCTATAAGGGCCTTCCAATTGTCTTCAAAGCTTGCTTAATTTTGTTTCTTATTTTGAGAGCACTTTTTAAAAAATTTAGTATCAATTCACTCTTTACAAAATCTTAAGTTCTAAATGTTTGTTCTAATAATAATATATTTTGAAGAATTCAAGTAAAAATATATGTAGTATTGCATAATCAAGTGCTTCCAGAAAGATCCAGTAATTTCCATATAATTAAGGATTTTATATGCTCTAGAAATTTTAAATGAATATATTCCTTTAATAAACTTTACATTTTAGTAGGTCTAACAGAGGAGAAACCATTACTGCAAAACTATTTAATTGGAAAAATTAATATTTGTATAGTAAAGAACCAAAAGTTATAGCAGAGCATAATAGGTATCAGCCTATTGTTAGCCAATTTCCTGTAATAATATATTTTTCTTGGGCAGAATGAGTGTCTGTTGGAGGAAGTCCATACCCATGGAAAGGACATGAATAAGTTGAGGGCTTGCTGATATCTGGGTAAAGAGAGTAAATAAGTGAGGAGATATGGGGAGAACACAACCAGTAAACCTTGAGGAGTGTGGTGTATAAGCCAAAAAGCACATCTCTAATCCTAAATCCTAGTTTCTCAGGAAGCTGGTCTCTGAGGATCACTGTTCAAAGCTTGCATGGGCAGAAAAGTCCATGAGACTCTGACTTCCAGTTAACCAGCCAGAATTGGTGGTGTGGCTCAAATGGCAGAGCACCAGGCTTGAGAAAAAAAAAAAAAAGAGAGAGAAGAAGCTAAGCAAGAGCAAGAAGCCCTGAGTTCTAGCACCAGAATCAGGACAAATACAAATTTAAGTAAGTTTAAAAAATTAAATTAAAAGCAAATTTCTCCAACTGAATAACCTTGATTTCAGAACTCTAACTGTTTAACATTGGAATCTAATAGCTGTTTCAGTTTTCTTATGGGTTTTTTTTTGTCGAGAATTTTTTTGGTTTTTTTTTCCATTTCTTTATTGTCAAAGTGATGTTCAGAGAGATTACAGTTTCATACATAAGGCAGTGCATACATTTCTTATCCAACTTGTTACCTACTCCCTCATTTTCCCCTGCCTCCCCCTCCCCATTTCCTATCTCCCTCCCCTCCCTGAGTTGTACAGTTAGTTTACACCATATAGTTTTGTAAGTATTGCTGTTGCATTGGTTTGTCTTCTTATCCTTTGTCTCTTGATTTTGGTATTCCCTTTCCCTTCCCTAGTTCCAATACACGTATATATGATATCCAGGGTACCAAAATCAGTTACAGTGATATCAGGGGTATAACCACAGGAAAGAAAGACAAAAGAAAAATGGCATAATTTTACATGGTATGTTGAAAATAACAGCAACAATGATAAACCACTTGCTTCCATAACTTGAAGTTCATTTCACTTAGCATCATATTATGTGTTCATATGGACATAGCTATTGAGCTATTGTGATAATCTGCTAGGATTATCCTAGACATGTACTAATTATTCCCAATGAGGGAAACCATAGAGTTTATGTTTCTTTGGTTCTGGCTCAGTTCACTTAGTGTGATTTTTTTCCAACTCCTTCCATTGAAAGAATGACATTGCTTATGGGTTTGCTTTTTTCCCACTACAATTATGAAAGGCAGAAATTGAGAACATTTTTAACATAACATAGATGTTATAGTAATGGATAGAGGTGTCACTCAGATTATAGAGAGTTTATCCTCTAAAACACACAGGAGATTAAGAAAGAGCCAAATTTCACTTTTATTTACATGCCAGTGATTCACATGAAAATACCAGCTTTCAACCAATCAGATAATGGTAGAGAAGAAAGCTCAAGACTTCCTTCTGTCACTTTCATGAAATTACCTTAAATTCAACTCAGTCTCATGTGGATACACATGCAAGTGAAGATCATGGAGAAAAAGTTTCAGCCTCCTGATAAACTAAGATTTTCCAGCAATGTTATTTGTTGAAGCAAAGTTTTATGACATGTGTATGTTCAAATGAACTCAGTGGAAAAATGCTATTTTTTCATGTGGGAATTTTTCTGATACCTTTTGGATTATATTAAAAAAAGTAAAGTTTATTTGTAAGTTTCCAGGTCTGAAATTATATGCCTGGTGACTCTGAATAAGAAGTAAAATTTAGGCATGAGGGACAAGGCAACAAACAGTACAAGAAATGTATCCAATTCCCAACGTATGATACTGTAACCTCTCTGTACATCAGTTTGATAATAAAAATTTGAGAAAAAAAAAGAAGTAAAATTTAAGGCTTATTTAAATATAGGTTTTGGGGCTGGGGATATAGCCTAGTGGCAAGAGTGCCTGCCTCGGATACACGAGGCCCTAGGTTCGATTCCCCAGCACCACATATACAGAAAACGGCCAGAAGCGGCGCTGTGGCTCAAGTGGCAGAGTGCTAGCCTTGAGCGGGAAGAAGCCAGGGACAGTGCTCAGGCCCTGAGTCCAAGGCCCAGGACTGGCCAAAAAAATAAAAAATAAAAAAAAATAAATAAATAAATAAATAAATAAATAAATATAGGTTTTGGGGGAATGAAGGGCACATTTAAAAATAATAGAGTATTTCCCAAATAAGATTTTCAGCTTCGGAGAAATTACAATACCAAATTCTGTGGGGCACACCTGGAAGTTAACTAGCCGGCCTCACCTGTTTCTCAGTTTGGGGCCACATGTGGCTAAGATGGCGGCGCCTAACAACAATGTGCAGCATCTACAAGTGTCTTTGGTTATAACCTGGAGGCAGTTCTGTGGGCTGTGATGCCCCGGCTCTTCCGCCCTTGATGGACAGCTCATGCCTCCCCTTCCTGCTGATCTTAGACCTGAATGGCTCCTGTGCCTTATACTAGTGGCACATACTTCCCTGATAAACAAGATCTTGCGCTGACTCAACATCCAGGCCATCTGATTGTCCTCTGCTGAGGGAGGGCTGGGTGTGGGTGGCCTGCCGACCCTTTTCCTTTCTTGGCTCATCTGGGTCAGGGCGTGCCTTCCTTGTCTCTCCCGTGGGTCGAGGGAGCGCAGGGGGGCTAAAATCCCCGACAAAATTCAAGCCATATTATAAAGATATAGTAATAAAAAACAGCTTGGTATAGATATTGTGTATATGTACCACATTTTCCTGATCCATCTGTCTACTGAGGAGCATCTGTGTTGGTTCCATATTTCAGCTATGACAAATTGTGCTGTAATGAACATTGTTGTGCAGGTGGCTTTTGTGTGTTCTTGTTTGTGGTCTTTTGGGTAGATGCCCAAAAGTGGGGCTGCTGGGTCATAGGGGAGCTCTATGTTTAGCGTTCTGAGGAATCTCCATACTGCTTTCCAGAGTAGCTGAACCAGTTTACATCCCCACCAACAATGAAGTAGGGTTCCCTTTTGGCCACATCCCCTCCAACATTTATTATTCTTAGTTTTGTTGATAGAGGACATTCTTACTGGAGTGAGGTGGAATCTCAATGTTGTTTTAATTTGCATTTCTTTTATGGCCAGTGATGTACAGCTTCAAACTGTATTATACAGCTATAGTAAAAAAAACAGCTTGGTATTGACACTGGAGCAGGCCTGAAGACCAATGGAACAGAATTGAAGACCCAGAAATGAACCCATAGAACTATGCCTACTTAATCTTTGATAGAGGAGCTAAAAAAAAAAAATAGAATGGAAAAAGATATCGTCTTTAACAAATGATGCTGGCAAAACTGGTTCAACTCCTGCAACAACCTAAAACTAGATCCTTATATGTCACCCTACACCAAAATCAATTCCAAATGGATCAAAGACCTTGAAATAAAAACAGATACCCTGAAAACACTACAAGAATGAGTAGGAGAAACACTTGGGCTCCTTGGCACAGGATAAAACTTCTTTAATAAAGGCCCAGAAATGGGGCTGGGGATATAGCCTAGTGGCAAGAGTGCCTGCCTCGGATACACGAGGCCCTAGGTTCGATTCCCCAGCACCACATATACAGAAAACAGCCAGAAGCGGCGCTGTGGCTCAAGTGGCAGAGTGCTAGCCTTGAGCGGGAAGAAGCCAGGGACAGTGCTCAGGCCCTGAGTCCAAGGCCCAGGACTGGCAAAAAAATAAAATAAAATAAAGGCCCAGAAATGCTACAAATCAAAAAAAAAAAAGTTGGACAAATGGGACTGCATCAAACTTCAGAGCTTATGCAGGGCAAAGGACATAGCTTGCAAGATAAGCAGAAAGCCCACAGATTGGGAAAGGATCCTTACTGGCCATACAATGAACCAAGGCCTCATGTCTAAAATATATGCAGAACTAAAAACATTACATTCCTCCAAAACAAAACCACAAAGAATCAACACACACCCTCAACAAGTAGGCTAAGACTTAAAAAGAGACTTCTCTGAAGAGGAAATGAGAATGGCCAAGAGACATATGAAAAAGTGCTCTACATCATTGGCCATAAAAGAAATGCAAATCAAAACAACATTGAGATTCCACCTCACCCCAGTAAGAATGTCCTTTATTAAGAAAACTAACAATAACAAATGTTGGAGAGGATGTGGCCAAAAGGGAACCCTACTTCATTGTTGGTGGGGATGTAAACTGGTTCAGCCACTCTGGAAAGCAGTATGGAGATTCCTCAGAAAGCTAAATATAGAGCTCCCCTATGACCCAGCAGCCCCACTTTTGGGCATCTACCCAAAAGACCACAAACAAGAACACACTAAAGCCACCAGCACAACAATGTTTATCACAGCACAATTTGTCATAGCTAAAATACGGAACCAACCCAGATTCCCCTCAGTAGACGAATGGATCAGGAAAATGTGGTACCTAGACACAATGGAATTTTATGCCTCTATCAGAAAGAATGACATTGCCCCATTCGTAAGGATGTGGAAGGACTTAGAAAAAATTATACTACGTGAAGTGAGCCAGACCCAAAGAAACATGGACTCTATGGTCTCCCTCATAGGGTATAATTAGCACAGGTTTAGGCTAGCCACAGCAGAGGATCACAAGAGCCTAACAGCTATGCCCTTATGGACACATAAGATGATGTTAAGTGAAATGAACTCCATGTTATGAAAACGACTGTTATATCACTGTTCTAATTACTTTCAACATGCCATGTGAAACTTCTATTGTAAATGATCCTCTTGTATCCCCTTCCTGTTGTTTTACCCCCACTATACTGTATCTTATCTGAGTACACTGGATACTGTATATACTGGTAACAGAACTAGGGAAGTGAAAGGCAATATCAAAATCGAGAGACACAGGATAAAAAGACAACTGACTACAAAAGCAATACTTGCAAAACTGTTTGGTGTAAACTAACAGAACAACTCATGGGGGAGAGGGAAAGGGGAAGGGGGGAGGGGGGAATGAGGGAGGAGGTAACAAACAGTATAAGAAATGTACCCAAGGCCTAACGTATGAAACTGTAACCTCTCTGTACATCACTTTGACAATAAATAAGTAAAAAAATTAAAAAATTATAAATTAAAAAAACTAGTCCTAGGGAAATTAACAATTGGAGAAAAGTAAAGATTTGAATATAGCTTTTTCTCACTTCAGCCTTTCCCTTGAACTCTATCAAAATATATTTTATTATATACAAGTTCCCTGTGCTGGAATACAGATGATTAAAAAATGATACCATTTAATTAAGAGGAAGGTAAGGTTTGAATCTTGCTTATTTCTCTATCTGGCTCCAGATTGGTCCTTCAGGAAAACCAACCATATCTGAAATGTGGGGCTTCAGCCAGTGGTGGTATCCAGGCTCCCAAAATCCTCCTTGAAAGCTAACATCCTCCTATTACAAAAGGAAGGTTCTAAGGTGCTCATTTCTTTGACTTCTAAGTCCCCAGAGTCCCCTCTGTCACAGGAAATAGATAGGAGTATTGAGAGTCTGTTACCCTTTGTATGAAATTGAAGTTCACCAATTTCTTCCCAGAAATGCAGAATTCCTGCCCAAACTTTTGAAACTATGACACAATAGAAATGAAAAAGTGAGTTGAGGAAGTAGGTGGCAAGGAAAGCCAGGAGCTATGTGTCTATTCCTCTTCAACCCATTCACTGCAGAAACATCTAATTCTCTCTCTTTCTCCCAAACCCCCTGCTCCAGTCTCCTTTCCACCCCATCCATATACACTGCAAGATATATTCTGTCAGGAGTTCTCCTCGTCCAGAACAAAACAAATCAAGCAGAACCATATAATTTATTGCACCAAACTGAAATTTCCCCCACCCACTTGAAAAAAGAATCTGGCTTTATTTCGGGATAACAGCAGCTCAGTTCTGCCAGGGCTCAGTCAACGTGGGTGATCTGTGACATGTGGCAAAAATATAGAACTCATCAGACTTAATAAAAAAAAGTTACACACATGACTGGAAGGCTTCTCTCAAGAAAGGCCTATAGGACTTACTCCTAGTTGTGCTTAGCTTTCAGGGAAAATAAACCCTCCCAGCCCAAAGCCTCCTCTTCAACTCAGACATCATGAAAGAATGACTGGCTAACTTTCCCAGGTAGACAGGTGAGGGACTAGAGTAAAAAACCAATATGGAGGAGAAGGGAAAATGCTGTGTTCCAAAGCAGGGAAAGGGAGGGGGGAGCAGTGTGTTCCCACAGAGATAGAAGCTATGACTTCTGTGTGTCCTCAAGCTCTGTTCACATTCCCTTACAGGCAGAGGTGCCCTCTGCTGTCTACCAGCCACAGTGCACTAAATATGATCACAGTCCCTTAAGGGTAAGTCAGAGAAGGGGTGGGGGTGGCTTCAGATTCCATTTCTACTGTGGTGACACTGACCAGGAGAACAGATGAATCACTAACAAAATCTTCCTAGGACAGACGTGAGTGACCTTGAATGCCTACACCATTGGACTGCATATTAGATAGCCCGCTTTCACTAGTGGAATCTTGGGAACAGTAAGCAAATTCCTCAGAGCCTGTTGTCTGTCTTGTTTCATCAATAACGAAATTAGCAACAACGTGGAAAGGGAAGCAAAGAGAGCCAGAGGCTTTACAGTTGAAGAAATGCACAAAAAGAAAATCAACTCCAGACCTCAAAATTCTAGTTACTCAAAAGTCAGACCCAAAGAAATACAGGTTACATTGTTTCCCTCACTTGTAATAACTAGAATAAGTCTATGATATTCTTAGCAGGGGACCACAATAGCCCAATTGCTAAGTGCATAGGACCATATATAATGAAGCATATCAACATGAACTCCAAGAATTGGAAATCAGAGGTTCTTACTATGTTGGGTATGAGATCATTTCAATATTTTGCTTTCTGTTTTAGTTTTCTGTACCCTTTTCCTTACATATAAGGGTATGTGACCCATAGAAGGGAAAAGGAATCACAGAAACAACAGGACAAATAATGAACTAATGAAACAATGATACTCACTCGACACTACATTGGAAATGAATCTTACAATCTGGTGGGAGGGGGTAAGTGGGAGAAAATGAGGGAGGGGTATTCATTTCCTTACTTATGTAACTGTATCTGTTTATCACCTTTACAATAAATAAAAATGGTAAATAAGAAAAGTACTCATTAAGACTCAGGTTGAGGCTGGGAATATGGCCTACTGGTAGAGTGCTTGCCTGGCACACATAAAGCCCTGGGTTCAATTCCTCAGCACTACATATATAGAAAAAACTGGAAGTGGCACTGTGGCTCAAGTGGTAGAGTGATAGCCTTGAGCAAAAGGAAGCCAAGAACAGTGCTCAGGCCCTGAATTCAAGCCCCAGGACTGGCAAAAAAAAAAAAAAAGACTCTTAGGTCATGGCTCTGCAGGACTCCACCCTCTACTTCCTGGACCCCTTGGCTTCTGGTAACAGCAATAACGGTGCCAATTAATTGTCTTCCACCTTATATACTACAACAGATATGGGCACCCTCACTTCACAGATTCAGAAGTAAAGTCACTTGCATCCAGGCTCCCACCTCAGCCAGGTTAGCTATAGTCTTCTCAGGACACCCCTCAGATGCAGCTGAAGAGTTGACTGGATTCAATGGTGAAGGATCAGCCCACAAAACCTCACCCAGATCATCTAAAATGAAGGCAGGCACAATGAAAGAGGACACCACTGTGGCTGAGGGTGTCTGTGCATGTTGTCATAGGGCTCTCACTGCCTTACAGTGATGATTTGGACCAGGCAGATAAGTGACTCCAGCAAACTCGGAAAAGCTTCGCTGTCAGTAGAAATCAGAGGACTGAAGATGACCCTGCATTCAATTAAAAGCTTGAGTTCTCCACTGTGCCTGACATTAACACTAAGGTTTCAAGCTTGTCCACACAGTTTCTCTGAGACCCTGTTTCCTCTTTATTTTATTTTATTTTTTTGCCAGTTCTGGAGCTTCAGCTTAGGGCCTGGGCACTGACCCTGGCTTCTTTTTGCTAAAGCTTAGCACTGTACCTCTTGAACCACAATGCCACTTCCGGCTTTTTCTGTTTATGTGGTGCTGAGGAATGGAACCAGGGCTTCATGCATAGTAGGTAAACAATCTATCACTAAGCCACATTCCCATCCCCTCTGTTTTTTCTTTAATAAGAGATGTGCCATTTTATAAACAATGGAGAATAAGTGAGGTCACATATGTATATGCATTTGTGTGTGCATATATACATACTTATATCACAGACATTTATAAAACCATCAAATATATGATACAGAAGGTAAGGTATTAATAGGAAATCAAAGAAAACAATAAAAAGGAATTCCTTTCCATTTTTTACACCGTGAAATGCTCTATGAACTAGAATAAGGAAGACAAGCATTATGACTTGACTGTACCTTGGGATGCAGTTTGGGGAGAAGAGAGAACAACGGCATTTTCTGTAACACAGAATATACAAAGCCCCAGCCACAGACCCCCACCAGCTGTCAGCAGTCTCCAAAGACAATGTGTGTTCCCTCTTACATAAGGTTTCAGCCCTGAATTCCAGTCCAGAGGTTACAGTCTTCCTAAGGCCATTGTGCGTGTGGTCTGACTTACCTGGTCACTGCAGGCAGAATATGCCAGAGAAAGGGAAGTGAGAGGAGCAATCCATTGTCACCCACCTTGCTTCAGGTAGGTCCTGAATCCTGAGAAGGCTATAAGTGTCTGCGACTGGTGCTACCTGAAAGCATTGTGTGAACTGCTTACAACCCCTTACAACTGGCAGCACTGCTAATACTAACTGAAGAGATAATAATTTCTCATTTATGTGTATTAATTTTGTAAATTATAGTAGTTACACAAGTCACAAGTAATATATGTTCCATAACCATATACTTAATTGAGTTATTATTATTTTTTCTTTTTGTTCTTATTGTTTTTTTTCAAATTTTTATTATCAAACTGATGTACAGAGAGGTTACAGTTTTATACATTAGGCATTGGATACATTTCTTTATTGTCAAAGTGTGATACAGAGGGGTTACAGATTCATATGAAAGGCAGCGAGTACATTTCTTGTTCTACTTGCAACCTCCTTGCTCATTTCCCCTCCCTTCCTCATTTCCCCTCCCTTCCTCTCTACTCCTTCCCCTCTCCCAAGAGTTGTGCAGTTGGTTTACACCAAATAGTTTTGTAAGTGTTGCTTTTTGAATGGTTTGTCTTTTTGTTCTTTGTCTCTTGATATTGGTATTCCTTCTCCCTTCCTCAGTTCTAATACCCATATAAACAGTATCCAGGGTACTCAGGTGTGATACCGTGGTAGCAAGGGTACAGCCCCAGGAAGGGAGTACAAGAGAAACAAAACTAAGCAAACCAATCAGTCAAACACACAAGGAAAAAGAGGAAAAAAAGTAGTACAAGTTCACATGGAATGTTGAAAATAATTACAACAGTGGTGTAACTCTTGTTTCTGTAATGTGGAGTTTATGGGGTTTATGTTTCTTTGGGTCTGGGTCACTTCACTTAGTATGATTTTTTCCAAGTCCTTCCATTTCCTAAGGAAAGACTACAAGCAAGGTCACACTAAAGCCACCAGCACAACTATGTTCATCGCAGCACAACTCTTCATTGCTAAAACATGGAACCAACCAAGATGCCCCTCAGTAGACAAGTGGATCAGGAAAGTGTGTACATATACACAATGGAATTCTATGCCTTCATCAGAAGGAACAACATTGCCCCATTCATAAGAAAATGGAAGGACTTGGAAAAAAGTGAAGTGACCCAGACCCAAAGGAACATAAACTCTATGGTGTCCCTCATAGAGAATAGATAGTACATGATTAGGCTAGTCATGGTAGAAGATCAAAATACAGCTACACCCATATGATCACCTAAGATGATGCTAAGTGAAATGAACTCACTGTTACGGAAACAAGAGTTATACCACTGTTGTAATTATTTTCAACATGCTATGTGAACTCACACTTTTTTTCTTTTTTTCTTTTTCCTTGTCTGTTTGTTTGTTTGATTGGTTTGTTTAGTTTTGTTTGTCTTGTATTCCCTTCCTGTGGTTGTACCCCCACTACCACTGTATCTCATCTGAATACCCTGGATATTGTTTATATGGGTATTAGAACTGGGGAAGGGAGAGGGAACACCAAAATCAAGAGACAAAGAACAAAAAGACAAACCATTCAAAAAGCAACACTTACAAAACCATTTGGTATAAACCAGCTGCATAACTCTTGGGGGGAGAAATGAGGGAGGAGGTAATAAGTAGAACAAGAAATGTACTACTGCCTTTCTTATGAATCTGTAACCCCTCTGTACCACACTTTGACGATAAAAAAAATGAGGGGGATGGCAAGACAGAAGAGAAATAGGAGCATAAGAGAGGGAGTGAATATGATGAATATGATCAAAGACCTGTTCTTTTTTGTTGATATTTGGGCTTGAACTTAGAGCCTGGGTACTATTTCTTAACTTTTTTTCTCAAGACTAGAACTCTACCCTAGAACCATATGCAGCTTCACTTCTAGCTTTTTGGTGATTGATCGAAGATAAGAATCTCATGGGTTTTCCTACCTGGACTGGCTTTGAAGCACAATCCTTAGATCTCAGCCTCCTGAGTAGCCAGGATTATAGGTATTAGTCACTGATGCCAGCTACTAAGATAAACTTATATATAGATTACTGTTTTGATAATTGATCAAAATATCCTTAACTTTGCTTAAAAATCATTCCGTTCTCCCACTGTGCACCCTGATTCCTATGACATTTTATAACAATTACAGTCTCTGTAATCTGCTTCCTCACCTCAAAAAGCATTCTTCATATGTCCCAAGTGTATTTTATTCCAGAATATCTTTACATTGCTTTAACAAGTGAGGAGTTTCCAGAAAGTACATCCTCAACGAAGTCATGCAAAACAAGAGCCTGCCACATCAGGTCCCCATGGCCTATATTGCTAAACCAATGTTAGCAACAGAGAAACTTTAAGAATTAGAAAAGTGAGTTGTCCATGTTCTATCAACAAGATCATACAAGCAGGTAATTAAGTTGGTTTTTTATCTATATGTTCCAGTGAAACGAGCATGCTTTACAAAGTATGAAATGTATTCTATGCAGTAGATACAATCTTTAAAAGGCCCTTTTCAACTATCACTTTCTAATTTGTTGGCTCTTTCAAGTGATGATGATGATGAGGAGGAGGAGGAGGAGGAGGAGGAGGAGGAAGAGGATGATGATGGGTGATAATGGTAATGATGGTGATGATGACAATGACAAGTAAGGTGAATTTTTGAGGACTGAGAGCTTGTAATAGGGGAGAATGATGAAAGGGGTGACATTGATCATAAACTGACATATTGAATGGTAACCCCATTGTACAATTACTTAACAATAAAACCAAAAGAACCAATAGCCCCCTCATCTAGTGGGCTAGAAACTTAAAAAGAGACTTCTCTGATGAGGAAATAAGAATGGCCAAGAGACATATGAAAAAGTGCTCTACACCACTGGCCATAAAAGAAATGCAAATCAAAACAACATTGAGATTCCACCTCACCCCAGTAAGAATGTCCTATATCAAGAAAACTAACAATAATAAATGTTGGAGGGGATGTGGCCAAAAGGGAACCCTACTTCATTGTTGGTGGAAATGTAAAATGGTTCAGCCACTCTGGAAAGCAGTATGGAGATTCCTCAGAAGGATAAACATAGAGCTCCCCTATGACCCAGCAGCCCCACTTTTGGGCATCTACCCCAAAGACCACAAACAGGAACACACTAAAGTCACCAGCACAACAACATTCATCACAGCACAATTTGTCATAGCTAGAATTTGGAACCAACCCAGATGCCCCTCAGTAGACGAATGGATCAGGAGAATGTGATACATATACACAATGGAATTTTATGCCTCTACCAGAAAGAATGACATTGCCCCATTTGTAAGGAAATGGAAGGACTTAAAAAAAATTATACTAAGTGAAGTGAGTCTGGCTCATAGGGAATAATTAGCACAGGTTTAGGCTAGTCACAGCAGAGGATCACAAAAGCCCAATAGCTTTGTCCTTATGAACACATAAGATGATGCTAAGTGAAATGAACTCCATGTTATGGAAATGACTGTTATATCACTGTTGTAATTACTTCCAACATGCCATGTGAAACGGTAGCTTCTATTGTTGATGATCTTCCTGTATCCCCTTCCTGTGGTTGTACCTGCTCTTATCACTGTATCTTATCTGAGTACATTGGAAACTGTGTATACTGGTGTTAGAACTAGGAACGTGAAAGGAAATACCAAAATCAAGAGACACAGGATAAAAAAGACAAATGACTGCAAAAGCAATACTTGCAAAACTGTTTGGTGTAAACCAACTGAACAACTCATGGGGGAAGAGGGAATGGGGGTGGGGGGAGGGGGGAATGAGGGAGGAGGTAACAAACAGTACAAGAAATGTACCCAAGGCCTAACGTATGAAACTGTAACCTCTCTGTACATCAGTTTGACAATTAAAAAAAGGAAAGATTGAAAACAACCCTTTCAGATATCTGTCAGACCTAGTTCTAATTGAAGATTGATCACTCAATATCTATTGGCTTTGTGCAAGTTACTCAGCATCTCTGAGCCTATAAAATGGACATACAAAGTCAAAGATCTATTATGCACATGCATGCATGCACACACGTACACACTGTAAAACTATTACTGTGTTTATCTGGTCCCTGTCATATCATTTCCTCTGAACTATAAGATTTCCCTTCCCTAGAAAATAATTGACTTTTGTAATAAATACCTCTCCCAGACCAAAAAAAAAAAAAAAAGCATATTTAGCAATAACCTTGCCCCCACTTCTACCCAACACTTGCAGAAAGAAGTTAAACTGAAACTAAAATATTTGGTAAGAGTTCATTTTATACACACTTGGGACTTTCTAAAGGAAATGCTACTCTAACCTTAGTTGTCAACACATCAACGAAACTGTTCCCAAACTCTAAGATAGTTTTCTCTGGCCCTCTGGAGAACACTTAGGACCAGGCTTTTCACCACGTGGGTTTCCTTCACCCCTGACCTGATGTTCAGACCATTCTTCTCTGGACTTTTACAGACTCTCCACCTTAGTTTTTCTCCTTCAAACAGGGTCTTTATGGCTCAGCTTCAATCTCTTCACCCCAAGTACCAAGTGCAGCAGCCTGCCACAGCCACTGCCAAACTCCTCAAGCCTTGTCTCTATGAAAGCACACCATCTTTGCTCGTGATTTTAAACAACAAACTTCCAATATAGAAGTGGGCAAATAAAATAAAAATGTGCAAAGAGAGTTCAAATTGTTGATAATAATAACAACAAAATTAATAATAAAGTTTAATTTACTGATGTCCTGGTATGCCCTTCCAGTATTTCAAGGATTGCTTTAAAACCAACTAAATAAATTACAGCTCAATGTGGATTTTAGCCTTCCCAAGGTCACACCACTGGTAAGCCAATGGGTCTGGAATCAGAACCAGAGCTATGTGATTCCAGAACCTGTATTTTGGAATTATTCACCACCACACATGGTTTCTCAGACTTCAAGATTCCTTATAACAAAAAAATCCAGAGAACCATTCACATACTTCCTAATGCCCAGTGTCCAGGTTATCATACAGGAATGTGAGGTATTGCCAAGCAGAAGCCTGGGCATCTACTCTTCTCCTCCCTAGTTATCCTCCATCAATTTTAATGCCTGTGGGTCAGCTCAAACCTTGTCTTACCAGCTCACTGTCTCCATCCAGATTCTAGCCCTTGCCACCATGCTTGCCAGTTGAGGACTTCATTCCATGACTATTTTCTCTAATGAACTAGGATTTCCTCAAGGGTAGGATCTATTCTTATTTGTACTTAATGAATTCAATGCCAGTCTAGAATTTGGGGGCTATATCATCTCTTTCCCTGGTTGCTCTCTAGTTCTTCTCTGTCTCTACTTCTTTTTAACATTGCGAATAATATGTAATAGTTGAACAAGGGTCGGGGGAGGTTATTTTGACAATTTGAGTAGAATTGTGACTTCAGCTTTAGCATGAATAAGACCTCTCTTAAATCTTGGCTCTTGAGATTCCAGATGCATCTTTCACTGCTGGGTAATGGATCAACAGTGGGGTGGGGGTTTTGGTTTTTTTTCTTGTTTTTGTTTTATTTCCCTCTCCTTGTTGATTGATGAGGGGATAATATGATTGTTCATGTGACTTGTCCACTAAGGCCACTATGTATATTTCAGTGATAATTCACAGTATCCAATTTCAACCTACTGGCCTAAAACAACACAACTCATTTTGAAGTTAGAACTTCCCTTTGGTGTTAGGGCATATATATGGAGCCAATAATTCATGTTCAGTAAGAGAGAGATTCTCCTTTCCTGGTAAGAGACTGTGGAGCTCAGCAATGTTCACCAACTTTAATCATGATGTTTTTGCCAGGAAGTTTTTGTGGAGGGATTCCGTAGCAACATTGAATTTCCTCCCAGGTATACTGTGATTTCATTTCTGAGAATGTGCATGAAGAAATTATTGGGGTTCCTCAAAGGTGGGTCTTTGTTAATTTTGCCACTCAGATGAAGATTTACAGTATCTGTAAGCTCTCCTCCTGATACCTATGCTTCCTCAAGTTCCTGCTTTCTTTCCTTTCCCTAGTCTGTGTGGCTTAGATGGGGATGACCTCAGGTGAATATAGATCTATGTTTAAGCCAACTAACTCTTCCCAGGCCCTCCTCCTCATTGCTTTAGAGATGAACATATGGTGCAAAAAGAATCAAGAAGACCTTTCTCAGAGTTCCTGGGAGACCAGCAGATGCTCTTCTCTTGGGCTGAACCTGAAATCAGCCTCAAGAATGCAAGGCTATGGAATGAGGAGAAAGAAATGAGCCCTTGTTTGAGCCCTGAATCCAATGGTATAAGCTGGTTTTCTCAGTTATACCAATCAATGAACTATCTCTTCTTGCTGAGAGTAAATTGAATAGGATGTTTCATCATTTACTGCCAGAATCCTATCTGATATGCTTAGTATGTTAGTCAAGAAAGAGTTGCCGTTTATTTCTATTATTCAGGAACTGAGATAAAGATAAGGGATTTATTCCAAAAATTCTCACCAGCACATTAAAAAATTATTTCCAGTGACAAAATAAAATTACTCAACCTAAGAAAGAGTTGAAAAAATAGGAAAAAAAAAAACAGTCTTCTGGGTACAAAGGTTACTGAAAATCACAGCAAAAAAAAATTAGCCTTTAAATATGTGTGCCATCCAATTCATATAGGTAATAAAAACAGGAAAAATATAATTATGCTATGTAAATGATTATCCAAAGGCTATCTTATCCTTATCTTTTCAGATTTATTAATGAAGCAGCATTCCAAGTGCCATGAATAGGGGCTGGGGATATGGCCTAGTGGCAAGAGTGCTTGCCTCGTATACATGAGGCCCTGGGTTCAATTCCCCAGCACCACATATACAGAAAATGGCCAGAAGTGGTGCTGTGGCTCAAGTGGCAGAGTGCTAGCCTTGAGCAAAAAGAAGCTAAGGACAGTGCTCAGGCCAGGGACAGTGCTCAGGCCCTGAGTCCAAGCCCCAGGACTGGCAAAAAAAAAAAAAACAAAAAAAAACAAACAAAAACCAAGTGCCATGAATAGATCTTCTGATGTTAATAGCCACCAATTCTAGAGGTTCTGTGAACTGCCTCTCCATTCCCTTGAGGTAAGAGGGAGGTTATCATTTTGAGTCATAAGCATCCTATGACCCCTCACCTGAACAGTTGGTCACTTACTAAAGAAAACTGTAAAAGATCATGTTTGGGATAATGACCTCTAAGTAGAATAATGACTACCCCAGATGCTAAGAACCAAAGGTAAGAGTAGGGAAATACCTATGAACTTATGGTAATAAGGAAGAGAACCAGAAGCAATTATAGATTTTATGAGAGGAAAGTAGTCATAAGTAAAAACATGAAAAAGCTTGTGTCTTTTTCCCATTAAGAACATAATAGTAAAACCACAAACAAAACAAACAAATGATATTACTATAAGAAGCTAACTATTGGCTCATGCCTGTAATTTTAACTACTCAGGAGGCTGAGATATAGGAACTGAGATTCAACAGCCTTGGCAGGAAGTCCATGAGACTCATAGCCAATAAATCAGCAAAAACAAATCAGAAGTGGAGGTGTGTCTCACTCAGAGTGTTTCCTAAGAGCTAGAGTGCTAGCCTTGAGAAAAATATGTTAATGAACAGCACACTCAGGCTGTGAATTCAAGCTCTTACTACTTGCATCTTAACAAAAATCTGTATATAAAATTTGCTTCAAAACTTTTCTTTTGGGAAAGATATACTGCATCGTTCACAACTGATAAATCTGAGTCTATTTGTCATTCACATTGCTTAAGTGGTTTCAGTTAGATTTAGGGACATTTTCAAGATGCATGTTTTCCTAACCATCCTTGTATATTTAACAATAAATACTTGATAGTGAGATTTGGGGATTTGGTTCTGAATAAATAGAGAAATAGGAGAAAAGAACAGAGTAGAAATAACACTAAGAAACAAAACTGATAAACATTCAGTTGTTTTATAGCCACAGAAATGCTGAGACTTTTAAGGTTGTCAGATGACTCTCAGAAAAGTACTATGAAAACCCTTGTAAATAAACCTGAGCTGTAGAATAGCACTGACAGAAACGCAAGATCTGGATGCTGCCCTGTCCCACTACACAAAGCACGTAAGTAGGTCCTCGTAGGTTTATTGAGTCTAGAGACCAAAGGAATACACTATGTCCTTATTGCTGGGCTTCCTCTACCCCTGAATGATTTCTTTACTGCTGTGGTCAATCTAAAACTATCCCACTAAGATGTCTGTGAGGACTTGGTTGCCAGCTGATGGGCTTTATAGCTGAAAGTAGTACTAGGGGTTTGGGCCTTTGGAAAGGAAGTAGGTAAGTAAGGTCTACCTTTGAAAGGTATATCTTGTCTACAAACCATTCTGTCTGTCTCTACTTCTCAGCTGCCAGCAGGTAGTACTCTGCTCCTGTACACCTTCCCCAGCCTACTTGAGGTTCAAGGAAATAGAGCCAGCCAATGACTGACTAAATCTGTGAGTGATAATAAATCTTCATTCCTTTAAACAGATTCCCTTAAGTATTTTTCACTGAAAAATAGTCTAACATTAGTGAAATATTTTAAAATGTTAAAGACCTTGTGTTTATGAGTACTAACTTTTAATGAATTGTGTTTGAATAGGTAAATTTGGCTTTTAAAAGATGTTGAGAAAATAACATTCTTGAAAATATGATAGCTATCTGGTAAAAGTTTGGGATATACTCAGCCCCTAAAATGATTTTCAAGATAATGAAAGAAACACAACATTGACTCTGGTCTGGCTCACACACTCACACCTAGCAGTGTCTAATGCCTACACAAGCAGCACAAAGCATCTTGGACAAGATTTTTAACATGTTAACTTCTTAAAAATGAATTTGAGATCTATCTCTTTAACCTCAAAATATTAAAAGTGTACTCCAGAAGGAAAACATAAAAGTTTAGTCATGCACAATCATTCAACAAATGTTTATTACACCTTTTATATATCAGGTTCTGTGTGGGAACACTAAGGAGACAATCCCTGTGCAACAACAGTTCACAATAATGAAGGGTAGAAAACATTTGGGCTAGCCCCGTCTATCATCCATCCTTATCTAAAGCAATGCTCTGTCCTCTCAACCTTCTTCAGAGCTTCATAGGACACATACAGGAGAGCAAAGGGTACTTTGGTGGGAAGAACAAAGGTAGTTCTAGGCAAGAGACCCTTTTGACTTCTGTCCCATTTGGGGTTGGATGGGTCATCTCCCTGGGCTATTCCTATACCTGGGAAGAACTAAGAGGAATCCAAGTTTGCTACCCACTCAGTTATCGATGTGATGTGCATAGGGAAAGCCCTTTGTAACCTAGGACCCCCAAGTTACTGGTCCAAAATTAAATCCTACTAAATTCCTATTCTATCTGCTCACTCCTCTCTGAATACACTGCAGGTTGTTTTCATTCAAACTATTCCTGATCCATTCCTCCTTGACTCAGTCTCGTTAGTCCTTAATGTGCTCTTTCTTAGTTTTACCTGTTCAAAGCTCGGGCTCGACCACTAGAAATATTCCTCCATTTCTAGCTTTTTGCTGGTTAATTGGAGATAAGAGTCTCTCAGATTTGTCTGCCCAGAGTGGCTACAAATGGGGATCCTCAAGTCTCAGCCTCATTAGTAGCTGGGAATGCACCTGGCTTAAAGAACCTTCTTAAATACTTCCTTTTCCATCAATCATTTCTTGATCTTCTGACGTATTCATCCCAATACACACTTTCTCTTCTTGGAATCCATATAACTGAGTTTGTATCAGTACCAATGAATTTATATCATGCCTTGACTAGAATTTTAATGATTTGTGGACTCTATTATCTGTTATCATCGTACTATAAAATGTTTCTGAATAAGTCTGTGTTGGAAAAAGCAGAGCCCAAGCTAGCTTGCATGTTTAAATTCATTCATTCAGCTAATATTTGTTGGCATAAACTAAGTGCCAGATGCCAGGCTAAGAGTTCAATGATGAATAGAATTCACTCTCTCACCGAGGAATTTATCCTCTAGTGACCATGTCATCTGTGATTATTCAATATCTCCTAAATTAATAGAATTAATACAATCAAACATCTCTCTTTACAGTAACTTCATTATTTCTCCTCCGTTGTCTCATAAGTAGACTTATGACTCATAAGTGGACTTATTAACTGAAGACTTCTGCTTACAGAAAAAACAAAAATGAAGAGAAAGATTTAAGAACAGAAATACATTATAGTTTGAGTACCTCAACTAGTCATTAAGAAGCATGTTTTCTCAATTGGTGGTTGAGGAGCATGTTTATATCTAGTGGTTTAACATTTATGAGTCCCTAAAGGCAAGAAAGGTACACTCCCTTGCATCTTGTAAAGTGGTAAGACTTTGTCTGAACACAAGTCACTCTCTTCATAAGGAAGAAAATGGTAATAATAAATGAGTGCTCTTTGCCAGAGATTTCCACATCCACAAATACAGAGACTAACATCTTATAATAACCAGATTCATGATGATGACAGATAAACAGAGTTATAGGAAGAGCTACATCTCCAAAGGTGTCTAAACTTCTTCCTTGCTCCTTATCTTCAGCATGACTCTTCTAAAGCTGACTCCCAGTTTCATCCTAGGGATTCATCACACCATTCTTCTGACTTAGATACTCTGATCCCATGGCACTCTACCAACCTGAGACTCCTGAGTCTGTACTGTCAGCCCTCACTTCTGAATTCCAGATTCATATTTCTTACTGTTCTGACATTTCTACCTCCAAAGTCCTTGGGTCTAGATCCTTCAAAAGTGAAATACAGTGTTTTCCTCCTCTTCCTTTCTTCTGCTCCACCTTAGCTAGTCTCTGCAGCATCAGTATCCTGCTCACTGTAGCATTCCCTTCCTACCTCAGCTCCGAGAAATATCTCCCTATTTTCCCAGTCTCAGCAAAAAAATGGCCTTCCTTAGAATAGCCATCCTGTGCTGAAGACCAGAGCAAGAGAGCCTATCACTCTACTGCCAAGAGACCATGTTCTGATTTTTTTTAGAGTTCTGATCACACTGATTTGAAACTATATGCTGAATGACTAGATTGTGGTCCCTTCAAATAACAGTTTGCACTGCTGTGGCACAATTGGCATCACCAAGGACCTTTAAAACTAAGCATGCCTACATTGCCCTCCATCATCTTTCAGTCCAACCTTTGTATCTAATTTGATTGGTCTGAAAATAGCCAGAACACTGGGAGGTTTTTTTAATCTCTCCAGACGGTTATTATAACTGAGACCTTCTGGACTTGAGGAGAGTAATGTTATCTTTGTTATTTTTGTGTGTTACAGAAGTCAGGTGCTTAATAAGCATTTGTTGAATGAATGAACAATTACAACATCTACCTGACCAAGAAGCCATGGAGCCTCAAACACCATCCATCACCCACACTTGTGAATTCCACTTCTGAGAATTCTCTTTTTCCTACCCTCTCTTATACACATAGAATTATTGCCTCATTTCAGGCCATGAATTTTTCCCACCAGATTGTTGGATCTCCTCATTGTCTCCTTTGCTTGGAACCCACACTGTGCCCTCTAGGCTACTGTTAGAGTTATCTTTCTAATTGTTTAACCAGATTCCCTTCCTGCTGAAAATGAATTTGTTGTCCGTAGGCACACACAAAAAATGTAAACTTTGCCAAATGAACCCCCACAGTCTTCCTCCTCTACCTGGCTACTTCTCCTCTACCCTCATGATTCATCTCAAACATCTACTCAACTAGCAAACTAAACTTTCTCCCATAACTCTCCCAGGAAGTTATCACAGCCACCTGTGCACTCTGTATTTATCTTTTTTAATAGCTTTTACTGTCACATGTTGACATGATTTCTCTACATAACATATAGAAATGTTATTCACAGAGATTTCTCTACATGTTCCCTACATAAACTCCTTGAGGACAAAGACTATTCCCTTTCATTTTGTGTCCCTTCCATATAGGCTCATTGGTAGTTAAGCAAATATACATTAAAAGAGAGAATAGATTGATAAGAAGAGAAAGACAAATATTGGTGTTTATACTTAGAGAAAAGAACAATCCAATGGGGTGAGATAGACAGCTCTGGGAGGAACACAGAATCCCACTGCGTAAGTAGCTGTCCCAAGTCACAGGAAGCCTTGAGGAATAGGGGCAGATGTTGTAACACCTGGGTCAAGCAGACCTGGCCACTTGTCCCTGTAACCTTGGTCCATAGCTTCCTTGCCAGCCTAGTGTTCACTATGCAAAATAACTTCAATCTGTGAATGAAAATACCATTAGGCTTGATTCTAAACTACATGGTGTTCTCTGGGAAAGCTTTTGGCTCTCCTTTTCCAACATGATGTCTACACATTTAACTTGTCATTCGAAGGAACATGAATTTACAACTTGGATTCTTTTCTTTTTACTTGCAAGTTTGTTACACATCCTATGGATTGCTGGGTTACCTTTGCCGTGTTGGAATGCTCACTCCCCAAAGAACAACCAGCAATGACTACTTGTTAGGCACTATAATAGTCATATCAATCTGAGCACATGCAGATGCATGTTTTATTAGTAGGGGATAGGGGAAGTTAATAACTTTCCTCTCTGGAACAAGGAAAGGAAGGGTGAATCAACTTGCCTTTAGCACTGGCAACTGGCCTACACAATATGTCTCTCTCCACTGTTAAACTTCCTGTCCAGGTTCCTCAAGGGGCTAATTATAAAACAGTGTCTATAATGATTACATGTTAGGTGTGAACTATACAGTCAGTGATAATTATGAGTTATTGAAGTGATCATTTGGGTTTTATTGACAAAATGCACACATTTCTGTAGAAAGCACAGAATTTCACACTACTTGAGATAGATGACATAAAGAGCATAGCAATGAAGAGTAAGGTAACACAAACAACCAATCCCAAGAGAGACCATATGTTTTAAACTAAATGGTCCCTAAATTCATCCAGGCTAAAACTAAGTTCACTTGAGCCCTAAGAAAAGCAAATACAGTTCTCTCTTCATAATAATCCAAAAATGCTTTGGAACCAATTGTTGTTCTTGAAGCATAAAAGAAAGTGTTATGAGTCCATCTCTTTGGTATTATCAAACTTTTTTTTCTCAAGCAGCATGAACATCACTGCTTTACATTCCTGACTACTCATTAGATACTGTTCAGGCAGATAGCTATAAAATAAACATATATGAACACAGTATGTTTTGTTGTACCTCAAAATTGGCTTCCTATTTTTTTCTTCTTTAATTATCTTAAAGTCATTGTACAAAGAAGCTTCAGTTCAGCATACCAGCTTATGATTACAATGCATCTTGATCAATGTCACCTTTTCCCAGCTTTCTATTTCTAATAACCTTCAAAATAATAAGAGAAAATTTGCTTTTACGTATAGCTACTCTATGGAGCTGACTGTCCAGTGGATGCCATCAAGAAAAGGAAAATAGCTTGCAGGCATATGAAATTCTCTGTTCCAATATTTTTCTGGTGGCACAACTGATAAATCTAGGCAGAAATTGCTATTTGACAACTTCAATCTCCTCCATCATCTTTGAAGCAAATTTGAATGCCTATAATGGTTCTAACTTGACTTTGTGGTTTCATAATTTACACTTAAACTTTAAAAAATGTTAGAAAAGGCCTCATAAAAAGACAAGAGCCAGTGGCTTACATCTGTACTCCTAGCTACTCAGAAGGCTGAGATCCGAGTATCATGGTTCAAAGCAAGTCAGGGCAGGAAAGCCCATGAAACTCTTATCTCCAATTAACCACCAGAAATCAGAAGTGAAACTATAGCTCAAAGTAGTAGAGTGCAAGCCTTGAGCAAAAGAGCTCAGACAGTGCCCAGGCACTGAGTTCAAGTCCTATAACTGACACAAAAAAGAAAAGTGTCATATAGAATAAAATTCTGTACCAGTTCTGCAGAAATTAGAATTAGCCTTCCCCCAAAACTTCTTTAGCATTGTGAGGACTATGGTGTGCTAGAGGAGAGTAGCATTTGGTTAAATATTCTGAGGGTTTTTTTTTTGGGGGGGGGTAGTCCTGGGGCTTGAACTCAGGGCTTGAGCACTGTCTCTGAGCTTCTCTTGTTGACGGCTAGCACTCTACCACTCCTGGTCTCTCCTGTGTATGTGGTACTGAGGAGTCAAGCCCAGGGCTTCATGTATGCTAGGCAAGCACTCTACCACTAAGCCACATTTCCAACCCTCATTTGGTTAAATATTCTGACATTAATGTTGAAAAGAAAATCAATCTTTATTTGTGGTCAGTAGTTCATAACTATAGTTTCACATTGATTCCTGTAGAAGGGGCTTAAGAGATCAAAATAGCCAACTCCCCCTATGAATTATACTCACCTCCACCCAAAAATAAGAACCTATAAAATGACTAAGCTTGCATCCACAAACCAGTAACTCTTAAAATATAAGGGATATTCTTGCCAAAAGGTAAGCAAAAAGTAATATATTATACATGACAGGACATGACTTAAGCCATAAACATGGAACACATTGGCAAAATTAAAAAGAAGGCTTATGGCCAAAGTCCAAACCTTCCCACAATCCAGGCTGGGACCAGATCACCAGAAGAAACATTGCTGGCTTTACATTTTCAAAAGTTCTCCCACCAATTAAAGTCTTTCTCATTTTTCACTCTGTATTACACCATAGACATACTGAAGGAAGAAAGAATGAGTTTCCCACATATAGACACGTATTCATTTATCAGTATCCCTTCTTCAGATTTACAGTCAATGATCAAAATTTTAGAACTTTCTATGGTAGTAGGGGATCTCACTCCCATACATTAATGAAAATTGCTTTCATTCAGTGCTTTCAGTGTAATACAAGATCTAAGTCTGTCACCTAAAACACAGGATTCTGTCTGAATGGGTAAATCCACTTAACATTAGACCCAAGATTATAAGACATTAATGACAAGGGTCTATACAAACAAAGAAACTCACAATATACATAATTTCATACCAAATTCTCCCCAATGTTATTTTTAAGAAGACTTTTTTAAAAGAAGAGATTGAATGCAAGTTATGAATTCTCTGAATTCAAGTTCCTAATTTTATCTTCTAGAACCTCCTCAGAAATGTGGCTTGGTACTTTAGGAATCCTTCTAAAACTTACCAGCAGATCCAAGTTCCCAATACTAACAGCAGTAACAAAAACTAAATCTAACAAAAGCCAAAAGCAGAGAATCATGTTCTCTTCTTTGTTTTCATTCAGTAAACTTTCAATAGTAGAGTTGACACCAATGATTCATTTGTTGCAACGTTATCACTTACTGTTCAAGGTAATCTTTTCTTTAAGAAGAAAGAAAAGGAAGAGAGAAGATGGGAAAATTTCCAGTAAATTCATCCAACCCCAAACCTGACTTCATTGCTAAAATGTCACACATTTTCTTGGATTATTTCATTTCCTACTGAAATGCTGACTGAATATAAGAAAAATTAAAGAGGAATTCCTGAAAGACAATTTGATCATGGTAGGCTTTTTGAACAAAAATCAAGTGTGATGAACAGTAAGACATCCAACACTCCCTCTCTCCGGAAGTCTATTTATTCACCCCTCGCTGGAAACTATTCACAAGTGGCTGTATGCCCTTCCAATGCAGCAAGTCATTCAAATCCAGTTGCAAATCCAGCCAGAAAGAAAATGCCTGCCCTAGGCCTGTGGCTGCTTTCATATCCAAGAGTTGACTTCAGTTGACTTGGGGGTCCATATAACTAATGTGTTCCCAAACAAAAAAAAACTACTGTCAGCAATTATTCATTTCTGCAAAGAGGCTGGGAGGTGCCAAGAGCATTACTTTAAGAAATGTTTTTGGAAGTTTCTTGACACCAGAATTTTTCAAGGTGTCAAATTGGGCTGATAACCAAGAACAGCAATCAACAGCTTAGTCAGATATCAGCTTCTAAAATCTGTGGTATTTTAAGTGTTCCTTATCCCCTTCTTCCTACCAAAGTGAACAGGAACTCAAATTCATTGTTCTGTCTTTGAATTATCAATGTGTATCTGTCATTCTCCTCTCTCTACCATCACCTCAAAAGTAGAAAGGATGCACAGACTAGGACCACCCAGCATTATTGAACACCCTTTGAGAACAATCTCCCCTCAACTTCCAAATCTTTACTTGCTCAGCTGATCGTAATGTTCCACTCTTCTAAAATAATGAAAAATGTTTCCTTTGATATAGGAAGAGCAATCTTAGAAGTCCATAGGAAGGTCTGTGTTTTTCTTGTGTGCAACTAAGAACTCTGTCTATTCCAAATGAGGAATAGAGGCAGAACTCTAAAATCAGGAACAGGACAAGGGTGTCTACTCTGAACAATTCTATTTAATGTAATACTTACAATTTCAACTAAAACAATCAAGCATGAGAAAGTAAAAAAGAAAGGATATAAACAGGAAAGAAGGAAGTCAAATCTCCTCATCTTTTTGCAAATTATATGATTGTATACTTATAAAGTCATGAAGAGAATACAAAATATGCTTAGAAGTGATGAACAAATTCAGCCAAAAAACAGGTTAGAAATTAACATACAAAAATCAGACACTTTGAGCCAGGTGCTGGTGGTTCATGCCTGTAATACTAGCTATTCAGGATGCTGAGATATGAGGATTAAGGTTCAAGGTTTGAGCCACCCAGGCAGGAAAGTCTATGAGACACCTATCTCCAACTAACAAGCAAAAAACTGGAAGTGGAGCTATCTTAACCATGAGGGGGGAAAGCTAAGCAAGAGGACAAAACCCTGGGTTGAAGCACTGGTCCCTGTACTCTCTTTCTCTCACCAGAGACTTTTCTATACACTGAAAATAAACTTGCTGAAAGAGAAATAGGTAAAACATCCCATTCACATAAGTCTCAAAAAATGTCATATATATGCATATATATACAATATTCATATATGGACTAAATGTAACTAAGGAGGGGAAAGACCTCTGCATTGAAAATTATAAAACACTAAAGAAATAAATTAAAGAAGGGCCTGGGAACATATATATATGACTCACACACACACACACACACACACATACTCCATACCTACAAATATCTTTAAGTAACGTGTATGTGGAAATGCTTTCATATTAGCATTGTTTTAGTTTTGTGAGAACTGTAACACATTGCTTTGTAATTGAGGATTATAAGAACAAGAACTGCTATTACTCTTCTCCAATTTAGGAATTTGGAATCCCTCAGCTAGGTGGTTCTGAATGCAGTGAGATAGTATCTGGATCTGTACTATCAAGATGCTGAAGCAGTTGAGGGAATATATAGACTATATGGAGAGATGCTATTCATATCGGGCATATTATCATCTCTTCATGGGATCTTCTAATGTGTATAGTTTGAGTTGCTATTAAAATAGTGGCCTCAGACCTTCAGATTTCTCACATAGCTTCTGGAGTCTTGAAGAGATATTTTTCTGCTTAAAAGTCCCCTGACAGAGATTTTTTTTAGGTTTATTAGATTCATTTTCTATTTCCCATGTTACATGAAATGACATTAATACCAAAGTTTTTGCTGGGAAAGGATCCCTTTCCTCTAGTTTCAAATAACATTTTCTTACTTTCTTTTGAACGTTCACAGGAAGCTCTTGTAAGAACCTTTAGAATTCTGCTAATGCTATCCTTGGGGCCTTTAGGCTTTGGCTCCCAGCCACTTTACAGCTCTTTCACCCAGTATCCAGACCCAATGGCAATTCCAACCTGACCTGCAACTCTCCTGAATTTATTAATTAGCTTTTTCAGGTTTTTAATGGTGTTTTTTTGCGTCAGAATCCTGCTATGTAGTGCAGACTAGCCTAAATTTTATGATCCTCCTGCCTCAGCTTTCTAAATGTTGGGATTAACAATGTGCAATGTCATAAAAATGACTCTTTTGTACTTACGATCGTGTTATCTGCAAAAAGACCTTCTTCCTTCTGCCTTCCTGAATTAGATGCTTTTCTTCCTTCCTTCTTCATTCTTTCTTTCTTTCTTTCCTTCCTATCTGCATGTGTACGAAGGGGGCCAGGGGACTTCATGCATATTAGGCAAGCACTCTATCACTGAGTTTCAACCCCAACTCTAGATGCTTTTATTTTATTTTTCATGCCCAAATGCCTTGTCCAGGTGTTCCATTGCTATATTGAATAGAAGTGGGCACCTTATTCTTTTCCTAATCTTAAAAAGAAAGTTTCCAATAAACTACTCAGAATAAAAACAGAAGTGGCTCAAGTGGTAGAGAGCTAGCCTTGAATACAAAGATGCTCAGGGACAGTTCTCAGGCCCTAAGTCCTAGGACTGGCAAAAAGAAGAGGAAGAAGAAGGAAGAAGAGGAGGAGGAGGAAGAGAAGGTGAGGGAGGAGGAGGAAGAGGAAGAGGAGGAGGAGGAGGAGGAGGAGGAGGAGGAGGAGGAGGAGGAGGAGGAGGAGGAAGGAGGAGGAGGAGGAGGAGGAGGAGGAAGAAGAAGAAGAAAATGTGTTACTGGGAGCTTGCCAGATAAGGACTTTATTACGATGAGATGCCCACTTTCTTGAGGTTTTGTTTTTTGGGGGGTTTTGGGTTTTTTTGGTCATGAAAGCACATTGACTTTTGTGAAATACATTTTCTGTATCAGTTGAGCTAATTATATGATCTTATCCTTCATTCATCTAATGTGCCCTATCACATTTGCATATGATTCATTGTTAGAAGATGATCCTAAGATATCCTGTTACTCTACCACTTTACAAAGCAAACAGAATATTATTTTGGAAACTATTAGTTAAAGTTCATCAAAATTAATAATGTCCTGGAATATTTATGGTGAAACAAGAAAAATAGGTAGTATTATTATATTATTTCAAAAACCTAATTTATTCCAGGCACTGGTGGCTCACAACTGTAATTCTAGCTACTAAAGAGGCTGAGATCTGTGTATTGTGGTTCAAAGCCAGATTAAGCAGGAAAGTCCATGAGACTCATCTCTAATTAGCAAGAAAAAAAACTGGGAATGAAACCGTGGCTCAAAATGGCAGAGTACTAGCCTTGAGCACAAATTCTTGGAGTAAAGGGTCCTAGCCCTGATTGCAAGTCCCAGGGCTGGCACAAAAACAGAAACAAACAAAAACAAACTCATTTCCTTCAAGCAAGAAACTACATGTTTTTGAAATGCAAGTAGCATATAATGTTTATTAGCAAGAATGTTCTAAATGAATAATAAATGTTTTCCTTGGGTAAGCAATAACCTAAGATGTAGCAAAACTAAGAATATCTTGAAAGCTTAAATCTTAAACACTGTTGCATCTGATCTAATCAGGTCTCAGCCAAAAATAGAGCCCTCATCTTTCTTTTTTTAATATATATATTTTTTATTATCAAACTGAATTACAGAGAGGTTACAGTTTCATACATTAGGCATTGGATACATTTCTTGTACTGTTTGTTGCCTCCTCCCTCATTGCCCACTCCCCCTCCCCCTTTCCCTTCCCCCTCCCCCCCATGAGTTGTTCAGTTGTTCAGTTCATTTTCACCAAACAGTTTGTAAGTACTGCTTTTGTAGTTCTTTGTCTTTTTGTACCCTGTGCCTCTCGATTTTGGTATTCCCTTCCAATTTCCTGGTTCTAATACCAGTATACTCAGTTTCCAATATACTCAGATAAGATACAGAGATAGTGCAGGTACAACCACAGGAAGGTAATACAGGAATATCATCAATAATAGAGGCTACAGTTACATATATGAAAGTAGTTACAACTGTGATATAATAATCATTTCCATAACATGGAGTTCATTTCACTTGGCATTATCTTATGTGTTCATAAGGGTATAGCTATTGGGCTCCTGTGATCCTCTGCTGCGACTTGCCTAAACCTGTGCTAATTATTCCCTATGAGGGAGACCATAGAGTCCATGTTTCTTTGGGTCTGGCTCACTTCACTTAGTATAACTTTTTCCATGTCCTTCCATTTCCTTACAAATAAGGCAATGTCATTCTTTCTGATAGAGGCATGAAATTCCATTGTATATATGTACCACATTTTCCTGATCCACTCATCTACTGAGGGGCATCTGGGTTGGTTCCAGATTCTAGCTATGACAAATTGTGCTGCGATGGACATTGTTGTGCTGGTGGCTTTAGTGTGATTATGTTTGTGGTCTTTTGGATAGATACCCAAAAGTGGGTCTGCTGGGTCATAGGGGAGTTTTATGTTTAGCCTTCTGAGGGATCTCCATACCGCTTGCCAGAGTGGCTGAACCAGTTTACATTCCCACCAACAATGAAGTAGGGTTCCCTTTTGGCCACATCCCCTCCAACAGTTGTTATTGTTAGTTTTCTTGATATAGGACATTCTTACTGGGGTGAGATGGAATCTCAATGTTGTTTTGATTTGCATTTCTTTTATGGCCAGTGTTGTAGAGCACTTCTTCATATGTCTCTTGGCCATTCTCATTTCCTCATCAGAGAAGACTCTTTTTAAGACTCTAGACCACTTGATGAAGGGAGCCCTCATCTTTCTAAACCAGGTAGATATCATTTCCTGTATGTTATGTCTGGATATACAGCAGCAATATTTTAAAGTAATAACTCAGATTTTCACTGTCCAATTCTCATTTAGAGTGTCATAGGGAGAAATAATCTGACTTGTAAGCAAATACCAATGTTCCCTGTAGAACTTAAGTACACAGCTTGATCCCTTTTACAAGAATTCTTGACAGCAAAACTCAACTAGGTTATAGTGAGACCTTAATTCAGTATAACTACAAAACTGAATATTCCCAGAAACTATTCCCCCCAAATAATTTCCCTACTATAATAAAGAGCAATAAGACAAGTTTTATATCTTCCAATACTAAGGTAACCTTAAACACTTTCAAACTTTACAATAAGTTTATAGGTAACTGTATTTCATTGACCTATATATATAATATAATGTATTTCTGAAAAAGAGCATTGTCATTAGATCCACAAAACCTACTCTGAGAGAATATACTTGTACCCAATAAATGCAATGCAAATAGGACAGAACAATTTTCTTTTTGTATACCTTGATTGCCTTCCATTCTAGATTCCCTGAGACGGCTCAAATCACTTGAGTTCAATGAAACTCTTTAAGTTTGGATTTTCTGTTGGACAAGAAATGTATGTATGTATTCTAATTAAGCATGTTCATAAATACTTAAATTAATTCTCTTTTATGATAGATAAAAATATATTCAAAGAAACGTTTCAAATTCAGAGAATAGGCCATACATTGGTGGCTCACACCTGTAGTCCTAGCTAGTCAGGAGGCTGAGAGCTGAGAATCAGAATTTGAAGCCAGCCCAGGCAGGAAAGTCTTATCTCCAATTAACCAATTTGAATCTACAATTAGAGACTCTTATCTCCAATTAACCAACAAAAAGCCAAAAGTGGAGCTCTGACTCAAATAGTAGTGTTCGACTTGAGCAAAAAGCTCAGGCCCTGCATTTATTCCCCAAGACCAGCATAAAAAAGAGAAAAAATTGCATAATAACTTTGATTTTCTTATAACAATAAAATGTCTTCTCATCTTCTTCTGGTAAAATAAAAGGAAAAAAGTCTTGCTACCAAATTAACAACTAAAGAAAGAAGAATTAAGAGGGAACTATAGTGAGTTTTCCTAGAATTGGTTAAAGCTAATTTTGTTAGCATATATGACTTCCTTCAATACTTATTTATTTTTCTGATCCAGCTACTTCCATGCATTTTAGTTGGAATGTGTTTCAAAATACAATCCATTTATTAATTTCTAAAAAGCAAATGTGTTTTCCCAGTAAAAGAACAACTATAGAAGCTTTGCTATCAGCAATGTCAGAATAGTTCACAAGAGCACAGCTAGTAGATTTCTGCAATAGAACTGCATTTTTGTATACTTACTATCAATCTTGACATTAAAATTTTCAGCTTAGCTATTTATAAGAGCATAGTACTACTGCAGACCTCAAGCTTAAAAAATTAATTGGAAACTTCTGTTACTACTTAAACTCCTGGTTCATGATTTTTTTGGTGTTTTTGAGCCTTTGGCTCATTTTATTAGTTACCCTTCAGTTAGCACCATTTACCTCCTCAGTAATTAAAATAGACATCAAAGTCATGAGTAAGAAAACACCAAGCAAGACTCACATACTTGAAAGAATGTAGAGTATCTTAGATCCAGCAAATGGTGTAGCACCCTAACATTGCCCAGATGGACTTCTGAACCACTTTTCTTCAAACCAATGCTCTTCTTATATATTATGGAGCTATGCCTTAGCAGTGACCTCCTAGATGGGATCTGGAAATAAAGGAAGCTAAGTGAAACAGAAGTACACAAGTTCTGTGAATAGACTTTATCTGCTGATGGGCATATGCACCAGCACAAAATGGTACCATGCATTCCTTCCTAGAAAAAGTCGCCAAACTCCCATGTTCACAGTAACCCTTAACATATCAGTTCCTCATTGTGAGCCCATTGCTGGCTCCACGGGTAATAAAACTTAAAGGATGATCAGCATATTTGAGAAGCTCTTTTTTTTCCACAAGGAAAATGAGTGTCTGCCCAACACATTCATGTAAGCAGTTGAAGCACCAGCCACCAACCCTTCGTCTCCCTTCTTTTTTCTTTTTTTGCCAGTCCTGTGGCATGAACTCAGGGCCCAATCACTGTCCCTGAGCTTCTTTTGCTCAAGGCCAGCACTCTACCACTTGAGCCACAGCACTACTTCTATTTTTTTCCTGTTTATGTGGTACTGAGGAATCGAACCCAGGGTTTCATGCATACTAGGCAAGCACTCTACCACTAAGCCACATTTCCAGCCCTTCTTGTCCATTCTTAACACAACTCAAGTCAGTTACATTATAGTGACTTTAGTTTTAATTACATTACAGTGATTATAGTTTTCAAGGAGATTCTTTTTATCTTTTTAGGAATAAATCCATAAAAGTAACAGAATGTGACACTCTTAAGTATGGGAGGAATTCCTGCAAATTATTGTGAGTTGAATGGTTTTGGGAAAATTTACTGAGTATAACTATGATTATTAGCTGATTTTTAATGTGACTGTTCTTACCATCCATCCAAATTTATAATGCCTTATAAAACATCTTATGATTTGGGAAAGATCATTACTACTCATTCTCAAGACCCTTCGCACACTAAAAACTATACATAGGTCATTCCACAATGTTGTCTTTTGCTTCCTAGAAGCCAGGAAGGGATTTTAAGGATTCTCTAACTTTGTGCTAAAGTTGTGTTGTCCTTTTTAAAATTCCTAGTTATTCTAGCATTCGTACAATCTGTGACCCCTTTGTACAGAACACCAAATATACACATACATTTCCATAAATGAGAGACACTGCAAAAAAATTGAATATGAAACTTAAAACCAGAAAGACTGAAAATATATATCCAGCAAGGCTTAAGGAAAATGATTCTTATCTACCTCTACATTACTGATTATTTCTTTATCAGTTAACTTCTTGATGAACATGTTTACTTAAAGATGTAAAACTTTTACTTACTCCAAAGTATATGAATGCATGGTGTTGTTTCTAATGGCTACATTTACTTTCTTAAGTCCTTCTCCATCATTACATCTCTTGGCTGGTAGAGACAGCCCTCCATACACACAGGTTCTGTACCCAAGTATGCAATCAATCAACAATGAATCAACATTTGGTTGAATGTTGCATTTATGCTGAAGGTACAATCTCTCCTTCTTGGAAAAAATACAAGACATACAATGTATTGTTGTATATTGCACTGCACTGTAACTACTATAGGAATGATTTAAAGTACAGAATATTATGGTTTGTATATGAAGTGCTTCTGTAAAGCCTGGTGTGTTGGAAGATTAGTCCCCAAATGAAGGATCTTATCACTGAGAAGTGATTGAATAATGAAGGTGTTAATTCAGCAATGATTAGTATTAATGGACTCATTGCTGAGTGGGATATTAATACATGGGACCCCTAGTTAAACTAAGTAAGTCACTAAGGGTGTGTCTGTGAAGGCATGTTTTTGTCCTCAACCTCTCACTTTCTCCCTTCCCCCTTCTCTCTTTCTCCTTCTCTCTCTCCCCCCGCCCCCGTCTGTCCTCCTGGCTTCCATGAAGGGAACAGATTCTCTTCTGTGAAACCCTTCTGCCTTTGAGCAGATACATTTGCTATGATATTCTGCCTCACCATGGACCCAGACTCATGGAACCAAAGGACCTTGCACTGAAGTCTCTGAAACCATAAACCAAAATAAACCATCCCTTCTTTGAAGTTGTTTCTCTGAGGTATTTTGTCCCAGTGGTGCAAAAATGAATAACACAGAGAATAATATAGGATAAAACATTTCAAGACATAAATATAGGCAATATCTTGTAAATAGGATGCTAATAGCTCAAGAAATAATAGCAATAATTGACAAAATGTATTGTATCACACCAAAAAATTTCTTAACAGCCAAGAAAACAATAAACAGACTGGAAAATGGGAAGATTAAATAAATAGGAATATGAACTGAATAGACATTTTTCAAAAGATGAAATACAAAGGAAAATGTCCCTAGTTTTATGACAATGTATTCAATATCTTTATTCAACAAGGAAATACAAATCAAAACTACATTTCACATGGGTGTAAGCTGACTCTAGTCAGAATAATTATCAATAAATAGATGCAATGGAGTACTAGACAACAATAAAGAAGAATGAAATCACATTTCTTGCAGGAAAGTGAATGGGACTGGAGAGCCTCATGGTGAGAGGTAGAAAATCTGACTGTAAAGAAAAAGTATCCCATATTTCCTCCCATATGTAGAAACTAGTGGGAGATAAAGACTTGAAAGTAGAAGGGAGCAAGAGAAAGAGGATCAAGGGGGTACAGGGCATTCAAGAGAGCGTAGTAGGGGATAGATATGATCTTTAATGTGTGAACCTTTGGGGGACACATGCCAAAACTGGAGCTGTCTCTTGAAACTAGGAAAAGCAATGCATTATTATTTCAAGATTCCCAGTCTCCCAAGAAATTGGGTGCCTATGCCTCACCATCTGAAGTAGTGAGAGTTTATACTCTTCAGGACACAGACCCAGCCTATGTTCTTCTGGCCTGTCATCTTCACTAGGGTAGTTGGTTTGGTTTGGTTTGGTTTGAAGTTTCGTTTTTGATGTTCCTTGGGCCTGAACTTAAGGTCTTGGTGCTGTCCTGGAACTTCTTTTGCTCAAGGCTGGTGCTCTACCACTTGAGCCACAGCTCCACTTCTGCCTTTGTCTGAGTAGTTTATTGGAGATGAGAGTCTAATGGACTTTCCTGTCTGGGCTGGCTTCAAATTGTTATCCTCAAATCTCAGAATTGTGAGCAGCTAGTATTACAAGTATGAGCCACTGGTACCTGGCACTACGGTGATTTTTATATAGGCCAAAATTACATGGGTACATGTAATATGGGTACATGCCCATAAACTTAGCTACTCCAGAGGGTAGGATCTGAAGATTGTGCTTCAAAGCCAGCCAGGGCAGGAAAATCCTTAAGACTTATCTCCAATTAACCACCAAAGAGCCAGAAGTGCGGCTTAAGTAGTAGAATGTCAATCTTGAGCTGAAAAGCTAAGGGACTGAGCAAGGCCCTAAGTTCAAGCACCAGGACTGGCACATACACACACACAAATTCCAGTTAATGAAACTTCATTGTTTAGAGGCTTTATTGTCTCAGGGTCTCCATAAAACTTCATGAGTCCTAAGCTAAGCATAATCAGGCCTTTCCTCTCCCTGGAAGACTTGGCTATCCAGGTAAATCCTGCAGGTAGTGGAACAATCTATGCAAAATGGGGGCCATTCTCTTCCCTTTCTTGTCATGGATGGCAAAGGCTGCTCTGCTCAGTTACTTTATAGAATATCATTAATATGTAGAATTATTAACATATAATGTATATACTAATGTAATATATAATAATATTAACTGATACCAATGAAGCACTTGCAATGAAACATAAAGGTTTAACTTGTATTGACATTTTAATTCATGTAAAACCCTACGAGGTAGATACTAACAACATTGTAGTCTACAGATGAGGAAATTGAATCACAGTGAAGTGTAATATCATCCAATTTGACACAAGTTGGGCAGAAAGAACAAATGAACAAAGTGAACCTAAGTCTCCAAGGCAAAGGGGAATGGGACATAACCAAAGAGAACTGAAAGACTAGATCCAAATGTCAGGTATTATTTGACTTTATCATGGTCTGCTGTCAAAGAAGAAGCTTTACAATACAGTGAAAGACAAGCTACATTATGCTAGATATACGCTAAAGAAGTCATTCCTAGACAATTGACTTTAGCTAGAAGACCCCAAGGGTTGAAAATAAAATAAATGATTTTACTTAGTGCTATTCCTACATTCCTAACCCATAAGAATTGCTGCTCTGAAATTGTTTTATAATTATTCATGCACTCCCTTTATCCAAATGCTGCTAAGGAAAATTAAGGAGTTCTCAGCTAGAGGTGAACTTTTGCATCTACCCATTTGTAAATCTTTCAGACTTGAGGTTGAGGAGTACTGTGAGGTTGGAGAGTCTTTCTGAGGAGCAGTTAAGCATGCAGTGTGAAAGTTCTGCCTATGTGACCCCTAAACTGCCTGTTCATCAGAAACACAACCCCAGAGTGAATGTCTAGCCCAGGAATGTAAATCACCAGACTCCCGTGTCAGGTTGGGAACCCAATGTGCTACTCCCTTCTGATTTAGAACTGCATAATATCCAGCAGCCAGAAACTGGGAGTTGTAGAAAGTATTCTCTCCAAGTTCAATGTAAGAAATTAGACCTATTTGTCACCTACTTCCTGATAAAGCTCCTGTGCAATTACAATTGTGGTGCTAAAAAAGTGAGGATTCTGTGACCTTGTGTCCAACATTTTAGTTCACTTTTAAATTCCAAACAAAAATAGGCACTTGGAGGGATATATTTTAGACTTTTCTTGATCAATTTTTCAAGACACAGTCTGACTTCATCTCTGTGAAAGTGTATGAGACAGTCCTGAGCCCTCACACCAGCATAGCTGTTTTCGCTGCTTACAAGTACCAGTGAGTTTTGGTTTTCCCTGCACTTGAGCCCCTACCAGCATGTGTAGTTTCTGTCTTTTGGTTCATGGGTCTCCCTACTAGATACCATTTGGTCATTGGCTCTGTACATAGCCAGTATCTAGCACACTATTGGGAGGAACAGAAACTTAATAATTGTTGGATGGACCTTTGGACTATCTATAAATGCTAATTATCCACTGTCCATCTGTCATTATATGAAATTTAAACAGAACATTCTAAGCCCAGAGCTTTAGTATGTGTATGTGTGCCAAAATATACCAGTGCTAATAAATGGTGTTCAAGGATTCAAACAGGCTCACTTTATAACACATGGTTAATAACATGGCCAAATTCAACATGCATGGCATCATTTCAATGCTCAGTGAGGTTCTATTGTTCATTGTATTACACAGTTGATATAGAAGAGTCTGAAAAGGAGAATTAAGCTTAATTCACCATAAAAAGTCCCTTGGAATTAATACTCTTTATTCTTTTGATAAACCTTTAATAACTACAAGAACAAACATGTTAATCACTGCATCTAAAACATCATGAAGCTGAGCATTGGTGGGTCACACCTAGCTATTCAGGAGACTTAAACGTGAGGACCTCAATTTGAAGCCAGTCTACACAAACTCAGGAGACTTTTTTTTTTTAGCCAGTCCTGGGGCTTGGACTCTGGGCCTGAGCACTCTCCCTGGCTTCTTTTTGCTCAAGGCTAGCACTCTGCCACTTGAGCCACAGTGCCACTTCTGGCCATTTTCTGTATATGTGGTGCTGGGGAATTGAACCCAGGGCCTCATGTATAAGAGGCAAGCACTCTTGCCACTAGGCCATATCCCCAGCCCCTCAGGAGACTCTTAATCGCCAATTAATCAGCAAAAAGCTTGAAGTAGAGGCTCAAGAGGTAGAGTACCAAACCTTGAACCAAAAAGCTAAGCAAGAACACAGACCCTGAGTTCAAGCCCCAGTATAGGCACAAAAGAATAAACAAATAAAATAAAATGTCATGATGCCTAATCTAGAAAAATCTAAAAGTATCACAATTTATTATATAAAGATAGTGGGATGAAAATATAGCGTAGATGGTTAGAACATTAGTAAGGAAAAGGTAAGAGTAAGGAAACAGTAGATAGGGCCTAATGACTTTTTATTCCCATATCTTCTAGATTCACTTTTACATTATGAATTTTTGGCTAGACTTGGACAATTTGATAGAGGACAATTTTCCTCCTCATATTCTCACATTAAAAGAACTAAATTAGCAAGACAACTCAGTTTTTTCATTAAGTGATTTTCATGCATAGCTCTGGGAAATAAACATAATCAAAATACAGTACAGTTTCACTTTGGTTCATTTGTTTCTATTTTTCAGACACCAGAACGTGTATTAGCTCTGACTTCCATTCAACACATTCCATGAAAAATCCATTAAGAAAACACAAATGGTAGCTATAATTGTTCCTTAGTTTTCTTCATCTATATTTAAGATCCTTTGAGGACTGAAACTCAATTAGAATTCACATAGGTTGACGAAATTAATAAACCAGCTGTTGTCCGAGATTTCAGTGGCATAGAAGAGTTACTTTCTGTTACAGCTAATAAATTTTCAAGTTCACATATCATCAAGTTTCAGTTAAAATTAAATATCAAATTCACAATTGTTGGACTAAACATGTTTTGTGCATCACCTTTGGACCCTTGCCTGCGGGAGCCTAACCCAGCTGCTTCTTTATCCCTAGTTCTGGATCTTTGCAGCATTAATGTTCTGATAGGTGTGTGAGGAGCACAAGAGGCCTGTACTTCCCTCGCCTACCATAATTTGTGCATTCAGATGACAATGATATGGAAAACCTGGGAAGTACCTAAACTATTGAATGAGCAAAGATTTTACAGCCATCCCAACATGCAGAATCTTCCTGAATGATGACTTAAATTGCAGCACCAGCCTAAAAGCATGACCTTCAGCTTTTATAGGCAATCTGCTCGGAAGTGCTGCTTTGTTCATCCAACACCTACTACCTCCATGTCAAAACAGCTTTTTGGCACAACCTGGCTAAAAAATAGCTGAAAAAATTTTAATCCAGTGCTTAAGTGGTGAATAGGATTACTAGTAGGATAAAGAGTTTATTCAGCTCTAGGTGTCTAATTCAGTGACAAATTTGGTTGATAGTGAGTGGAAATCCTACTTGCTGATGAGTGTGAAAGTCACTATTGCTTCCTCACAGGTCTTCTCCAGCTTGATTGTTCCCTGTGGCTTCTGGTTCTTCTTGAGGCCCCTTTATGAGAAATCTCACAACTACAAAACACTTTTTTTTAAAATCTCTCTAAGGAACATTTGAATACTGGTCACACATTCCAAATGGATCTTGTTCTGTTTCTTGTAAGTTCAGTTTTCATAGGTTTCTAAACCCTCAGTTCCAATCTAGTTTAAATACTTAAAATCACAAGATCCTACCAAAGGAATGGTTTCTCCATTAATTTTGTGGCTTGGACACATAAAGACTACTAAAATCAACACCTAGTTAAAGATATGCATTTAGTAGTTGGGAGCCTCGACTCTGAACCAGATTCCTTGGGTTCACAACCCAGCTTTCTTTGTTGCTTTCTAACCAGCCCTATGTTAAAAGACCTGGCACCAACACATCCTATGACATGTGTTCCAGGGCACAATGAAAAAGGCTGGAGAAACAGCAGGTATTCCCAGTCAACCCTCTGCCTCATGAAGTCATATATAACTTTCAAGGATGGCTTCCACCTCCCTTGTGCTTCAAAAATCCCCTCTTCCTGTTCCTCCCCAAGAGTCTCTGATGTCAAAATCTCAGATTCCTTAAAACCAATACTTTAGTATGAATACAAGCTAAACCTTTCATATATATATATATATATATATATATATATATATATATATATATGGAGTTAATAAGCTGAATAAATCATTCTATTGGCAGTTCAAGAGGACTTCCTATAAGGGAGCACATAGTTCAAGTTAACAGAATCCAGGGGGTAAAATAATTTACATAAAGACTGATTACAAAGTTGTAAATGGACAAAGAGAGCTTCAGGGAATAATTTAGCAACTGGAGATAATGTCAGCAGAGCTGCCACCAGTCCTAGGCCCAAATGAACAAGGAGAGAAAGAAGACAAAAACCTAAAACAGAAGCACACAAAAAAGTAGGCTTTCTCAGGAGGAAAAATTACCATATTGTAAAGAGGATCAGTTGGTCTGAGATGTAGGACCAGAAACTAAATGCCTTGATTTAATCTCTTCCTTTCTCATCTTCTCTGGGGTTCCTCACCGACTAAGCCCAAAGAGAACAAGAGGCACCATTGCCTTTCACTGCACTCCTTGGGATAATGGCAAAGGGGAAGCCAAAGAAAAAGTAGAATACTTCCCATGGGAGGGTCAGGAAGTACTTTGTGGCAAAACCATTTACCATTTACTTCAAACTGTTCCATTCCAGTCATCTCTGCTCTTGTCATCACCCTTTTTTTTTTGGCCAGTCGTGGGCTTTGGACTCAGGGCCTGAGCACTGTCCCTGGCTTCTTTTTGCTCAAGGCTAGCACTCCGTCACTTGAGCCACAGTGCCACTTCTGGCCATTTTCCATATATGTGGTGCTGGGGAATTGAACCCAGGGCTTCATGTATACTAAGCGAACACTCTTGGCACTAGGCCATATCCCCAGTCCCTTGTCATCCCTTATTTAATTAAAAAATCAGCAACCTGGCATGGAACTTCTGAAGGTTTAAGTGTTCAAAAGAATTGCACCATATGTGTCTCCTTCACCTTCATATGTGCTCATCTCCATGTTTAAAAAAAGAATATGATTTGGGGCATCAGACAGGCAAGGTACCTGGGAAGGCAACACTCCTCTGGAACACACAGATGCTGCTAAAACCCAGCATCTCTTCTGGAGAAGTATTTCCTAAAGCAGTCATATATCTCCAGGCTTTGGATAGAAGCGAGGAAACAACAGAATATAAATTTAACAGAGAAAACTAATCTAAGAGTCTAATTCAAATCTCAGGAAAATGGCGCTTTGTGTGGAATTGGAGTCCATGACTCACACTTGAGGCAGGATATGGAAGTGGAGAAGGAGATCTTACTTGAGCACACACACCATGTAAATCCTACTTTACTGTCAGCTCACATCTAAAGGTCAATTCCAAATGTATTTCCCACACAGTATGAAGTAAAGGAATGTGCAGAAAGTAACAAAAAAGATGTTGGCACTGTGCTTCTTTCAATGCTCCTTGCAGATGGGTCAGCAGAGAAGAATGTTTCCAACTCACAAACATGCATCAAGAAGATGTAAATGGCTTGCTCTTGGTTGAAGATAATCTTCTGATCATGGTTAATACACCTTTCATTAGTTTGGACCTTAGCTAAATACACAGGGAAGTGAAAAAATGAACTAAATTTGTTCTTTTATGGCTTCAAGACTGGCTAAATATTGCACAATGGAAATATATTTGCAGCACTGGTCTTCTAGAATGTATTTGGGGATTTGAACTTGACTAGTGTGGGATGGAAAACATGATATAACTGTAACATAAATTCACAATATATAACAAGACTCACTAGGGATTTGTAATCAGTATTCACATTCTCCTGTGGCATATTTTCAACATCCCTTTTGTGTTGCAAGATATAGTGCTACAAAGAGGTATGTTTAAAGCGCACAGACACAAGTCCCCAGGAGTCTCACTCTGGGAAGACTGAAACACAGTGGTTCTTTTCAAGAAATATGACCTGGTGTTCTTTTCTCTTTAGAGACAGGATGGCATGCTAACCAGGAAAAAAATTATACTTTTTTTTTTTGGTGTTGATAGTATAGTGTCCTCTTGCCCAAAAGTAAATTTTCATTTCAGTTTTTTTCTCCTTTCCTTAACAGAGGATGTGCACATGACATCATTGGGGACTGCCACTTTGTCATTCACAGTGGAAGTATTCAGTACTAAGTGAAAGTATGCAGTACTAAGCAACTGCAACTGCAGGTGGTGATTGCTGAAATCAGTTCCACTGTGAATCTCCTACATTAATGTAGTATGTTCTCTCGTTGAAGTAGAAAAATGAAAAAAAACAATAATGGCCACATTTTAAGGGCAAAATATATCTTGAGTTGCATTAAAATCTTTTATTAATATTATTATTATATTTGTGTGTGTGTGTGTGTGTGTGTGTGTGTGTGTATGTGTGCCAATCGTGCAGCTTGAATTCAGGACCTGAGCACTATCTTTGAGCTTTTTATTTTCCACAAGGCTAGCACTATACCATTTGAGTCACAGCTCCACTTCTAGATTTTCTGATGCTTCTTTTTTTTTTTTTTTTTGGCCAGTCCTGGGCCTTGCACTCAGGGCCTGAGCATTGTCCCTGGCTTCTTCCCGCTCAAGGCTAGCACTCTGCCACTTGAGCCACAGCGCCGCTTCTGGCCGTTTTCTGTATATGTGGTGCTGGGGAATCGAACCTAGGGCCTCGTGTATCTGAGGCAGGCACTCTTGCCACTAGGCTATATCCCCAGCCCTCTGATGCTTCTTTGGAGGTAAGAGTCTCGTGGAATTTCCTGACTGGGCTGGCTTTGAACCGTGATCTTCAGCTCTCAGCCTCCTATGTAACTAGGAATACAAGTATTAGCCACTGGAACAAGGCCAAGAATTCTTTTTTAAAGTGTATCATATGAATTATTCCTAGGGAAATTTATATTACAATATGATAATGATAGCAGCCTAAAATATTTATGAGATTAAATACCAATGGTTTCATTAAAACATCAATGCATAAAACAAAATTTTTAATACCAACAAATTTGAGCCAAACAGTGACTTCTATCAGTCTTATTGGCATATAGATAGATGACCAAGTTATAGTCAAAATGCACAGTTGCTCAATAAAGTGTAAACTCTGAACAAGCTGTGTGATTGCCACAACTCACATTATCTTAAAAAGCCTAAATTTGGGAGACAGATACATTAACAGTGGAATAAATAATCTTTTGAGCTCTTTGATTGCCCTTCACAAAATTGCTTTATGACATATCAGCTTTCTTCTTTTCTTATTTCCATCCCTTTTTCTTTCCCCACTAATTTTTATGTTTCCAGAATATGAAATATCTTCAGGGATTGGAGATTTAGTTCAGTGAAAAAGGACTTACTTGCCTAACAAGTGCAAGGCCTTGAATTCAGTCCTAAGCTCTGAAAAAAAAAAAAGGAAGAAAGAAAGAAGACCTTCAAATCCTAAAAGAGATACAAAGGTTTACAAGATATGCCTAAAATTTAGTTTGGATAAAAGTTGTTGGTTGTGCAATGATCAAAGATTTGTTTCAACAGAAATGAACTGCTCTGGGGAGGATTATAAAATCAAAGAGTTCATCTACAAAACCTCAAGTTTTCCCCTCCATTTTTCAATCTGGTTTTCCCTACAGGAGATGTGAAATGCCTGACTTGAGACTGACCCCTGTCAACAGCCTGCTGTAAAGGAAGCCATGAGAGGCAATATGGAGAATGAAAACAATAATGGAAAAAGACTTCATTTTCCAATGTTACAATGACTAGGACCTGATTCTCACTTTTGCTATCTCTTATTAACTATATGTGCAGTATCTTTTTTTTTAGTTTCTCAGTGGACAAGTGATAGTCTTTAGCTGAACTGGAAATATCTGCCATCATAAAGGTCCATGATAGACTCATTGAGAGCAGATCTGTTTTTAATATTGAAAATAGAAGACTCATAGCAATGTCCACATGGATCAATTTCCTGTTCTTGATTACACTGCATGGTTTGGGGGTCTACACTAAGCCTAGATTAAGATTTAATAATTTTTAGAAGAGAAGAAAAGAACCATCATCCTTCTTATTCTGATTTTAGATCATAGTCTATTTAAAGCATTTATGGCTGGGCATTCATGGCTCATGCCTACAATCTTAGCTATTAAAGAGGTTGAGATCAGAGGATTGTGGTTCAAAGCCAGCCCAAGCAGGAAATTTCATAAGACTCTTCTCTCAAAAGGCTGTAGGTGGAGCTATGACTCAAGTGGAAGAGCACTGTCCTTGAGCACAATAGCTTAGGAACAGTGCCCAGGCCCAGAGTTCAAGCCCCAGGAATGGAATTTTTAAAAATGCAAACAAATCTCATATTTTATAAGCTTTAGTCTAATCCAAATATGTTAACATAACAATACACTTTCCAGAAAAATGTTGTCCTTGAAATTTTCTTACACTTATGATACTTAGTGTAAGTATTATTGATACTTATCTTCAATTAAAGAAATGAAGGCAAGAGGAAAAATACAGAAATTTCTCTTGTTCTAAAATCTACTTAATATGAACCTTCCAATGTATTATCAGCAATAATATGGTGTGTCCTCCATCTTTTAACTTACCTTAATTATATTCCCTTCAAGAAAGTGGTAGGCTAAAAGTCCCTCATATTTTTATCTCAAAGTTTCTCAGCTAGCCGGGCACCAGTGGCTCACACCTGTATTCCTAGCTACTCAGGAGGCTGAGATCTGAGGATCATAGTTCAAAGCCAGCCCGGACAGGAAGTTCCATGAGACTCTTATCTCCTACTAACCACCAGAAAACAGAAAGGGGTGCTGTGGCTCAAGTGGTAGAGTGCTAGCCTTGGGCTCAAGAGCTCAGGGACAGTGCCTTGGCCCTGAGTTCAAGCTCCATGACTGACCAAAGACAACATTTTTCAGCTATAATAGACAAAAATCCCCCCCAGAGAAAAATTAAATGCAATTAGTCTCCAACTTGCAAATACTGACAGAGAGATTCACTTCCCACTCTTTTCTTCCTCACCCCACTGGTGGGAAAACCTGAACATGTACAGAAACTCTGGGATGTAGAGAAACTGTGAAGCACAAAGGGAGTCTCCAGGGTTTCTCAGCCACTTTCTCTTCAGGACCCAGAAGCCCCCAGGAGGGGCTGGAGGCACCACCTCAAGCGGCCCACTGGAAGGAGAAAGTGTAATTTAACTAGTGTTTCATTCAGTGAGTCTGCTTTCTATACCTGGTAACTCTGTCTCTGTTTTACTATTTCAGTGTTGTAAATTATTTGCAATGAAGAAAACAGACACTCCAGAAAGATGGACCACATTCCCTATCCAGGCTGATACAAAGGTACCCAGTTACAGAAGCAAGATTTTTATATCTGCTCTGAAGAACAAATTAATACTCTTTCTGTTAAAAGATACTACTTTTTTCAGCTCTACTTAAATACATCATCTCACTTTCTTCAACTGTCTGGAACTCTATTGAAGAAACATTTTACCTTCCATTTAATTATATTATGAGGAGTTAGGTAATTATCAGTCATTGTAGTTTGTTCTCTTGTTAGTATCCAAATGGCATCAGCTGAGCACAGGATATTCGGTGCTAACCTTGTGATTTCAGGACAAGGAAAAGCTTGCTGCAGCCCAAGAGGTCCAAGATAACTGAGGAAGGAACAAGAGCTCAAAAAGTGGTGTGAAAATGAATCCAAAAAAGCATATCCACCTGTAAATTCCACCTGAATTAATCTTGTACTCTGAAAGGTGAAAGAAGCCTTCTCTTTCTTTTCTTTCCCTCTGTATCTCATGATCCCCAACTCCACTACCTTGAATACATGGTTAATACAATAAGAATTTTGAGTCCACTAGGGACTAGCAATAAGTACATTTGATTAGGTTCATCCAAAAGCTGAAAAGTCCTATCTTGCATTATAGGGAGAAATTAATAAAAGTTCCAGACAAATAATTTATATATGAACTTTTTAAATACATTTATTCGTACTGTACCAAATCCAACTACTCTACATGTATTATGAAAGTATATTAATAGCTTTTAAAAAGTCTGAACTGGCCAGATTCAGATGGGGGGGGGGAGAGAAGAGCAGCTGTACATACTTTCTTCAAATTCTAGCACTTTCCCTCGAAATGGAACTAGAAAGGGTGTCAAAACAGATATAAAGGCCATCAACTTAGTGAACTGAAAGGGGCCTTAAAGGATCTGATTACCCCTCTACTTCCTCTACCAGTATTAAGTCCAATTTCACCTAAAATGATCCCAAAATGGTAGAAAGGCTATCTCATTTATAAGATTTTTTCGGTGAAGTTTTCACTATCTTCTTCAGCAACTCTTGCAATTTGCAAATCATGCATTTCCAAGTTTATCAGTTTGGTTTTTGTTTTTTGTTTTTTTTTTGGCCAGTCCTGGGCCCTGGACTCAGGGCCTGAGCACGGTCCCTGGCTTCTTCCCGCTCAAGGCTAGCACTCTGCCACTTGAGCCACAGCGCCGCTTCTGGCCGTTTTCTGTATATGTGGTGCTGGGGAATCGAACCCAGGGCCTCGTGTATCCGAGGCAGGCACTCTTGCCACTAGGCCATATCCCCAGCCCCCAAGTTTATCAGTTTTGACTGGAAAAAAAATAGATAATATTTACTGGGGACTTAGCATGTGACAAGCACTATCCTAAAGTGTTATCCATATATGGAAAGTGCTCTGCATATTCAACCATTTAGATTAATCCTAGAATGTTCTAGGATTTTGAAGTAGCATGTAATTAAGAGTAAGAAATTAAATAAAATAGTCAAACAAACATTAGGCTTCATTAGAATTTCAGTCTAATTCCAGACTTTGAAGTTCTTAACCACTAATCTATGCTGCTCATATTCAGACAATGAGATGGATCCCTAGTTCCTGTCCATATGCCATGAATGGCCATCATTCTGGGAGATGACAAAGCCTGGTCCCCAGGTCTCTTGACTTCTTTAGGAGTTCTTGCTAGACTTGTTGCATCACAATGTCAGTGCAGAGAGGCTGCGATTGAGGCTGACTGGATTCTACTCAGGATAAAAGATCAGAATCAAAGTAGCTCAAGGACACAGTGGGCACCAGGGTCCCTTACCTCTTTGTGCATACACACACATCCATCTCCAAATACAGTGTGCTTACAAGTATGCATTACATTCATTCCCAGTAGAATTGAAACAAAGTTAGAAGATACCACTCCCCCCCCCAACACACACATACATACACACAGTATTGCCTGTTTTACTTCAGTTGGGGATGAACATAGTGCTCCATTATTTATCTGGTGTACTGACATGTTTATAAATGACCGCAAATATACCACAAGTATTTGGCGTGGGGGGATTATAAGTGAGTTTTACTAAAGAGGAAAATATGCAAGTATGAAATTCAAATATAGTGAAGAGCAATTATAAGTCAAATAATTGATTAGATACTAAATCAATTAAGAAAATTTGTCAACAAAAAAAAACATTAAAAAACAGTCTAAACTATTTGACTACCCTAGTTGTCTTCAAATGCTTTAACACAACATATCATAGCTTCTCAATAAATAATTATTTGTTTAATGAACAATGGGGATTTATGTCCCAAGGTTCTGGCTATTTCCATAAGGAAGCAAGGATTAAACAGCAGAGAGCCATACAGAACAGGGAGAAAACACAAGGTACCAATTTAAGAGATTCTAAGCACGGGTGGCTGTAATCCTAGCTACTAAGGAGGCTGAGATCTGAGGATCATGGTTCAAAGCCAGCCCAGGCAGGAAAGCCCATGAGACTCTTATCTCCAATTAACCACCAGAAAACTAGAAGTAGTGCTGTGGCTCAAGTGGTAGAGCTAGTTCAAGCCCCACAATCAATAGAGAGAAGAGAGAGAGAGAGAGAGAGAGAGAGAGAGAGAGAGAGAGAGAGAGAGAGAGAGAGAGAGAGAGATTCTAGCCCAATATCTCAGTTACAAATTAATTCTGAATTTTTAGGTCTGGGTGGATAGCTGCTGGGGTCATAAGGGTCAATATAACCAAGTGGTTTGCCAAGGTAGCACAGATAGGGAGTAAGCAAAAAGTGAAGGCTATCTCTTCACTCACGGCAGGAACCACAGAAAAGTTTCCAAGCTTTCCAGCATCATGATCATACTGTAGGCCTTCCCACACAAACTTCTCATGGCTCAACAATATTCTCCACTGTAAGCTAGCCAAATAAAACGAAGGAAATTAAGCTATTTCCTATAAATCATTAAGTTAAAGTAACTTTCCTTTCTTGAACTTTTTTCTTAGCAAATCTCCTTTCCTCTTTTCCATCTTTCTTTTAGAAAACCATAATAACTGAAGCTTCTCTATGGTTTGATCATTAAAATCAGGCAGGCGAGAGTTGGCAGACAAAGAAAGGCTTTCCATTATGACATCCAAGACACGTGTGCAACAAGGAACTTCCCAACTTGGGAAAGAATGGAGGTTAGGATTTGACTAACAGCTGATTTGATACCTAGAGAAGTTTCTTATTCTTTTTATCCAGAATTCTTGCCCATTTTCAGAGTTTGCTTTCCTTCTACCCCCACTTCTTCTCTCAATTAAAAATCTTCAGATTTTGTTCTTTTGACTCTTAGGACATTTCCTTTCTTTAAAATTCATCCTTTAAGATTTTATATATGCATATATAAATGTTACATATAAATGTATAACATAGAATCTTTGTTTCATTTGTTTTACTGTCTCTGTAAGAAAACATTGCTCAGAACAACAAATTTGAGGTTTGTTTACTTAGAAGGTTCAGATTAATTATGTGTTTATTTATTTCCTATCTCTCACCTTTTCTACTCCACACTGCCAGAAATGAAAAAAAAATAAAGCTACCTGCTATCATGTTAAATATCATCATATGATTCATTAAATTCAAAACCCCAGAACAACATGGGACTCTATTCTCAAATCTAATGTAAACAAATGCCAACAATCCCCTGTACCCTCTAAGAAACTTTCTCTTTAATGATTCTCTTATTATTAAACATTAAATGAGGACAGAGGAAATAAAGGGCAGGCAATGAAGAAAGAGGCAGGGGAGGCACCGCAGGAGGAATGACGGCAGGTAAGAGATAGGATCAACACAAATATAGAAGTTAGGAACTAGATTCATGGTCAGCAATTGACCATGTGTGTGCAATGTATATGATGGATATCCCTGACTCAATCCAGTCTACACCATAGAACATTCCAAAAGTCCTAAAAATTGAAGACAATGGGGGACAAAAACTAGAAGAATGGTTAAATGCCCATTTGGAAAGTGACAAGCCTCTATCTTTCTGGTCAGCCATACACAGGAATCTTATTTCCTGGAGAGTTTTTAAATATTCTGAACTGAGAATACCAAATACAATTAAGAGTAAATACTATGGAAAGAAAATTGAGAGTTTAAACAAAAGCTTACATTCTGACTGCTGAAAATCCCAGCACCATATCATTGCTTGGTTCCCAGGATGCAGGTATGAAGGCTGGGTAGACTTAGATGACCAACAACTGGAGAAAGCTTCTTACTTTAATTATAACAGGGGTAAAGCACCTAAGAGGGAAATAAAGACTATGAACAGAGAATGAAAATGCTAGCATAATTGTCATCATAAAGATAAAAATAGATATAACTATACAAAATAAAGGATATCACTTTTTTAAGATTTCTAAGAGTATGAAAAAATATCCCTTGGAAATGACTAGTATAGAAGTGTAAATTTTTAAAACTCAATAATTGAAAAAATGAAACACATTTTTGCACCTACTTAAAGATAGTAAAACAATAATATTAAGAAGAAAATCTCAATCAAAATTTGGTAGGATAGTCAAACACTGGTGGCTCAGGCCTGTAATCCTAGCTACTCAGGAGACTGAGATCTAAGAATCATGGTTCAAATCTAGCCCAGGCAGGAAAGTCTATGAGACTCTCCAGTTAACCACCAGAACACCAGAAATTGAGCTGTGGTCTAAAGTGGTAGAGCACTAGCCTTGAGCAAAAATGCTCAGGGACAGTGCCCTAGCCCCAAGTTTAAGCTCCACAACCAACAACAACAACAAAAACAACAACAACAAAAACAAAACTTGGTAGGAAGTTTTACAAAAAATCTCAATAACTAAATCAAAAATCAAAAGACTAAAAATGTAAAATAGCAAAGATAAAACCATTTGAAAGACATCCTAAGAAAGCCAACATTCAGTTTCAGGAGGAAAGAGAAAATTAACACTGAAGAAAGTTTCCAGGTCCAAAAGACAGAAGTTGCCAAATCCCAACATCCCACAGTACCCAGAACAATGAATGAAAGAAAATAAACCCATCAAACATGTTAGGATGAGCCTCAGCATCCTGTGATTGCAGGGCATAGTCTCCAAGACTCCCAGCAGTGCAGGTTTCCTAAAATGAAGGAAGAACTCAAATATTATAAGAATCTGTTCCATCATTGGAAGTTTGAAGACATTAGGACAATGATGTCAACATCCATTGGAAAAATATTTCTAAAATATAATTCTATACCCAGTCAAATACCATCAGACATGAGAAATTTAAAACAAACAACAAAAAATCATGCTACACAAAGGTCTTTTTCAAAATACTTATATCATATAGCATTTTAATGAAACTCACTAACAATAAAAATGACAAATAAATTGCATTATGGGGAATATATATGTATATATACATATATGTATGTCACACATATATACATGTATATATATATATATATATATATTCATGAAAGTGAATGGATGTTAGCTCCAAGCAACAAGAAAAAAAACAGTGACAATACAAAGTTGTAGTTATACCAGAGATGCATTACCAAGAGACTCATTAGTATGCAGTATGATGACAAGAATTATTAGAACCAAGATTTATACTGGAAATTTGCTATGAAAATAGACTGCTCTTCCTAAAAGAAAAAAACATGCTTTGCTATGTATGTATATCAAGCATTGTGTGGTGTATTGTAAGTGTATACAATGGTGAAAAACAGGCAGAAAAAAATCAATCCAGGACATATGCATAATTCATTTATTTTAAATCTAAAATAAATGAAATAAAGTATATTATTTAGAAACATAAAATGCAATAAAACTACACAGTAAAGAAAGATTGAACCCACACAGTCTCAGATGATGCTCATCCTTGACAGAGAAAGGAAGATGAAAAGTAGACTAGAGGAAACTTCAAAAGTAAAAATAATGTTCATTTATTATTTTATTGTACTAGTCATGGGACTTGAACTCAGGGCCTGGGTACTATCCCTGAGCTTGTTTGTTCAAGGCTAGCACTCTACCACTTGAGTCACAATTCTACTTCCTGATTTGGGGGTAGTTATGGGCGATAAGAGGCTCACAGACTTTCATCTCTGGGCTGGCTTTGAAGCCCAATTCTTATATCTCAGCCTCATGAATAGCTAGGATTACAGGTGTGAGCTACCAGTGTCTGTCAAGAGTTATCTTCTATTAGACAAACATGGTGGACAAGTGTTCCTGTTGGAGCTAAAAGAAATATTCAGAACCCTGCAGGGTTCTTACAAGGCAACTTTCTGGTGTTCTGTTCTTTTCATAGGAACAGAGTAGCAAATCACAAATGGACAAAGAATTATGAGAAAGCTGAACACACATAAACCTTCATGAATGTCCTATGTGGTTCAATCTGAGAGCTGCAATGCATTCAAGAAGCACAGCTCCAAAGCCATAGGAATTTAAAAGAATTCATTACTCATTGTACTTCTAGAAAACTATAGTAAGGATATCAAGTCATGGTCCTAGATAGCACTCACTAAATCTCCATGCCTCATCGTGCCCTTCACAGGTTTCCACACAACTATTTAATAAGCAATTAGACTTCTCTTGTCCAGATTAAGGACAGGAGAAGTCTGTTTGTCTTGGAAATTTTTGGCCAGCATGAATTATCATAAAGATTATATAAAAGATGTGACACATTCAAGGTTTGACCAACACAGGCATGAAATTGGTCACAGAGGCCTTATTTTAAATGCACCAGTCAGCTGGGTGCTGGTGGCTTGCCTATAATCCTAGGTACTCAGGAGGCCTCAAGGTTCAAAGATCAAGGCCATCCTGAGCAGAAAAATAAGCTAAAATGAGCTCCAAAATAAGCTAAAAGCTGGAAGTGGAGTTGTAAGTGAAGTGATAGAGCAACAACCTTGAATACAAAAATCTTGAGACCCTTAGTTCAAGCACTAATAACATGCATTTTAAAATAGAAGATGTTAGATAGGTGATGATAGATGATGATGATCATGATGATCATGATGATCATGATGATCATGATGATGATGATAATGATGATGATGGAGAGACAGAAAGACACACAGACAAAACCACTTGACTTTCACATCTTCTCCTCCACAACTTAACCACTTAGGAGACTGTTACAGAGACATAAAGGTTAAGCCATCAAGTCCAGCTTTTATCTAAGGTACAATTCATTTGTGGAGCAGGGGAGGTGGAGCGGTTATAGTAAGAAGGAAAGACAGAAAAGTAACTGACAGGTTTTAAATAAGTATTACAACTTTAGATCCAAACCCCAGTAAGAAATATGCACTTTTAATGCCAAGTTATAGCTAATAAATGACTTCCATATTCCTAATGACTGCAACTGTAATGTCTTCAGCTAACACATTAGTGTTCTGTAGTGCTTGGTAGTAAAAAGAAAAAAAAATAGGAGTGCCTGATTACAATTCACTATCCAGAATTTTATGGCTAGAACTTGAAGAAAACAGAGTTTCTGCCAAAATAGCTTCCTGTCCAGGTGCTGAACCAATTAACTCTTAAGCAGTTGGGCAATAAAAGCAGTAATGGTGATTTTTCTGAAGTGCAATATGTAAGGAGACAGCTTGGAAAAATAAAAATGAAAATTTGTTTTCATAACCAGGAGTGTTCAAAATTCCTGAGAGACTGTTTGAATGCCTTGCTGAAATGTATGTGACATTGCAAATTCTCAAAAGATCTCATAGTTAAAGGTGCATATAGTCAACACTGACACATTTTTTCTAAATATAGAAATAATAATGTGTAGTATGTCTGCAGAGCGCCCAGTGCATAAACTTATTCTTGTAAGAGAAGTTATTTAAATATGAAGTTGGAAATTAAAATATTTCATCCAACTAGCTAAGAATTATAATTACAGCTTCTTTTAAGAGTGAAAACATAAAAAGTTTGCCAAGTAGTAGCATTTTTAAGTCAGTTATGAAACATAAAGGGTGTTATACTATTTTAATAATTTCATAAAAAATGTGTGTGTGTTGATACTGGGGCTTGAATCTCAGGGTCTGGATACTATCTCTAGCTTTCTCACCCAAGGCTCTACCAGTTGAGCCACACCTCCATTTCTATCTTTTTTGGTGGTTAATTGGAGGTAAGAATCTCAAAGAATTTCCTGTCCAGACTGGATTTGAACCACGATACTAAGATCTCAGCCTCCTTAGTACCTAAGATTACAGGCATTTGCCACTGGCACTTGGCAAGATTTGTATTTATAGAGAAAAAGAAATCTTTTGTTACCCATGATAGTGGGAAGCATTCAACAGCCAAAAGTCCCAGCTCTCTGCAAAATGAACCACCTACACAGCTCAGCTCTTTCCTCTGTGCAAACTTCAGGGTTTGTAGACATCTTACAAGAAGATGAAATTGCTATTACTTTGTAAAAAAAAAAACAACAACAAAAAAAAAACAGGCATGGAAGAAATATGAGCCTGACTTGCTTTCTTTTCCTTCCTTTCTTCCCCAACCCCTTCCTTTAGTTTCTTCTTTATTTACTTTTCTTTGATTAGTATACATTGATTGGGGGGAGGGGTGTTTTAATTGTGACATTTCCACCCCTGTATACAATCTGTACCAATCAACTTCACCTCTTGGAACAATCACTGACTCTTACCTGACTTCCCACTTCTTAAAATAATTTCCACAGGTTGCACTGTCCTATTTTCACACATGCATATAAAGTACTTTGATCATATTCACCTTCATTTACCTTCTCCATTGGCCCTCCCTCCTCATGCTGGTACCTGTCCCATTCCCTCTAACTCTCAACACAGTCTCACAAAGGGGCTTCACAATGGTAATTTACATGTGTATATATTACAATTTAGTCAAATTAACTTCATGATTCCCTTTCTAGTTTGGGAACTAAGAACTCTACTCATTTTCTTGGCTTCGGTAGTAGTTGGTTTCATAGCCTAGAGCAGCTATCTACTCTGTGCCCAAAACTCCTATAAGAAGATGTTAAAGTTCATTATTCTTTTACAAGGGATTATGTAAATAAAATTTGTTCATATACTATGCTGTGTTCTAATTGGTCAGAAAATAAAATTGGAATATAATTACAATAAATATTTAAAGTTGAAAGGAGGAGAGTCTAATGGATGGTTAGATTAAACACGTATTTGGAAACTTTTAAGTCCTCTTCTGCTCTAACTTTGACATTTCAAACTTTGACATTTCAATAGAAATGAAGCAATAGGTAAAAGTCACCAAGATTGCAAGTAGATTTTTTAATGGACTATTTAAAATGACAGTCACTGTGGGTCACCAGGCAGCAACGCAGTAGAAGGACTCAAGCTTAGGAAACCAGGAAAGATGGAAAGGGATGTACTTAGGGGTAGGCAGCCACTATTCAACCCCACTTGCCAATATTTACCAAGCATTTCCTTAAACCTGGCTTTGTGCTAACTAAGTAGAAGTACCACATAGATGGTTTTTAAATGCTCTGGAAGCTACAAGAACAGACTAATCCATTAACAAGGGTCATCAGTGGTTATAAGATTAAGTTTCAAATAGCCAAACCCACAATTTTGTCAGCACAGATTAAGTTTTTAGTTCAAGTTCATTTCCACATTTCTCAAGCTTTCTATAGAATGCAGAAAGCTGCCCAGTTCCTAAGTAGGAACTCTAGCTTTAAGGGGGCTTTGATGATGCAATGAATCCATGCAAACATACCAAAGGCGTCTTGGAAATAGCAATAAACCTATAGTTCCAACTTTAGAAATGCATACTAATTAAAATTTAAAACAGAAAGATAACACACACACACACTTTCAAGGCAATTGTTTCCATGATTCAATTTAGTAAATTGTATCACAAGCTGACCGTCACTTGACACTATCACCATGCTGACATCTAATCCCCAAGGACAGCTAGAGTTAAGATATACAAAGAAATTCAGCACAAACCTGAAGAAGATCTGTAATTGTTCCAAATTGCCATCTTTCCTCCCAAGGCCAACCCAATGAAAATGAAGATGTCTAACCATCCAAGGAATCTTCAAAGCATTTACCTGAGGTTTAAACAGTTCTCAGGACAATGAATATGATGCAGCCTTTTTTTAAACAAGAAGTTTATTTAGACATGATGCTTGACTTGAAGGGAAAACTATCTAGGATTCTTTCTTTTCTTAAAAGACAGATTGCCCTACATGTAACAGCTATGTACAAAAAAAGTTATAAAATTGTCCTTGGTTCTACAATGATAAATGAAAACATTAAAATTCTCTGATAAAAAAAAGTACATAGAGGTTGGGAATATGGCCTAGTGGCAACAGTGTTTGCCTCATATACATGAAGCCCTAGGTTTGATTACTCAGCACCACATATATAGAAGTGTTGCTGTGGCTTAAGTTGGCAGAGTGCTAGCCTTGAGCAAAAAGAAGCCAGGGATAGTGCTCAGGCCCTGATTTCAGCCCCAGGACTGGCCAAAACAAGCAAACAAAAAGGTATGCATAGGATTTTTTTCTGTTTTTGTTAAACCAGTGAGAGCAAAATAACTTACTGAAATATAGATAAAAGCTGAATGAGCATGCCACTAATGGAGAATGGGGATATTTTCACAGAACCAGTATTTTTCCCCATTCCATCTCCATTTGATGTCAATCAAAATATACCACTGGCCATTTAGTTTAAAAAAAAGAAAGAAAGAAAAGGGAAAAAAAAAAGCAATATGCTTGAGCACATACACAAGTTACTTTCTGTACAATAAAGGAATGGGGAAGAGGAAAATGAAAGAATAGAGAAAACTATACAGTAGTAGTCAGGATGTGGTGGGAACAAATTGCAGTTTTCTAATTAAGAATATATTCTTGGTCTATAAGAACAAGGTAGCAGGTTCCCTTATTTAGTAGACATGCTACTGGAACACATCAATTGTATCTTCATCCTCCATTTCCAACTGTGCAGGTATGCCGATCCATTTGGAATCAAATCTGCCTCATTGATAAACCCTGTCATTCACAGTAGGCTTTCATTAGTTTACTAAGTGGTGTATGTCGCTTAATCTTAAACTACACCACAGAACCATCCTGATCTGCCACCTTCAAATTAATATGACCGTTGTTCTCAGTCTTGACTCCTGCCTTGGGCTTTTCATCGGCCAGTCTCCTCAGATGCTGCTTCACAAAAGAGATCCCCGGTCCACCCGAAGGAGCACCACAGCGGCAGAGGAGGTGGCAGCACGGTGGATGGATGCGGAGTGATGCAGCCTTTATCTTACACAAAAGCAACCTTTCAGCCCAATTTTTCACAGTTAAATTAAAATCCTCCTGAGATAGAAAGGACACAGGAGTAGAATCAAGACTCTTCTTTAGAATGACTTCTTTGTACTTCAAGGTTTCTCTGCATGGATAACTAGGTAAGAAAAGAGCCACATATTCTTGGACTAACTGGGAGCTAAAATAACCCCAGATTCTCTGCTTCTTGTGCCTTATTTCAGTCTGTCTCAAAATGTTGTCATAGCTGTCTTTGTTCCCTACCCACCGCCTTTCCCAAATTGTCTAGTCACGGTGAGATATACCCCTTCCACAGGCCGTAGTGAGATGAGAGCTGAGTCAAGGGATGAGAAGGGAACGCAAAATGAGGTATGATGGACCAAAGAAACTTTTTCTCTTCCTGCGTTACTTACACATACCAACTGTTTTAAATTTAATTTTATTGTCAAGATGATGTACAGAGGGGTTACAGTTACATGCATAAGGTATTGAGTACATTTCTTGTCAAACTTGTTACCCCCCTCCCTCATTTTTCTCCCATTTTCCCTCCCCCACCAGCTTCCCCCCAAGTTGTACAGTTAATTTCCAATATATTGTTTTGTGAGTATTGCTGTTGCATTGGTACACCCTTTGTCCTTTGTCCTTTGTCTCACCCTTTGTCTTTGTGCCCCTTCCCCTCCCTAATTCAGATGAACATATATGCAATACCCAAGGTACCAAAATCAAATACAGTAACAACAAGAAATAAATCATAGGAAAGACAAATGAAAGAAAAAAAGAAATAATTTCACACAGTACATTAAAAATAACAACAATGAAAAGCCTCCTGTTTCCATATCTTGGAGTTCATTTTGCTTAGCACCCTCTTATATGATCATATGTATGTAGCTATTGAGATATTGTGCTCCTGTGCTAGGACTATGCTAGATATATACTACTTATTACCAATGAGGGAAACTATGGAATCTATGTTTATTTTAATAAGTGAGCTAAAGACTTAAAGAGAGACTACTCTGGAGAGGAAATAAGAATGGCCAATAGATATAAGCTCAGCATTGCTGGTCATAAAAGAAATGCAAATAAAAATAACATTGAGAATACACCTTAGCCTAGTTAGAATGGCCATTATCAAGAAATCTAATAACAGCAGATGCTGGCGGGGATGTGGCCAAATGGGAATACCATGACATCATTGATGGGAATGTAAACTGGCTCAACCACTCTGGAAAGCAGTATGGAGGCTCCTCAACAGAGTAAACATACACCTCTCCTATGACCTAGCAATTCCACTTGTGGGCATTTAGCCAAATGATCATGACAAGGCCATATTAAAGTTACCAGCAGTCTGGGAATATGGCCTAGTGATAGAGAGTGCTTGCCTCATATACATGAAGCCCTGGGTTCGATTCCTCAGGACCAGAAGTGGCACTGTGGCTCAAGTAGCAAAGTGCTAGCCTCGAGCAAAAAAAGAAGCCAGGGACAGTGCTCAGACTCTGAGTTCAAGCCCCAGAACTAGCAAAAAATAAAAAATAAAAGCTACCAGCACATGCTCATTGTTCATTGCAGCATTATTTACCATAGCTGAGATATGCCCCAGATATACCCAGATGCCCCTCAGTAGATGAATGAATTAAGAATGAATTAATACACACACACACACACACACACACACACACACACACAACACACACACAATGGAATTCTATAATTCCACAGAATGAATGAATCAGCCCATTTGTAAAGAAATGGAAAGATTTATAACAAATCATGTTAAGTGAAGTGAGCCAGGCATGTGCCAACTTTTTTATGTACAATATAAGTTATCATGAAACAACGTTTTTGCCTCATTCTTAACTTCATGTTTTCCATATTTTAGGCACTGATGTCTTGTTTTGTAACTTTATAACTTTCTGCAGACAAGAATGATAGATTTTTTTACCATTTGAGAATAGAATGGAATCTTTCTTTTTTTTTCAAATTTTTATTATCAAACTGATGTACAGAGAGGTTACAGTTTCATACATTAGACATTGGATACATTTCTTTTACTGTTTGTTACCTCCTCCCTCATTCCCCCCTCCCACTTTCCCTTCCCCCCCCCAAGAGTTGTTCAGTTCAATTACACCAAACAGTTTGGCAAGTATTGCTCTTGTAGTCGTTTGTCTTTTTTACCCTGTGTCTCTCAATTTTGGTATTCCCTTTCAATTTCCTACTTCTAATACCAGTATACACAGTTTCCAATATACTCAGATAAGATTACAGAGATAGTGTAGGTACAACCACAGGAAGGTGATACAAGAACATCATCAATAATAGAAGCTACAGATACACATGGGACATTGAAAGTAGTTACAACTGTGATATAACAATCGTTTCCATAACATGGAGTTCATTTCACTTAGCATCATCTTATGTGTTCATAAGGGTATAGCTATTGGGCTCTTGTGATGCTCTGCTATGACTTGCCTAAACCTGTACTAATTATTCCCAATAAGAGAGAATCTTTCTAAGAGGAAAGCTATGCTATGCCCCTCCTTAGAGTAGATTTCAAGTAGAATGTCAGTGTCAGAAATTCTCTGAATATGCATTGTATATACAACAAGCTTAGGATCTGCTAGAAAATGGGAATTAGAAGTACAATTTCAATCAGTCTTCTCAGGCTCATCAGTGGAGAATTTGTCTTGAACAAAGTCTAGCCGGTGGCCACAGATGTCTTCAATTCCCCAAACCTGGCCATCCAGGCACAGAAGACTTTGGGTAAGGCAGTGGCACTGTAGCTTAAAGTGCTTGAGCACTAGCCTTAAGCAAAAAGAGCCCAGGGACAGCATCCAGATCCTGAGTTCAAGCCCTATGATCAACAGAAAAGAAAAAGATTTGAGGTAAAATGGTCCACATTTATTGCTACTACTTTAACTAATGGCACAAGACCCGAACTGTTGGAGGAGCTCTCCCAAGGCATCAAGGAGTATCGCCAGAACAAGAAAGTAGAGAACATCAAGACTGTCATCAAGGTGGCCATTCTTTACAGGAATCATCAGTTTGAGCAAGAAAAGGTGGTACTGATGGAGAAATTTAACCAGTGATACTCACTATACACTATGTTGGAAATGAACTATACAACTTGGGGGGAGGGGGTCAGGAAGGAAAAAAATGGGAGAAAATGAGCAAGTGGTGACACTGTTCAAAAAGAAATGTAATAACCCTTCTGTACATCATCTTTACAGTAAAAAACAAAAGTTCATCAGCTTGCCATGACCATGGTGATGTTAAGTTTCCACCAGGTGGGATGTGTTATCTAAGCTGTTGAACAAATGCCAATAGCTGCTCCAACCAGATCATTCAATGTCAATGTCACCTCACCACCAAATCACATGAATTAATCATGGCTCTGGATCATTTTTTTACACTGAATTTCTTTACTGTCTGTATAAACCCTTTGAAAAATTCAAACTTCACTTAATAAAACTTTATGATGACATCAACAAAATGTTGAATATATGAGCATGTGAATTAAGACCTGACTGTGATTTATTTGAAGACAGAGTGTTGCTGATTCATGCAGAAAAGACTTAAAAAAATAAGATTACACATATTTCGGAAAGATTTGGCTCATTTCAGGCAATAATGGTAGTGCATTATTGGCACTTGTTTTATTGGAAGCAGATCATATCACAAAAAAAAAAAAACCTCTATTCAGAATTCTCCTTGGGATGGCAGTTCATGGGAAATATGGACAGTTGATAATGCAAAGGTAGTTACATAAAGAAATATGAATGTGGTCACAGACCATACTCATGGAATGGCACAGTGCATGTTCCTAATATGTACAGAGATGTGTACTTTCACTCATTGTTATTCTGTACCAAAAACTCCCTCCTGCTGTTGTTTTCTTTTTAAAAAAAAATATGTTTTCAAGTCCATTCTTGAATTTTTTTCTTTTGGGGGGAAGGGCAAGTCTTGATCTTGAACCCAGGGCCTGGACACTGACCCTAAGCTTTTATGCTCAAGGCTACCATCTACCATATGAGCCACAGCTCCACTTCTGGCTTTCTGGTGGTTAACTGATGCTAAGAATGCCATGGACCTTCCTGGCTGGCCTGGCTTTGAACTGTGATCCTCAAATCTCAAACTAGGATTATATACATGAACCAATGGCACTCAGCTCACTCTTCATTTTTGTTAAGTATTATGTCACTGATATTTAAGAATTAAATGTGAAGTGGTCATATTGGGTCCTCTAATAAACAGAAAAGTTTATATCTAAAATCATTACTGTGGCAATGAAGTATATTAATCATTACAAATAATGCCCAATGTAAAAATGTGCTTCTAAACTTGGGTACTGATTTTCATTACCAACAGTGATATTAAAATTGTCAAAACTGTAATTCATTTCCTTGAAATCCTTTTCTAGGACTTAACTTTGATGTAATCTTAAAAATGTGCTGAAGAAATCTCTATTATTAGCATCTATTTCACCTGTTAGAGAAAATCTAGATTGTTCTGGGTACGGGAACAATAAAAAGTGAGTGGAGCTGCAGTGCACTAGCTCAGCTCCCTCCAGCACTGCAGATTTCTCACCCTATAGAAACTTTTACCAGTAGAAATACAACCAGCGTAAGTTGTAACAGTACAGGGATTCTGGCAAGGAAGGAAAAATCGACTTTGCACATCTGAAAACACAGATTCGAGCTCTGGGCAGTGTCCCACCACCATGCCATGTTGGCGACACCAGCACAGTGCCCATCACAGCAACCCGCACTCCACGGAGGTAAAGCACACAGGGGAGACCAGCCGGAGCCTGAGAACGGATGACCTGAAATAGCCGAGAAAGCGTGAGTACCCACGAAAGGTATTCTCACTCTCAACCACAGAGCAACTCCGGCAAGGCAGCCCTGCCCCCACCGCCAGAGCAAAGCACCATCTTTGCTACTGGCATAGGGTCAGACCAGATTGGAACTAAAGCAGGCCTGGGAAAAGCAAGGTCAAATTAGCCATCTTTGAAAAGGGCAAGTGGGCCAACTCCACCCAGGAGAACGCCCCCTGCCCAGGCGGGAGGTATGCCCTGGGCCTCGGCTTAGCCAGAGGTGCCCCACCCTGCCCGCCGGAACTTCTAAATTTAAAGCTAAAACAGCCACCAGCTCCCAGAGGCAGGGAAACACCAGACGGAGGAACCTGAGACAGTTAAACGGTCCCGTCACAGAGGAAGCCCAGTTCCCAGCCCGAAAAGGAGCTGCTTTCCAAAGACACCTCCGCCAAGGAGGCCTCCCGGTGCAGGAGGCAGAAGCCTTGCACAGGCAAGCACCTCTCAGCTGGGTAAAACAGGCCAGAGGCGCCCCTCCCTGCTGAGTTCACAACCTACTCAAAGGCAGGCTGTAAAGGCCACGACCCTGCAGCAAACAGAGGAGCAAGCTGAATTCTGCCAAACCCAAAAAATCAGGAATATAGACTGCAGACCATCATAAGGAAACCAGAGACTGTGGAAAGATGACACAAACAAGAAAGACTCCATTTCTTTTTTCTTTCTCTTTTCAACATTTCTTAAACTTTAAAAAAAAATTTTTTTTTCAATTCGGAAACGTCATCTTTTTTTTTTCCCCATGTTTTCTATTTTTACCAGTTTATTTTATCAAGTTTTTTTTTTCTTTTCTGTTTGTTTGGGTTGTTCCTTTGCTGATTTTTTTTTATTTTTTTCCTTTTTATTTTATCTTCTTTTTTAAATAATTTTTCTCTGTTGTGTGCATCTGTCTCCCACTACTTTTACTTTATTTCTCTCTCTGCGTTCTCTTTCTTTAAAACTTACTGTCCTATGAAGAACACCTCCACTCTTTTCTGCTAACTCTCCATTATCTATCATTGCAAGGTTATTCTCTCTACTGATTCTACTCTTCTCGACACTTCCACGTCACTGAAACTAAACCAAAATCACCACCTCCCCTCCCCAATACATTTTACTCTATTCTCTTTACTACCTCCAACTTACCCTCCTGACTTACTGCCTGGACCTCCACTCTCCAATGACTCCTGGTTATTGGATAGAGGGTATCCCAGCTTAATGTGAGTGAATCAAAGAGGTTCATAGAGAAAGCCAGTCCTAAAAGATCTTAATATAAAAACAAGAATTGCATATAGGGTTGTAACAGTAAATAAGTAACTACTGAATACAGGGCCCAGGATCAGTTGTTATATTGAGATTGTATTCTTTAGGAACACCAAATCTAATTTTATAGACAGGTATACAGGGTATCTGTACATAATTGTGAACTTGTAAGATTTACACAACAGTGCCTGGTAAGGGCTGCGTTGGGTCTTAAACGGTGCTCACAGGTGCTGGTAGACTGGCATCCCCAATTCAAATGGGCAGAAGAAACACAAGAAAGATGGCAAACAATGAAGTCTTATCTCCCACTCAAAACAAGCAGGAAGCACAGCAGTCAATCAAACACATAGAAGAGAAACTTCCTCAAAATGCTCTACAAAGTCTACTGATAAACATGATAAATGAAAAGTTCGAATCTCTTCAGTCAATTATTCTAGAGCGTGAGGAGGCAAAGCAAAAATTAATGGAGAATTTCATGGCATCCACAAATAGAAAGATAAATGAACTTCAAGAGTCAAATGAAAAGACAGCTAACCAGCTTAAAGATTTGAGAGAGAACTCTCAAAACCAAAGTAATGAAGTTAATGAAGTAAAGAAGTCCATACAAGACCTAAGAAATGACATAGAAATTATCAGGAAAGACCAGTCAGAAGCAAAAGAGATTCGAAATCAAGTAACTAGCCTACAGTCCCGACTAACTGAAGCAGAGGATCGAATTTCAGGAGCTGAAGATTCCTTAGATTCTATGGAGAAAGATCAAAAATCAATACAAATCCAGTCCAATGAACAAAACAGATTGCTACAGGAGATTCAAGACACGATCAGGAAGCCCAATTTAAGGATAATAGGTATTGAGGAAAACTTGGAAAAAGAGGTTAATGGGATAGGCAACCTATTTAACAGAATATTAGCTGAGAACTTCCCAAATATCCAGAAGGAAAAGCCTATACAGATACAAGAAGCATTTAGAACCCCAAATCGACCAGACCAGAATAAGACATCCCACTGACACATTGTGATCAAATAGCTTCAGCAGAGTGCAAAGAAAAAATACTCAAAGCTGTTAGGGCAAAGAAAACAATCACATATAAAGGAAAAGCAATCAGAATTACCCCAGACTTCTCAGCAGAGACCATGAAAGCAAGGACAGCCTGGAATGAAGTATACCAAACTCTAAATAAAAATAACTACCAACCAAGAATTCTGTACCCAGCCAAACTCTCCTTCATAGCCGAAGGTCAAATGAAAGTTTTCCACAATAAAGAAAAACTGAAACAATATATCTCCACCAAACCAGCTTTACACAAAATCCTCAAAGATGTACTATACAGGGAAAATAATCAAGATCCCAATACAGACAGAGAAATGAACCATAATTAGTAAACATCAGATCAAGAAATGGAAAGACACAGCTTTAAACAAGATAGTGATAATGAAAGGAACAGACGATCATCTCTCAATCCTAACTGTCAACATTAACGGACTTAATTCTCCAATCAAACGACATAGGCTCATAAATTGGATCAAAAATCAAGACCCGGGGGCTGGGGATATGGCCTAGTGGCAAGAGAGCTTGCCTCCCATACATGAAGCCCTAGGTTCGATTCCCCAGCACCACGTATACGGAAAACGGTCAGAAGGGGCGCTGTGGCTCAGGTGGCAGAGTGCTAATGCTTGAGCTGGAAGAAGCCAGGGACAGTGCTTAGTCCCTGAGTGCAAGGCCCAGGACTGGCCAAAAAAAAAAAAAATCAAGACCCATCTTTCTGCTGCCTCCAAGAGACACATCTATCCAGCAAAAGGAAACATCTTCTAAAAGTGAAAGGCTGGAATAAAATCTATCAAGCAAATGGCCCCCATAAGCAGGCTGGAGTTGCAATCCTAGAATCAGACAAAATTGACTTCAAATTAAAAAAGGTAAGAAGAGACAAAGAAGGCTACTACATACTAGTAAAGGGATCTCTCCTACAGGAAGAAATAACCATTCTAAATATCTACACACCAAATGCAAGAGCACCCAACTTCATCAAACAAACACTACTGGCTCTAAAATCACTCATAGACCCAAACACGTTGATAGTTGGGGACTTTAACACTCCACTATCACTTCTGGACAGATCAACACGCCAAAAACTGAACAAAGAAACCACAGAAATAAACAACTGCATAGACCAACTAGACTTAATCGACATCTACAGAATATTCCACCCAGCAAGGACAGAATACACATTCTTTTCGGCAGCACATGGAACATTCTCCAAAATAGATCACATCTTAGGGCACAAAGAAAATCTGTATGAATTCAGAAGTATCAAAACCATTCCCTGCATTCACTCAGACCACAACGGAATAAAATTAGAGCTCAACTTAACCAGCCACCACAGAAATTGCTACAATTCATGGAGACTAAACACACTGCTGAACCATCAGAGGGTCATTGAAGAAATTAAAACGGAAATTCAAATGTTTATGGACTTCAACCAAGTTGAGGACACAAAGTACCAGCTCCTTTGGGACACAGCAAAGGCAGTACTCAGAGGAAAATTTATATCTCTGAGTGCATACATCAACAAATTGGAGAAACAGCAACTCAATAATTTAAGGAACCACCTTAATTTCCTTGAGAGAGAACAACAAGCCAAACCCCAAGTCAATAGACAGAAGCAAATAATTAAAACCAAATCAGAAATAAATCAATTAGAGACAAAAAAAACCATCGAAAGAATCAACAAAACAAAGAGTTGAGTCTTTGAAAAAATCTACAAGATAGACAGACCCCTGGCAAACCTGACCAAAAAACAAAGGCAGCACGCTCAAATAAACAAGATAAGAGATAAAACAGGTAACATCACCACAGAAATAACCGAAATTCAGAAAATAATAAGGGACTATTTTGCAAAACTTTATGCCAACAAATTCGAGAACTTGGAAGAAATGGACGATTTCCTAGAAAAAAATCATATCCCCAAACTGAACCATGAAGATTTAAACCTCCTAAACAGACCCATATGCAGTATTGAAATAAAAACGGCAATAAAGGATCTCCCATCCAAGAAAAGCCCAGGTCCAGACGGTTTCACTGCAGAATTCTACAAGACCTTCAAAACAGAACTCACACCAATATTTCTCAAACTCTTCAATGAAATTGAAAGAGAACGTTCACTTCCAGACTCATTCTATGAAGCAAGTATAACCCTCATCCCAAAACCAGGCAGGGACTCATCACGGAAAGAGGACTATAGACTGATCTCCCTGATGAACATAGACGCAAAAATTCTCAACAAAATTCTGGCCAATCGACCTCAACAGGTCGTCAAAAAAATCATACACCACGATCAAACTGGATTCATCCCAGGGATACAAAGCTGGTTTAATATACACAAGTCAATTAATGTAATCCACCACATCAACGGGAGCAAGGTAAAGAACCACATGGTTTTATCTCTGGATGCGGAAAAAGTGTTTGATAAAATCCAGCACCCATTTATGCTAAAAGCCCTGGAAAAACTGGGATTCCAGGGAACATTCCTGAATATAATCAAGGCAGTTTATGACAAACCAACAGCAAGCATAACTCTAAATGGTGAAAAACTGAAGCCATTCCCTTTAAAATCAGGAACAAGGCAGGGATGTCCACTCTCTCCCCTGTTCTTCAACATAGTACTAGAATTCCTAGCCAGAGCAATCAGGCAAGAAAAAAATATAAAGGGAATCCAAGTAGGTAAAGATGAAGTTAAACTCTCTCTCTTCGCAGATGACATGATCCTATACCTAAAGAATACCATAGACTCTACCCCCAAACTACTAGAGCTGATCCAAAACTTTAGCAAAGTTGCAGGATATAAAATAAACCCTAAAAAATCAACGGCCTTTCTCTATGCTAACGACCCGAAGACCGACGCTGATATCAGGAAAGCAACCCCCTTTGCAAAAGCCTCCAAAAACATAAAATGCCTAGGAATAACGTTAACCAAAGAAGTGAAAGACCTCTTTGATGAGAACCTTAAAACCTTGAAAAATGAAATTAAGTCAGAACTAAGGAAATGCAAAAACCTCCCATGCTCCTGGATTGGGAGGATTAATATAATCAAAATGGCAATATTGCCAAAGGCTATCTAAAAATTCAATGCAATACCCATTAATATCCCAACACCATTCTTTGATGAAATAGAGGAAGCAACCCAGAAATTTATATGGAATAATAAAAGACCTAGAATAGCAAAAACAATCCTAAGCAGAAAGAACAGTGCTGGAGGAATTACAATACCCAACTTCAAGCTGTATTATAAAGCTATAGTAATAAAAACAGCTTGGTATTGGCACTGGAACAGGCCTGAAGACCAATGGAACAGAATTGGAGACCCGGGAATGAACCCACAGAACAACGCCTACTTAATCTTTGATAAAGGGGCTAACACAATAGTTTGGAAGAAAGATAGCCTCTTTAACAAATTGTGCTGGAAAAACTGGCTCAACACATGCAACAAACTAAAACTAGATCATTATATATCACCCTGCACCAAAATCAATTGCAAATGGATTAAAGACCTCGAAATCAAAACAGACACCCTGAAAACACGAAAGGAAGAAGTAGGAGAAACATTTGGGCTCCTTGGCGCAGGACGGAACTTCCTGAACAAAGACCCAGAAAGGCAAATCAAAGAAAGGTTGGACAAATGCGACTGCATCAAACTGCAGAGCTTCTGCACAGCAAAGGACATAGCTTGCAAGATAAACAGAAAGCCCACAGACTGGGATAAGATCTTTACCTGCCATTCAACGGACAAAGGCCTCATCTCTAAAATATATGCAGAACTAAAAAAATTACCTTCCTCCAAAACAAAACCGCAAAGAACTAATAGCCCACTCATCAAGTGGGCTAAAGACCTACAAAGAGACTTCTGATGAGGAAATGAGAATGGCCAAGAGACATATGAAAAAATGCTCTACATCACTTGCCATAAAGGAAATGCAAATCAAAACATTGAGATTCCATCTCACCCCAGTAAGAATGTCATATATCAAGAAAACTAACAATAACAGTTGTTGGAGGGGATGTGGCCAAAAGGGAACCCTACTTCATTGTTGGTGGGAATGTAAACTGGTTCAGCCACTCTGGCAAGCAGTATGGAGAGTCCTCAGAAGGCTAAATGTAGAACTCCCCTATGACCCAGCAACCCCATTTTGGGGTATTTATCCAAAAAACCACAAACAAAATCACAGTAAAGCTACCAGCACAACAATGTTCATTGCAGCGCAATTTGTCATAGCGAGAATCTGGAACCAACCCAGATGCCCCTCCATAGACGAATGGATCAGGAAAATGTGGTACATATACACAATGGAATTTTATGCCTCTGTCAGAAAGAATGACAATGCCCCATTTGTAAGGAAATGGAAGGACATGGAAAAAATTATACTAATTGATGTGAGCCAGACCCAAAGAAACATGGACTCTATGGTCTCCCTTATTGGGAATAATTAGCACAGGTTTAGGCAAGTCACAGCAGAGGATCACAAGAGCCCAATAGATATACCCTTATGATCACATAAGATGATGCTAAGTGAAATGAACTCCATTTTATGGAAATGACTGTTATATCACAGTTGTAACTACTTTAAACATCCCATGTGTATCTTTAGTTTCTACTATTGATGATGTTTGTGTATCACCTTCTTGTGATTGCATCTACACTATCTCTGTAATCTCATCTGAGTGAATGGGAAACAGTGTGTACAAGTATTAGAATTAGGAAATTCAAAGGGAATACCAAAATTGAGAGAAAAAGGGTAAAATAAGAGAAACAACAACAAAAGCAATACTTGCAAAACTGTTTGGTGTAAGTGAACTACCTCAAGGGGGGGAAGGGCGAGGGGGGAGGGGGGTATGAGGGACAAGGTAACAAACAGTACAAGAAATGTATCCAATGCCTAACGTATGAAACTGTAACCTCTCTGTACATCAGTTTTATAATAAAAACTTAAAAAAAAAAAAAAGTAATGAATGTTATTCTTTTCGGTGAATTACCAAGCTGAGCACTGGTTGTTCACACCTTAATCATAGCTACTCAGAAGGCTGAGATGTGAGTATCAAAATTCAAAGACAATTTTGGCAGAAAAGTCTATGAGAATCTTATCTCTCACCAAAAAGACAGAAGTGGGATGTGGCTCAAGTGGTAGAATTGTAGCCTTGGGTGAAAAAGCCAAGCAAGAATGTGAGGACCTTCAGGACACTGGTAGCTCATGCCTATATTCCTAGCTACTTAGGAGGCTGAGGTCTAAGAATTGCGGCTCAAAGCCAGCCTAGAGACTTTTTTGTTTTGTTTTGTTTTGTTTTAATTTTTACCAGTCCTGGGGCTTGGACTCAAGGCCTGAGCACTGTCCCTGGCTTCTTTTTGCTCAAGGCTAGCACTCTGCCACTTGAGCCTCAGCGCCACTTCATCTTTCTGTTTATGTGGTGCTGAGGAATTGAACCCAGGGCTTCATGCATGCAAGGCAAGCACTCTAACACTCTACCATATTCCCAGCCCCAGCCTAGAGACTTTTATCTCCAATTAACCACCAGAAAATAAAAGGACCAGAAATGGAGCTGTTGCTCAGTGTTAGAGTCCTATCCTTGAGCAAAAGAGCTCAGGGACAGCACTCAGGCCCTGAGTTCAAGCCCCATAAACAACAAAATATAAAAAAATTTTAAAGAATGTGAGAACTCAGTTCAAGCCCCAGTACAAATACAAAAGCAAAAATATAAACAAAGTACATTACCAACAACTGAAAAAGCAAAAATGAGCAAAAGTTAAATGTTTGTGTTATTAAAACATTCATTCAGCACATATTATTTGCCATGCATGTACATGATCAGTGTCATTACACAAAGAATAAGTAGAACTCTTGCGATGGAACAAGGAGGAGGAGGTAAAGCTACCCCAGAAATGCCCCAAGAAGAAGGGCTACCGAGACTTCCTCCTACTAGTCTGGAAGTGGAAGGCTACAGTTTGAAGAGAAGCAAGTGGGGTGTTTTATTTACTGGGATTGTTGGTGGCACTCTAGTGGCTGTGTATGCTGGAGGTACACCATTTATCACACACACACCCTCCGAAAAGTTTGCTTGCCTTTTGTACCTGCAACATCGAAGAAAATTGAGAATGTTGTGAGGATGCTGGGACACAGAAGAGGCTCCCGGGTAGACATCGGCAGTGGCGATGGCATTGTGATAGTGGCAGCAATGGAAAGCTTCTTCACAGCTATTGGTTATTAATTAAATTCCTGGTTAGTTTGGTACTCCAGATACCGAGCCTGGCGAGAAGGTGTGCATGGATCTGCCAAGTTTTATATTTCAGACTTGTGGAAGGTTACCTTTTCACAGTACTCAAACGTGGTTATTTTGGGCATGCCCCAGATGATGCTGCAGTTGGAGAAAAACTTGAACTTGAACTTGAGGAAGATGCACAAGTCATTGCTTGCTGGTTCCCGTTTCCTCACTGGACACCGGACTATATCACTGGAGAGGGGACAGACACTGTGTGGGCCTAGGATGTCAGCACTTTTCGAGGAATGGGAATGAGCCTTGAAAATTGAGCACCTCCAGTTGGTCATTCAAATAGAAGCTTCACTCAAAGTCTTTTTCTGAGTAAAGATTTCATAGACACTTACAGCTATGTCTTTAGCTAAAGATACTTACAGCTGTAACAGCTGTCAATGAACATATTTTTCTTTGATGTGGGATGCAGTTCACTATTCTTTCTATAGCTTTTGGAGAAAACAGAAGTTAATACAAGTGGACAGGACTTCAGGAAGATGGCAGAGGAACAGCAGAGCGCTAGCTGAGCTCCCTCTGACATCGCAGTTTTCCCACCCTATAGAAACTTTTACTCCTAGAAAGACAGCCAAAGTAAATTATAACAGTACAGGGATTCTGGCCAGGTAGGAAAAATTGACTTTGCTGGTCTGAAAACACAGATTTGAGCTCCAGGAGGCGTCCTGCCGCCACACCAGTGCCGGCACTGGCACAGCGCCCGGCACAGCAACCCGCACTCCGCACGGCTAAAGCACACAGCATAGACTAGGGAGAAATCCTCCAGACGGCAGTAGACACACGCGGATTGCAGGCTGAGCAGGGATGGGCTGAAATCGCAGAGAAACCGTGAATACCCCACAAAAGACATTCTCACTCCCGCCCACAGGTCAGCTTCTGGGAGGTAGCCCTTTTCCCACCACCAGAGCAAAGCACCATCTTTGAAACTGGCATAAGGTCACACCAGACTGGAACTGAAGCGGGCCTGGGGAAAGCGAGGACAAAGGAGCCATCTTTGAAAAGAGCAAGAGGGACCAATCAGTGAGGGGCAGCTCCACCCAGGACAAAGCCCCCTGCCCAAGCAGGAGGCTCGTCCTGGGCCACGGCTTAGCCAGAGGTGCCCCACCCTGCCTGCTAGAATTTCTAAATTTAAAGCGAAAGCACCAAGCAGCTACCGGCGGCACAGAAACACCAGATTGGGGAACAAACAGTTCCTGAGACAGATAAACTGTCCCGTCACTGAGGAAGCCCAATTCCCAGCCCAAAAGGGAGCTGAATTCCATAGCCACTTCTGCCCAGGAGGCTGCCCCCTCCCAGGAAGGAGGAACCTCCCCCAGGCAAGCAACTCTCAGCTGGGTAAACCAGGCCAGAGGCGCCCCGCCCTGCTGAGTCCACAGCCTATTCAAAGCCAGGTATTAAAGGAAACCGCCCCACAGCAGACAGAGGAGCCACGGTTCCCAAGACTGTTCACATCCCCATCTACAGTGGATGCCCAAGGCCTACCTGCATGCTGTGCAGACACGCAGGATTGCAGCAACAGGAGAAGAGGGTCAAAACAGATCCACCCCCTGCTAACTGAAAGCAAGTCAAACCAGCCAAGCAACAAAATAAACTGCAAAACACAGCAAGGAAACCAGAGACTGTAGAAAGACCACTCAAACTAGAAAGACTCCTTTTTTTTTCTTCTACAACATTTTTCAAGCCTTTTTTGAAAAAGAAAAATTTATTTTTTCACTTCTGAAATGTCTTTGGTTTTTTTATTTTCCATTTATACCTGTTTGTTTTATCAAGTTTCTCTCTTTTTTTTTTTTTTTTGGTTGTTAGTTTTTCTGGGATCTTTTTCCTTTTTAATTAGTTTAAATAATTTTTCTCTGTTTTGTGCATCTGTCTTCCAGTATTTTTTCTTTATTTCTCTCTTTCTTTAAAAATTATTTTCCTAAAAAAAATTATTTTCCTATGAATAACACCTCCATTCTTTTCTGCTAACTCGCCATTTTAACCTTATTCTTTCTACTGATTCTACACATGTCTTCTCCACATTTCCATGTCACCGAAACTAAATCAAAACCATCACCACCCCCAAACATTTTACTCTATTCTCTTTACTACCTCTAACTTACCCTCCAGACTTACTTCCAGGACCTCCAGATTCCATTGACTCCTGGTTATTGGATAGAGGGTATCCCTGCTTAATACGAGTGAATCAAAGGGGTTCATAGAGAAAGCCAGTCCTAAAAGAACTTAATATAACAACAAGAATTACTCATATGGTTGTAACAGTAAATGAGTAACTACTGAATAGAGGGCTCAGGATCAGTTGTTATATTGAAATTTTATTCTTTGGGAACACCAAATCTAATTTTATATACAGGTATACAAGGTATATGTATAAAATTGTAAACTAATATTTACACAACAGTGCTTCATAAGGTCTGCTTTGGGTCTTAAATGGTGCTCAGAGGTGCTTGTAGATTGGCATTCCCAATCCAAATGGGCAAAAGAAACACACAAGAAAGATGGAAAACAATGGAGTCTTATCTCCCACTCTAAACAAGCAGGAAGCAGAGCAGTCAATCAAAGACATAGAAGAGAACCCTCAAAATGCTCTACAAAGTCTACTGATAAACATGATGAATAAAAAGCTTGAATCAATACAGCAATCCTTCCATAAAGTAATAGACCACTTCATGGCCTTGACAAATAGAAAGATAAATGAAATTCAAGACTCAAATGAAAAGATAGCTACCCAGCTAAAAGATTTGAGAGACAGCACTCAAAACCAAATTAATGAAGTTAATGAAGTAAAGAAGTCCATGCAGGAACTAAGAGATGACATGGAAATCATCAGGAAAGAACAGTCAGAAGTAAAAGGGATTCAAAATCAAGTAGCTAGCCTACAGTTTTGACTAACTGAAGCAGAGAACCGAATCTCAGGAGATAAAGATTCCCCAGAATCTATGGAGAAAGATAAAAAATCAATACAAATCCAGTCCAATCAACAAAACAGATCACTCTAGGAGCTTCAAGACACAATCAGGAAGCCCAATTTAAGGATAATAAGTATTGAAGAAAACATGGAGAAAGAAATTAATGGAATAGGCAACCTACTTAACAGAATATTAGCTGACAACTTCCCAAATATCCAGAAAGATAGGCCTATACAGATACAAGAAGCATTTAGAAGCCCAAACCAACAAGACCAGAATAGGACATCCCACCGACACATTGTGATCAAAACAGGATCAGTAGAGTACAAAGAAAGAATCCTTAAAGATGTTAGGGAGAAGAAAACAATCACATATAAAGGGAAAGTGATCAGAATTACCCCAACATCTCAGCAGAGACCATGAAAACAAGGAGAGCCTGGAATGAGGTATGCCAAACCCTAAATAAAACTAACTACCAACCAAGAATACTGTACCCAGCTAAAATCTCATTCATAGCCAGTCAAATAAAAGTCTTCCACAGTAAGAAAAAACTGAAAAAATGTATCTCCACCAAATAAGCTTTACAGAAAATCCTCAAAGATGTACTATACAGGGAAAATAATCAAGATCCCAATACAGACAGAGAAATGAACCCTAATTAGTAAACCAGAATATCAGATCAAGAAATGGGAAGACACAGCTTTTAACAAGATAGTAATAATGAAAGGAACAAAAGATCATCTCTCAATCCTAACTCTCAATATTAATGGTCTTAATTCTCCAATCAAACGACATAGGCTAATAAGTTCGAACAAAAATCAAGAGCCATCTTCCTGCTGCCTCCAAGAGACACATCTATCCAGCAAAAGTAAACATCTTCTAAAAGTGACAGGCAGGAATAAAATCTATCAAGGAAATGGCCCCCATAAGCAGGCTGGCATTGTAATCCTAGATTCAGATAAAATTGACTTCAAACTAAAAATGGTAAGAAGAGACAAAGAAGGTTATTACATACTAATAAAGAGATCTCTCCTTCAGGAGATATAACCGTCCTAAAAATCTACAAACCAAATACAAGAGCACCCAGTTTATCAAACAAACACTACTGACTCTAAAAACACTAATAGACCCAAACATATTGATAGTTGGGAACTTTAACACTCCAGTATCACCTCTGGACAGATCAACAAGCCAGAAACTGAACAAAGAAACCACAGAACTAAACAACCGCATAGAACAAATAGACTTAACTGACATCTACAGAATATTCCATCCAGCAACAACTGAATACACATTCTTTTCTGCAGCACATAACACATTCTCCAAATAGATCACATCTTAGGGCACAAAGAAAATCTGTACAAATTCAGAAGTATCAAAACCATTCCCTGCATTCTCTCACACCACAATGGAATAAAATTAGAGCTCAACTCAAACAGCCACTGCAGAAAATCCTACAATACATGGAGACTAAAAAACACACTGGTCAACAATCAGAGGGTAATTGAAGAAATTAGAACAGAAATTCAAATGTTTATGGAATTCAACCAAGATGGGACACAGCAAAGGCAGTACTCAGAGGAAAATTTATATCTCTGAGTGCATACACCAACAAACTGCAGAAACAGCAACTCATTAATTTAAGGAAGCACCTTAATTTCCTTGAAAGAGAACAACAAGCCAAACCACAAGTCAATAGATGGAAGCAAATAATTAAAATCAAATCAGAATTAAATCAATTAGAGACAAAAAAAAACCATCGAAAGAATCAACAAAACAAAGAGTTGGTTCTTTGAAAAAATCAACAAAATAGAAAGACCCCTAGCAAACCTGACCAAAAAAGAAAGGCAGCACACTCAAATAAACAAGATCAGAGATGAAACAGGTAACATCACCACAGAAACAACCAAAATTCAAACCACAATAAGGGACTATTTTGCAAACCTTTATGCCAACAAATTCAAGAACTTGGAAGAAATGGATGATTATTAGAAAAAATTGATATCCCCAAACTCAAACATGAAGATTTAAACATTCTGAACAGACCCATATCCAGCATTGAAATAGAAATGGCACTAAGTGATCTCCCATCCAAGAAAAGCCCAGGTTCAGATGGATTCACAGCAGAATTCAACAAGGCCTTCAAAACAGAACTCACACCAATATTTCTAAAACTCTTCAATGAAATTGAAAGAGAATGTTCACTACCAGATACATTCTATGAAGCCAGTATAACCCTCATCCCAAAACCAGGCAGGGACTCATCACGGAAAGAGAACTATAGACCGATTTCCCTGATGGACATAGACGCAAAAATTCTCAACAAAATTCTGGCCAATTGACTTCAACAGGTCATCAAAAAAAATCATACATCATGATCAAACTGGATTCATCCCAGGGATGCAAGGTTGGTTCAATATATGCAAGTCAATTAATGTAATCCGCCACATCAACCGGAGCAAGGTAAAGAACCACATGGTTATATCACTGGATGCAGAAAATACGGTTGATAAAATCCAGCACCCATTTATGCTAAAAGCCCTAGAAAAACTGGGATTCCAGGGAACATTCCTGAATATAATCAAGGCAGTTTATCACAAAGCAACAGCAAGCATAACTCTAAGTGGTGAAAAACTAAAGCCATTCCCTTTAAAATCAAGAGCAAGACAGGGATGTCCATTCTCTCCCCTTCTCTTCAATATAGAACTTGAATTTCTAGCCAGAGCAATTAGGCAAGAAGAAAATATAAAGGGCATCCAAAAAGGAAAAGATGAAGTTAAACTTTCTCTCTTCGCAGATGACATGATCCTATACCTAAAGAACCCCAGTGACTCTACCCACAAACTAATAGAGCTGATCCAAAACTTTGACAAGGTTGCAGGATATAAAATAAACCCTCAAAAATCAATGGCATTTCAGGGGCTGGGGATATAGCCTAGTGGTAAGAGTGCCTGCCACGGATACACGAGGCCCTACGTTCGATTCCCCAGCACCACATATACAGAAAACGGCCAGAAGCGGCGCTGTGGCTCAAGTGGCAGAGTGCTAGCCTTGAGCGGGGAGAAGCCAGGGACAGTGCTCAGACCCTGAGTCCAAGGCCCAGGACTGGCCAAAAAAAAAAAAAAATCAATGGCATTTCTATATGCTAATGACCCAAACGCCGAGGCTGAAATCAGGAAAGCAACTCAAAAAACATAAAATACCTAGGAGTAACCTTAACCAAAGAAGTGAAAGACCTCTATGATGAGAACTTTTAAAACATGAAAAATGAAATTAAGGCAGAACTAAGGAAATGAAAAAAACCTTCCATGCTCCTGGATTGGAGGGATTAATATAACCAAAATGGCAATATTGCCAAAGGCTATCTACAAATTCAATGCAATACCCATTAATATCCCAACACCATTTTTTAATGAAATAGAGGACGCAATCCAGAAATTCATATGAAACAATAAAAGACCCAGAATATCAAAACAACCCTAAGCCGAAAAAACAGTGCTGGAGGAATTACAATACCCAACTTCAACCTGTATTATAAAGTTATAGTAATAAAAACAGCTTGGTATTGGCACCAGAACAGGCGTGAAGACCAATGGAACAGAATTCAAGATCCACAAATGAACCCACAGAACTACGCCTACTTGATCTTTGATAAAGGAGCTAAAAAAAATAGGATGGAAGGAAGATGGGTTCTTTAACAAATGGTGCTGGAAAAACTAGTTCAACTCCTGCAACAAACTAAAACTAGATCCTTATATGTCACCATGCACCAAAATCAATTCCAAATGGATCAAAGACCTCGAAATAAAAACAGATACCCTGAAAACACTACAAGAAGGAGTAGGAGAAACACTTGAGCTCCTTGGCACAGGATGGAACTTCCTTAACAAAAACCCAGAAATGCTACAATTCAAAGAAAGGTTGGACAAATGGGACTGCATCAAACTGCAGAGCTTCTGCAAAGCAAAGGACATAGCTCGCAAGATAAACAGAAAGTCCACAAATTGGGAAAGATCTTTACTGGTTATACAACGGACAAAGGCCTCATATCTAAAATATATGCAGAACTAAAAAAATTACGTTCCTCCAAAACAAATCCTCAAAGAACCAATAGCTGCCTCAAAAAGCGGGCTAAAGACTTAAAAAGAAACTTGCCTGAGGAGGAAATGAGAATGGCCAAGAGACATATGAAAAAGTTCTCTACATCACTGGCCATAAAAGAAATGCAAATCAAAACAACATTGAGATTCCATCTCACCCCAGCAAGAATGTCCTATATCAAGAAAACCAACAATAACAATTGTTGGGGGGATGTGGCCAAAAGGGAACCCTACTTCATTGTTGGTGGGAATGTAAACTGGTTCAGCCACACTGGAAAGCGGTATGGAGATTCCTCAGAAGGCTAAACATTGAGCTCCCCTATGACCCAGCAGACCCACTTTTGGGTATCTATCCAAAAGACCATAAACAAAATCACACTAAAGCCACCAGCACAATAATGTTCATCGCAGCACAATTTGTCATAGCTAGAATTTGGAACCAACCCAGATGCCCCTCAGTAGACGAATGGATCAGGAAAATGTGGTACATATACACAATGGAATTTTATGCCTCTATCAGAAAGAATGACATTGCCCCATTTGCAAGGAAATGGAAGGACTTGGAAAAAATTATACTAATTGAAGTGAGCCAGACCCAAAGAAACATGGACTCTATGGTCTCCCTCATAGGGAATAATTAGCACAGGTTTAAGCAAGTCACAGCAGAGGATCACAAGAGCCCAATAGCTATGCCCTTATGAACACATAAGATGATGCTGAGTTAAATGAACTACGTGTTTTGGAAATGATTGTTATATCACTGTTGTAACTACTGTCAACGTGCTACATTTAACTGTAGCTTCTATTATTCATGATCCTCTTGTATCCCCTTCCTGTGGTTGTACCTACACTATCTCTGTATCTTATCTGAGTATATTGGAAACCATGTATTTTGGTAAACAGTGGTATATAGGATAAAAAAAAATACAAACAACTACAAAAGCAATACTTGCAAAACTGTTTTGTGTAAATGAACTGAACTCATGGAGGGAAAGGGAAAGGCAGAGGGGGAAGGGAGGAATGAAGAACGAGGTAACAAACAGTACAAGAAATGTATCCAATGCCTAATGTATGAATCTGTAACTGCTCTGTACATCAGTTTGATAATAAAAATTTGAAAAAAAAAAAAAGAAAAGAAAACGAGTGGACTTAAAATCTTCTTTTCTTGGAATATGTGCTGTCTTTTCATACACTGGAATGCATGAAAATATATATAAATGCAAGCCCTGTTTATGGATCAGAAAATGTCGACAGCTTTATACATTATAAACAGTATGGTTTAATTCTACAGATAAGGACAAATGGTTTTTAAATAGAGTATGTATTAGCAAAAGGTTTGCTATTTCCTGCAGTCTCATACATAAGATTGATCTCTTTTCTATACTTTATTGCAAAACTAATTTTCTACAGGACTCAGAGCTATTTATATTTTATATTTGTAAGGAATAATTATCTCCAGTGCTAGATTACTATTTAATTAAAGATACATACATGTATACAAGTACATATGTGTGCATAAGTGTGTATAAACATATACCCATTCTAATGTTTGCAATTGGTGCACCTTATTTCACTGGCAGTGTTGTATCTCTCGATGTAGTTGTGCATACAATTGATAACATCTTAAATTTGGTGAAATTTGGGATTTCCCAAGCCAAGAAGATTCCCAAAGCCGTGGAATAATTGGCAAGGTTTTAATAACAAAATAGTGATTGTGATCTTCATGGGGTGCCTGACCTGTGTTCAGATCTCTGCACTGTCCTCATTGGGAGGCCTTGCACAAAGAATTACTCTGAGCTGTGATTTACTGCCTATCTCTGCCACCAGGGATAATGACGCACAGAAATTTGTAAAGCTCACAGCACATAGTCTTTGGTTCAGTGAATGGTATTTGGTATTATTATGTTAGACACTAAGGAAAGGCTTATTCATAGAAGTTGCAAATTTTTTTTTTGGTACTGGCACTGGGCCTTGAACCTGAGGCTTTGTCCCTTAGCTTTTTAGCTGACGGCTGGTGCTCTACCACTTGAGACATAGCTCAACTCCTGGCTTTTTGGTGATTAATTTTGAAGTTAGTCTTGAAGATTTTTCTATGTGGGCTTGCTTTCAGTTGTGCTCCTCAGATCCCAGCCTCTTGGGTAGCTATGATTATAGGCATGAGCCACCAGTGCCTGGCTGGCATGTTACTTCTACTAGTTGTGGGGCACACCTGGAAGTCAACTAGCTGGCCTCACCTGTTTCTCAGTCTTGGGGCCACGTGTGGCTAAGATGGTGGGGCCTAACAACAACGCGCAGCTGCTACAAGTGTCTTTGGTTATAACCGGGAGGCGGTTCTGTGGGCTGTGATGCCCTGGCTCTTCCGCCCTTGATGGACAGCTCATCCCTCCCCTTCCTGCCGATTTAGACCTGATTGGCTCCTGTGCCTTATATTAGAGATCTTGCGCTGACTCGACTCCCAGGCCATCTGATTGTCCTCCGGTGAGGGAGGGATGGGTGCAGGCGGCCTGCCGACCCTTTCCTTGCTTGGCTAGTCTGGTCAGGGCGTGCCTTCCCCGTCTTTCCCGTGGGTCAGGGGAGCACGGGGAGCCAAAGACCCCGACACTAGTTGCCTTTTGATTATCATTATTATTTTTGCCAGTCCTGGGGTTTGTACTCAGGGCCTGAGCAGTAGCCCTGGTTTCCTTTTGCTCGAGGCTAGCACTCTGCCACTTGAGTCACAGCGCCACTTCTGGCTTTTCCTGTTTATGTGGTGCTGAGGAATCGAACCCAGGGCTTCATGCATGCTAGGCAAGCACTCTACCACTAAGCTACATTCCCAGTCCCGCTTTATGATTTTATTTAATATTTCTCATTCATGAGAACCGTGTTGATTGATTTAGATAAAAGACAAGGGAAACCTTTGAGTGAGAGTTGATGAACTTCATATATCTAGAAAATGAATGTTGAAAGGTGGGTTAGACAATCTGTACTTATAGAAAAGAATTGAACTCAGTAATACACCTGTAACCCAAATACCAAACTGTCTTAATGAAGATTCAATAAAAAAAAAATTGTTTCTTTAAACTGGAAAAAAAAACAAAAAACAAAGAATAAGTAAATAAGGGAGGAGTAACAGTATCTTAAAGTGGCCTGTTGCTACCTTTTTGTGTAGCTATTCTTCCTTATTTCTTCTATAAGTTCCCAGAAGAAAGATTCACTGTTTAAATACTAAGGATTCGATAACATAATAAGACTCAATAAAATAATATTTTTCTAATGAAATGGCATGTACTAAGAGCTTAAGGAATGTCAGGTTCTTCCCTAATAATGCTTACTCTAAATTCTTTCTCTTCAAGTTGATATTAGTGAGTACAATCCAGAATGTTTAGAATGTTTATACCACTCCTACATTCTAGACATGGAAAAGAAGGGCCTCTTGCTCCATAGACACACACTATGGGTAATTTTTTTCAATAGGACTAGAATCATTTAAGTACAAATAGAGCATTTGGCCAGTGTTGCATATACATTATGAGCTTAATTTATTGTATTAAGAAATGGCACTTCCTAGTCATTTTGTCCATGAAAAGGGGGCCAATCAAAACATAAGATAAAAATAACTTAAGGGAAAGCAGGACTTCTGTAATAGCAGAGAAAGGGTGTCTACAAATCTACTTCTCCACAAAAATCATGAAAATATTCTAAAAGTTTTTAAAATCATCTTTTAGAGCTCTTGAAATCAATCAAAGACTTATAACATCTGAAGAAGAGACTATTTTTAAAAAATCAAAACTACTAGTAGCCAAGCACTAGTGGTTCATGTCTCTAATCCTAATTTTTTGATGGGCTGAAATTAAGCCGTGGTGTCAGCACAGTAGCCAAATGCAAGCCTCAGCTACTGTATCCACTGAAAAGATAAAGAAAAGACTCTATGCATGCATGTGTGTTTCAAATAAACATGTGTGTATAAAGAAAAATGAAATATGACTTGCATAAAAGTGGTAGGAACTGGAGGTCACCATATTAATTGAAATAAGCTAGACTCAAAGAGCCAAATACCACAAGTTTTGCTTATCTATTGAGTCTAGAACCTAAAATATTTTACGTATAATATATATACATATATATGGGGAGATAAATACATTGTGCATGAAGATGGCATGAAGAAACTCATAAAACATTATTAAATCATAGAAGGGTGAGGGAGGACATTGAAAGAGCATAGAGGAGGTTAATCTGACTAAAGTATAATATATGCATGAAACTCCTTTGCATATTAATACAGTAAAGAAAATAAATGACAGGAATGTATAACTGGCTCTGCTGGGAGATGGGAGTTGAGAGGATGAATGAAAAGGGTGAAGAAGGGTGAATATGGTCAAAGTACTGTATATACATGTATGAAAATAAGACCATGAAACTTGTTGGAACCACTTTACAAAGGGGGTAGGGAGAAAGAGGAAGGGGAGAGTGACAAGAGATAAATTTGATCAGCAGACATTTGTGCAAGTATGTGAGATATTCATGACAGGAATCCTAAAAAGAGGGGAAATCTGGTAAGCATAAAAGGTATTTTAGGAAATAATTTAAATTTTCATAACTATGAAGAAAACAAAGAAGTTCAAAAATTTTAGTAGAAAATTTCAGAGATCCACATGTAGACATATCATAGTCAAGTACCTAAAAGTCAAAACAATATGAAAAAATTTCCCAGAATTCCATTCAGCAGCTTCATTTCATTTCCAGAAATAGACAGACTGAAGAACACTAAGACTGATATTGGCCATCGTACTCTACCCTGGATTTACTTACCCATGAGAGTGGCCTCCTCAGAAACTCATAAAGAAGCATGAATCTTGAACAAAGCTAGGATTCTACCAGGAAGGATCAAGACTGATTGGCTTTCAGGTAAGATCCAAATAGAGTCCACTAGAAGAAGTTGTTGGATTTTTTAAAAAATTTTACTTTGTTTGTGGTTATCTTAAATCTCTCCTGCTACTTCCTCTCCCCTCATCTCTCCATGTCCTCACCAGTAACCACTGCCATGACCAAAGATGGTGCTCAAAAATGTTAATAATATTTTAAGTTAACTAACATCAGACTGATACTCTTCTGAGCACCAACTACATCTCTGAATTAATTTGCATCCCCAAACCATGAACTTCAAAACTCTACTGAGCGCTTCTTAATGCTTTCCACTTATGTGTTCTCCTTGTCAGTGACACAAGATTCAGACTGTTTAAGCCAAGCAAACCTAGAGGAGTACTTTCCCTGCCCACAGATTTATGGCTGCTGTACAGCCAAGCCATTCTCCCCACAGAAACTTTCTTATCACAGGTGCATAATATAAAAATGTGCAGAAATAATAGAAACTGAAGCAACTGAACCTAGCAGCTGCTCAAATTCAGACTTTCCTTCATTCAAGTGTGACAGGCCCTGGAGACACATAGCAAGACAAACAAACCTGGCTCCTAGACCCCTGTGACCTTGCAGACAGAGAGAGGTGTGGAGGAATGTGCATCAAACTGAATGACTTTTGTAACAATGAGGATGAACCTGGAGTGTGTCCTGCGAAATGAAATAAACCAGGCACAGAAAGACAGGTACTGTATGATCTCACTTATATAGGCAATCTAAGAAAATTGTACTTACAGAAGCACAGGAGCGAATGGTGGCTAGCAGAAGGGGTGGGGATGTAGAAGGATATGGAATAAAGAAATGTTAATCAAAGAAACAGAGTTTCAGATAGAAAGAATACGTTTTTAGAGAACAACATGATGAGAACAACATGATTTTATGGAACAACGTGATGAGAATTTATGACAGAATATGCTACATATTTCAGTATTTCAACATTGTTAAGACAAAAGAATTTTAAATAGTCTCACCACAAAACAAGATACATTGGTGAAGTCATATACATACTAATTAGCTTGATTTAATTTTTCTATGTATATATAAAACATCAAAGCCTCATGTTATACTCCATAGATATGTACAATTATTATTTGCAATTTAAAATGTTAACTCTATAAAAAAGAAAAGACAATGAAATGGCTAAGAGAATATCTGTCCTATAAAAATAGCAATATGATAAGAAAGACCTGGCCTGCAATGGACTCTTATGAGCTTGGCTTTTAATATGTTGAGTCTGAAGCAACAAAAGGACACATTCTGGAAGTTTGTCTGTTCAAAAACACACACAGGTATAATACTCTGGGTATTATTACCAACATTATCATCATCATCTTAGTCACCATTACCATTTCCCAAAGGCCTTCTATGACCAAGGTTCTGAGGTTAAATCTTCACATGCACATATGCACTTGTTTATAAGTTAAAAGCAATTCATTACAGATGTTCAAATGTCATTGTACTGTGAGAGGGTAGCCTCACATTATATTATGGTATTAATGGAGAACAGGATGAGATCACATCTAAATGTTGATGGAATAAAGAATAATAAGTAATAAAAACACTTGTGACAGGCAGCCTGAACAGCCTCAGTGTGAAGGAATCATGGGGCCAGAGTAAATGGGAGATGGGGGGTCTCATTGAACATCATAGACATTACCTATCATCGGCATAAAAAGATATACATCTGACAATGGGTCAATAATATTCAGGGAAAGAGGGAGCTTATATTTGAGCTGCCAAAGAATCAACAACCCAATTAGTAAAGGAGAAAATAAACTGAACAGGCAATTCTCAAAAGAAGTACAGATGGCCAATAAATGCATGAAAAGAATGATCAGCATCACTGGCCATGTTATAGTCATAAGCTGCTTTGATGATTTTTTGTTATTTTTTATTGTAGAGGTGATGTACAAAGGAGTTACAGTTACATCAGTCAGCTATTGAGTACATTTCTTTTTGAACAGTGTTACTCTTCCCTCAATTTCTCACAGTTTTTTAAGCCATTTTGTTAAATGGCCAAAACCAAAAAGAACCAAAACAAGAATAAGTGCTGGAAAGGTTTGGGGGGAAAGTAACTTGTATACACTATTAATGGGAATGCAAAGTAGTGCGACTAATTAGGAAATTAATATGGAGATTTCTCAAAAAAAAAAAACTAAAAATAGATCTAGCATATGATCCTGCAATATCACTCTAGGCATACTTCCAAAGGACTGCAAATTGCAATACTATAGAAACAGCACTACACACAACAGCCAAGCCATGGAAGCAGCTTAGATTCCCACGTTCGATAAAATGGGAGGCACCAAGCACTAGTAGCTCACACCTGTAATCCTAGCTCCTCAAGAGGCTGAGATCTGAAGATCGAGATTCAAAGCCAGCCTGGGAAAGAAAGGCAAGAGATTCTTTTTTTTTTCAAACTTTTATTATCAAACTGATGTACAAAGAGGTTACAGTTTCATACATTAGGCATTGGATACATTTCTTGTACTGTTTGTTACCTTGTCCCTCATATCCCCCTCCCCCCTCCCTTTCCCTTCCCCCCCTGAGGTGTTCAGTTCACTTACACCAAACAGTTTTGCAAGTATTGCTTTTGTAGTTGTTTGTCTTTTTTTACCCTGTGTCTCTCAATTTTGGTATTCCCTTTCAATTTCCTACTTCCAATACCAGTATACACGATTTCCAATATACTCAGATAAGATTACAGAGATAGTGTAGGTTCAACCACACAAAGGTGATACAAGAACATCATCAATAATAGAAGCTACAGATACACATGGGACGTTGAAAGTAGTTACAACAGTGATATAACAATTGTCTCCATAACATGGAGTTCATTTCACTCAGCAACATCTTATGTGTTCATAAGGGTATAGCTATTGGGCTCTTGTGATGCTCTGCTATGACTTGCCTAAACCTGTACTAATTATTCCCAATAAGGGAGACCATAGAGTCTGTGTTTCTTTGGGTCTGGCTCTCTTCACTTAGTATAATTTTTTCCAAGTCCTTCCATTTCCTTACAAATGGGACAATGTCATTCTTTCTGATAGAGGCATAAAATTCCATTGTGTATATGTACCACATTTTCCTGATCCATTCGTCTACTGAGGGGCATCTGGGTTGGTTCCAGATTCTCGCTATGACAAATTGTGCTGCTATGAACATTGTTGTGCTGGTGGCATTACTGTGATTTTGTTTGTGGTCTTTTGGATAGATACCCAAAAGTGGGGCTGCTGGGTCATAGGGGAGTTCTATATTTAGCCTTCTGAGGAATCTCCATACTGCTTGTCAGAGTGGCTGAACCAGTTTACATTCCCACCAACAATGAAGTAGGGTTCCCTTTTGGCCACATCCCCTCCAACAACTGTTATTGTTAGTTTTCTTGATATATGACATTCTTACTGGAGTGAGATGGAATCTCAATGCTGTTTTGATTTGCATTTCTTTTATGGCCAGTGATGTAGAGCATTTTTTCATATGTCTCTTGGCCATTCTCATTTCCTCGTCAGAGAAGTCAGTAAGAGATTCTTATCTCCAACTAACCACCAGAAAACCAGAAGTAGTGCTGAGGCTCAAGTACTAGAGTGCTAGTCTTGAGCTGAAGAGTGCAGGGACAGCACCCAGGCCCAGAGTTCAAGCCCCTCAACAACAACAAAAAAAATGTGGGGTACATACACAAAAGAGCATTATTTGGCCATAAAGAATGAAATTATAACATTGGCATGCACATGGACAGATCTGAAGATGAGCCTGTTAAGCAAAATAAGAAACCTTCAGAAGGACAAAGACCATATATTTTCTCTGAAAAGCAGGATCTATTCCTAAAAGATACATAGATAGATGTATGGATAGATGATAGATAGATGGATAGATGGAGAGGTAGGTAGATAGATGGATGGGTGGATGGATAGATGGATGTACACATATGTATCTACAAATACATAATACAGAACATGATTATAATTGAAGGATTGTTTAGAGAGATGAGGGAGAAAGATGTTGAAGAATGAATAATATTGAAATGCATTATCTATGTGTGCAGATGGCATAAGAAACTCATCAAAAGCTATTAAAGTATTAAGAGGTAAACAAGGATATGGAATGAGAGCACAGCAGAGTAGGTTAATCTGGCCAAAGTATAATATAAGATGATATGAAATACAATGATGAAACCCATTTGTATATTAATACAGGAAAGAATACATTAAAGAAAATTACAAGAACATATGTATATATATGTATATACATGTACACATATATTTACATGTATATACGTATATATGTGTTCTACATATATGTTTCTGTAATTATGTTTATATATATGTATATATATATATATATATATATATATATATATATATATATATTAGGCTCTGTTGGGAGATGGGAGGTGAGAGGGTGAATGGGAGAGTAGAGAAGGGTGATTATGGTCAAAGTACTTTATTTTCATGTGTGAAAATGTAACCGTGAGGCTGAGTGCCTGTGGCTCATATCTGTAATCCAAGCTCTTCAGGAGGCTGTGATCTGAGAATTTTGGTTCAAAGCCAAGCCAGGGAGGAAAGTTCATGTGGCTCTTACTTCCACTTAACCACCAGAACAGCTGGAATTGAACCTGTGGCTCATGTGATAGAGTGCTAACCTTGAGCAAAAGAAGCTCAGGGACAGCACCCAGGACGTGAGTTTAAACACCAGGACACACACACACACACACACACACACACACACACACACACACACACACATAAAATGATGAGAACTGCTGATGTTGTTTTACAAAGGGTGGAGGGAAAATGAGGAAAAGTGATGAGGGGTGAATTGAATCAGGAGATTTTATGTGCATGTATGCAATGAAATCCCATTGTACAACCAATATATGCTAATAAAAGATACATTTTTTTGTGTGCAGTCCTAGGACTTGAACCCAAGCCCTGGGCACTGTCCCTGAGCTTTTTTCACTCAATGTTAGCATTCTACCACTTGGACCACAGCTTCAGCTCTGGCTTTTTGGTGTTAATGGAGATAAGAATTTCTTGTCCTGGCTGGCTTTGAAAAATTTCATGATCTTCACATCTTAGTCTCCTGAGTTGCTATGATAACAGGTGTGAGCCACCAGCATCTGGCAATAAAAAAAATAAAAATTTTAATTAAAAAAAATAGAGACGCACTTACAGAGAAAGAGATCAAATTTATCAGGTAGTGATGTCAGTAGCCTTTAAAGTAGAAAATGAACACAACAGACTCAGTTTTATTAAGCCTTTGTTCTAATATATGTTCTTATGCACGTTTGTCAAAAATTAGATGTCAGTATCTGCTTGGGTTCATTTCTGGATCTTCTTGCTATTTCATTGATCTACATGTCTGTTTTTGTACCGATTACTATGGATCAGTAGTTCGAAGTCAGGTATATACCCAATATTTTTTGGTTGTTTTGCTGTTGTTTTGCTCATGATTGCTTTCACAGTTCGAGATCTTTCATGTCTACATATAAACTTTAGGATTGTTTGTTCTATTTATGTGAGGAATGTCACTGGAATTTTGATGGTAATTGCATGGAGTTTACATATTGCTTTTGGTAATATGGCCATCTTACCAACATGTAGACTGCCAATATGTAAACATGGGAGATCTTCCCATATTCTAGTGTCTTATACAATGTTCCGTTCTTCATATTTTTGTTTTATAGAGACTTAAGATCTTCAGCTAACGTTATGCCTGTGTTATTTTTAAAGATATTGTGAATGTGAATGCTTTCCTGCCAGCATTGTCAAAGTGTTTGTTGTTGGTATATGGAAAAGCTACTGGGATTTTGTACATCGGTTTTGTGCCCTGCTACTTTGCTAAAGTATGTATTACACCTATCTAAGTCTTCTAGTGGAGTCATTAGGAACTTGTAAGTATATGGATAACTTGAATTCTTTCTTTCCTATTTGGATCTCCTTCATTTCTTTCTCTTGACTGGCTAATAATTCACTATATTAAATAAGGACTGTTGCTGATTGCCTTTTTCCTGACTTTGGAGGAAATAATTTCAGTTTTATCATTCAGCGTAATGTTGGCTATACAACTCTTATCCATCATCTCTATAATGTTGAGGTATATATTCTGGTTCTAGTTAATTCAGAGCTTTGATCATAAAGGGATGGTAAATATTGTCACAGGCTTTTTCTTTATCTATACAGATGATTAGTTTATATGATTATTATTCTTACTTCTCTTTATATAACATCATATTTATCAATTTGTGAATGTTGAATTATCCTTGAATTCCTTGTGTGATATCAACTTGATCATCATATATGATCTTTTTAATGAGTTGTTGAATTCTTCTTGCAAATATTTTATTGAGGAATTTTGCATCTATATTCATCAATGAAATTGACCTATAGACCCCTTTTTGTTGTAACTTTATTGGGTTTTTGTGTCAAGGCAACACCAGCCACACAGAATAATTTTAGAAGTGTTGCTTGTCTCTGTGTGTTGTGGACTAGTTTCAGAGGCAAAGTTGTTAGATGTTACTCTACCAAGCTGCTTACCATATTTTTTGCTTCATTAGGGCTTTTCCTGTGCTTTTCTTTCTTGGTGGGATTTTTAAATAACTATTTCAGGATCATTACTTGTTATTTAAGTTATTAGTATCTCCTTGGTCATATCTATCCAAAAATTTGTCCATTTCTTTCAAATTCTTCTGTTTATTGTAGTTTAAGTTTCTCTAATCATCCTCTGGATTTCAGTGGTAGTTGTTGCAATGTTAGCCTTTTCTTTAATTTTATTTTTAGTCTTTCCTTCTTGTAGTTTGGCTAAGGATTTGTCGATTGTGTTTATTCTTTCAAGGAACCAACTCTATGCCACTGGTCCCTTATAGTTATTCTAGTTTATATTTGATTAATTCCAACTCTGATATTTTTATTTCTTCCTTTTTAATAATTTTTGGTTTAGCTTGTTCTTATATTTTTAAGATTTGGAGACATATCATTAGGCTATTCCTGGTTGACATCTTCCTGATTTTTTATTGTTATTGTAAAGGTGATATATAGAGGGTTTACAGTTATGTAAGTCAGGTAATGAGTACATTTCTTTTTGAACAATGTCATCTCTTCCCTCTTTTTCTCCCACTTCATCCCTCCCAATCCAAGAAGGGGAAACACGAAGTTTTATGTTATTTTTCTTCTTAGGTTTGTTGTTGTTTTGTTTTGTTTTGTCACTGTTTCTGCTTTCTGTACCGTTGTCTTATATGTTTGTTAATCTATTTTGGAGAAGGGAGGATATGGGAAAGTACAGAAATAATGGGGGGGGAAGGGTGAACAAATGCAGCAGTAATACTACACACTGTTGAAAATGGACTAATCCTGATTTTTTACTGAATAATTTTTTTTATTGTCAAAGTGATGTACAGAGGGGTTATAGTTTCAAACGTAAGGCAGTGGGTACATTTCTTGTACCTACTTGTTACATCCTCCCTCATTTCCCTCCTCCCCTTTTCCCTCTATCCCCATAAGTTGTACAGTTGGTTTACACCAAATGGTTTGGTAAGTATTGCTTTTGGAGTCATTTGTCTTTTTATCCTTTATCTCTCAATTTTGATATTCCCTTTCACTTCCTTAGTTCTAATACAAGTATATACAGTATCCAGGACACTGATGAGATAGAGTGATAGAACAGGGACAACCACAGGAATGGGATACAAGAGGAACAAAAAAAAAGCTACGGTTTCACATGGCATGTTGAAAATAATTACAACAGTGATATAACACTCATTTCCATAACATGGAGTTCATGTCACTTATCATCTATGAGTTCATAAGGGCATAGTTATTGGGCTGTTGTGGTCTTCTGCTGTGACTAGCCTAAACTTGTACTAATTATTCCCTTCCTGATTTTTTTAATGAAGGCATCTATAGCTAAAATTATCTTGGTACTCCTTTCATTGCATCCTGTACATTTGGGTATGTTGGTTTTTTTGTTTTTTTTTTTACATTTGCTTCTAGGAATTTTCTATGCCTCTCTTATTTCTTCAATGACCCACTGATCAATCTACATGTATTGGTATAGTCTATATTTTTTCTTACAGTTGATCTTGTTTGAGTCCATGGTGTGTGATTAAACAGAGGAAATGAGTTTAAAAGTTCTCATATTTGTTAAAACTTGTTTTATGTCCTAAAATGTTATCTATGTTGGAGAAAAACTTGTGGTCTGCTGAGATGAATGTGTGCTTTGTTGCTGTTGCATGGAAAATTCTGTCTGCTAATTTCATTTCACCTATTTTGTGGAGGTGGCCAATCTACTGGTAAGATTGGGGTATGAAAGTCATAGACTCATTTGTGCCCGGGTCTACCTATGCTTTTATGTCCAGTATTGTTTGTTTTATAAAATTAGGTATTCTGAAATTTAATGGGTATAATTAGAATTATCATATCCTTCTGATGGATTATTCTCTTTATCAATATGAAGTTTTATGTGTGTATATCAAAATACCCCCATTGTACATTGTAAACATATTCAATTTTTATATATCTCATATATTTTTACATACATACATGCAAACTTGTAGAAGATAAGGTAGCATTTTCCCATGAGTCTGAGAAGTCCCATTTCCTTTGGGTAAGTACTGATAGTGTCCCATTCCACACTTATACTATCTCAGTTAAGCCAAATGCCAGTTTGGGCATGGTACTAAAGAACCAACAATTCTAGGAGTCCTTGGGACTTGTTCTGTTCCCTTCTTTTCCACTGCTACTTCCTATCAACTATCTTGTTAGGGCCCTATCCTGCCACTGTCTTTTGTCCTGTTATTACTGGTTATTTCTCAATGTTCTTCAGTGTGTTGGTTCAGGTGCCAGACAGTGCTGTGTCCCTGGAACTTCTGATGTGTCTGCTAAAGCCACATTGATGTCCTTCAAAAAACAAAGAAAATTTCTACACATTTCATCATTTGTGCCCTAGAACAGCCTATCTATGCATCCTAGAATCCAATGACAACTTCCTCTATAGCCCTTTTATCTAGGCCTCAGCCTGCTTCCTTATAGGGAAAACTGGGATACTGTGGATTTTACAGTAACTCTGCCCTTCCATTTTCCTTTCTCTTTTGTTCAGGCTTCTACCCCACACTCCCATGCTAGTCAGCTAGTAAAAATAGTTCCTTGCTGGGTGCTGATGGCTCATGCCCATTATCCATCAGGAGACTGAGATCTGAGGATCACAATTCAAAGCCAGTTCAGACAGGAAAGTTCATGAAACTCTGATCTCCAATTAGCTACCAAAAAGCTATATGTGTAGCTAGGAGCAGGAGCACAGTAGTACAGCACTAACCTTGAGTGAAAAACCTAGGAGACAGTGCTGAAACCTTTAGTTTAAGCCCCAGTAACAGTACACAAAAATATTCCCACTGTAGTTTAACCCACTGGCAATCATATCTAATCACCTATTGCTATGGGTTGTAATGTGTCACCTAGATAGAAATGTTGGGTGGCTGGGGATATGGCCTAGTGGCAAGAGTGCTTGCCTTGCATACATGAAGCCCTGGGTTCAATTCCCCAGCACCACATATATAGAAAATGGCCATAAGTGGCTCTGTGGCTCAAGTGGCAGAGTGCTAGCCTTGAGAGAAAAAAAGAAGCCAGGGACAGTGCTCAGGCCCTGAGTACAAGCCCCACGACTGGCCAAAAAAAAAAAAAAAAAACAGAAAGAAAGAAATAATGTTGGAACCCTAATCCATGGTAACTGTGTAAACGTGTCTTTACTTGGGTATTGAGTCATTGCATGTATATTAATGTGCTCAGGATAAAATGACAATATTAGTCCAATATGAGCAATGTCATTATAAGAGGAAAGGGAAAGGCACCTTTAGGCAGAGATATGCAAGAAAACATCATCTAATTAGAGAGACATAGATCAGGGTAACACCACTCTTCTATCTCCAAGAAACATATAAGACTGATAGTCACAACTAAAAGCTAGAAATGTTACTCAGAGTTTCACAGTAACTACAATACTGCTGATGCCTTGACTATGAAATTTTTCCTCTAGAACTCTGAGAGAATAAACTTCTGTTATCTTGAGCACCAAATTTAGAGGAATTTCGGACAGCTATCTTAATAAACTAATGTACCTACTTTGGCTGAAGGTAGGACCCTGTTCCGCACCTGCTCTGAGATGGTTCCAAACTACTCCATCTCATTATGCTTTGTTTTCTGACATATTTTTCCAATCACAGAAACTTAAGAGGCAAAACAGAAAATACTGCTCACTCTAAGAAATAAGAGAGAGCCAGAAGTCAGACTTGTTTTCTGCTGTTTTTAAAAATATGCCAGCATCACCAATGATGATGTTCCGCCGCCTCATTATTCCAGTAGATAAAGAGGTGTGAGTTTGGGTGGAGGTATAGGGAAGAACGAGACATGAATAAGGAATTGCCCCTCCTGACACCCTCCGAGTAGTGTGTTCAAATATCACCTCAATATCAAATCCAGATACGTTGGGAGGTCTCATCTTCCTCCAATGCACACACAGAGAAAACACACATTTTCCATTAAATGCCAAGGTCACCCACAAGTGGAGCTGTGTGGAGAAGTTGTACAGCACCTGCCTACATATGTTTGGCCCAGTGCCCTCTCCTTCCTTCCTCTCTGATCAAAAGCACATTTATCTGCAGCTTTCTTAAAGGCAGAAAAATAAAGACTCACTCCTAGCCTGTTTGTGTTTCCTCAAACCAATTCCAGACCATTCACAGTATTTTGGTGGAACTTCAATTATGACATCCTATTGAATTTATTTTGTTCAGATGAATACAACAGGGAATTCATCTTAGATCACCATTAATACCTCTTGTTCCAAAGCTGATTCTTTTCTTATTTCTTTCCACTTTTCTTGTGCTCTCTAAGGGAACAAAGAAGTCACCCCATTCCAATCCTTTGTTCTCTACTACTTCTTCCAAGTCCCTTTTTTTTAACTTTTCTCTCTCTCCTCTCTCAAATTTAGCCCTTACCATTTGTCTTTTTCCTGGATCACTCCAGCCTTCCTTTCTCCACCCACCACCACCTGCAATGACCATCATCATAACAGCCAAAAACTATTCATGACATGAGAAATTTGTCCTTCAGTACATCATGTTCTTTCTGGTTTACCTTCCTCTCATTACTTCACCACCATTGGGTATTCAAACAATGTTTTCTAGGGTCTGGAAAATATATAAGTTCTTGACTGTCACTAGCCATGCCACCTAAAACATGCTTTCTAATCTCTCTTTGCCTTGGTTTGTACAATAGGCTTGTCCTTTACACTTGTAAAATTAAGATCATAATGCTGGATTTTTATGTACAGAGTTGCAATGCTTAAAATGCACACAAAAAATTCAAATATATAGTAGCAAATAAACACTTTGCTACTAGTGTTTGTTCCTTGCATTTGACCATCGTAATATTGGCCATTGAACTATATAATGTGATCTTCAACAAAGACAAAACTTCTCAAGAGTGGTTTATTTTCAGGACTTTGTTTCTTATTGGCAAAGAGAAATATTTGATCAAGGCTGTTAAAGTTTGGTGTAAGGGATAAGTGGGATAGGGAAAAAATCAGAAAGAAAAAGAGTTGTCCCCTCTGCTCAATGTAAATAGTAGTTAACATTTTTCCTCCAGGTTCAGTTGCCTTTGTGAGTGTATGAGAAAGAGAGAGGCTCTAAGACAGACAGACAGACAATGACAAAGACACACACACACACACACACACACGGAGAGAGGAAGAGCTTTATGGGCAAACAGAGTCACAATCCATATCTCCTAGTGTCCAGAAGCTAGACTGATCTTGTCACTTCAACCCTATCCCTAGGATTTCAGTGGTCAGAGTGGTCCCTCTTTGCTAGCTTCCCTTAAGCATGCATGTCATAGTTAAGGCTCCAGGAGAGAAATGATTGAAAACTTTTGTGCCTCACATTATCATATTCAAGTCTATTATATTAGTGCAGAGTTCCAGTGTGATTGGTTCAGTGGTTGTGTAGACATCCACATGACATCAGACAGATTGACTCGTATGCCCCAGGTGCTGTTGCCTCTGGTTTTCCTGATCTTCACAGCCTGTAAACATATATGCTAGCCCCTCAATGTCACAATCTATTCCACTTCAAACTTTCCCAGGGTGTCTAAAACTCAACTAGTACTTGCTGCCACTATGTGTGTATAAAAGACTGTCTTAGTTTTACTCCACTAATTCATTAGAAACTCAGCCTCTTTTCAACCTCATTCAAAGAAATCCATCCTTGAAAAATGATGTGTGAGTTTGGTGATTCTCTGAGGATGTCAAGGGCTATATCTCACTACTGCACCCCAGCCTACCATCCTGTATTCTGTTTCCTCCTGAGCCTCCAGCAGTCCACAAATTTCCCTTACTGCCTCATACAGAGAAGCTTCACTCTCTTCTTTGAAGCCTAAGTCCCAGATGGCAGCAGGGTCCCAAAACAATGAGTCTCTTGACTAGGAAATGATTGTTGTCAATTGAAATGTTCTTTTTATATGCAAATATAGGACAGTGCAGTATAGGCAATTTTGTGTAAGGGAAGAGGTAAAAACAGTAACTTTTGTACCTAGATTTGAAAGTCTATCTCTGACACTAGCCCAGAGTACATAATTACTTAATGGAGAAAGCGCAATCAAAAGGAAAACAAACAGTGAAGGAGAGAGAGAAATATAGATCAAAAGAAAGGTAGAAAGAATTGCCATGATCTAAACTGCTGAAGGCTCGGAGGAGTCAGGTAAGACATAGGCCATCTTTCCACTGTTTCCTCTACTTCCCTAATGTAGTTGGTCATTCCATGTTTTTATTACACTGAAACACTAATTAGTCAATTTCAAATGAACTCATGTAACAAAAATTATCTCAGAAAGTGAATGTCAGGGTGACTCAAATACAAGATTAGAAGTCATAGTTGGCACCAGTATCTCACACCTATAATCCTAGACACTCAGGAGGCTGAGATCTTAGCATTTCAGTTTGAAGCCAGCCTAGTCAGAAAAGTCCATGAGACCCTTATCTCCAATTTACCAGCAAAAGCTGGAAGTGAAGATGTGGCTCAATTGGTACAGCACCAGAATTGAGAAGAAAAAAAAGTCAAGCAAGTTCAAGCCACAGTACTGGTGCCAAACGAATAAATAAATAAAACAGATCAAAACTCATTATGGCTCAAGGTGATTCAGCTTGTCAAGCTAAACTCATATTCAAAGATGAATGTCCTCCTAGGTAAAGGAAGGCAGTACCCTGGTCATGAGATTAGAAGGGTCTTTGCTGATAGGAGCTTCCCACAGTCTGTTAACAAGGAACCAAACCTATTTATCTTAGTGTGAGTGTTTCCCCAGCTTGAGGAACATTACACCTCCATCCTCTCTCACATCCTTTTCTGAGTAAGCCATTCTATTCTTTCAATATGGGTTCTAGAAGCTGATAAATGTAAGAAAACAGACTGAGGGATGGGGACGAGAAGAGGAGCTACCAAAGACATACCACCATGCCATTATTACCTTTAGGGTTCCAAATGCTTTTTGACACACATTGTTACAGAATCAAATCAGTGGACCTTTCTGCCATTTTGGATTAACAGCCAGATTCAGATTAGCATAAGTGAAGGAATAGATTTTTTAAATTACAATTTTCTAAATATAAAGGTGAGGACTTCCGGGAAGACAGCAGAGCAGCTGCAGTGCAATAGCTCAGCTCCCTCCAGCACCGCAGATTTCTCACCCCATAGAAACTTTTACCACTAGAAATACAACCAGCCTAAGTTGTAACAGTGCAGGGATTCTGGCCAGGAAGGAAAAATCGACTTTGTACATCTGAAAACACAGATTCGAGCTCTGGGCAGTTTCCCACCACCCCGCCAGTGTCGGCGGCACGGGCACAGTGCCCATCACACCAACCCGCAATCCACGGAGGTAAAGCACACAGGGGAGACCAGCCGGCACCTGCACAGACGACCTGAAATCGCAGAGAAAGCGTGAGTACCCACGAAAGATATTCTCACTTGGGACCACAGAGCAACTCCGGCAAGGCAGCCCTGCCCCCACCACCAGAGCAAAGCACCATCTTTGCCACATTCATAGGGTCAGACCAGATTGGAACTAAAGCAGGCCTGGGAAAAGCGAGGTCAAATTAGCCATCTTTGAAAAGGGCAAGAGGGACCAATCAGCGAGAGCCAACTCCACCCAGGAGAACGCCCCCTGCCCAGGCAGGAGGTGTGCCCTGGGCCTCGGCTTAGCCAGAGGTGCCCCGCCCTGCCCGCCGGAACTTCTAAATTTAAAGCTAAAACAGCCACCAGCTCCCAGAGGCAGGGAAACACCAGACGGAGGAACCTGAGACAGTTAAACGGTCCCGTCACAGAGGAAGCCCAATTCCCAGCCCGAAAAGGAGCTGCTTTCCAAAGACACCTCCGCCAAGGAGGCCTCCCGGTGCAGGAGGCAGAAGCCTTGCACAGGCAAGCACCTCTCAGCTGGGTAAAACAGGCCAGAGGCGCCCCTCCCTGCTGAGTTCACAACCTACTCAAAGGCAGGCTGTAAAGGCCACGACCCTGCAGCAAACAGAGGAGCAAGCTGAATTCTGCCAAACACAGAAAATCAGGAATATAGACTGCAGACCATCATAAGGAAAACAGAGACTGGGGAAAGACGACACAAACAAGGAAGACTCCATATTTTTTTCTTTATCTTTCCAACATTTCTTAAAATTTAAAAAAAAAATGTTTTTTTTTCAATTCGGAAACGTCGTCTTTTTATTTTTCCCCATGTTTTCTATTTTTACCAGGTTGTTTTATCAAGTTTTTTTTTTTCTTTTCTGTTTGTTTGGGTTGTTCCTTTGCTGATTTTTTAAAATTTTTTTCCTTTCTATTTTATCTTCTTTTTTTAAATAATTTTTCTCTGTTGTGTGCATCTGTCTCCCACTACTTTTACTTTATTTCTCTCTCTGCGTTCTCTTTCTTTAAAACTTACTGTCCTATGAAGAACACCTCCACTCTTTTCTGCTAACTCTCCATTATCTATCATTGCAAGGTTATTCTCTCTACTGATTCTACTCTTCTCGACACTTCCACGTCACTGAAACTAAACCAAAATCACCACCTCCCCTCCCCAATACATTTTACTCTATTCTCTTTACTACCTCCAACTTACCCTCCTGACTTACTGCCTGGACCTCCACTCTCCAATGACTCCTGGTTATTGGATAGAGGGTATCCCAGCTTTATGTGAGTGAATCAAAGGGGTTCATAGAGAAAGCCAGTCCTAAAAGATCTTAATATAAAAACAAGAATTGCGTATAGGGTTGTAACAGTAAATAAGTAACTACTGAATACAGGGCCCAGGATCAGTTGTTATATTGAGATTGTATTCTTTAGGAACACCAAATCTAATTTTATAGACAGGTATACAGAGTATCTATACATAATTGTGAACTTGTAAGTTTTATACAACAGTGCCTGGTAAGGGCTGCGTTGGGTCTTAAACGGTGCTCACACGTGCTGGTAGACTGGCATCCCCAATTCAAATGGGCAGAAGAAACACAAGAAAGATGGCAAACAATGAAGTCTTATCTCCCACTCAAAACAAGCAGGAAGCACAGCAGTCAATCAAAGATGTAGAAGAGAACCCTCAAAATGCTCTACAAAGTCTACTGATAAACATGACAAATGAAAAGTTCGAATCTCTTCAGTCAATTGTTCTAGAGCGTGAGGAGGCAAAGCAAAAATTAATGGAGAATTTCATGGCATCCACAAATAGGAAGACAAATGAACTTCAAGAGTCAAATTAAAAGATAGCTAACCAGCTTAAAGATTTGAGAGACAACTCTCAAAACCAAAGTAATGAAGTTAATGAAGTAAAGAAGTCCATACAAGACCTAAGAAATGACATGGAAATTATCAGGAAAGACCAGTCAGAAGCAAAAGAGATTCGAAATCAAGTAACTAGCCTACAGTCCCGACTAACTGAAGCAGAGGATCGAATTTCAGGAGCTGAAGATTCCTTAGGTTCTATGGAGAAAGATCAAAAATCAATACAAATCCAGTCCAATGAACAAAACAGATCGCTACAGGAGATTCAAGACACGATCAGGAAGCCCAATTTAAGGATAATAGGTATTGAGGAAAACTTGGAGAAAGAGGTTAATGGGATAGGCAACCTATTTAACAGAATATTAGCTGAGAACTTCCCAAATATCCAGAAGGAAAGGCCTATACAGATACAAGAAGCATTTAGAACCCCAAATCGACCAGACCAGAATAGGACATCCCACTGACACATTGTGATCAAAACAGCTTCAGCAGAGTGCAAAGAAAAAATACTCAAAACTGTTAGGGCAAAGAAAACAATCACATATAAAGGAAAAGCAATCAGAATTACCCCAGACTTCTCAGCAGAGACCATGAAAGCAAGGAGAGCCTGGAATGAAGTATACCAAACTCTAAATAAAAATAACTACCAACCAAGAATTCTGTACCCAGCCAAACTCTCCTTCATAGCCGAAGGTCAAATGAAAGTTTTCCACAATAAGGAAAAACTGAAACAATATATCTCCACCAAACCAGCTTTACACAAAATCCTTAAAGATGTACTATACAGAGAAAATAATCAAGATCCCAACACAGACAGTGAAATGAACCCTAATTAGTAAACATCAGATCAAGAAATGGGAAGACACAGCTTTAAACAAGATAGTGATAATGAAAGGAACAAACGATCATCTCTAAATCCTAACTGTCAACATTAATGGACTTAATTCTCCAATCAAACAACATAGGCTCATAAGTTGGATCAAAAATCAAGACCCATCTTTCTGCTGCCTCCAAGAGACACATCTATCCAGCAAAAGGAAACATCTTCTAAAAGTGAAAGGCTGGAATAAAATCTATCAAGCAAATGGCCCCCATAAGCAGGCTGGAGTTGCAATCCTAGTATCAGACAAAATTGACTTCAAATTAAAAAAGGTAAGAAGAGACAAAGAAGGTTACTACATACTAGTAAAAGGATCTCTCCTACAGGAAGAAAAACCATTCTGAATATCTACACACCAAATGCAGGAGCATCCAACTTCATCAAACAAACACTACTGGCTCTGAAATCACTCATGGACCCAAACACATTGATAGTTGGGGACTTTAACACTCCACTATCCCCTCTGGACAGATCAACATGCCAAAAACTGAACAAAGAAACCACAGAACAAAACACTTGCATAGACCAACTAGACTTAATCGACATCTACAGAATATTCCACCCAGCAAGGACAGAATACACATTCTTTTCGGCAGCACATGGAACATTCTCCAAAATAGATCACATCTTAGGGCACAAAGAAAATCTGTACAAATTCAGAAGTATCAAAACCATTCACTGCATTCACTCAGACCACAACGGAATAAAATTAGAGCTCAACTTAACCAGCCACCACAGAAATTGCTACAATTCATGGAGACTAAACAACACACTGCTGAACCATCAGAGGGTCATTGAAGAAATTAAAACGGAAATTCAAATGTTTATGGACTTCAACCAAGTTGAGGACACAAAGTACCAGCTCCTTTGGGACACAGCAAAGGCAGTACTCAGAGGAAAATTTATATCTCTGAGTGCATACATCAACAAATTGGAGAAACAGCAACTCAATAATTTAAGGAACCACCTTAATTTCCTTGAGAGAGAACAACAAGCCAAACCACAAGTCAATAGACGGGAGCAAATAATTAAAATCAAATCAGAAATAAATCCATTAGAGATGAAAAAAACCATCGAAAGAATCAACAAAACAAAGAGTTGGGTCTTTGAAAAAATCAACAAGATAGACAGACCCCTGGCAAACCTGACCAAAAAACAAAGGCAGCACGCTCAAATAAACAAGATAAGAGATAAAACAGGTAACATCACCACAGAAATAACCGAAATTCAGAAAATAATAAGGGACTATTTTGCAAAACTTTATGCCAACAAATTCGAGAACTTGGAAGAAATGGACGATTTCCTAGAAAAAAATCATATCCCCAAACTGAACCATGAAGATTTAAACCTCCTAAACAGACCCATATGCAGTATTGAAATAAAAACGGCAATAAAGGATCTCCCATCCAAGAAAAGCCCAGGTCCAGACGGTTTCACTGCAGAATTCTACAAGACCTTCAAAACAGAACTCACACCAATATTTCTCAAACTCTTCAATGAAATTGAAAGAGAACGTTCACTTCCAGACTCATTCTATGAAGCAAGTATAACCCTCATCCCAAAACCAGGCAGGGACTCATCACGGAAAGAGGACTATAGACTGATCTCCCTGATGAACATAGACGCAAAAATTCTCAACAAAATTCTGGCCAATCAACTTCAACAGGTCATCAAAAAAATCATACACCACGATCAAACTGGATTCATCCAGGGATACAAAGCTGGTTTAATATACGCAAGTCAGTTAATGTAATCCACCACATCAACGGGAGCAAGGTAAAGAACCACATGGTTTTATCTCTGGATGCGGAAAAAGTGTTTGATAAAATCCAGCACCCATTTATGCTAAAAGCCCTGGAAAAACTGGGATTCCAGGGAACATTCCTGAATATAATCAAGGCAGTTTATGACAAACCAACAGCAAGCATAACTCTAAATGGTGATAAACTAAAGCCATTCCCTTTAAAATCAGGAACAAGGTAGGGATGTCCACTCTCTCCCCTGCTCTTCAACATAGTACTAGAATTCCTAGCCAGAGCAATCAGGCAAGAAGAAAATATAAAGGGGATCCAAGTAGGTAAAGATGAAGTTAAACTCTCTCTCTTTGCAGATGACATGATCCTATACATAAAGAATCCCATACACTCTACCCCCCAGCTACTAGAGCTGATCCAAAACTTTAGCAAAGTTGCAGGATATAAAATAAACCCTAAAAAAATCAATGGCCTTTCTCTATGCTAACGACCCGAAGACCGAGGCTGATGTCAGGAAAGCAACCCCCTTTGCAATAGCCTCCAAAATCATAAAATACCTAGGAATAACCTTAACCAAAGAAGTGAAAGACCTCTTTGAGGAGAACTTTAAAACCTTGAAAAACGAAATTAAGTCAGAACTAAGGAAATGGAAAAACCTCCCATACTCCTGGATTGGGAGGATTAATATAATCAAAATGGCAATATTGCCAAAGGCTATCTACAAATTCAATGCAATACCCACTAATATCCCAACACCATTTTTTGATGAAATAGAGGAAGCAATCTAGAAATTCTTATGGAATAATAAAAGACCTAGAATAGCAAAAACAATCCTAAGCAGAAAGAACAGTGCTGGAGGAATTACAATACCCAACTTCAACCTGTATTATAAAGCCATAGTAATAAAAACAGCTTGGTATTGGCACCGGAACAGGTGTGAAGACCAATGGAACAGAATTGAAGACCCAGGAATGAACCCACAGAACTACGCCTACTTAATCTTTGATAAAGGGGCTAAAACAATAGTTTGGAAGAAAGATAGCCTCTTTAACAAATTGTGCTGGAAAAACTGGCTCAATACTTGCAACAAACTAAAACTAGATCCTTATATATCACCCTGCACCAAAATCAATTCCAAATGGATTAAAGACCTCGAAATCAAAACAGACACCCTGAAAATACTAAAGGAAGAAGTAGGAGAAACACTTGGGCTCCTTGGCGCAGGACGGAACTTCCTGAAGAAAGACCCAGAAAGGCTACAAATCAAAGAAAGGTTGGACAAATGGGACTGCATCAAACTGCAGAGCTTCTGCACAGCAAAGGACATAGCTTGCAAGATAAACAGAAAGCCCACAGACTGGGAGAAGATCTTTACCTGCCATTCAATGGACAAAGGCCTTATATCTAAAATATATGCAGAACTAAAAAAATTACTTTCCTCCAAAACAAAACCACAAAGAACTAATAGCCCACTCATCAAGTGGGCTAAAGACCTACAAAGAGACTTCTCTGATGAGGAAATGAGAATGGCCAAAAGACATATGAAACAGTGCTCTACATCACTGGCCATAAAGGAAATGCAAATCAAAACAACATTGAGATTCCATCTCACCCCAGTAAGAATGTCATATATCAAGAAAACTAACAATAACAGTTGTTGGAGGGGATGTGGCCAAAAGGGAACCCTACTTCATTGTTGGTGGGAATGTAAACTGGTTCAGCCACTCTGGCAAGCAGTATGGAGATTCCTCAGAAGGCTAAATATAGAGCTCCCCTATGACCCAGCAGCCCCACTTTTGGGTATCTATCCAAAAGACCACAAACAAAATCACAGTAATGCCACCAGCACAACAATGTTCATCGCAGTGCAATTTGTCATAGATAGAATCTGGAACCAACCCAGATGCCCCTCAGTAGACAAATGGATCAGGAAAATGTGGTACATATACACAATGGAATTTTATGTCTCTATCAGAAAGAATGACATTGCCCCATTTGTAAGGAAATGGAAGGACTTGGAAAAAATTATACTAAGTGGAGCGAGCCAGACCCAAAGAAACATGGACTCTATGGTCTCCCTTATTGGGAATAATTAGCACAGGTTTAGGCAAGTCACAGCAGAGGATCACAAGAGCCCAATAGCTATACCCTTATGATCACATAAGATGAAGCTAAATGAAATGAACTCCATTTTATGGAAATGATTGTTATATCAGAGTTGTAACTACTTTCAACATCCCAGGTGTATCTGTAGTTTATACTGTTGATGATGTTTGTGTATCACCTTCTTGTGATTGCATCTACACTATCTCTGTAATCTTATCTGAGTGTATGGGAAACAGTGTGTACTGGTATTAGAATTAGGAAATTCAAAGGGAATACCAAAATTGAGAGACAAAGGGTAAAATAAGAGAAACAACAACAAAAGCAATACTTGCAAAACTGTTTGGTGTAAGTGAACTGAACACCTCAGGGGGGGAAGGGGGGGAGGGGGGTATGAGGGACAAGGTAACAAACAGTACAAGAAATGTATCCAATGCCTAACGTATGAAACTGTAACCTCTCTGTACATCAGTTTTATAATAAAAACTTAAATATATATATATATAAAGGTGAAGGAGAACACATCAGCCTTAAGAGGACCTCAAGTTTCTGGCTCCCTTGGGAAAAGAAATCTTTAGATTTCTGTTTATTCTTTGAGATTAAAGGTTGAGATGAGAAGACATAGATTGAACATGGCTTCAGACAAAAAAATTGTCAACCAGGGACTCAGATCACTATGTGAATGGAAACAACGCTTTAGTCTAATGCATCTTTACCAGGAGTCCAAACCCTCTCTATTGTTACAGAGGGGGAAAGGAGAGACAGAAAAGGGAATGGAAGAAAGGAGAAAAAAGGGGGAAAATGAACATTGATTCTTAGGCTTCCTACTGTGAGGACTTTCTTTTCAAGACACTTTATGGTGAATGATTGACATAGAAAATGCCTGTAGGTATTTAATTTATACAATCTGATGCATTTGGAGGTAAGTATATACTTGGAAAATGATTACCATAATCAATGTCATTTATATAATCTCCAGGTTTCCTTCTGTATGTGATGAAAACATACAATATAAGCTCTACCTCCAACCAAAATCTCACATATATAATATAATATTGTTAAGTAGACACTGGTGCATGGTGATCTGCAGGATTCATTCACCTTCCATAACTGAAGATTGTGTCCTTCAACCAAGACCTCCCACCTAGGCTTTCTGCAAGAGAATTTTCACTGTGGAATGCCTGTGAACACTCATTTGAATAAAGTATTGCTTCAGAGAGGAAAGGCATGAGAGAGAAGGGGAAAGAAAGAATTTCAAGTGTCAGTTTCAAATGAGTAATTATTCTTCCTTTTATCACTAATTCATTTTAATCACTTCATTTATCACTAATAATCTGGAACTGCCTTAAACAGAAGCAAAATGTAAGACTAACACTCAGAACTTCATTCTAAAGGAAGAGATCAATTTGAGATCATTCTCCATTAAAGAGAAAATGCAAGTAAGTGTTTGAGAAGCCCGATGGTGGGTGGGGGGGGGGAACTAGATGGGACAGAGATGCTGATGCCAAACTATGCCCTTCCCCTTGCCTTGCCAACCTCCAGTATCATGAATCTGTACCACGCAAATCTTCCTTAAACCACTAGGATTGTAGGAGTCATTATAGATCCCCCAAGTTAACACATCTTGAAAAATAGAGAAACAAGAAACAAAATATTCTAGACAAATACCACAGCAACAGCAGAATACCTAAAAGGAACATTCATTGTATGTCAAAGGAGAATCAGATATATACTGATCAATTCATAGTATTAGACTTATGTATTATATCAATTAAATGGTAAATATACATTACTGATCCAGTGGAACTTACTCAAGTTGAACTGATACAGACTTGAACATATGCACTTGGAAAAATGGCACTCTTTCTAGTAGGTGGTCAATTATTGAGTGATAATTGAGACCTTGCCCCTCCTATACACCTAATGCCTAAAATTAGGAATTAAATCTTTCCTTAAGGAATTTGATCTTGGTATTTACACAAATATTATCTGAAAAGACTTTCATCTTAGACCTAGGATCTGCAGAAAATGGCCAAATCTAACTTATTGCCTATTTATATATTTATTTTTATTGCTAAAACTAGTTTTTAATCTTTTAAATGGTTTTAAAATATCAGAAGAAAAATAATATACTGTGGCAAGTGAAGTTGACAAAATTCATACTTCAGTGTCCCTGAACATGAAACACAATTGTACACATTTGCTTATACTTGTTCATGCCATGACAGAGTTCAATAGCTGTATAGCTACTGAGATCATATGGCCATAGAAACTAAAATATTAACTATCTGTCTCTCTAAAAAAAATGTGGTTTTTTTTGTTTTTTTGGTTTTTTTTTTTGTTGTTGTTGTTGTTGTTGTTTTTGCCAGTCCTGGGCCTTGGGCTCTGGGCCAGAGCACTGTCCCTGGCTTCTTTTTGCTCAAGGCTAGCACTCTGCCACTTGAGCCACAGCACCACTTCCGGCCATTTTCTGTATATGTGGTGCTGGGGAATCGAACCCAGGGCTTCTTGTGTAGGAGGCAAGCACTCTTGCCACTAGGCCATATTCCCAGCCCTAAAAAAATGTTTTCTAACCCTTGCTGTAGACCATTTGGGCCCCTTTATCCTGAATTAAGGTTACCAAATTAGCCCCTCTCCTATGGAGCTCTGAGGAAACATTCATTGTTTCAGAGTGGTAAGGAGGAGTGGGTGGAGCAGAGCTCAGGACTAGGATGTGATGCCTAGGGCATGAGTGACAGTAGAGGGTCTCAGGGCACTGGGCTGAATCAATCACTAAGCACTGTGGAGAAGGCTGACCTACCCTCAGAAACAGTAAAGGACAAAAGGAAGGAAGCAAAAAATGAAAACGTAAATGTTCCTTGAGTTCATTCCTCAACTTGTAAGCCTATTCAATGGTTTAAATGTTTTGTTAAAACAATAAATAAACAAACAGGTTAAAGGAGTCAGCAAACATTTCATTTTACTTTAGCACAACATTCTTCAGTGTTATAAAAATTATTAATTCCACTCAACATTAATACAGGTTCAGATAACAGTTCCCACACCTGCTCTCTCAGGGAAAAGGTGGGCTGTCTGTGACTCTGTTTCTAATGGAGCTCCTTCTTACCTGCCACTTTTTATCTCCCCACTTTGTGAGGAGTCTTCTCTGTGGAGTAGAAACAACAGAAAAATTCATAAGAAACTTCAAAGGAATCCACACTCAGGCCAGTCTTAGAGGTTCAACCCCTAAGACCTCCTTTGATTTGGCTTCAGTGGAGCCCAGGAGAGCCCATAAGATTGGGGAAAATACAGGACCTTGTTCATGCTCCCTTATTCAACCTGACATAAACCAGAGCTATGGCCTGGAAAGTTGGCACAGGTGGCAATTGGAATCAGGTAGATTAACTTCTTAAAGATTTGTTCATAGTAATTTTTTTTTTTTTTTGGCCAGTCCTGGGGCTTGGACTCAGGGCCTGAGCACTGTCCCTGGCTTCTTTTTGCTCAAGGATAGCACTCTGCCACTTGAGCCACAGCGCCCCTTCTGGCCATTTTCTGTATATGTGGTGCTGGGGAATTGAACCCAGGGCCTCATGTATATGAGGCAGGCACTCTTGCCACTAGGCCATATCCCCAGCCCCATAGTAATCTTTATCTTTGAATCATTGGAAAAAGCTTCAAAAGAACAAGTAGAATTCATGAGCTTTTTCTAAAGTAAGAATGGGAATAATATAGGCTTGGCATATGTGCAGATTTCAACTGCAGACAAAAATAGAAACTTAAAATCTCTGCTTCCTCTCCCCCCCCCACATCATACAAGTCTCCAGTGTATTTCATAGAGTCCTCCAATCCTAGCTCCTATTTATCACTCAATCCTGTATAATCCCCCTTCACCATTTGCATTTGCCTCTAAAATCATTCAGTAACCAGTCCTTTCTAACATGTTCTGGGACAAATGCAAAAACATGCTTTTTATCAAAAACTAAAAATCAATAACTCTTCAAAGGCTATCAGAGAATTTAATCAGACAGTGAAATGTATTATGGGCATTTAAGACACCATAAATATTGGTCCTGAGCATAAAGTGATCAGCTGACACACAAAAACAAACAGGTAAAATATGATAATGAACAAAGCATAGGTTATTAGGATGGGAGAGAATCTGAAGCATAATCTGCCTTCCAACAGGTCATTCTTCAGATGGAGAAAATAGTCAAACTATATCCAGGTTGTTTTCCTTATTCCCAGTCCTGGGCCATCTTGGATACTCCCTGATCCCTCTAGGGACTCTTTCTGCCATCTTCAACCTCCCTAGGGCCTCCAGCCTCAGAAGAATACAAACCAGCCAGACATAGATGATAATTTTGTTCATGAACCTAAAATTGGGCATCTGGGTTGGTTCCAGATTCTCGCTATGACAAATTGTGCTGCTATGAACATTGTTGTGCTGGTGGCATTACTGTGATTTTGTTTGTGGTCTTTTGGATAGATACCCAAAAGTGGGGCTGCTGGGTCATAGGGGAGTTCTATATTTAGCCTTCTGAGGAATCTCCATACTGCTTGCCAGAGTGGCTGAACCAGTTTACATTCCCACCAACAATGAAGTAGGGTTCCCTTTTGGCCACATCCCCTCCAACAATTGTTATTGTTAGTTTTCTTGATATATGACATTCTTACTGGGGTGAGATGGAATCTCAATGTTGTTTTGATTTGCATTTCTTTTATGGCCAGTGATGTAGAGCATTTTTTCATGTCTCCTGGCCATTCTCATTTCCTCACCAGAGAAGTCTCTTTGTAAGTCTTTAGCCCACTTGATGAGGGGGCTATTGTTTCTTTGCGGTTTTGTTTTGGAAGAAGGCAATTTTTTTAGTTCTGCATATATTTTAGATATGAGGCCTTTGTCTGTTGAATGTCCAGTAAAGATCTTCTCCCAGTCTGTGGGCTTTCTGTTTATCTTGCGAGCTATGTCCTTTGCCGTGCAGAAGCTCTGCAGTTTGATGCAGTCCCATTTGTCCAAACTTTCTTTGATTTGTAGCCTTTCTGGGTCTTTGTTAAGGAAGTTCCGTCCTGCGCCAAGGAGGCCAAGTGTTTCTCCTACTCCTTCCTTTAGTGTTTTCAGGGTGCCTGTTTTGACTTTGAGGTCTTTAATCCATTTGGAATTGATTTTGGTGCAGGGTGATATATAAGGATCTAGTTTTAGTTTGTCGCATGTGTTGAGCCAGTTTTGCCAGCACCACTTGTTAAAGAGGCTATCTTTCTTCCATACTATTGTTTTAGCTGCTTTATCAAAGATTAAGTAGGCGTAGTTCTGTGGGTTCATTTCTGGGTCTTCAATTCTATTCCATTGGTCTTCACGCCTGTTCTGGTGCCAATAGCAAGCTGTTTTTATTACTATAGCTTTATAATACAGGTTGAAGTTGGGTATTGTAATTCCTCCAGCACTGTTCTTTCTGCTTAGGATTGTTTTTGCTATTCTAGGTCTTTTATTGTTCCATATGAATTTCTGGATTGCTTCCTCTATTTCATTAAAAAATGGTTTTGGGATATTAATGGGTATTGCATTGAATTTGTAGATAGCCTTTGGCAATATTGCCATTTTGATTATATTAATCCTCCCAATCCAGGAGCATGGGAGGTTTTTGCATTTCCTTAGTTCTGACTTAATTTCGTTTTTCAAGCTTTTAAAGTTCTTATCAAAGAGGTCTTTCACTTCTTTGGTTAAGGTTATTCCTAGGTATTTTATGCTTCTATATTCTTTTCTGAAACAACTAGCCAGTCTTTCCAGGAAATTCACCAATAAACTTCCATCCCTCATCTATGGACATTTCTCCCCAGCCTCAGACCCCTTAAGTTCTACGAAGAAGACTATTTACTACTTTGCATGAGAAGAAAAAGCACATGATACCGAATGGGAAATTGTCAAAGTTCATCAACTGCATACTTAAGTTCTGCTCTTCAGTACACAGTGTGCAGACTCAAAGATGTATCATGTAATGCTGGGTGTCCCCCATGTTCCACAAAGATTGTCTGGTTTTTATTTTTATTTTATTTTTCTTAGGATATTTCTTAAAGTTCTCATAAGTAAGTCTGGAAGCTCCATTCTTAATGTTTTCTTTTCTACAGCTGAATTTATGCAACACAAGAGAATCCAAAAGTGTATTCCTTAAATATACAGTATTTTCAGTCTTTTAGACATGATAACCACCAACAGATGTGTTATATAGTGGTTTTCTTTGGGAAAAAATAAAAATTAAAGCACCCCCCTCCCAATATTTCTAGTTACTTCAAGGTGTCTTGAGCCTAATATATAATTTTGTGCTTGTTCCACTGTGGCTAGTTAAAATATTCTTTAGTTGGCCTAGTTTATTTTCCCACATAACTTACTCCTCTAAGCTAATCTGTTTCTTGTCTTTCCTTTCATTTCTCTAATTCACCTGTTATCTCCCTCCTACCCTCCCTCCATCTCTCTTCCTCATCTCTATCTCTCCTCTCTTCTCCCACTCCTTTCTCTCCCCACCCCCTCCCAAGGCTTCTTGAGTTGTCTTTTTCTCTCAAGGCTGATGCTCTATCACTTGAGCTACACCTCCACTTCTGGAATGTTTTAGAGTTAACTGAATAGTCTCTCAGGTTTAGGTGATTTCCAGCAATGATCTTCAGGTCTCAGTCTCTTGAGTAGCTGCTATTACAGGCATGAAACACCAGTGCCCAGCTTTATTCACTTCCTATAGAAAGCTAACAAATTGTGTTCATGACAGTTTCCCAAATGGACTCCCAGTATACTTTTAGGCTGAAGCATTATTCAGATGCAAGTGAATGAGACACTTTAAAATTTAGATTAAGTCAGAGCTTCTGGACATTGCTTTCACTAAATAACCTTATACCCAGTCCATCTAATGAAAATCAGATCCTATTCAGAGCAGAAAAACTTGCTTCACTGGATGAAACAGAATTGGTCCCATAAGATCTATTACCACAAGAACTAAAGGTCTTGTCTACACTGCACTAGATGAAGTGGTCAATGAATTTTGCCAAAAATCCATAACAAAAAAATATATTCTTTTATAACCCAACTCCTTTTAGGCAACATATTGGAAAGGATGATTCATATTTATTAATGAGTTTCAGGCACACTTGCTTCTTGATCAAATAAATACACTGTTAGCAAACAGATATGTCTGTTCAGAGTTCTGCTCAGTCAGAACTCCAAGGAGTCAGAAAAAAAAATCTGGAAGATGTATTAGACTGATGCCAAAGAAATAAGGGTTTCATATGACTTCTGCTTTCAATTATATTTTATGATGCAATGTAACACATATTTTCAAATTTGTTTTTTTTCCTCCTTTTTGTTGCCAAAAAAGAAAAAAAATCAAAATCATCTCAATTTCAACTGCCAAAGAGAGCATGATAAATAGCACATAGTGTCTTATAAATATGTAGATGTAACTAAACAAATAAATGAATATTTTTTAGAGCATAGCATTGACTAATCTGAGCACTCACAATAACAATAGCATTTTGGTACATGCTGTTATACCTAGTACTTTAAAGCTGCTCAATGTTCACCAAATTCCACAATTATTCTCCTGCCTGAGCACACAGATCATCCTCATTGTACAAGCTCCTTTGTGTTATCAATGGCTCTGTGATGAGATCTAGACAATAGAATGTAACTTCCATGTCTTACTCCCTCCAGCTAACTGGGATGGAGGCAATCACTTGAGCTTGAGGCTGTACATGTGCAAGCACAGCTTGGTCAGCCTCCACACTGAATGACAGTGAAGACTTTTCACTCTTCCAGAAAAATATGTGTATTATCATCCTGATCTTAAAGAATAAAATCAGTCACAGAGAAGCAAATCATAGATGCAAGAGGCAGCTGGGGATATATGCACTGGAACCATATCTATATTATGCATGGTATTCTCCTTCAAAAACTACCAGGTGACACTGATGAAGATTCATTGTATTCTTGAACTCAGGTTAAACTGACACCTCTTTGTACAACTACTTAAAGACAATTCTAAAAATTAAAAAATTACAGAAAGGATCTTCTGAGTCGTGGGCCTCTAATTCATTCCCAATTGACCACTTTTATAATCTGGAGGAACAAGCAATTATCATTCTCAATATTCTACCAGTTGATTGCCATGGACAATGGGTCCATCATGACTACGTGCATATCATGATGGCCCAGGCACTCAATGGGCCTCTCTTAGATAAGCTGTAGTGTCTGTCTTATTCTGGTTATTGTGTCCACTCTGACACTGTGCCATGCTGCTTGTCCATTAGTAGATTTCTGACAGTGAGATAGAATAAATACCAAGCATTCTGAATGGGTTTCTTCATTGGGAACAGAAACCCCCCACTAAAAAAATATTGCAAAATGTTGTCAAGAAAACTACTAAAAGTTTTCCTGTTCAGCTATAAGAAGGCATTTTTGTTAACATATTTGGAAATGGTGATATGACAACTGTAGAATCTATTTTAAAATCATATAGAGTAAGAATCATGTTCAAATAGTTCTAAAACATATAGTAGCACCCAAGATCAAAAACATGATTTAGAAGTAGAATACTCTCTTTAACTGAGATATCCATTTTCCTGAGAGCTAACTCTTTTATCCAATAAAACTCATATGCCAGGAAAGACTGTGGACTAACGATGCACTCTGGAATTCAGACATAGCCTCATGGCAAAACAATGGTTGTCACATTTGAGCCAAGTGTTATTTTTAATCATAAGTGAAAGAGTAGAAAATGGCTGGAAGGGCACAACATTTATTCTTGTCTACCAATCCCTAAGTAAAAGTAAGTTTCCATCAAAAGTCCCTTGCTCTGTAGATGTTGGCAAAAAGGTATCATAATACACTATTGCTGGGAATATAAACTAGAGAAATCGCTCTGGAAAGCATATTGAGGTTCCTCAATACCCTACAATCAAACAACTCCACTTCTGGGCAATTATCCAAAAGATTACAAATTAGGATAGAGTAAAGCTACCTGCCCAACCATGTTCATTGCAGCACTATTCACCATAGCTAAGTTTTGGAAACATCCCAAATGCCCCTCAATGAATGAATGGATGATGAAATTGTGGTGTATATATACACAATTGAATTTTAATCATTTATGAGAAAGAATGATCTCATGTTACTTGCAAAGAAATGGAAAAAATTATGTTAAGTCAAGCCTAGAAAGTCACAGATTGTATGTTTTTTTCTCATATGTGGAAGCTAGAATTGGTCTATGTATATAAGTAAACACTCCAGGGGGTCATCCAAGGGTATACAGTATATGATGGATTCAAGGGAGAACTCCAACAACTCCTTAGAAAGGTTTACAGTCCCACAAAATAAATACCAGGATTATGGTACTTAAAGGTAGGAGTGGGGTCAAGGGGAGGGAATTAGACAAATGAAGAGGGGAAGGAGGAGGGTAATGCAGTCATAAAATTTAATGCATATTCTACAAATTAAGAAAATTGAGGGAAGGAGAGGTGTCAAGTGGAATGGGAGAGAATGATGAAAGGGGTGACATTGATCAAGATGCATTGTATCAAGACAAACAACTACAAAAGCAATACTTGAAAAACTGTTTGTTGTAAGTGACCTGAACACCTCAGGGGGGGAAAGGGAAAGGGGGAGGAGGGAGGGGGGGTATGAGGGACAAGGTAAGAAACAGTACAAGAAATGTATCCAATGCCTAACGTATGAAACTGTAACCTCTCTGTACATCAGTTTGATAATAAAAATTTGAAAAAAAAATGAAGGGCTAAACATAGAACTCTCCTATGACCCAGCAGCCCCACTTTTGGGTATCTATCCAAAAGACCACAAATATAATCACACTAAAGCCACCAGCACAACAATGTTCATTGCAGCACAATTGTCATAGCTAGAATCTGGAACCAACCCAGATGCCCCTCAGTAGATGAGTGGATCAGGAAAATGTGGTACATGTACACAATGGAATTTTATGCCTCTGTCAGAAAGAATGACATTGCCCTGTTTGTAAGGAAATGGAAGGACTTGGAAAAAATTATACTAAGTGAAGTGAGCCAGACCCAAAGAAACATGGACTCTATGGTCTCCCTTATAGGGAATAATTAGCACAGGTTTAGGCAAGTCACAGCAGAGGATCACAGGAGCCCAATAGCTATACCCTTATGAACACATAAGATAATGCTAAGTGAAATGGGGGGGAAGGGGAAGGGAAAGAGGGGCCATGAGGGACATGGTAACAAACAGTACAAGAAATGTATCCAATGCCTAATGTATGAAACTGTAACTTCTCTGTAATTCAGTTTGATTATACACACACACACACACACACACACACACACACACACACACACACACACATATATATGTATATATATCTCCCAGCAAGTACAACATCCTGGGTTCGATCCCCAATACCATCAAAGAAAGAAAGAGGGAGAGAGAGAGAGAGAGAGGGAGGTAGGGAGGGAGGGAGGGAAGGAGGGAGGGAAAGAGAAAGAGAGAGAGAAAGAGAGAAAGAGAGAAAGAAAGGAAAGAAAGAAAGAAAGAAAGAAAGAAAGAAAGAAAGAAAGAAAGAAAGAAAGAAAGAAAGAAAGAAAGAAAGAAAGAAAGAAAGAAAGAAATATTAGCCAGGCGCCAGTGGCTCATGCTTGTAATCCTAGATACTCAGGAGGCTAAGATCTGAAGGATCGTGGTTCAAAGCCAGTCCAGGCAGGAAAGTCCATGAGACTCTTATCTCCAATTAACCACCAGAAAACTGAAAGTGACACTATGACTCAAGTGGTAAAGCACTAACTTTGAGCTGAAGAGCTCATGGACAGTGCATAGCGCCCTGAGTTCAAGCTCCATGACCAACCCCCCAAAAAAGGGGGAAAAAAAGAAAAAGAAAGATGCTTAAAGCATCAAGACCCCGTCAGGTAGAAGACCAGTTAAGCATAGTTAATGCATCCTCAACAAGACATTTTCAGTATTCAACTTATTTCATAAGGTAGAAATTTGTTTTTGGTCAGTCATGAGGTTTGAACTCAGGGCCTAGGCTCTGTCCCTGAGATTTTGTGCTCAAGGTTAGTGATCTACCACGTTAAGCTACAGATAGCTCTATCGAGATAAGAATCTCACAGACTTCCCTGCCTAGCCTGGCTTCAAACTGCAGTCCTCAGATCTCAGCCTCCTAAGTAGCTAGGATTGCAGTAGCTAGGATTACCAGCACACAGTTTAGAAATTCTTCCTGATTAAGTTAACTAATATAATGCCTAGAACTTTAATATAAGTTCTCTCCTTAGAGAAGCAATAAAGAGTAAGAGTTGGGGGGCTGGGGATATAGCTTAATGGCAAGAGTGCCTGCCTCGGAAACACGAGGCCCTAGGTTCGATTCCCCAGCACCACATATACAGAAAATGGCCAGAAGCGGCGCTGTGGCTCAAATGGCAGAGTGCTAGCCTTGAGCGGGAAGAAGCCAGGGACAGTGCTCAGGCCCTGAGTCCAAGGCCCAGGACTGGCCAAAAAAAAAAAAAAAAAAGACTATTAAAAGAAAAGAGTAAGAGTTGGGAAGCATTGAGCTGAATCTAGAAATAGCACCATATTTAATTTAAATTTAGTGATTTTTCATTTAGGTATGTAGTAATAAAGACCATTCTTTGTCCATATCTCTGGCTCCCAATTTCAGTTTTCTTTTCTCCTAAAGTGGTGTTCCTGGTCCTAATGTCTGGTGAATAAGTTCTGTTTTACTCAGAAAGATATTTTCCATTTTTGATCATCTACACTTTTTTTGTCAGTGATAGGGTTTGAACTCAGGGCCTAGGTGTTGTCCTGAACTCTCTTGCTCAAGGATAGGACTCTGCCACTTTGACCCAATGCACCACCTCCAGTTTTCTGGTGGTTAATTGGAGATATGAGTTTCATGGACTTTGCTTCTCTGCCTGGCATTGAACTAAGATCCTCAGATCTCAGCCTCCTGAGCAGCTAGTATTACATGAGGCACTGTTGACTAGCTTCATCTACATTTTTTAGTCCAACAAAAAGACAGTTTATTGGAACATGAAAGGAAAGGTGTGAAAGAAAGCAGCAGCAACTCTCCATCTGGAGAAGGGACTAAAATGGAATCCCAATCCTCAACATTTGAAGGAAAACTTAAGACAAGTATTGTCTTCTACAAGCTTATTGATATTATAAGTCTCTTATTGTATGATGGAATGGAAGAGTTTGCTTCACTGTAACTATGTGTCATTATCACATCATATCTTGTTGTGCCAAGTCGCGAAACCACCACCAAGAAGACCACCGAGACTCAGACATTCCGAAATGCAAAAGCAAGGCAAGGCTTTATTTAAGCGAGCTGCAACTTGGGCCTCGTCCTACCCACCGACACAGTGGAGGTTAGGAGGGAGCCTCAAGCTGTGATTACACAGGGCTTATAAAGGCAAAGAACAAAGTAACAACAATCAGGTGTTCAAGCAAGCAAGATTAGGATACAGGTACAAATCTGATTGTTCAGGGTTCGATTCTAAAATGGGGTTCATGTGGTAAAATGGGGTTCATGTGGTAAAATGGGGCCTGACTTCAAAGTCTGGCACTTCATTTTCCCCTTTTTCTTTTTGGTACCTTGGGAGCCAATCATGGCTCCATTCTGTCCATTTCAATGGCTTGCATGTCTAGGGGATGATATAGAGGTTAAGACATGGGCCAGTAGGGCCCAAAGTAGTAACCAAAGGGCCTGTCACCATTTCTTACAGGTACAGTCTCTGTACCTCTGTTTTGCATGCCTCTAGTTTATCCTGCCTCATCTTCCCAAAAACAACTCTGGTCCCTCAGTTTTAAAGGGGGACTGATGGGTGAAGATCATCCATCTTCTGTAACTTCTTCAGGCTGACTCAGGGGCGTTGACCTTACCTAGCCAGGAACCTATAACCTTAGTCTACTTTACCAAGGGACTGCAGGATTACTGCAAACTGAAAATTAACTTTCAGCTATACAGACTTACCATTAGCTGTATAGTGTTTAGTATCCAAATGTAAGCAACAAAATAATACATAAACTTCTCAGCTGTGCTCTAAGGGTCAGGTGGCTATACCCGTATTCCTGAGCAAGCCCAAAACTACCTAAAATAAGGGGGTCAACTCACTTTGGAGTGAGCTGCCAAAATAACATCAACACTAGCCAGGGTAGTAAGGAAAGAAAGCAAAAAGGAAATTATAACAATATTCAGTCTAACTTTCTTTTCTTGAGGCGAAGGTGAAGCGGCTGAGTTGGGTGCTTGGAGACCTTCCATGTTCCACCACGGTAGTCGTCGTCCAGGGCAAAGGGGTCAGCTGGCATGGCATGGAAGCAATGAACCCAAGTGGCAATGCCGTCTAGGGTTCCTTCCACCGTGGTTCTAAGGATTTCAGTCCCCTGGTCTTAATAAATGGGGGGTAGGGACAGAAGCAGAATCATATAATGGCTTAAGTTGGGGTCACATTCTTGTGCACGAGCTGCAAATAATTGAATTTACACAAAAATTCAGCATCATCCAAATCAGCAAGCAATTCAGTCTGAAGGCTAGGGATAATGGGCGGGGGGTACCCGTACATCATTTCAAAAGGAGTAAAGCCAAGCTGATAGGGAGAATTTCTTACTCTAAGCAGAGCAAAAGGAAGGAGTGACACCCAGTCTGCACCAGTCTCTAAGGCCAGTTTAGTTAAGGTTTCTTTTAGAGTCCGATTCATTCTCTCTACCTGTCCTGAACTCTGGGGTCTATAAGCACAATGCAATTTCCAATCCATCCCCAGTGCTGCAGCTATTCCCTGACTTACTTTTGAGACAAAAGCCTGCCCGTTGTCTGACCCAGTGGTGGATGGGAAGCCATACCTGGGTAGGATTTCTTCCAGGATCTTCTTAGCCACTACATTCGCAGTCTCATGCTTTGTTGGATAGGCTTCAACCCATCCTGAAAAGGTGTCTACAAAAACTAGCAAATATTTGTAATTTCTGTGAAATCTACTTCCCAATACACGCCTGGCCTATTCCCACAGAGGCAAGCTCCTTTAGTAATATGTTGATTGGGGGCATTGGCAAGCTGACAGGCCTTTAACAGATCTCAATAAGGACACAATCTCAGGTCTACAAGCTTTCTTTCCTGAACAGATGTATCAGCTTAAAATTCTTACTGCCAGTCAGAGCTTTGAGTAAATGCGGGGGGCGGGGGTGAGATTTTAATCTATCCTCTCATTTGACAAACTTCCCCTTACTAACCACTATCACAGATGACTGGCAAGTTCCTGCCCAGTAGACAGACATGGGCATTGGAAAGGCATGCTTATGAACTATTCTTCTAGGACTTCCCGGCTTTGATTAACTTTTGAAAGGCCAAACAGGAGTGACTCTAGGATCTGACACCATCTCTGCCATCCAAGCAGTGGCTTACTGCCTCTGGATGCTCCATCACTTTTGTCCCAGGAGGAGTGACTTTCCACTGGACTTGGACTCAGGGCCTGAGCGCTGTCCCCCAGCTCTCCAGCTCAAGGCTAGCACCCTACCACTTTGAGCTCCACACAACTCCGTTCCCAGCACTCTGCTGGCTGCTTAGAGACAAGTCTCTCACAGGGACCTTTCTTTGCCCGGGCTGGCTTTGAACCGCAGATTCAGATCAGTGAGTCTTATAAGGGGCCACTTTACTCCAATTATAAGCAACAACATGGTCCACACAGAAGTAGTTTTTAAGCATGCTCTCTTACCTGGAACTTATTAAGGGTCAGTATTAGATCTCGACAAACTTGTAGGAATCACCTGTGCTTCTCTGTGGGCCTGCTGGAAATGGTTACAAAAAACCTACAAAGAAGCTGGAATGGCAATTAAACATTTTGGTAGCCATAATTCTCCTTTTCTCACTTTGCAATAATTATTTAGGACAATTTTACTTCCAAATTTCTTATCTAGAAATGTATTCTTGATTTCCAAAGCCTTTTTAACACTAACAACATTTTATCTGCATCGGAAAAACTGAAGCTCACAGGCATTCTGAAACCAGGTGCCGCCCTTTGCCTACGGGCAGCTTGTTTCAAAAGAGCCTTTTTTTGCTTCAGTCCCAGTTACTGCATGGCATGAAGACCTTTGAATTTTTCCTTAATGCAAGAATTACAATTAGAAATACTTATCCATTCAGCTTTCCAATATATTAGTGAGAAACATTGGCCCATTTCTTCCTACATACAGAGTTAATGAGAGTTTACTTCTATCCCCATTAGTTTAGTATATATATATATATATATATATATATATATATATATATATATATATAGCTTTTTAAATCCAAAATTTCTGACACTTAGCTCTGATTTTTTTTATTTTAATTAAAGAACCCTGAGAAATCCTTTAAAGCATTTGGTAATGCCCAAACTTGATGACCCTTTGACTTTAAACTTAAACTTAGTTTTGCATCATACTGCAGTCTTGAACACGTTCACACTCACACATGCACACACACATACATTATCAAAAGATCTTAAATCGCCCAGAATAAGCATCGGCCGTACATTTTAAGACAAAAACCTTTAACAAATGATTTTAACATTCTCCAGCCTCATTTTCCAGGGCTTGATAGTTTTAGTAAAACATTTTTAGTCTTAGTAAAACATTTTAGCGCACCAAACAATTTTCTGCTTAACAAGGCTGGGTGGGGGTCCCCCTAGAGTTCTTTTTTTGCAGACACTCTCACTGATTGACTGATTGTGGGCTGTCACCTGCACATCTTTCCAGTGAGCTAAAGTCAAGTCCAGGGGAGTGGAAGGAACATTCCCCATCATCCTTTTGTCAGTCAGGCACAGTGCAAGAAACACACAAAAATAATCACAGGCACAAAGACCAGACAACACTTACAGACAGATTTAGGAAGCCGCGGCTTACAGGTTCGACTGTGTCTCTCCTGCCCCTGTGAGGAGGCAGACCACACAGTCTCACTGTGTCTCTCCTGCCCCTGTGAGGGGGCAGATCACACAGTCTTGAGGCTCTCTCTCTCCCATTCCTGTGTAGGAGCAGACCAGACAACCCCAAATATAGAGTGGACTGGACGGGCACCCCTTAGAAGGGCCTCCTGGTCCAGTCCTTCAGGTTCAGGGTGGTAGTGGGAAGCCTGAGCCCCCTGTGGAGGGCTTGAGGTGTCTACCAAATCCTCCAGGACTGCCCATATGAGCGTGTCCACTCCGGCTGGTCCTTCACTACCTACAGGTTCGGATTCAGGTGGCTGGTCAAAACAGAAAACAAAACTTCAAATCACACAGACACAGACACAGAGAATGAACAGCCCTATTTTCTTACCTTCGGAGTCTGGGGTTTCGGGGGTCTCTGGGGCCATCCCGGATGAGCCCCCCAAATGTTGTGCCAAGTCGTGAAACCACCACCAAGAAGACCACCGAGACTCAGACATTCCGAAATGCAAAAGCAAGGCAAGGCTTTATTTAAGCGAGCTACAACTCGGGCCTCGTCCTACCCACCGACACAGCAGAGGTTAGGAGGGAGCCTCAAGCTGTGATTACACAGGGCTTATAAAGGCAAAGAACAAAGTAACAACAATCAGGTGTTCAAGCAAGCAAGATTAGGATACAGGTACAAATCTGATTGGTTCAGGGTTCGATTCTAAAATGGGGTTCATGTGGTAAAATGGGGTTCACGTGGTAAAATGGGGCCTGACTTCAAAGTCTGGCACTTCAATCTCCTACACACACTCCTACTGATATAAAAATTCCCTGCACCATTGAGCAGACATTCTTTCAGATTTGTCAGGCAGTCACTGTCCTTTCTACAACAGAGACAGATACTCCCTGACTTATAATAGGATTACATCCTAATAAACACTGGGCAACTATGAAATAATATAAGTCAATCATGTAGTTAATACACACAACAAATCAGACATTATACCTTATCAACACAGTATACCACAGAATATCATCTCTTTCTCTTCATGAATTTATGGGTAACTCAGTGCCCTGCTTACTGCCACTATCCAACATGGCAAGAGGATATCAAACCACTTGCACATGGCAGCCTGAGAAAAGATCAGGTACAAAATACAGGTTGTTTTTTAAATAAAAGGGTATTTTTTTCACATCATAAAGCTGAAAACTCTTAAGTTAAACCATCATAAGTCAGACACTGTCTGAACTTAGATTTCATTGTCCAAATGTTCCAGAGGGCATGATGATCAACAGGATGGATACAGGAACTCATTAAGCTTATCTGTGTGCTAAGCACCTTTCTTATCACTAAGCATGGAAAAATATGTAAATCCCCAAAGTAACTCTATGAAGCAAGTGCTATATCACCCCTATGTTAGAGACAAGGAAATTGAAGTAAGAAAACCTTACCTGCATAACAGCAAGTGCCAGAACCAGGGTTAAGCTTTGTAGGTTTGACTGCAGAGCTCATCCATGACTAACTCCTGGGTTAAACCTGGTTCAGGACTACAGCACTTAAGCCTATCAAATAGTATCCAAATCCTATCTCTACCACTTCCCAACTGCCAAGCTTCTCTGTGTCCTGACTTCTGCAGTTTGCTTATCTCATAGTAATATTGTAAAATATAAATGAGACCATGTCTTGTCAAACAAATCAAAATTTAAAAGTAAGTCAAGAACAATATTGAGGTATCAGTTATTCCCAACTTGCTCTTTAGATACAACTCAATCTCAGTCAAGATCTCAGCAAACTGGGGCTGGGAATATGGCCTAGTAGGAGAGTACTTGCCTTGCATACATGAAGCCCTGAGTTCCATTCCTCAGCACCACATATATGGAAAATGGCCAGAAGTTGCACTGTGGCTCAAGTGGTACAGTGCTAGCCTTGAGCAAAAAGAAGCCAGGGACTGTGCTCAGGCCCTGACTTCAAGCCCCAGGACTGCAAAAAAAAAAAAAAAAAAATACACACACACACACACACACACACACACACACACACACACATCAGCAAATTACCTTGTGATTATATATTAGGGAGGCAGAAGAGCCAGAATAGCCAACACAATGTCAAAGAAGTGCAAAAATCAAGCTACTTCCTTATTACAAGATGTACCAAGCTACTATAATAAAGAAAGCTTCAGCTGAGCACTGGTGGCTCATTCTTATAATCTTAGCTACTCAGGAGGTTGAGATCTGGAATACCTCAATTACAAGCCAGCCTGAGTAAAAAAAGTCTAAGAGACTGCATCTCCAATTAACTAGTAAAATTCCAGATTAGAAGCATGACTCAAGTGGTAGAGCACCAGCCAAGTGAGAACATGGGGCCCTGATTTTAAGACCCCTGGTACTAGCGCACACACACACACACACACACACACACACACACACACACACACACACGCACACACCACAGTTTCATAATGCAAAGAGAACAAACAAATATCAATGAAGCAGAACAGAGAGGCTATAAATAGAATCACACAAATATAGTCAGCTGATATTTACAAAAGCAGCAAAAGTAATACTAAGGAGAAAAGACAGTTATGTGGGAATTTCTGTTCCTCTGCTCAACCCTTCTGGAAACCTGCTTGAAAATAGCATCTGTTTTCTTTGTTTTGTAGTATTATTGATCAGATCCTAGGCTTTGCCACTGAGCTATAAGCTACAGCCCTTTAATATAATAGCCTCTCTCTTAGGAGAGGATCACAAAGGCTCAATAGCTATGTGCAGATGATTATATAAAATGATATTTATCAAAATGAACTCTAAGAAATTGAAACAAGAAGCTTTTGTTATTTTGTTTTTTCATTTTGGGGAGCTTTTTTCTCCTTTGTTACTGTCTGTTTTCTGTACCTTTTGTCTTATATGTAAGTTTGCCTGTTTGGGGGAGTCTAAGGGGGGACACAGAAACAGTGAGACAAAGGGGAAACAAATGCAGCAGTGATACTCACTAGACACTATGTTGAAAATGAACTATACAGCCTTTGTGGTGGAGAGGGGTCTGGAGGGAAAAACTGGGAGAAAAAGAGGGAAGGGGTGACATTGTTCAAAAAGAAATGTTCCCATTGCCTGATTTATGTAACTGTAACCCCTTTGTACATCACCTTTACAATAACAATAAAATAATAGTCTCTTACTGGGTGCTAGTGGCTCATGCCTGTAATTCTAGCTACTCAGGAGATTGCTGAGGGTTATGGTTTGAAGCCAGCTTAGGCAGAAAGTCCTGTGAAACTCTTATGTCCAATTAACCACCAAAAAGCCAGAAGTGGAGCTGTGGCTCAAGTCGGAGAGTGCTAGCCTTGAGCAAAAAGCGCTCAGGTACAGCACCCAGGCCCTGAGTTTATGCCCCACGACAGATACTAAAAAAGAGTTATGACAATTATAGCCCTCTTAAGATGGGAGAAAAAAATGTCTGGATAAACTTGAAGATGAGACTAGGAAGAAGCAATTTCTCTGCTTACAATCTTCTTAACATAAGATATCCAGGACAGCAGCAAGAGGCTTGGCAATGTACCACCAAAATAACTTTCAGAATCCTTAGATAGCCAGCCCACCAGGGAGCACCCAGAAGGGGTTAGAGAAAAGAATTGGGTCTAGGTTGACCAGCCGTTCTCTGAGCAAGGAACTGCTGAGACCTCTCCTTCCTTCCTGGTTTTCAGTCTCCTCTCAGACAAACTTTTCTCCAGAATCATTCTTTCCACCTCCCACTCAGCTACAGCTTCCTGAATCTATGAGATGAGATGTAAATGGTGTGCTAGTCAAACACTTGTTGAATTCCTATAACCATAGCTGGAACAATATACATCACTTTGACACTGACAAATGGCTACAAATCCCAGAAAGGGACTCCAGGAGTGAATTTTCTAAAAGATCCAGGAACCAGGAAGCTCAGCTTCCTGGAACCAAATTCAGGCCAAAGAAGCATACTCACCTGATTGCCTCACATGCCTTGGAAGTGCTGCCAAAAATTCAGATCAAAAAGAATTAAACAGAGGAGGATGGGGAAAAAGACTAGCATTTACCTAAGCACCTAAGCAAAGGCACTTGCTAGCTTGAACTACCCTCGGGCACCCTGTAGAAACAAACCATTGCCCTACAAATACAAACACATGCCTTTGCCTGCTGTGACTACATTTCATGACTCCAGTTGCACTTCCTAACGTGGAGCAGCTCCATCTGTGAGGTCATTTGTTTTCCTTAAGCTTTGGCCAGGAACACTGTGTGAAGAAAGAAAAGCATTAAGCCTCTTACTGCTGTCTCTTAGGTCAGTCAGAGCATTTGAATCCCATACAATTGTCTTTAAAACAAAACAAAACAAAACAAAAAACCCGATGCATACAAAGATAACAAGTTCCAAATGTTGTCTTTTTTTAAAGTATGTTTGTTTCAAGTCACATGTTTTTAATTTGTGATGAAACAGCCGTAGTTATAATTATTTCGATATTCCACATATTATCCAAAAGCCAAGAGATAATATGCAGAAGTTATAAATGTGTTATTGGTGATGTATAGGTTCAATCTGTTGATTCAAGACATAAACAGGTCACACAGTAAGAAAAGAAATGGTGAACAACAGATCCAATTTTCATTATGCTAGCTCATGAAACAGACCAGTTTCAAGTCCTGAAGGTAAGGAAGAAAGGATGGCCTACTTTGTTAAAAGCCTTCAACATTAGTCATTTGACTTTACTGTGATTTTGAATTACTCAAACCGTATACCCTTCTGGCATTTAAAACCTACTTGCAATTGGAAGATAATTTTTTTCTTTCTTCTATGTATCAAAAGAATTTGAAGTTTTAATGAACACATGAAATAAATGGGGGGGGATAGACTTGGAAATCCAAACTAAGTTTAAGAAAGAAATACCGAGAATGTTTTGGTTTGTTTTAATTGCCCACTGCTGTTAACACACTAACTCCTTAGCCCGTTAGCCACAAGATCTAGGCAGTATTTCCTTCTTTTGTTAAGTCTTGTCAAGCATCTAGTCCAAAAGAGCTTTCGAGGATTTTGGTTTTGTTTTTAGTTTTTGAGACAAAAACTTTGTCTCCCACTTTGTATCCCAGACTGGCTTCAAACTTGTGATTCTCTTCTCTCAGCCTCAGTGCTGGGATTGTAGGATTTACACCACCACAAATAGTGGTAGTACCTTATTTAAATAATAATAACAGCTAAGTGCTATTGGTTCATGCCTCTAATTCTAGCTACTCAGAAGGCTGAGATCTGAGGATGACGTTTTGCTTGCTTGTTTTGCTCTTGATAAGGATTTCTCTTTTTTCAGCACAGATTTTAAAATAGAGGAACTAAAGCAGTGATTGAGAAAAACATAATTTGTATCTGAAGTTTATGCCACTTCTAATCTTTAGCCATAAAGCTGTAACACACACACACACACACACACACACACACACACACACACACCTTCTTGGACTTAGTAAGGTGCTACGAAGCTGTCATAAATGAAGTGTAATCCATTGTAATTCATATTGTAGAGATCTCAAAACAGAAACATGTAAAACATTGTGTGTATTCAGATGGAACTGTACCTCACAGAGTTTTGTGGAGGAAGTGAGATTGATAAATGAATTCTCCTTGATATGAAATCTAAATCCTCCCCCGAGCAGAGAACATGACTCTTTTGCTCCTGGCCACAGTAATCACAGGCTGATAGAAATCAAGGAAGTCTACCCATGAAGAATGAGCTTGTTCTCTGGGAAAGAAAGGCAAATCATCTTCAGCTACATATTCCAAAGGAAAACCACACCATTAATCAAAGTAAGATCTAGCCATGAAATAAGATGACTAGAGTAAACACTATTAACTCTTCCAGTAACTATAAGAAATAATAAAACAATTTCAGAAATAATTACATTTTCACTTATTGCAGCATGCGTGCTAGTAATATTTATCAAATACCTACAGTAAGCAAATGTGGTCCCAGAAAATATCACATTTAAGAAAGGACATAAAAGCTGGGCACTATGGTCACATCTGTAATCTTAGCTACTCAGGAGTCTGAGATCTGAGGACTAAGGTTTGAAGTCAGCCCAACCAGTCAGGAAAGTTCATGAGACTCTTATCTCCAACTAACCACACCCCCCCCAAAACAACAACAACAACAACAGGATGTAGCATAACTTGAATAGTACAGTGCCAGCCTGTAGTGAAAAATCTAAAGAATAGTGCCATGCCCTTGATAAGGAAAATCTTCCATTGTCAGAACTAGCCCAATGCTGCCATTATCAGAATTAGCTAAAACTGATATTGCTACAACCAACTTTTAAGTAATTTTTCAGGAACTATAACTGTTGGGGAAAACCAAAACTCAAAACACCTGTGCTCTACTCTATAAAAGCAGTGTGTTTTTGCCAGTCTGGGCAGTTTGAAGTAGGAACTCTTCAGGGCCCGCACACATAGTAAACCTGTATTCTCCAAGTGGCCAAGTATCGCTTTGTGCTTTCCCATCATTTTTCTGCATTGCTCTAAGAAGGAAAGTGATTTACCTTTTTTCAAACAAACAGGAAATACTCATTTGGATGTTTAAAGATTATTCAGTTACTTCTTTCCCTCTAATCAAGAAATGCAACTTGGAATCCTATTTGTCACTGCCCCCTGCACATCTCACTATCCTCACAGTCACAATGCCCAACAACCTTCAACCCATTCCTTCTCCTAGGTCCCCCATTTCAGGCTATGCAATCTTCTCATGAGTCCAAATCAGTTAGATCACCCTTGATCTCCATCCAATGACTAATTTCAACGGAGTTGAGTTCTTCAATCCACCTTCAATCCACACCCTCTTCTCTAACCCCATGGCTACTGAGTTATGGGTGTCAACAGCGTCCTTCACTGCATTATTGCAATAACACCCTTAGGATTCCCCTGACTCTGGTCCTCTATCCTCCATGCTGCCACTAAACTTCACCTAGCACCTGAAGCCAACGATGTCAACCCCCCACCCAAGAGCATCTAGTGGCTCCCTGTCTGTCTCAGCAACATCTCTATCATTTCCCATGACACACTTCAAATTTCCACAGAACCCTTTCCTTGTTTTGTTTTATTCTTCCATCTACTCGGAGTGCCCTTCTCCTTTTCTTTGTCTAGTAGTCACAGAGGAGACTGCAAATAAAGTTAAAGAAAGCCTTCTGGATGAAGATAAAGATAATTTTCAAATAAAAGAAACACAAAATAGAATACCATCCCCAAAGTCCTGGGCACCCAGCCCATGTTAGCCTAGGCTCTTCTTCCCCAAAGAATTATGGTTTCTACTGATCCTATGCATAAACTATACTGCTCTGAAAGCTAGCTTTTTATGTGCCCATTTTGTTGCCGTATTTATTCAATTCCTTGGATCTACCATATGTTAGCCCATTTCATATTCTTCTTACTTATTGAAGTACAGTACTTCCCACATAGTAAATACCCAATAGCTGCCCAAAGACAGAAGCAGACACTAAGCCATATGATAATTCTGAAACAAATGCTCTCACCTGTCTTCTGTTTGTGAGGTTGGCCTGCCTAATGACTACCAAGGTTCTTAGTATCATCTTTATGAAAAAAAACAATTACATATTTGATTAGACTAGAAACAAAGTTTGAAGGTTAAGATCTCACACCCTGACCCAAATACCCTCAGCTCATTTTATCTCACTGTACCCCTCTGAGGCAGAGTTACTGCTGCCATCTCACAGATGGGGAGACTGAGTCATAAAGAAGGCCTGTATAAGTTCAGCAAGAGGAAACCCAGCTATCAAATCAGGTATCACAGCAACAGAGCCTCTACCATTCAGCATTCAAGAAAGCTGCCCTGAAGGGGCACCCTGAACCCACCCCAAAAATGTATTCAAATCTCAAGGGACCAACATAGATGAAAAATATGCACAACAAAAATTGTTATACTCTGGTGCCCTTTCTGATCAAAGACTTAAGCCAGGAATTTATCTTCTGTATCTAACTGATTATAAGTGACTAGATTGTGCAGGATATGACATAGAAATATTAAGAGAAAAAAATGAACATTTCACTAGATGTAGGTACAAGCTTTTGCTATAACAAGATTTTCTTGTTGTTTTTTTCTTTTCTTTTTTGTTGTGTGTGTCAGTCCTTGGGCTTGAACTCTAGGCCTGGGGCCTGAACTCTTGGCCTAGGCTCTATCCCTGAGCTTTTATACTTAAGGCTAGTGTTCTCCCTCTTGAGCCACAGCTCCACTTGTGCCTTCTGGGTGATTAGTCAGAGATAAAAGTCTCATAGAGTTTCCTGGCCAGGCTGACTTGGAACTGTGATCCTCATATCTCAGACTCCTAGGTAGCTAGGGTTACAGGTATGAGCCATCAGTGCCCAGCATACAGCAAGCTTTACAAGCAAACATTACATCAAATGCCCCATTTGGCTTATACTTTCTGTGTGTGTATGAAAATACAATAATGAAATATATTAGTGATTGATTTTAGAAGAGGGAACAAGGCAGAGCAATAGGGAGGTACATGCAAGTGTAGAAATATTACAAAGTACAAAATTCATTCATGTATGGAAATATCACAATATTTTCTGTGTGCTGGTACTATGGCTTGCATTCAGAGCCTTGTGCTTTTCTTAGCTTTTTCTGACTCAAGGCTTAGACTCAGAGCCTATGGTCCTTAGCTTGTTTGCCCAAGCCTGGCACTATACCACTTGAGCTACTGCTCCACTTTCAGCTTTCTGCTGGTGGATTGAAGATAAAAAGTCCCACACACTTTCCTTCCTGGGCTGGCTTCAGACCACAATCCTCACATCTAGACTCCTGAGTAGGTAGGATTACAAGTGTGAGCCACCAGCACCCAAGTCCCTTTGTACAATTTAATACACAGTCATTAAGTGATTTTATAGGGATAGCAGGATAGAGATGAAGTTACAATACATGGCCTCCATCACTTGCACAGCTTCCCTCCCCAGGACTCAGCCACCAGCCCATGCACCTGGGGTTCTCTAGCTCATGTTGACATAGGCAAGTTGTTAGTGTAGAAAGTTACTGTTCAGGTTGGTTTTCTCAAATATTTCACACATGGAACATTACACTTATAAATATATGTAAGCCACAAAGGCTTATAATAAAATAAACTCCTACATACTCAATATTCAGTGGTCTACACTCTGTGTTAGAGGTTCAAAATACAATTTTAAAATTTTAGGATAGAGAATGGATTTGAGCTGCAAAAGTGAATTGTACCCATAGTTTGAATCATAACAAAACAATAAAGAGACATAGAAGCAAGTATTATTGCTGACAAGTTTGGTTGTTTAGAGGCCATCAAAATTCCAACAAAAAGACTGGAGCAGAATCTTAAGAGCTATAGAATAAGAGGCTGATACAGTTCTTAGGCAGCACCCGCTCACTGTGTCCTCCTCCCTCTTCGCTCCAGTGACTGCTCAATTAGCTTGGAGGTCCCAGAATTCCTGTACCAGACCCTGGAGGATGAGAAAAAGGGAGGAGAGACAAAGGGAAATGTCAAATGTATTGAATTTTAACCTAAAAGGATCATGTTTGCTGAGCAGTTAAGTGGAGATAAAGTTGAGTTAAAGATACAGTTCATATATATTTGAAAGTGTCTGAGGAATTTACACATAAATGTTGGTTTATTTTTTGTTTTTATTTTGCATGTGTAAACCACTAGAGAATTTTGTGTCAAATGGTGGTGTAATGAATGGGTCATAAGAAACAATTCACTCTAAGTTATCTCTAATTGATGAATGCAAAACATTTTTCTGGAAAAGGAGCTAATCGTTTATTTTCTAAAAGTTTTTGTGCCAGTATTGGGGCTTGAACTCAGGGCCTCGTGCTCTCATTTCAGCCAAGACTAGTGCTCTACAACTTGATCCATACCTCCACTTCTGGCTTTTTGCTGGCTAATTGAAGATAAGAATCCCTCAGAGCCTAATAGCTATGCCCCTATGAATGTATAAGATAATGTTAACTGAAATGAAGTCCATGTTATGGAAACGACTGTTAGATCACTGTTGTAATTACTTTCAACATGCCATGTGAAACAGCTTCTACTGTTGATGATCCTCTTGTATTCCCTTCCTGTGGTTGTACCTGCACTATCACTGTATCTTATCTGAGTACATTAGAAACTGTATATACTGGTATTAGAATTAGGAAAGTGAAAGGGAATATCAAAATCTAGAGACACGGGATAAAAAGACAAACGACTACAAAAGCAATATTTGCAAAACTGGTGTAAACCAACTGGAAGGGGGAGGGGGGAGGAGGAGATGAGGGAAGAGGTAACAAACAGTACAAGAAATGTATCCAATGCCTAATGTATGAAACTGTAACCTCTCTGTACATCACTTTGACAATAAATAAGAAAAAAATAGGAATCCCTCAATTTATCTTATGGGCTGGTTTTGAGCTGTGATCCTTAGATCTCAACATTCTGAGTAGCTAGAATTAAAAGTATGAGTCATTAGTGCCCAGATATTCCCTAATTCTTCAGCACTATAAACATGGGGAAGTTATAATTATTTACTTTATAACTATCCTTCACAAAAAAAATTAAGACAATCTTTTAAGTGTTCTTTAGCCCTAGGATTCTGTAACTGCAATCCTCAGCTTAGAAGAGGAGAATTGCGGGTGATTTCTCTGGAGCCACTTTGGTGTTTACTTCCTTTGTTCTGGTTTTTCTTTTTTACTAAATGCAATTTTATTGTTATTGTAAAGGTTCTGTGCAGAGCCGTTACAGTTATATAAGTCAGATATAGAGTACATTTCTTTTTTAACAGTATTACCTCTTCCCCCACTCTCTCCCAGTTTTCCCTTCCAATCCTCACTCACAAGTTGTTTAGTTCATTTTCAACATAGTATTTAGTATCACTGCCACATTTGTTCACTCTTTGTCCCATGGTTTCTGTGCCCACCCCCCCATTGCCCTCTCAAAGATAGATAAATGAACAAACAAGACAAAAGGAAAAGAAGATAAATGCAGCAACAAAGAAAAAAAAACCTCTTGTTTCCATTTCCTGGAGTTCATTTTGATAAATATTATTTTATATGATCAGAGGCACATTAGGCATGGCACTTTTATGTTCTTCTCCTAACATTATCTTCCTTTGGTCTCACTGTGTGTGCTGCCTATAACCTGTATAATTTATCATGTCACTCTGTATTTGTTTTTACCATCCAGTGTGCTTGCTTATAGATTTATAGATACATACTAGCTACCACAAATGCGGGAAACCATTCACCCTTTGTTCCTTTGGGTCTGGCTTACTTCACTTAATACAATTTGTCCAAGTCTTTCCATTTCCTTACAAATGGTACAGTATTCTTTCCGATGGAAGCACAGAGTTCCATTGTGTGTGTGGGTGTGTGTGTGTAAACATACATACATATATAGAGAGAGAGTTGATGCCATTCTCTGTTCCAAACACCAAAGGGGTCTCTGCTGCCCCTGTGAACTAACATCTTCCTTTGTGATTTTTAGACCACTTAAGATTTCCACCTTTTTGTAAAAGTATAAAAAATAAAGATAAGTACAGCCTAGAGTCCAGATATTTCTAACCAACTCCTTGAACACTAAAGCTATGCTCACCTGCTCATCATATGAAAGACCATATTTTGAATATTACATTCTTAAGTTCTTTTTACATAGTTTATCCTTATATAAGCATGTAACTACTTAAATATGGGCCCCCAGGCCTCAGAATCAGACCACTTCCTCATTAATGACAGATCTGCTGTGTACAGGTTTACATGTGTTACTCACACAGAATGCTAGCCCTCAACCCCCAAGGCTTCACTGCAGAACTTGGGAGTGAGGAAGTGTGAAGAGGTGGTGATCTGACTTGGGAATATATCACTGTATCTTTTTCTTTAAAAACTTTACTCAACTTTCAGTGAAATAAGCTCTCCTTTAGCAAGAAATTACACATGACAATAAATAAAAGTGTCACAGCATGAGTAGAAAACAACCTAAATAAATAAACACCAAGAAAGTTAAACTGTAGTGGATTCTACCTGGTCACTGTTGTCTGCTATAAACTCTGTACCCTGGAGTCAATCTCTCTTAATTAAAATACAGCAGTATCAAGTGATAGAGATATAATATGATGCTAGAATCAACTACCAGTTTCTCCTCATCATCAGAAGAATTGGAAAAGAATGATGGGGGGAACTTGCTCATATGTATGTGTGAATAAATGTTGAGTTCATGTCATACCTTTAAAAAAAATCAACTTCTGGGGCTGGGGATATGGCCTAGTGGCAAGAGTGCCTGCCTCATATAAATGAGGCCCTGGGTTCGATTCCCCAGCACCACATATACAGAAAATGGCCAGAAGTGGCGCTGTGGCTCAAGTAGCAGAGTGCTAGCCTTGAGCAAAAAGAAGCCAGGAACAGTGCTCAGGCCCTGAGTCGAAGCCCCAGGACTAGCCAAAAAAAATAAAAAATTTTTAAAAAATTAAAAAATAAAAAAAATTAAAAAATCAACTTCTATATCAGTTAAAGTTGTCTTCAACCTCTACAGTCTGAGAAAGATACTTTTTTGCTTTCCAATGCTAGGGAATAGGACATTTACATGCACAAGACTGTCACTGTCCTGGAGAAGCTTATACTTTAAAGATGACAGATATATAGCACAAAATTTCAATACAGTGTTGTGAGTGCTGTGACAGGCAATAAATGCATGATGTTAGGAGAGGAGAAACAGAGATGTTGGGGGATGGTGTTGAGAAATAACCCTTGCAGAGAGGTGCTGGAGCCAAGCTTCAAAGATGGCGTGGCAGAGAAAGACACTCATTAACTGCTGAACAAGGAAGATCAGTTACACTATCCACATGGCTACACGAGGAAAACACACATCATCAATCGCTGGGAAATGGGCATGAGAATCAATTCTGAAGAAGTGTGTCTCTGTTGCTTTTGATGAAAGGTGTAGTAGAGATCTCAGGGGGGGAAGATAAAAGATCAGAGAGCCCTATAGGTATAAGAACCTTGTCTCTCCACACTATCCATCCGCTCAAACTATTTTTATTGGACACAACTGAAAGAAACATTGTTGGCAAATAAAATATCTACCAGAACATTCTGGACTGCTTTGTGCTGCATACATGCTTGAACTTTGACCTCTGCAGCACAAATCCATATTCAAATAGTTAAGGGGCCATATAAGACGAGTGCTTGTTATGAATGAAACGTTGGTGATTACACCAGCTGCACTAACCCAGAACAGCTGACAACGACTGCCAGTATCATGCGTTCTGCAATCAGCAACATCTTTGGTACAGATGTTAGAGAAGCTATTGTGCCAATTATGCTGTAATGATGAGAATGGAGAGTCTGGCTAGGGAATTCTCATTTCATGTCTTCTTTGAAAAGCATCTCTTAAAAGAGAGCAATATACAACATATACTGTGCATCCTGTCACTCTGTTTGGCTAGAGCTATGCTGCTTTGGACTCTGGATTACTGAACTTTCTGATCTTGGAGTTGGGATGGTATAAGCTAAAAGGTTTTGGCACACACAAAACCCACTACATTCTTGAATGCTCAAGACAGCTTTACAATGTCGAAAACTCCATCTGAGAAAACCTGTTTCTTACTAACACTGTCAGTTTTTTTCAGTGTGTTCTCTACAAAGGACACAAGGAAGAGAAAGACATTGTTACTGCTCAGTTAATCAAAATCCATCTAAATGTAATTCTTAATTAAATGATTCTGCATTCTACTTTTAGAAAAATGTTTCAAAATAATGAATAGAAGATGCTTTTATGAGAAAGCAAACAAAGCATGCCCTAAGTTCAGCAAAGGCATACATCTTCTTGAACAGCAGTACTACTCAATAATTAGTGTGCATCTTTTGTATTATAACAACTATTTTCAATGAAAGTCAGTGTTCAGACAACCACATTCTCAATCATTAACATTATATGTTGCTAATTCTACTGAACTTAAAACATTTGCAAGATTTTTATCAGTAAGGTAGGAAATTAAAATGGATTTATTATCAAGCCTTAGTTAATCAGATAATAATACCACAAGTACCTCTTTTCTCCTCCAACCATTTACTAGCCCTTTTGGTAGTTCCAATGCTATTATTATTTGGGTAATTGTATGGATCATGGAATATTAGATTCACCATTAAGTTCATGGAAAATTTTAGTTTCCAGCCAAAAGCCTATGACTGCAAGACTATAGAAGAACAAGGAAGAAATTGTGATAAGGCAGATCTTCGTATCAGGAAGGTAGGCTCCATCAGAGCGTGGTGTAAATTTAGACCCCCAAGCACACTACTGCTTCCAGAAACAGCTTCTAGTAGAAATTTTATAGGCATTAGAAAGTCTCATGGGTGAGTATCTGAAAATATCACAGTTGGTCAAAAAACATATGTGTTTCAACATTTCCGTAACTTGCTTTGGTGCTAGCTTATAAAAACTCATAGGTGTATATTAGACTCATTAAATTGAGGTACTTGTAAGCACTGCCTCGATCAAGGCAGGGTGCTGACAGGCATTATGCATTATGCAAGCTTCCCCCACATCATTCTGCCAATGTGCTTCCATTTTAATCCAAAACATTCCCAGCTTGTCAAATACGAGGCCTCCCTGGAACAACAACAAAAAAATCATGGCCCCTCAGGCAGAAGTTCTCTGATGTGGACAAATTTCCACTGGAGATTGTAAGAAACCTTCAGTCACATTTTTATGTGGAACTTCAAATTAATCCAAAATCCTCGCTTCAAAGCTAGTTTAACAGTGACCTCAGGAAAAGGTTGAAGAAGAGTGCAAAGCATGCAGCCTTGACACTTGTCAAACACCAGATCTATTCACCATGGAATAAAGCCAATGAATATTCATGACTCAGCTAAAAGTATTTATTTCTTCTAGGAATCTATTGGGAGCAGGGAAACATACTTTCTTTTTAATTAGAATTTTCCAGGACAGTAAAGCTCATATTGAAGTTTAATATAAGAATATACTTTCAAATCTTCAAGTCTTTAAAGGGGCCAAAGAGAGAATTCACATGAAATATTTTACAATTTCATGTTGACAAATTGGCATGTCAAGACAATTAGAATCTTTGTAGCAAGATGGTGGACAGATGCACCGAAGAATCAGGACTTTGATTGTTCTACAAAGTCAAAAGGCTGAGCCTTTCTAACAATATGTCAGGGAAGAAAGAGATAACGGTTGGAAATTGAATGGAAAACTGCCAAACAGGAAATATAAAGGGAAGCATGTTAAATTGTGGTTGAAAATCATGTGAGTAAACTTTGTTCTCAAACATGTGTGGTGCTGGAAGCAAGACACCCAGGAAGACTGATTATGACTATAAATATAGGATTTATGACAACCTGAACTATAAAGCTAGGGTGGTGAATTTTCCTTGATGGAATGTGGGTGTTCTATAAAACTGGTGAGGGGAAGTTAAAAGAGGAGAAGAGTTCTGAATCCAGCAGAGAATCTTGAAGAACCATAAAGTCATAAAGTAACAAAATACTTCATTAGATCAAAATAAAAGGTAGAAATAAAACACACCAAAAACAATTGAGGCGGGCTGGGAATATGGCCTAGTGGCAAGAGTGCTTGCCTCCCACACATGAAGCTCTCGGTTCGAATCCCCAGCACCACATATATGGAAAATAGCCAGAAGGGGCGCTCTGGCTCAGGTGGCAAAGTGCTAGCCTTGAGCGGGAAGAAGCCAGGGACGGTGCTCAGGCCCTGAGTCCAAGGCCCAGGACTGGCAAAAAAAAAAAAAAAAAAAAAACAATTGAGGCCAGGCACTGGTGGCACACACCTGTTATCCTAACTACTCAGGAGGTTGAGATCTGAATCAAGATTCAAAGCCATCCTGGGCAGGAAAATCCAAGAGACTCTTATTTCCAATTAACCACCAGAAAACCAGAAGTAGCACTGTGGTTCAAGTGGTTAGAGTGCTAGCTAGCCTCTTGAGGAAAAAGAGCTCAGGGACAAGGCCCAGGCGCTGAGTTCAAGCTCCCTCATCACCAAAAATTTAAAAGTTGTAATTAATTTGACTAATATCTAGAAAATGTTTAAGGTATAATTATTTGTCTCACCCTCTATCTCCTTCTCTTTCCCTATTCTTCTCTTTCCTGACTACCGGGAGGTAAGCAATTATGCTTATCACCCTCTCCCTGCATGATACTCTCCCTTGCAATGTGACCCTGCAACCATAGACTGAAACCTCTGATACCATGAGTCAAAATAATTTTTCTCTTTTTAAGTTTGTTTTCTCAGATACTTTGTCAAATAACAGAAAACTGACTAACACTGTTATGAAGTCCAAAAATAAAGATGCGCTATTAGAAGTGGATGTAAAGTACTTGGGAATCAAAGGGAAGGATTATACTATACTGGAGCAATTTAATCTTCTTTGATTGGTGGAACAATAATTTAAGAGAATTTTATTTCCCTAAATCTGATATTCTTATCAATAAATGAAGAGCATATGGTCTGGATCTTGCTTCTTTTGGGTGGATATAACCAACTGGATAACTAAGCCAAAATTTGGTTACATACACAGAGCTAATCAAAAGGATATAATCGAGAGGGCTGACACACTTTGCTTTGTTAACAACTAAGCCCATAGGATGAAGAACAATATCACTAGAATATTCACAACAAACTGGACAGTAAAGGAATCCTAACAACATTAGAAACAGGATTTGGTGGTAGAAGAACAGCCCATGTAGTAATCCAAAATGATGCTCTTTAGATATATATGTGGATCAATAAACACAGAAGAGGAACAATCAAGAATTTCATAGATTCAGCATCAAATGCATAATGTTTGGGTGGGAAGGAGGTACTGGGGCTTGAACTCAGTGCCTGGGTACTGTCCTTGAGCTGTTTTGCTCAAAACTCGCACTGTACTACTTGAGCCACAGCTGCATTTCTGATTTTTTGGTGGTTAATTGGAGATGAAGAGTCTTCTGGACTTTCCTGACCAGTCTGGCTTCAAGCCACAATACTCAGATCTCAGCCTCCAGAGTAGCTAGGATTACAGGAGTCAGTGATCAGTGTCTGGCATCAAATGCTGATTATTATTTTTTTTTTTTGTCAGTTGTGGGGCTTGAACTCAGGGCCTCGATGCTGAGCCTCTTTGTGCTCAGGGCTACTGCTGAGTAGATAGAATTGCAAGTGTAAACCAACAGTGCCCAGCTCAAATTCATGATTTTTAAATAATTAAATAAATGAAATAAGATCCCATTAAAACTGGTTTAAAAAATAAAACCCTGTTCTTCAAAAGGTACTGTGTAGTGGCTTAAGATGTGGCTGAGCAGTAGGTATTTGTACAAGCCCTGGATTCAATAATCAACACACTACCATACATATATATTAGAGCTGGGTGTGGTGGCATAAATGTGTAACTCCAGCATTTGGGAGGCTGAGTTTGAGGCCAGAGTGGTCTATACAGGGATATGGTATCTCAAAAAAAAAAAAAAAAAGCACCAAGAATATTGTTGAAAGAATGTAGAGCACAGAAATGGAGGGGGAAAGGTGAACAAATGCAGTCACAGTATTAAGTGTGTATTATGTGGACAATGAACTGTGCTACTGTGGGCAGGGACAGGAGTGAAGGAAGGAGTGACATTGTCCAAAAACATTGTACTCATTACCTGACTTACGAAATGACAACCCTTCTATTCAAAACATTAATAATAGTAAATTTTAGTTGTAAAGTATCCAATGCTATTAATCACTAAAGAAACACAAAGTAAAAACACAATGGAATATCACTGCATACCAACAGAATTTCTAAAACTAGAACAACTGACCACAACAGGTGTTTTTTTTTTGTTGTTGTTTTTTTTTTTTTGGCCAGTCCTGGGCCTTGGACTCAGGGCCTGAGCACCGTCCCTGGCTTCTTCCCGCTCAAGGCTAGCACTCTGCCACTTGAGCCACAGCGCCGCTTCTGGCCATTTTCCGTATATGTGGTGCTGGGGAATCGAACCTAGGGCCTCGTGTATCCGAGGCAGGCACTCTTGCCACTAGGCTATATCCCCAGCCCTGCAACAGGTGTTTTTAAGAATGCAGATGAAATAGAACTCTCATAATGAGGACACAAAATGTTATGCCCACCTTGGAAAAAAATTTAGGTTAAACTACATATATCATATAACTAAGTCATTATACTTCCTAAGTATTTAGCTAAGAGGAATGAAAGTATATGCCCATATGGACATTTGTACACAATATTTATAGCAGCTTTGTTTGTAATAGACTAAAACTGAGAACATTTCAAGTATCCTTTCACATGTAAGTTTATTTTAAATATTGTAGTATGTAGGTATAATGGAGTACTGCTTAAACATCAAAAATGATTGAATCCCTGATATACCCTACAATGTGAGTAACTTGAAAAATATTTATACTAAGTGAAAGATACCATAAAATAATTTTATTGAGTAATTCCATTTATGTAAAATGCTAAAAAGTGAAACAATTTTTTAAATGAGAGGCTAAGGGTGTGGCTCAGTGATAGAGTGCCTGCCTGGCAAACATAAGCCCTGAGTTCAAGTCCCAGTACTGAAAAAAATAATAATAATTGCCATGATAAATGAAATAACAATTTATTGTTGTTGATGCTGGTGTTAGTTTTTTCTTTGGGCTTTTTTCTTTTAGGAGGAAAGAGGGTGGCTTAGAAAGGGAGGGAGTAGGGTGAACAAATGCAATTAGGCTACTCTGTATATACTCTGTCAGAAATGACCTACGTAAATTGTGGGCAGGGATAGGAAAGGGAAACTAGGGGACAGCCAAGGGTGACATTGTCCACAAAAGAAATATACTCATTCCCTGACTTAGGAAATAGTAACCCCTCTGTATAACACCTTAATAATAACAATAAAAATATATTTTAAAAGCATGACAGTACACAGAGCAGAAGTCATGTGAGGATTTAGGGTGATGATGTAGGGAGGGACATGATGAGGAATAGATTAGGAGACAGATGTCAATGGCTCACCTCTGAAATCCTAGCTACTTAGGAGGCTGAAATCTGAGAAAGGTTAAAACCAGCCCGAGCAGACAAATCCTAGGGACACTGATTGACACTTAGCTAATAAAAATCTGTAAATAGAAGTATGGCTTAATTGGTAGAATGCCAGCCTTGAGTGACAATGTTAAACATAAGTGTGAGGCCTTGAGTTCAAGCTCTGGACACAGACACCAGACACACACGCACAAAAGCATAAGAAAAATTTTGGAGTTGTGGAAATGTTCTCTATGTTCATTACCTTAACTATGTTGATGATTTCACTATTGTATACATTTGTTGAAATTTATAAAATTGAACATATACAAGGGTATACATATATAAATATGTGTTAATTTTATTATAACAAAACTGTAAAGAAACAAAATAAAAGTTAAGGGGACTCTTCCTGTAAGTGGCCTGAGGTGACCTGTAAAAATGGTTTGCTATTCTCTAGACCCAGAAAACCCCACAAAATCATGCACATCTTCGTGTTCACTTTAAGAACACCAGAGAAACATCCCAGGCCATCAAGGGTATACAGATCCAAAAAGCTGCCAAATATCTGAAAGATGCCATTCAGGCATTACAATGGTGGAGTTGGCAGGTGTTCCCAGGCCAAACGGTGGTGCTGGTCACAGGGTCAATGGCCCAAAAAGAGTGCTGAATTTCTGCTGAACATGCTCAAGAATGCATAGAGTAATGCTGAACTGAAGGGTTTGTACATGGACTCCCTGGTTATTGAACACCACATCCAGGTGAACAAAGCACCCAAGATGTGCTGCCAAGCTCACAGAGCCCATGGTGGGATTAACCCATGCCTGAGCTCCTCTACCACACAGAGATGAGCCTTACTGAAAAGGAGCAAACTGTTACTAAACCAATAGAGAAGGTTGCACGGGGCGGGGGGGAAGGGGGGGCGGGGGGGTGGGGGAAGTATCCCAGAAACCCAATAGCTATACCCTTACAAACACATAAGATAATGCTAAGTGAAATGTACTCCATGTTATGGAAACGACTGTTATATCACAGTTGTAACTAATTTCAACGTGCCATATGTAACTGTATCCTCTATTGATGATCTTCTTGTATCACCTTCCTGTGGTTGTACCTATACTTTTTCTGTATCTTATCTGAGTATATTGGAAACCAGGTATACTGGTATTAGAACTAGGAAATTGGAAGCGAATACCAAAATCGAGAGACACAGGGTAAAAAAAGACAAACAACTACAAAAGCAATACTTGCAAAACTGTTTGGTGTAAATGAACTAACAACTCATGGGGGTGGGGGAAGGGAAAGGGGGAGGGGGAAGGGAGGATGAGGGATGAGGTAACAAACTGTACAAGAAATGTATCCAATGCCAAATGTATGAAACTGTAACCTCTCTGTAATTCAGTTTGATAATAAATATATATAAAAAGAAATTGAAGAATCAAAAATTTATGGCATGAGAATAAATTTAGCATAAAATAAATACAAATAAATGGGGGAGGAGTTAAGGGGAGAATCATAAAGAAAAAAAGTAAGGTATTGGTAACCAATCATGAATAACAATTTCTAGAATGTTATTCTTTAAAAAGGCCACATAATATTGAAAGAATTAATGTATAATCTTTCCACTATAATGATCCTAACCTTCTTTTTACTCAAGTACAGAATACTTATTTGAAAAATAATAAAATAAAATTGAATAGAGGATCTATTCATTGAGTATGTAATTGGCTTAACTAACAATATAAACATTAAATCATTTTAATTTTCTAAGTAACAGCCACTAATTTTACCTTCTATAAACCTCCTTTCTTCTGAGTAGCCACTTCCCTTCACAAAAACCTGTTATCTTTTCAGGCACATTTGGTGATTAAAGGCAAATCTTCCAATTTTTCTTTACTTGCAGCTGAACCTTGGTCCAAGCTGCCTGGGCTGGAGAGATGTGCCCTCCAAGCCTTCCTTCATAGTGCTAATGCCCCTTCCTCCTCCACCCTCAGCATCTGCTTCCCTACCAGGCTCCAGGTGAAGTAGAGAGGTGTCTTTCTCTTTCCCCAGGGAACCCCGAGTGTTCTTGTCACATTAAACAATGAACATGGAAATTTCCCACCCCCAACCAACCCCAGTTATCCTTCTTATTTCTGCCATCCCTTTCCTGCTCCTTGCCCCTCTCCCTCATCTAGTGGCACAGTCTGTTGGGTTCAAATTGAAGAGCATGGTAGATTTCAGAGAAGAGACAATTACTTTCTCCTAACTAGGAGAAGGACTGGTCTAAGCACCCTACTCTTATGAAAGAGGAAGGAACAAATCAAATAACCCCTTGTCCCCAAGGCAAAAAGAAGAGTAATCTACCATTGCCACTGGACAAATGGCATTTTCCCCAAATCAGTAAATGCTTTCTTTCTCTCTTTCTTTTTTCTTTGCGGGGGGGGGGGGGGTGGGAGTGGAGGAGGGGACAGGGAAGAGAAACCCCAGCTTCCTCTGTGTAGATAGGACACAGCTACAAAGCCTCCTTGCAGAGTCATGGAGGTAGCAGTGGCCAAGTGAATGGGTATCAAAGAAAAGAGGAAGGTTTCACAGTTGTAACTACTTTCAACGTCCCATGTGTATCTGTAGCTTCTATTATTGATGATGTTCTTGTATCACCTTCCAGTGGTTGTACCTACACTATCTCTGTAATCTTATCTGAGTATATTGGAAACCGTGTATACTGGTATTAGAAGTAGGAAATTGAAAGGGAATACCAAAATTGAGAGACACAGGGTAAAAAAAAAAAAAAAGACAAACAACTACAAAAGCAATACTTGCAAAACTGTTTGGTGAAAGTGAACTGAACACATGGGGGGGGAGGGAAAGGGGGAGGGGGAGGGGGTATGAGGGGACAAAGTAACAAACTACAAGAAATGTATCCAAAGCCTAACGTATGAAACTGTAACCTCTCTGTACATCAGTTTGATAATAAAAATTTGAGGGGAAAAAAAAGACTTGCAGGCTGGGGAAAGTACCCTGGAGGGGTCAACAGATTGAGAGACAGGAATGAGCTGCTTAGACGGTCCTTTGTGGTTTAGACCAATGCATTTGAAAATGAGCATGGAGTCCTGGAGGGGACTCTGGGGACTCATTCCATGAAGGCTGGGTTCTGGCTTTTCTTCCTTCCTTCTCAGCTTGCAAGTTCATCACTTTGTGCTCCAGAACTCAGATCTGAGTCTATTTCCAAAGCAAGGAATCAGAGCATCTCTATCAACTACCACATGTCTATGAGAGGGAACTGGAAGAAAAAAAAGACATTCCAGTAACTGCTTTCTTACATGAGAAGGAAAAGGCTTTCCTATGCTTCTCATAATGTGGGATTGTGAAGACCTTGGCATTTGTTCTAAGCAATAAAGAGAAGGAAGAGTTTGAACTTGCAGATACAGGGGGGAAGGCAATTGGAAGTGAGGTAATTTTTTTTGGAGATAATATTTTTTGAGACAGGAAATCACAATTGGCCCATAATAACTATCCTTGAGTATAATACTCCTCAACTTTCTTTGTTATAGGAATCACAGGGATGCTTAAAATATTAAAGTAAAATTATTAAAAATATATTTCTAGCTTCACTTTGGGCCTCTGGATTAGACTCAGAAAAAGACATTGGGAATCTGACTTTTTAACAAACAATTCATGAGTAATTCATGTAGGGAAGTAAGTTTGAGAAACACTAATGAAAGGTCTGAAATGTACTTTAAATAAGAAATAAAATTGTTGCCTGTCTCACTAAACAAAAAATGGGGAAAATTAAAGCTCTTGTTTTGGTTTTAAAAAAATGGTGTGTAATAGGGCTCTAATTAAAGGTTTGTAGACACCAAAATAGGCTTTTATGAGAGTTAGACTCACTATTCTTGAAAAGCTTTTTAAAGGAGATCACCATTTACCCTAGAGGAGTTGGCCCTAGGAACCAGCAAAGACTTGTAAGAAACCAAAACCCATTCACACTAGCCTGAACAGAATTCCTTTACTGTGAGGACACAGAATCTGGAAGAAGCTAAATACAGTAATCAAATCTAGGTCTTAAGAAAACTAGAAAATTCTTCCTTCCCTTTTCTTCCCTTCCCTTTCCTTCCCTCCCTCTCTCCCTTTTCCTCAATCTTTTCTCTCCCTCTTCTCTCCTCAGAGCAGCTTTACAACTTAATCATCTGTGGAGTCATGGAAAATAAACATGAATTGATACTATCTCCATGCTCCATTTCTTCAGCCCTTCAGGTGATATCATCTGATTGATCCTCCTTGAATCACATTCTCATAGCTTATCCAATCAGCAGTGGCTAAGGTACTTTTTTTTCCTCACTGCAAGTGGCCATTAGCATTTTTAAATGGTGTAATTAGAACCACATTAATATCTCCCAAAATAATAGATCACGTGAATCTTCTCTTGCCTTGATGCTATATTCTGTATATTCTGTGGAAACTCTTATTGAAGGACCATCTGTTGAAAAGCAACTGAGAGGTACTTGTGCACAACCAGTGGTCTAGTCTGGTTTCACAGTCTTCTGGATTACTAATGAATTTCTGCATCTACAAACTCAAAAAGTATTTGGTTGACTTCCTAAGACATTTATGATTATTAATTTCCTTCTAAAAACTCATATAAGCTGGGCACATCGGTAATCAGAACTACTCAGGAGACTGAGCTCGAGGATCAAGGTTCAAAGACCGGCAGGAAAGTTGGTGAGGTTCTTATCTCCAATGAAACAGCAAAAAGCCAGAGTGGAGCTGTGGCTCAAATGGTAGAGCACCAGCCTTGAGTGAAAAGTTAAAGCACAGCACTCAGACCCCCAGTATCAGCCAAATAAAAATGAATATACTTCAAGGTGAATTTTCAATGTGTTTCTAATTGATTTTCATTTAGCTTACCTGAACATTATCTGAAGTCCAAAGAGCTTTCATAAAGCCAAGAGAACCCTTTCACTTTGAACAAATAAGATGATTTTTACCCTCCATGCATGAACAATGAACTCAGTAGTTTCTCAATTTGATGTTGATCTGCTACAGTGGTCTAAATAGTTGCACTTGGTTTAAATAGAAAAACTGCTTTACTTGCTCTGTGTGGACAAGAAATGTGGAAGAAGTCCATCAACCCAAGGTTGAGATTCTTGAAACTTCACACATGGAAGAGGGACTGGGCATCAGTGGCTCACACCTTTAATCCTAGCTACTCAGGAGGCAGACATCTGAAGGTCACAGTTCAAAGCCACCTTAAGCAAGAAAATTTGTAAAGCTCTTATATTCAATTAATCACCAAAAAAGCCAAAAGTAGAGAGCTGGCTCAAGTGGTAAAATGCCAGCCTTAAGTGAAAAAGCTAAAGGATAGCACCAATACCTGAGTTCAAGGCCAGCACTGGCATGTAAGTAAGAAGACAGATAGATGGTAGATAGATAGATAGATAGATAGATAGATAGATAGATAGATAGATAGATAGATAGGTAGATAGATAGTGGGAGTGGCTGTGGTAAATATGCCTTACCTTACTCTTCATGTAAAGTTCACTAGTGCTCTGTACCCACTCTTGTTCCTTTTGCTTTGCTTCTAATAGGCCCCATATGACTTCTGAGCCTGCCTACTTTACCATTTTCTATTCTTAGTCAAGTCTATTCCCTCCCTAAAATATGAGAACAATGATACAAGGATTTATAGGATTTTCCCTTTACAAATAGGCTCATGTTAGCATCTCATTGAGATTCCAACAGAAAAATAAGCAGGAGGAAAGCTCTTTCCTTTATTAAAACATTCCAGGAAAAATTTTTAACTGGTTAAGGAAATTGAAAGGAGAAAAAAGAAGAGTAGAAGCAAAGGTGATGTTCAGTTTTGTTTTTATGCTGTTCTGTTGCACTCAGATCTCCCTGGCTTGGAAAGGCTAACACCTTATTCATCTTGAGCTGCCAAGTGCCCAAGATTTCACCAGTTTCCTAGAGTTTCCTCACTTACAATGAACACAGATGTACAAATTCTTAAAAGAGATTTTGTCAATAAGAAAAGACACAGAGAAAAACGTAAGTTGAGCTAAACAATAAATACATAACATCTCACTGGCACTAGCACTTTAGCCCGGTAAACCTAGGTAATAAAGAGGCTGAGATAGGCGGATCATGCCAGCCCAGGCAAACAAATCCTCCAAATTTATTTTTCTTTCCAGACTTTTATTTCCAATTACCCAGCAAAAAGGTGGAAGTAGAGGAGTGGCTTAAAAGGTAGAGCTCCAGCCTTGAGCACAAAAGGTAAGGGAGCGGGCAAGGCCCAATACCTCCCCCCCTCAAAAAAAAACCCGTGTGTGTGTGTGTGTGTGTGTGTGTGTGTGTGTGTATTATTGTACACATACACACACACACAGAACACATGGACCAAGAATTCCTTTTTATAAAAATGGGTTAAGATTATGGCTCAAAGCTAGCCTTGGCAGGAAAATCCATGAGATTTTTACCTCCAATTAACCAATAAAAATAAGCCAGAAGAGGAGCTGTGACTCAAGTGGTAGAGTGCTAGCCTTGAGCAAAAAAGCTCAGGGACAGCACCAAGGCTGTGAGACCAATCCCCAGGACCAGCATTCCCCTAACAAATTGACCGGACATTCATTTGGCATTTCAGTGCACTCACAATGGTGTACAACCACCACCTCCCTCTGGTTTCAAGACTTTTTCATCAGCCCAGAAAAAGGCCCTATGCCCTTTGAGTAATCATTCCTCCTCTATCACCCCAGCAATCACTGACACACATTCTGGTTCTTTAGAGTCACCTCGTTCCCATCTATCCCAGAATATGTCACCGTTTGTTTCAGGCTTCTTCACATCATGTTTTTATATCCTAACACATCTTTTCAAAGTTCATCCAAATTATACTAAGTATCAGTACTTCATTGCTTTTTATGGCTGGATGATTAGCCCATTGTGTATAGGTACTGCATTTTATGGATCCATGGATCCATTAATGGACCCTTCTGTGGTTTCTACCTTTGGCCTATTATGACAGGTGCTACTTTAGAACTCATGTGTACAATTCCCTGAAAAATAAGAACACTATCTACTGAGATCCTCAAAAAGAAGAGAAAGTCAGGTACCTATGACTCATACCTATAATACTAGCTTGCTGCTCAGGCGGCTGAGATCCAGGAAGGAAAGACCTAGAGACTCTTATCTCCAAATAACCACCAAAAAGTGGGAGATGGAACTGTGGTTCAAGTAGTAGAGCACTAGCCTCAAAGAAAAAAGCTCAGTAACAAGGCCTAGGCCATGAATTCAAGCCCAGGATGATATGATCCAGAAAAAATAATTTTTGAGGTAGTAAGTTCAAATTCATCATTCTGCATGTTCCAGAGATGGCCAGGAGCAAAATACTAAAGATGGCCCAGACTTCCCAAAGAGAGGGAAAGGGAAAGGCAGAGTGGGAGGGGGAGGGAGGAGAGAGAGAGAGAGAGAGAGAGAGAGAGAGAGAGAGAGAGAGAGAGAGAGAGAGAGAGAGAACCTAATTTCTCAATCATATATCAAATTGAAAACTCCAAGGTCTGACATAGACACCCAAACACACTTATCAGGAAACCCACTTTCCAAGACAAAAATCAATGAGGATAAAACATGAGCACACTTGCACCAAGAAATAGAAGTTGCAGTAAGTTTTAGAAATGAACAGGAATATTTGTGATGACTGATGAATTTGCATCACTGAGAAATAAACTCTTTCTGATCATGAGCAGACATGAAGTGGGGGTGGCAAGAAGAATTCAAAACCATTGTCTTTTTTATTTTTCATGAAACATTTTTAAGGACTGCACAGCTGCAGCAATTGTGTGATCATTTTGGGACTGTCAACCCCTCATCTGACTTTGGGGAGAATGCTTCAGAGGTGGATTTTATTGGTTTCAGCTGGAAAATCCATCCCACCCCACTAGCACAAAGCCACATGCCCACTGAGCTCTGCCTCTCTTCTCCTGCCCTAGAGAGATCTGCAAGCCAGAGTCCACCATAGGGAAAACACATGTAGTCAATTTGTGCCTCAAGTTAGTCCACAGTATACAGAAGATAAGGTAGGAATAATACCATTCTCAAAGAAACAATAGCCTAAGGAAGATCACCATTGCGATTGGCATTTGTCTAAATTTTCAATGGCAAAATGTTATTTTCCTTCTTAAAACTTTCTGGAATTTCAGTGATACTCATGTATTCTGTATCCACATGCACAATGCTGAAATATTATTGGCATCAAGTAAATGAAGACTCTTTGGGGAAAGGAGTGGGGTGGGGATTGCAGGAAAGGATGCCGACATCTGTCACTGCTCATACATAGCATTCAGTTCAGCCCACCTCGGAGGATCCCCTACCCCTGCTGGATCTTCATGCTCTGATGTTCACAGAGCAGCCCAGCTCTCCTGCAAGTCACCCTGTCGACACTGGGGATCCAACTGAGTGTTGAAAAGAAATGTGGAAGACCTCCTTCAGGCACACGTTGTCAACAGAGACAGCACTTACTTGGGTCCTCTTCCTCAGAAACTAACTCCCTGCTTTTGAGGATCAGATTTGAGGAAGACAATTGCTAAATAATATTCCCCATGTTACAGATAAACTATGAAAACTTCTTAAATAGATACAGCCAAGCAATCTTCAATTTAGGAACACAGTGACAGCCTCTTCTTTGTTAAAATTTATTCAAAGAGGACAATTCTATGGAGTCTTCCCAGAAAATGTGTGTGTCTGTATGTGTCTGTGTGTATACATAGGAGGTCAGAGGTGACTGGAATTTCAAGTGAACCTCAAGATAAATATAACCTAATTATAGTACATGTCATCTCTAAAGAGTATTATCACTGATATGCTAAAACAGCAGAAGGCTACTGGAGTCCTTGACTTTTTAAATTATGAATATATATATACATATATATATAAATGTATGTCTGGGAACATAGCTTAGTGGTAAAGTGCTTGCCAAGGAGCATGCATGAAGCCCTGGGTTCAATTCCTCAGTACCATATAAACAGAAAAAGCTGGAAGTGACTGTGTATCAAGTGGGAGAGTTCTAGCCTTGAGCAAAAGAAGCTCAGGGACAGTGCCCAGGCAAGCTCAAGCCCAGGACTGGCAAATATATATATATATATATATATATATATATATATATATATATATATATATATATACATATATGTATACATACACACACATATACAGAAAACCAAAATGTGCTATATTAACTGTTTTAGGAACACAGTATGTTAATAACTATCTGCATGTTGCTGAGCAGAACTGTAGAACTTTCTTATCTTGCAAACTGGAACTGATACTCATTAAACAACTTCCCTTTATTGTCCCCACCCCCAGACCTGGTAAATACTATTCTACAGTCTGTTTTTCTGATACAATTTTTTTTAACTATTACGCAGTATTTCATACATGAATTTGTAAATTGTACTGATTACTGGATTGATTAGTTCATCCACTTATCTAATAAATACTTATGAGGATCAAATAAAAAGCTCCTAACTTTTAAAACTGAAAACAATTTCAAAGTCAGCTAACCCAACTGAGTAAACTGAGCCATGGAGCTCCAGGGGCAGTGGGTGAAGGAAACTATACCCAGTGTAACAGTATCAGTAATTTTATTATGGTTTTTGTTGCCTCATTATCCAAATCAATGCTTATTTCCATGTAAAAGAAAGAAATTGCGCACTAATTAATATTACAAGGATCCGATTGCAATTTACAAACTACTTTAGAAATTGAACAAGACAGAGAAAAATGATACATAATCCCCATCTCTCTTGCTTAGGTTTGAGAATAATATATAACTCTTGTTCAGAGTCTAGAGTAAGTCTACATAGAAAGAAGAAATTTTAACCTGAACAATAGAAAGTGTTAGTGTAAGTACATCAAGAGGGGGGATGAAATTTTTATTTAAAATGAAATCTTTTAGGACAGGAAAGAATGCTCTAGATCTGGCAATGAATGACCCAATCACACTTTAATACAGCTTTCCTGAATGTCATTAGAATTTGTTTCCAGATTTTCAGCAATGTAACATTACTGAGAAAACCCTGGAGTTTCCTCTCCAGCCTCCCATCACTGTAAACCACCAAGTTTTTACAGTATATCCCAGTGGTCCTGGAATGGGCTAGAAAGTAAATAAAGGGTCCTGTGTTCAGCCTAGAAAAAGCCTTAGCTCTTAGGCAGAACTGAGGTTTTGATAATATCTCATGTTGAATTTTACTTTCTATCCAGGATCCTTAAAGTCCACTTAAGTGGACAGCCATAGGAGGCTAAAAAGTTGAGTTCAAAGTTGTGCAGTTAGGAAAGCTTTCTTTGTAAAACTACAAGTGTGATTGGGCTCTAGAACCCCACAGTTCACTAAGGAAACCATGGAAATGCCCCACCCCACTGCTGGCAGCACCAAGACTTGTGGTTAGAAGTTTAAAAGGTAGAATATGGATGTCTGGGGTTGGGTCTCAGCTTTTACTTTCTGCTTTTGGAAACACCTTCAACCTCTTTTTCCTTTATTACCCACCTGTGCCCTCTCTCCTTTCCCTGGACCAATCTTGTATTTGGCCAATGGAGAGACAATCAAACAACTCTTCTATCATAATCTAAAAGGTCTCTAAAAAATTATAATTGGGGCCAGGCATGGTGACTCATGCATGGAATCTCAACTATGCAAGAGGTTATAGGTAGGAGGCTCATGATTCAAGATTGGCCCTGGGCAAAAACACAAAATTCTACCTTAAAAATAGCTAAAGCATAAAGATCTGGGAGTGTGGATCAAGAAGTAAATGACCTGTGTAGCAAACACAAGACTCTGAGTTCAAACCTAATACTTCCAATATATATACACATATATAACCTAATATTGCCAATATATATACACATATATACCTGTATGTACACATATATGTGTGTATATACACATACACACACATATATACACATATATGCATATATATATAAATATCTACTTACTAAGTAGTCTGAATAACCATCTTTAATGTAAAAGTCCAGATCTTTAATAATAGTCAATAATAATTAATATATTAGCCTGGTTCCTATCCCTCTGGCACATCTTCTTTTATAATTGTATCTACCTGAAATTACCTTCTTGATACTACTGTCCTTCCCAAGCCATAGGTTTTCTGTTTGTAGTACCACTCTATGCCTAGCCCCTATATCAAAGTCTACCATGTAGCACAGGCTCAATAAATACTTGTCAAAGGTCAATACTTGTTAAAGTGTCAAATAGCTGAAATATTTATTTTCCTCCAAAATATGTTGCACTGTCCCTGTCCCAACTCTCAGAATTTGCTTTCCTCTGCATATCATGTAAACTTTGTCCCAGACACTCAGCAACTGACTCCTTTCCACCAACACTCCAGGGCTTAACTTGGGCATTTTATCTTCCCTGAAGCTCCTTCTCAAACCCGTCTGTGCTGAGTCTGTCTGCTTCTCAGCTCTTTCAGTGCCCTTCCTGTCCCATCTCTGGCTTAGACTTCCTGAAATCTTTATCTACTGACAAATGCTTCCATGTGACAGTTGTATATGCAGAGAGAGGGGAAATGGCTCTTGCAGACACAATCACCAGTCCATATCCTCCTACTCGGACAGTTACCAGTCTCTATGAAAATTCTAAATGACTCAACCTTCAGGACAATGTGCTGGGCACTAGTGGCTCATACCTGTAATCTCAACTACTCAAACGGAGGCTGAAATATGAGGATCACCATTCAAAGACAGTCCAGGAAGACAAATTCAAGAGACTCTTATCTACAATTAACTGACAAAAAGCCAGTAGCGAAGGTATGGCTCAAGTGGTAAGACTTGAGCTCCAGCCTTACCAAAAAAACAAAAAAAGTCAAGCAAGAGCATGAGGCCCTGAATTCAAGCCCTAGCACTGGCACAGAAAGAGAAAAAAAAAGGATAACGTGAGAAGAATAAAATTCTGTAATATCAGATTCATGAGCACCAACACTCCAGTTTTATCACAGCCAGGCTTCTTATGCTGAGAACTCTCAGAAAGAAGAAAGTCTACCTCTCTTTGTGCCTTACATTACCCAATGCTGGGCTGGGCTGTGCTATGCTCATGAACTAAGTAAATATTTCCGACTTTTTCAATTTAATTACTTTGGCCCATTAAGTTCTATTTTGTGTTTATTTTTTATCATATTTTTGAAGTATTCCAGAGATATGGCTGTCCCATCATAAGAGCACAACATTTGAGAATAAAGATTATTCCTATTTATTTCCTCTCCCAGTTGAAATGCTGCATCTCAGACAGAAAATCTAGAAATACTACAGACCCAGAATGCAATTCCAGACAGTGTAATAGGTTCAGCTTCCACCTCAAATGAAGACAGAAGGTGTTGAAAAAGGACCACCCACATACTTGGGTTAGATCATCAGGCTGTATTTGTCACTGGAGGTCCTTTCTGGAAGTATTTGCTGAGAGTTAGGAAGCTCTTAATGTGTGACAATTAGTGCAAAGCACAAGCCAACATCAACATCTTCAGCCAACTCCAGTACAAACAGCATCTGGATTCTGGTCTGAAGTAACTGCGCTACAAAACCCAGCAATGATCTGAGAGCTTTGAGTCTATTTCTCAATTTGGGCAAGGACATTTTGAGAATATGGGAATGTGGGAATATGCCCTGAGTTACCCATGGGAATGGGTAATAAAATGGGGTAAGACCAACATACTCAGTTTTATTTCTAGACCATATAATCAAAATAGAACTAGTCTAAAGTTGACGAATTATCTCAACTGTACTGTAGCAATGATTTATAGCTGTTGTAATCTTAATGTTGCCTCCAAATGTGTGAAAGAAAAGACTGAACCATTTCAAGTCATTTGATTTTAATGTCATAATAAGAAAATCATTTTATCAGTTCCAGACAGTTAGGAACCTCGCCCTGACAGATATCTGGGAAACAGATTCCCCTTTAAAATATTCTGTTCTATTGCTCAAGCAAAAAAATGCATAAGAATCATTTGGGGACAAATTTAGCATGTTGGGCAACAAAATATGCAGACAGCTGCTCGGTATGCAATTAAAATACCACTCGTGGGAACCAGTGGCTCTGGCAATGGTATGCTTTTCCCTTCAGTAAACCAGTTCCTATTGACAGCCTCAATCAGCAAAATGAAATAAGGGTCTCAACCTAGTCTTGATAATGGGCCCACCTGATGATCAGGGCCTGATATGCCACAAACAGACTGAATAGAAGTCAGAAGTACTTCTAGACTTGGTTCTTGGTGAGCTTCACCTGCCCTATACTCTTGAGTTCACAGGGAAGTGCCCTAGCTCTGCACTGTGGGTGCAACTCCACAAGCAAACTGCAAGAGCTGACCTCTGATCTGAAACTACAAATGCTTTTCTTACTATACCAAAGGAAAGAAAGTTTTCAGAACTGGAAGTCATCAAGTACATAGAGTCCCTTCAAGAGGCCTAAGGCATCATTTTGCTAAGCCTCTAATTAATAAACAATATGTTGTCAGGCACAGTGGATAAAGCTTGTAATCCTAGATATTTGGGAGATGGAGATCTAGAGTTTGAAGTTCAAAGCCAGCGAGGCACAAATGTTTGCAAGACTCCATCTCAACCAATGTCTAGGCATAGTGGGGAAACACAATGGCTGGATACAATTGTGTGTGCCTGTCATCTCCAGGGAAGTATAGGAAGAAGGATCATAGCCCAGGCTAGCTCAGGCATAAAACAAGACCTTACCTGGAAAACATACAATGGGAAAAGGGCTGAGGTGCAACTCAAGTGGCAGAGTGCCTGCCCGGCAAGCAGGCAAAAAGAAAATAAAATGTCAGTTTATTCCATGATCTCATCATCCATACAGGTGAAAAAAAAATTTGTCTCTCTGGAACTCTCTTCTCTATCCATTTCTCAACATCCCTTTTTGTGTTGTTGGTAGAAAAACAGAGGCAAAAATAGTTGAATACAATTAACTTTCACCCATCACCTCTCTCTACCAACCCTGGCTCTGTCACAGACAAGTACAGACATCATATTTAAAGATAGAGTCTCTTATTTAATAGACACATTATTTTTTTTTTGCCAGTCCTGGGCCTTTGACTCAGGGCCTGAGCACTGTCCCTGGCTTCCTTTTGCTCAAGGCTAGCACTCTGCCACTTGAGCCACAGCACCACTTCTGGCCGTTTTCTATATATGTGTTGCTGGGGAATCGAACCCAGGGCTTCATTTATACGAGGCAAGCATTCTTGCCACTAGGCCATATTCCCAGCCCACATTAAAATGTTTTAATCACTGTGAATTATCAATAAATATCCAGTCTTCACACTTCTATGATTATGTTCCCTGCATTATTTGTTTATCCAAATCAAGGACCTCATAGTGTAATTGATATGACTCATGTCTCAATCTGTATCTCTTTCTCCCTCTTTCTCTCCTCTTTTTTCTCTTTCCCTTTCCCTCTCTCTCTCTCTGAAATACACAGACAGGCACACACACACACACACACACACACACACACACACACACACATTGCTGTTAAATAAACCCAGCTAATTCAGGAGGCTGAGATATGAGGACTGTGGTTTGAAACCAGCCCACGCAGAATAGTTCCCATGAGTCTCTTATCTCTAATTAATCACAGAAAAAGCCAGAAGTAGTGCTGTAGCTCAAGTGGAGCAAAGGAGAAAAAGGAGCTTAGGGACAGCACTCAGGTCCGGAATTCAAGCCCCAGGACTGGGTATGAATACATCCCTCCAAACATGTTACTTGAAAGTCTTTTTTGATTATATAATTAAAGAAGTTAAACTAATGAATACCACTGTCACTAAATCATAACATGAAATAAAAGGTTAAAAAATATTTTTTAAAAAAACAAGCTATTTTCTGAATCATCTTTCATGTTCTGAATTTTTTTATATCTCCATGGTATCTTTCTTCTGTTTTTGTTTGTTTTTGTTTTCCTAAAGTATGAGTTAATAAGCCAAGGGCTTTACTGCCCTCAAGTTTGATTGTTTGATTTTTGTGTTTGTCTATTAATACTGGGTCTTGAATTCAAGGCCTTGATCTCACATTTGAGCTTTTTCAGTCAAGGCTGGCGGTCTACCACTGGAGTCTCACTCTACTTCAGGCTTTTTTTTTAACTAATTACTTCAGAATTTTGCCTACTCTGACTTCAAACCTCAGTCCTCAGGACTCAGCATCCTGAGTAGCTAGGATTATAGGTGCAAGCCCTCAGCGCCTGGCTTTCAGGTTTGATTTTTGATAAGAAGACTTCAAATTGATAGTTAAATACTTTTGTCAATGACACATTACATCTTGTAAAGGGTGTTTTGCTTTATTTTTAAGTATCATCATGAGCATATACCCAATATATATCCTATATGTTCAACCTATTTCAGTTATTAACCTATTATTCATTGTTATACTCAAATTGTCCCATTTTTACCAATGAGATTCTCTTCAGGCTGAATGAGGTCTTTTGTCATCATCTTGAAGTATTTAACAAATTCCTTCCTTTGTGTTATATTTCAAAATGATCTTTCATATTTCTCCTAATGACCTGGAATCAGACACATTTCTAGGAACCCCAGATAGTTTTACTGGGAGAGAGAGGATGTATGTATGTATGTATACACACTAAAGTATTATCAAGTAGTATAATAGGTATAACTATTCTAAATAATATGGACATATAAAGTACATGAGAGAGAGGAGAATATAAACCACAAGTAACAACAATGCTATAACTGGCAAGTCTTGGGAAAGGTTATATGAAGGAAGAGTTATTTATACTATTCTTAAAAACTTTTTTTGTAAGTTGAAGTTCTTTCAGGTTAACAAAAACATTACATTATCTCACCCCCATCCTCTCCCCCACCCCCACCCACCCACCCCCCCACCTCCCACCCCCCACCCCCCCACCACCCCCACCACCCCACTCCCCGCAACTTGGCTACACTGAACTTGGCTCTAATTTAAGTCTTCTTGCCCACTGCTCTTCTTTTTCAGTATTTCCTTGGGTAGTCTTGTTTCTTTGTTTCTCTTTGCAGAGTCTTTTGATACTTTCATTGGAATTGCATTATATCTATGGGTTAAGGTATGGAGGATTGACACCTTGATGATTTTACTGTTCTGTGTATTTTCTCAGTATTCGGTTTGGACTCAGGGCCTCACACTTGTTTATAGCTGCTCCAGCATTTCAGCTATTCTTTTGGTGATCTTTAATGTTTCTACCAAGTCCCGACATTTCCATTTGATCTATTCTACTTCTATGTTTTATGCTTTATCATTTCTCTCATCTGAGTTTAAGCACTTCTGTTTGCTATGTCCCTTTTCAGTTTCCTGAATGACAAGTTTTTCTTTCCATTATTTTATCATTATTATAAGGTATTTTCTAACCTGTTTTTAGTGTCTTATCATGGATTGGGTTGTGAAATTGACAAAAACAAAATACAAATATATTCTATCACTTTAAATAAAAACCACAAATATGCTGTGGTTTAGTACATGGGAGAGATGGTTAGAAACTCCAGAATCACATGGGTTAAGCTGGGTTGTACATGGCAGGTGACATTTGAAATCTGCAGAAGGCTGGTATCTCCATATTAAAAACAGAAGGAGATTGCCAAGTGCCTGAGGTTCACACCTATAATCCTAACTACTCAGGAGGCTGAGATCTAAGGATCCCAATTCATAGTTAACCCAGGAAAGGAAAGTCTACAAGACTGTTATCTCCAGTTAGCTACCAAAATGCTGGAAGTAGAGCTGTAGCTCAACTGGTAGAGCATTAGCCTTGAATAAAAAGCTCAAGGGAAAGTACCCAAGCCTTAAGTGCAAGCCCCATGCCTGACATTAAACACACACACACACACACACACACACACACACACACACACACACACACACACACACACACCACAGGAGAAGGCCTAGAAAAAATAATTCCATCTTGATATAGATAGAATCTTACTAGTAGCATCAGCATGCCTGAAGGAAGCACATGTAAACTTTAATTAGAGAAAGAGAATGTGCCAAGATTTATGCAATACTGTCAGAGGGAAAGATGTGACTTATACAGAAGAGTGAGTCTGAAAACCAACAAGGAACCCACATTGGGCCAGGTGCTCCTTGATGACACACCCAGAATGATCCTGCTCTGTTTCCTTATTTACCTAACAAGCAACTATCAGGGAGTGAAAGTTCTTGCTGGCCTTCAAGTATTCAGCTTCCACCAAGGAAATGTCTCACCAACAAAAAAAACCAATCATGGGCCTGGGAATATGGCTTAGAAGTATAGTGCTTGCCTTACTTGCATGAAGCCCTGGGTTCGATTCCTCAGCACCACATAAACAGAAAACAGCTAGAAGTGGAGCTGTGGCTCAAGTGGTAAAGTGCTAGCCTTGAGCAAAAAGAAGCCAGGGACAGTGCTCAGGCCCTGATTCCAAGCCTCAGGACTAGCAAAACATAACAAAGAATAACCAATCACAAATCAATCTCTAGGGTATCTATGAGGCTATCATCAGAAACCCAGCATGGCCAGCCCACAAGTCTCCTGGGGAGCTAGCCTCAGGTACTAACTTATGCCTCTCAAACTGAACTCATATATGCTATATGTCTAAAGAGATTAAAAACAGTACAAGCAAATTAGTGTGGTTTCCTGTCTACAAAGATGATGAAAAGGCTTCTATTGCTTTAGCTCAGGTACGAGGAAATAGTTGGCTTTTCTAGACTTAAAAATGGTTTGCTTAGGGAGATGTTAGGTAGACCATTGACTCCTGGGATTCTTTATGCATTCAAAATTCTCCATCTGTTGGTGCATTGCTTTTCTGTATTCAACTTTCCTATGAATTGAGCTGTGAACCAAAATAGAGTTTAAACCTTTAATTGTATGCATTTGTATAATTATCTGAATGAAGGCATGAAGGTTAAATAAAGCATTTTGTATGAAAAAAAAAAAGACTCTCCATCTGAATGGATTACAAGAACCCTCCCACAATTGTGCAGATGAGAGCCCAGAACAGGAGTGATCCAAGCATGGTACTGCCAAAAAGGAGCTCTGATGGGGAGAGCAGATCGTTAAAGTTGGTCCAGCAAATGGTGTCTGAGCCACATAACACTCTAAACCCCAGCATTCGGTGGTGTCAATTCTCCTCCAGTGGAGATTTACTGGGATCAACAAGAGCTCCACTTCAAAGTCACACTAATTTAAAATTATTCTCCAGAGCAGCACTACCAAGTACTCTGGCTTTTTTTTTTCTATTCTAGGGAGGAAACTCAACAGGATTAGAGACTTTGACTGCCTGCCTAGAGCATGACATTTTCCATAGCCAAGCAAATAGGTTTGCTTCAAAAAAAAAAAACTCTCTCAGACTCAAATTATTTTGAGCACGAAGTTGAAATCTGCTTCCAACTTACTTTTCACTGTTAACTTTCCTCTGAAAGTTTCACCTCCAATTTTATATGCCCAATATATTTTCTACTTTATTTCTTTTCAAGATTCTTAAGGTTAAAAACTTTTAAGAGTTAGACTACAATAAATGATGCTGAAATTATATTAAACCTATAAAAACTAAAGTCTAGCTAAACCTGTGGCTTTGCTAAAATAAATAAATGATTTTATTAGCAAATTGCACACCACACTTAAAAAGGGTCAGACCTTCTGCTCTATTTATTAACATTGGCTTTCATCTCTACCCTTTTGCCTTCATTTGCCAACTAAAAAGAAACACTGAGTCGATTTCCAGGACTTGAGGTTCAGAAGGCATTGTCCGTCAGCACACAGACTTTTTTTTAGGAGCCTCTACATTTCAGATTTGAAGATATATCTGTTTTCTTCTCGTGCTAACTTTCATCTTCACTAAGAAATAAAGAAATAACATGAAGTAAAGATGTAACTTTAAGATAATAAACTTGCCCTTTGCCCTGGAGTTCACTTTGCCCAAATAAGAGATGCATACTAGCTAGTAAGACCTAAGCTGTATCTCTTCCCTAGTGAGACAGAATTTTGCCATTCTATGGGAAGTTATGATTGTTCCAAGATACTTAGATAACAAAATCAATAACAGACCAGAAGTGTTCTAATTTGGGGGGAAGGGCACATTTCACATCCACCAAACTATGAAAGCTGTTAACCTACTGCATTTGATCAGCCATCTGTTTTCACTGAGAACTACTATTATATGAGTGAATTCCTAATCAATGTGATAAGACATTTGTGTTACTATTTCTGATATATAACCAAGACCTCTAAAGCATATTATAATATGTACATTTCATTTCTCCTTTATTAGTTGGGTGATTTGTTTTGTGAATACAATCTGAATGCTCTTAACACTCTCACAAAGATAGAGTCACATGCACTTTCATCTGAAAAATGCTTCTTACAGTAAATGTTAAGAAAGACTCAATTACTTTCATGACAGTAAAAGACAAACCAGTTTCACAAAAGAATCAAGTGCAGAGTATGGAAATGTGATACATATGAGAAAGCATAGCTTATGTTGGAATATAGAAAAAAAGTAAGACTAGAACAATTCACTAAGTCCAGACATGAAAGACCCAGAAAGCCATTCAGAGTATACAGTTCATTCTTGGGCTAGAGAATCATGGAAGAGTTTAAAATAAGAGATAGCTAAGTCCATATTTCTTTGGGTCTGGATCACTTCACATAGTATAATTTTTTCCAAGTCCTTCCATTTCCTTATGAATGGAGCAATGTCATTCTTTCTGATAGAGGCATAAAATTGCATTGTGTATATGTACCACATTTTCCTGATCCATTCATCTACTGAGGGGCATCTGAGTTGGTTCCATATTTTAGCTACGACAAATTGTGCTGCGATGAACATTGTTGTGCTGGTGGCTTTAGTGTGTTCTTGTTTGTGGTCTTTTGGGTAGATGCCCAAAAGTGGGGATGCTGGGTCATAGGGGAGCTCTATGTTTACCCTTCTGAGGAATCTCCATACTGCTTTCCAGAGTGGCTGAACCAGTTTACATTCCTACCAACAATGAAGTAGAGTTCCTTTTTGGCCACATCCCCTCCAACATTTATTATTGTTATTATTGTTAGTTTTCTTGATAAAGGACATTCTTACTAGGGTAAGGTGGAATCTCAATGTTGTTTTGATTTGCATTTCTTTTATGGGCAGTGATGTAGAGCACTTTTTCATATGTCTCTTGGCCATTCTCATTTCCTCATCAGAGAAGTCTCTTTTTAAGTCTTTAGCCCAAATGATGAGGGGGCTGTTGGCTCTTTGCAGTGTTTTTTTTTTGGAGGAATTTAATTTTTTGAGTTCTGCATATATTTTAGATATGAGGCCTTTGTCCGTTGTATGGCCAGTAAAGACCTTTTCCCAATCTGTGGGCTTTCTGTTTATCTTGTGAGCTATGTCTTTTCCCTGCAGAAGCTCTGCAGTTTGATGCATTCCCATTTGTCCATCCTTTCTTTGATTTGTCACATTTCTGGGTCTTTGTTAAGGAAGTTCCATCCTGTGCAAAGGAGCCCAAGTGTTTCTGCTACTCCTTCCTTTAGTGTTTTCAGGTATCTGTTTTAATTTCAAGGTCTTTGATCCATTTGGAATTGATTTTGGTGCAGGGTGATATATTAAGGACCTAGTTCTAGTTTGTTGCAGGTGTTGAACCAGTTTTGCCAGCACCATTTGTTAAAGAGGCTATCTTTCTTCCAAACCATTGTTTTAGCTCCTTTATCAAAGATTAAGTAGGCATAGTTCTGTGAGTTTATTTCTGGGTCTTCAATTCTATTCCATTGTTCTTCAGGCCTGTTCCAGTGCCAATACCAAGCTGTTTTTATTACTATAGCTTTATAATACAGCTTGAAGTTGGGTATTGTAATTCCTCCAGCACTGTTCTTTCTGCTTAGGATTGTTTTTGCTATTCTAGGTCTTTCATTGTTCCATATGAATTTCTGGATTGCTTCATCTATTTCATTAAAAAATGGTGTTGGGATATTAATGTGTATTGCATTGAATTTTTAGATAGCCTTTGGCAATATTGCCATTTGACTATATTAATCCTCCCAATCCAGGAGCATGAGAGGTTTTTCCATTTCCTTAGTTCTTCCTTCATTTCATATTTCATGTCATAGGGAATAATTAGCACAGGTTTAGGCTAGTCACAGCAGAGAATCACAACAGCCCAATAGCTATACCCTTATGAACACAAAAGATGATGCTAAGTGAAATGAACTCCATGTTATGGAAATGACTGTTAGATCACTGTTGTAATTACTTTCAACATGCCATGTGAAACCGTAGCTTCTATTGTTGATGATCTTCTTGTATCCCCTTCCTGTGGTTGTACCTGTACTATCACTGTATCTTATCTGAGTACATTGAAAACTGTATATACTGGTATTAGAACTAGTAAGTGAATGGGAATATCAAAATCGGGAGACAAAAGATAAAAAGACAAACGACTCCAAAAGCAATACTTTCAAAACCATTTGGTATAAATGAACTGAACAACTCATGAAGGAAGAGGAAAACAGGGAGGGGGGAGGGGAGAATGAGGGAGGAGGTAACAAACAGTACAAGAAATGTACCCAAGGCCTAATGTATGAAACTGTAACCTCTCTGTATATCACTTTGACAATAAATAAGAAAAAAAAATTAGATGCAAAGAAAGGCCTACATCCAAAAAAAGAAGAGATAGCTGATCATGAATGTGTCTTGTAAAGCTCACTCTAACAGTAATGTATAGAATGCTAGAAAGCAGCAGGTTGGAAGCAAAGGAGCTCAGATTGAGACAATGCAGAATATGGAGCAATTATATGATGTACAATGTCAGAACACAATTGGATAAATCAGAAAACAATTGCACAAACCATTTTTAGGGCCAGAATGAAACCTGGACTAGAACTCTGAGTTTGAGAGTCACATGCATATGGGTAGTAGTTTGATCAGAACTAGGTGAGATTTGTGAGGAAATGTGCAGACATAGAATAAAGCAGATAACAGAACCAGTGCTCTCCCAACATTTTAAAGAAATAAAATGGGGAGAGAGAACCAACAAAAGAGGAGACAAATAGAGACTAATGATTAAAATAAAGATACTGTCAACAGGGTCAATTTCCACCAAGGGTAACCCCTCTGTACCACACTTTGACAATAAAGAAAAAAGATTTTAAAAATAAGAGATTAATAAGGAATAAGAGCCTTATTAGGAGGAGGAGTTTTTTGTTTGGAAACAGAGTCTCAGTGTGTAGCTCAAGCTTGTCACGAACATGCTATGTGACCCATGAACTCAGAGTCCTCCTGCCTCAGTCTCCCAAGTGCTGGGATTACAGGCATGAATCCAGACAGTTGGCTTGCAGATTCCTTTATATTTGGCCATAACAACTTGCTCCTGAAAAGTTCCAAGCAGCATTTAAAGACCCAGGTGGGCAAAGCAAATGAGAGAGGGAAGAAGTACTTCACACCCTGAGATCAGTGGCATGGTTAGGGGCAGCAGACGCACAAGAAAGCTGCTTGTAGAGTGAAGGGAGGAACTGAAGAAGTTTCTGAACTTCATTTCCGTGGTCTTGGGTTGTCTGTGAAGACACAGTGTAGATAATTCACTGAGATGAAACTTGACAACAGTGGGAGGTAGGCACTGAGAAGAGCCAGTGACATTTGACAAAGGTGCTGTGAGAAATTCTTCCTCCCAACACTATGCATTAGCACCCAGCCCACCCCATCCCTTTATTAACTATGTGATAAAAGATACTCAAGAGATGTAAGGAGAGATATAAATGTTCCCCACCAAAAGTCAAGTTTATATTTGCTTATTTTGTGAGTTGTGTATGTGTGCACACGTGCATATGTGTGTGCATGTGTACACACCTGCATGAACCCACCTATCTTGGGGTTTGAACTCAGGGCCTGAGCTTTTGTGCTCTAGGCTAGTGTTCTACCACAGTTCCATTTCGTGAGACTAGAATTTCACAGACTAAATTTGAACCATGATCCTCAGATCTCAGCCTCCTGAGTAGCTAGGATTATAGGTGTGAGCCACTGGCACCCAGCTTCTTGGGTTTTGCTTTGTTTTGTCTTTTGCCTTTCAAACTCTCTATATAGGAATTTCAGTCTACATTAAAGCATTACTTGGAATGTGTTCAATTTTTAACTTAATGCAAATTCATATATTTACCCAATATATTCAATATAAAGATACAATATGGCAGTAGGTGTACTCCATGACAACAGTAGGACCATAATCATAGGAATACCTTTGAAAATATATTTATAAAAAGCTATCAGTGGAGGAAGTGGCACTATGGATCAAGTGGTAGAGCACTAACCTTGAGCACAAGGAGACTCAGGGACAGCACCCAGGCCCTGAGTTCAAACCCCAGAAGTGGCAGAAAGAAAGACAGAGAGAGAGAGAGAGAGAAGAAAGAAAGAAAGAAAGAAAGAAAGAAAGAAAGAAAGAAAGAAAGAAAGAAAGAAAGAAAGAAGAAAGAAGCTACCAGTGAAATAGCTTCACTTAAATCTCTTCTCTCTTGTCTGAATATTTTTATTATTTTTAAGTAGTTCTTGTTTAAAAACAAACACTTCTATCTGGGAACAAGTGGCTCATGACTGTAATCCTAGCTACCGAGGAGGCTGAGATCTGAGGATTCCAGTTAGAAGCCAGCCCAATTAGGAAAGTCCTTGACTCTCCACCAATTAACCAGTGAAAGGCCAGAAGTAGGCTTAAGTGGTAGAGTGCCAAACTTGATCAAAAAATCTATGACAGTACCCAAGCCCTGAGTTCAAGCCTAGTACCAGAATAACAACAAAAAGGTTACTTCTAGAAAGATTTGTCCTCACTTCCTGTCATGCATCCTCAGCATTCAACATGGTAAATAGCTCTTACAGCACTGAGAGCTAAGTAATTAGTTGCATAATTGTCAAATATATAATGCAAAATGTTAATTGTACAATTGACTGTCATTCTTAAAATATTTATGTTCTTTCCTCACTAAATTGTAAACTCTATGAAGTCCCTAGTTTTTCATTGCTTTATGGTTGGCATGTATAAACCCAATGATTCTTTATTATTGTTGTTAAGTACTTGTACAAAGGAGTTGCCATTTAACAAAGCAGTTTATGAATACAATATATTTTAATGTCATCCCTTTCAACATTCTCACTCATCCCTCCCCTACCTACCTTTTCCCTCATTCTTTTTAATTTGTAGGATACACATTGAATTCTTGACTACATTCTCCCCCTCTTCTCCTCTTCCTTTGTTCATCTCTTTCCCCTTGACCCCATCCCACCTCTTTGGTGTATCTTCTTCCTGGTGTTTACCCCAAAGATAATCATGATACAATAAAGCTACCAGCACAGCCATGTTCATTGCAGCACTATTCACCATAGCCAAGATATGGATCTGCCTAGATGCCCTTCAATAGAGGAATACATCAAGAAAATGTGGAATTTTACTCATTCAATAAAAAGAATGATATTGCACCATGTATTTTAAAAATAGTGGAAAAATAGTGATCTCTAGTTGTTTGTAAAGACCTGGAAAAAGTTTGTTAAGTGAACTAATTCAGGCCCAGAGAGACAAAGGTTGCATGTTTTTCTTTATATATGGAAGCTAGATTTAGCTTATAAATTTACAAGTAAATACATTTGGTGGTATACAAGTATATTAACTGAAGTATGGTAGGTTTAAGGGAGAACTCCTTAGAAAGGCAAACTCAAAGTTCAGCAAAATAAACTGACTGATTCTTATGCATTCATTTACCTGATGATTATTGAATTGCCACCATATGAGAAACATGGTGTATATTACACTCAAAAAATACTTGTTGCTGGGTATGGTGGCACATGCCTGTCATTCCAGCACTGAGAGGTAGGAGCATTGAGAACTTAAGGTCAGCCTGAGTTTTATATCCAGACTATTTCTCAAAAAAATAAAGGTTGAAATGTGGCTTAGCAGTAAAGTGCTTACTATGTATGCTATATAGTCCTTCTATGTAGGATATGAATGAACAAAAGAGAGAGGGAGAGAAGGGAGGGAGGGAGGGACGGGAAGAAGGGGGAGGGAGGGTAGGAAGAGAGATAAAAGGGGAGAGGGAAGGGAGGGAGAAAGGAAGAGAAGAAGTATTTGTAGATGAATAAGTGAATTGATGAATTAATGAAGTCACACAGAGGGCTTCTTTCTAAAGAACAAACTCTAATGAGTAAACCTATACTTATAAATTTCTAAGGTACAAACTATAAGGTTCACCAGAAAGGAAGCCCCCCACATGGTTCAGGCAGAAAGGAGTTTATTGGGGGAAAGCAAACTGCCAGCCCATACAAAATAGAGGTGTGGGGAGACAGAGGGGAAGGAAGAAGGGAAAAAGAGAGAAAAGAGCAAGAGAGAGTAAGAGAGAAAAGGAAAGAGTGGGGACTCCTGTTGAGCTGGATTATATAAGGAAAGGCAAGAGGTGTGGCCAGGTGGATTGGATGTGATCTCAGAGAAGGGGTAGGTAACTGCCTCCAGGTGTGCCAGTTACCTAGTTAACACAGGTACTGGGTGAAGACTTACAGGTGGGGGGCATCTGCATGGAGCCCTCCCAGAGGCGGACCTTACATTCCGGCCTTTTAATAATTATGAAAAAGGATATTGACTTTCTCTGGCTACTTCCTGCTGGCAAGGGGCATCAACATTAGGGGGAAAAGGCAGAGATGTGGCCCATCTGGGAGGAGGGAGCAAGCAACAGTCCCTTGGTAGTAAATGCCTGTCCTTGAATGAAGCCTGGAAGAAGTCTCATGAGGCAGGGGCTGTAACGTATTAAGAAATGACCACAAATACTTGTCAGTTATTTCTCTAAAACTGCCTGCTTTTTCCTTTGGCTTATGGAGTAGATCAAAGCCAGAATGGCTAGCCTTTGAGAGGGAACCTGCAAGGGGGGGGCTCCCCTGGAACCCACCCTGAGCCACACTCTCAAGGGCACAAGCCAAATGGTTGAGCCATTGAGACTGATTTTCTAGCCTATAAGGCATTTTGATTTTGTGGAGTAGTTTGGTAATTTCAAAGAAGTCCAATAAGGCAGACAAATGAAGTACCTGTAGATGGGAGTCACTCACCAGATGTAGAAAGGAGATGGCGTGGTGGATGCATAGCCAGCAATGGTAAAGGCAAATAGTCTGAGGTGAGGTTCCTCTGCTTTGAGCAGTTTAGTCCAAGGAGGGGCAGTCAAGGAGGTGGATTAACCCTCAGAAAAGCAGAGGGAAGAGGGTATCCAATGACTCCTGTGTCCCCTCCTGAATCAGAACACCAGTTGTAAGGTTCACCAGAAAAGAAAGGAAACCTACCACATGGTTCAGGCAGAAAGGAGTTTATTGGGGGGGAGAGAAAACTGCTGGCTCACAAGCACAAGATAGAGGTGTGGGGAAATGGAGGGGAAGGAAGAAAAGAAAAAGAGAGAAAGAGAGCAAGATAGAAAAGGAAAGAGCTCAGGGATTATGTTGAGCTGGATTATATAGGAAAAGGTGGGAGATATAGCCATGTGATTAGATGTGACCTCAGAGAAGCAGGAGGTAACTGCCTGAAGATGTGCCAGTTACCTAGGTAACTTAGGTACTGGGCACAGACTTAAACAAGTGGGGGCATCTGCATGGAAACTACTTTCTTAGATTACAATTATGGAACACTCATTAGGATTAATTTCAGCTAACTTTTAACAGAAGTAATAGTATGGAAGAGAAAAAAAAGCATGAATATAGTTTAAATGATTTTGGTGTGAGTCACCAGAAAGGAAATATCATTACTAAAGCCATTCTTTATAGGCTGGACCTGTCATAGACCGCTATGACAAAAGAAGTGAAATTTCCTACCTTAATTGAGCAAAGAACAATACTTGTATCCTACTTCAAACCATCAATGCATATGTGTTAGATGAAGGGATTCCTGGAGACTGGAACTCAGTTCAATTCCTACAAAAGAGTTGAATTATATTTATCAATGTCTTAGATTTAATTCAGGCTTAGAAGTGAAAATCTAGTTATGTGGAAAAATCTAGCTTCTGTGGAAAAATGATGGCATTACCCACAACATAGAGCAGCAACATAAAAACAGGAAAACTATAAACTTGACAGATTTAGCCAGTTCTGATGTGTCTACCACAGAAACACTAGGTTGAGAACATTTTCCTGGCATGTTTGGTCTACTTGAGCTATATGGTGTGTAAAAAGACCATACATTTTTAATCCTAGGAAATTGTACACCATTAACTGGGTGGTCTTCCACAGTAGAGATTTGTTTTTAAGTTCCTACAGTACATCTCTGCAAATAAATTACTCTTTCAAACAACGCTGGAAAATCAGAATAGGAACCTGTGTCAGTGTCTCACACTTGTAATCCTAGCTACTGAGAGGCTGGGATCTGAGGATCATGGCTTGAAGCCAGCCCAGGCAGGAAAGTCCATGAGACCCTTATCTCCAATTAACTACCAAAAGGCTGGACGTAAAGCCTTGAGAAAAAAAAACTGAAGGACAGAGCCCAAGCCCTGAATTCAAACCCCCAGGGATAGAGGAGGCAGAGAGAGAGAGAATGAGAGCAAGCGAGTGACAGAGAAAGAAAAAAGAAAAGGAAGGAAAGCAAGAGAGAAAGGAAGAGAGAGAGAGAAAGCTACACTTAGAGGTTTGGGGTTTTTTCTTTTGGTTTTTTGGGGTTTTTTTGTTTTTGTTTTTTGGTAGCTTAGTGGAGATATGAGATTTGCCTTTCTTGAACAACTTACAATTTAACAATATGAATACCAGGAATCTGAAACATGTATCATTGGGGAAAGAGAAGGTCAAGGGGACCAGCACAGATGAGTAGAGAGAGGAAGAGTGAGTAAATACAGTCATAATATTCAATGTACATATGTGAGCATAGAGCCAGGTACCTTGAGACAATGGGTAGTGCTGGGAGAAATGTAGAAAAATAATCAAAGCAGTAATATTGATACAATATTGGAAACCGTGTATACTGGTATTGGAACTAGGAAATTGAAAGGGAATACCAAAATTGAGAGACACAGGGTAAAAAAGACAAACAACTACAATAGCAATACTTGCAAAACTGTTTGGTGTAAGTGAACTGAACACCTCAGGGGGAGGAAGGGTAAGGGGGAGGGGGGAGGGGGGTATGAGGGACAAGGCAACAAACAGTACAAGAAATGTATCCAATGCCTAACAAATGAAACTGTAACCTCTCTGTACATCAGTTTGATAATAAAAATTTGAAGAAAAAAAAAAGATACAGTGTACTCACGAACTGACATGTTGAATTCTACAACTTTGTACAACTACTTAAGGATAATTTTTTTAAAGTATTTTATCCAGGCACTGGTGGCTCACACCTATAATCTTAGCTACTCTGGAGGCTGAGATCTAGGGACCGTGATTCAAAGCCAGCACAGCCAGGAAAGTCCTTGAAACTCATATCTCCACTGAACTACCAAAAATAACTGGAAGTATAGCTGTGACTCAAGTGGTAAAGCACTAGCCTTGAGCACAAAAGCTCAGAGACAGCAACCAGGCCCAGAGTTCAAGCCCCAGAACCAGCAATAGATAGATAGATAGATAGATAGATAGATAGATAGATGACAGATAGATAGATAGAAGATAGATTACATATATTTTATAAAACATAATCTATTATATATTATATAATAGATTGGTATACTATATACATTATGTGTTTTATATTAATTTATATTATATAAGTATAATATACAAATTAATAATATATTATATTATATATAATGTTATTATAGATATATCATTACATCCCCAAATCAACTGGCAGCTGCTGTGCTTGGCATAGATCTCCAAATAATATTCCCTTTTGTTTAGCTGCTAAAGCACAGGTGCCTGAGAAATGAAATACCCAAATACTTATTAATATGTTTGCATACATGGTGAACATCCTTAAGACATTGCAAATGAAAATCTAATTCCTCTGTTTATACCAGCCATGTTTTTAAATCACATAGGCTCTCTGGAGTATTCCTCCATATAAAATTCTTGAAACTATTGAATCCCATACTCTATTTTTTCATAATCTATACTGACTATGAAAGTGTTGAAGGTGGCAAATATGGGAATTCACACCAGTTTTTTCCAGTAAATACTCACTTCCCACACTCCCCACTCAAAAACAGTAAAGTCAACATTTACCTTTGACTATAGGCCTCTAACAATTCTCCAAAAGTCAATTTTTAAATGGAGGAGGTGTTTTGCAATTATATTACGCAAAGGGAATCATTAAACAGTCACCTACCACTCTGGGGAAAAGTACACACATTCAACTCTAGTCATCATAAAATAGGAGAATTGTAAACAGAGCCCTTACGCGCAGTGCTTTCAGCTTCATTTAGTGGTCTCACCTTCTCAGTCAGTCTACTTGGAGGCTGCTGATAGCATCCAATTAATCAACCAAGTATTAGAGTTGTGATGCTCAGTAATGACGTGCTAATGAGAACCACGTGTCACTGCGAATGGCCTCTGGGCAACTGGCTATGCTCACCAAGTTCAGAGGAAATACTCAAGATGGAGTCATTAGAAGCTGGTGAGGTGACACCAAGTTCTAATACTCTGTTTTTGGAATTTGGTTTGCGACTCTGGAAGATCCTATGGATGATTCATGTCAATTCAGTTTCAAAACATATTATTTTCAAAATCTTTTCAAGGTTTCCATTCACTCGTGGTAATTGTGGGTCCATAACCTAGTGATGAAATAATTTAATTTCTCCTGTTTTTTGCTTTTGTTTGTTTTTTATTTTGTTTTGTTTTGTTTTGTTTTGTTTGAGACAGGGTCTCTCTGCATAGCCCAGGCTGGGCCCAAAACTGAGGTTTTTCTTCCTGCACTTCCAGTGCTGGCATTACAGACATATGCCACCACCTGGCTCTCTTAAAACTATTTCCTGGAAAACCCATGCATGGATTAGTATCAGAATAAGTGGGTCCAAGAGTAGCAAATGAGAAAACTCTAAAGCTTTTGTTTTTTAGTTTTCATATACTCTATTCTTCCAAAGTAGATAGTAGAGTGGTAGAAACATACTAGATTAAGGAGATCCATATTTGTATACATATATGTATGTGTATAAACATGTATATTATTTATTTTTACTGTTATTATAAAAGTGATGTACAGAGGGTTACAGTTATGAAAACTCTAAATCTTGAGGATATGCTTAAAACAATAAGATAGAAAGTTACACTAAGTCAAGCCTTCAGAAGCTTGTCACACCACAAAAACAAGAGGCCGAAGGAAATTTATGTTTGCCCAATGGTGACAGTGCCCCCAAAACAGAAAGCTGTTGGGCTACTGAATTGCTTGGACAAGCCTGAGAAGACTGTCAATCATAACAGTTTAGACAGTGACAATGATTCATCATAACAATGATGAATTTCTTAAGGAATCAAACTGGTAGGCACATGTGTAAATTGAATGCAACACAGCAAACAGAACACCAAGTTCAGCACCTAGTCCCTAGTGCCCTAGTGGCCTTTTCCATCCCACCAAGGGCCCCAGATGCAAAAAAAAAAAAGCTGAGAAACAACATATGCTGGATTTCTACTTTCATTTCATGCAAAACAGAACATGCTAGAGCACCTTGGGTATCGTAATATTTTGTCCCACAGCTATTTCCTTCCATGTCTATAAGCTAGAAGCTCCTACATGGTACTGTGTGGCTTCACCAGGCAACCCTCATGTTCTCTGCAAGGTGAGGAGACCTATGCATCACAGGAGAGTGTGTTTAGTTTATTAGGGATTTAAAATGTTTAAAAGTTTTACTGGCGTTTTTAGGAAAGTATTCCTTACTAGACTATACAGGTGTGGAGCACTCAACCCAATTTTATTTTTCCCATAAGCTCTATCATTTTTATTGCATGAAATTCTATAATGCCTTGATTTTTTTAGGCAAACATACATTATAATGTAAGAGAAACAACTGTCTTATCACATTTAATTCTCAGGCCAGTCTACAAGAGAGAATACTGGCTGTAGTTGTCATTTGACATCAAAAGCTTGCATCTTAAATATCTTCTCTCTCAACCTGTGTCTGTGTCCCTTTTCCATCTCCTGATGCAATGTCACAAAGTTTCTCCACCATCCTAAAGCCTATGTAGCCGGACACTGGTGGCGCCTGCCTGTAATCCTAGCTACTCGGGAGGCTGAGATTGTAAGCCAGCCAAGGAAGGAAAGTTTGTGAGATTCTTATCTCCAATTAACCACCAAAAAACTGGGAATAGAGTTGTGACTCAAGTGGTAGAGTGCCAGCCTTAATTGAAAAAGCTAAGGAAGATCACCAGGCCCTGAGTTCAAGCCCAAGTACTAGCACCAAAAATAAAATAAAATAAATTATAGCTTGCAGCCTTGGTGAGCTCATCATGCAAATGGAAACTCGTTTCTAATATTTAGCTCATCATCTAAATGTTTCTAGTATTTAGTTCAAAAGTTCACCAAAAACATCAACAACAAAACATCTCAAGTCCTTTTTTTTTGCCAGTCCCGGGACTTAAACTCAGAGCCTGGGCAGTGTCCCTGGCTTCTTTTTGCTCAAGGCTAGTAGTCTACCACTTGAGCCACAGCGCCACTTGTGGCTTTTTCTATTTATGTGGTGCTGAGGAATCGAACCCAGTGCTTCAAGCACGCTAGGCAAGCATGCTATCACTAAGCCACATTCCCAGCTCCTCAAGAGAAGTTCTTAAGGCCAAGAGAAAGAGAATTCTAAGAAAAAGATCCTAGGGAAGAAAAATTCACCGGGCACTCTGAAATACTGTAGGCAATTTTCCCAAAGAGGCTGAGGTAATTATTAAAATACTTCTCCCCAAGGTCAGCTTTTAAGAAGAAATTAGTGAGACCAACTTGGTGTCCTTCTCGACTCCATTTTACACTGTGGTGCTGTTGCTTGGAATGTTCCCTTCTCTGCATCCATGTCAGACTGTTCTTCCTGCTGCATTTCACATTCCCTCTGGCTTCACATCAGAAGAACAAGGTCAGGATTTGTTTGTGATGGAAAAGTGGCGCAATGGTGAATAATACAAATGTATATTTTGCTTGGAACAAATACAGTTCACCTTTCTTCTCTTGAATAAACGCCCATCTCAAGAGGGGCTGTGATACATAAAACCTTCAGAAGAACCTCCTTGAGTTCTCCAACATATTTTATCAAACCACAAGATTCTTATTTTGATCAAGAAGTACCTACAAAGAAAAACCCAATTCTGTAGGATACTTTTGGGATTTTTTAAAAATGTATTTTGAAGGTTGCTATTTCTCACAGGGTAAAAAAAAAACTATTTTGGTGGAATTTAGTGGGGGAGACTAAATGAATAAATTATAATACTCTAAAATGAATTGTGTAATAGTATCGTCTCTCAGACCCTTTGCTTTAAGACTTTTGTTTTGTGGGTTTGGGGCTCTCTCTCTCTCTCTCTCTCTCTCTCTCTCTCTCTCTGTGTGTGTGTGTGTGTGTGTGTGTGTGTGTGTGTGTGTGTGTGTGTGTGTACTGGTCTCAAACCAGATTCCTCAGGTCTCTGTTTCCTGAGTAGCTAAGATTACAGGTATAAACCACCAGCCCCTTGCTTTAAGTTTTTAAGAGATTCAAAATAAATATTTCTACACAAAAGGAGAATGTCAAGGGCAAGATGAAGAAAAGGAATGATATACTCAGTGTGTGAAATAGAGACAGGACAGGAGCAATTAATCGAATTGCATCCAACAGATTATCTCCCATTTGGAAATAGGCAGGAACTCAAGAAAGAAGACAAAGCTTTCCACGGGATTTCCATTTTACTTCATCTGCAGCCATATGTGTCTATCTACTCTTGACCACAGAATCAGAATGCTGAACAGACTTAGTGAGTTCATCAAATCCACACTCAGGCTGCTGTGAAGACCTCCCACTAGTCCTCTGGACACATGGGGACTCTTATTGTAAGACCTGCATGAAGCCAGCTCTCTGCCAGCAGCCCACCTGGATTGTTGGATTTGCATAGGGCCCTCCCCACTAATGAATCCCACCAGCTCCTCACAACTCTGCTCTAAATATCCCAGCATCACCCTGTCTCTGAGGATTGTAGTGTTGCCTAGCACACTGGTCCTCCAGCCAACAGACTGAGGTACAGGTGCAAGGCCCATGAGGCCCAGGGCTCCATCAGTCCCTAGGTGAACCCTAACAGCTCTTTAGCTTCTAAGAGGCTACTGAGGGAAATTCCTAACATCCTGCAGGAGCTCTAGAATGTTTCATTCTTTACATGGAAAAACAGATTCTACGTTCTACTAGGGAGGCTATACATGACATCTGATGTGAAATACTTATCCCTCTTCTATGTCTTTCCTTCGTTTGTTTATGCCAATACTGGGGCTTGAACTCAGGGCCTCATTATAGGCAAGAGAATCTAGCACCCAGCTTCATACCCCATTTTAACTATGTCCCCATTCATATTAAGTTACCTCAAATCAAACTGCCAGTCAAACCTCAAGTTTTGTGGGACTAATGTCTAACAAAATGTTTCCTCCATTGGTCAGGACTAACAAGGAGTAAACTGTTTGTTCCTTCACTAATATGAAAGTATGTGAGTTGTTAGAAGTGGTCCTGGGAATGAAGAGATGTACTAAGAAAGTTATCCAGCAAGTGTTTGTGGCCAGAAAGCCCAGGTAGGAATGAGGAGTACTCTGTCAGCATAACTTTCCTTCCACTCCTCTCAATCACCTTCAGGGTGGTTCATAAGCCATCAACTCCTCGGCTCAGGAGCATATTTCCACATGGGAAAGGGCAAGTATCCTGAGAGTGACAGAAACAACAGCTAGGGCTATCAGTAGCACTGATCAAGGCAACTGATCATGTTTACAGCAGGAGGAATTTTCCTCCAGCCTTCCCCAGAGAGACCCTAGGGACAGTGTTGAGCTACCTTCCCACTAGCAGAAGCTGTATCCTTCCATTCCAGCAAGAAAAGCAAGGGGCCTGGAGCTATTGATTCATTTCTTTGTAGTTGCACTCTACAGGAATGACCCTGGTGGAAAATAGGAAAATGATGCTGATTTTCAAAAACTGAAGTCAAGTTGGGTGCAGAGTGGCTCATGCCTGTAATTCTAACTACTGCAAATTACGGTTCAAAGCCATCGTAGGCAGGGAAGTCTATAACACTCTTATCTCCAATTAACCAGCCAAAAGCCAGAGTGGAGGTATGGTTAGAGTACTGGGAGTGGTAGATCACCAGTCTGGAGCAAAAATGCTAAGGGAAGCCAGGGCACCCGTGGCTCATGCCTGTAATCCTAGCTACTCAAGAGGCTGAGATATGAAAATCAGGATTCAAATTCAGCATAGGCAGAAAAGTCCCCATGCGACTCTTAATTCCAATAAACCACACAAAAGCCAGGAAGTAACGCTGTAGCTCAAATGGTAGAAGCTATCCTTGAACATGAAGAGGCTCAGGGACAGCTCTCAGGCCCAGAGTTCAAGCCCTGCAACCAACAGGTTGGGGGGCAGGGGCGGAGGAGGAGAGGAAGAGAAGAAGAAGAAGAAGAAGAAGAAGAAGAAGAAGAAGAAGAAGAAGAAGAAGAAGAAGAAGAAGAAGAAGAAGAAGAAGAAGAAGAAGAAGAAGAAGAAGAAGAAGAAAAGGGGAGGGAGGGAGGGAGGGAGGGAGGGAGGGAGGGAGGGAGGGAGGGAGGGAGGGAGGGAGGGAGGGAGGGAGGGAGGGAGGGAGGGGGAAAGAAAGAAAAAATGAACGAAAGGAAGGAAGGAAGGAAGGAAGGAAGGAAGGAAGGAAGGAAGGAAGAAATTGAGATCAATCAAATCCAGGAAAGTATCCTCCATGCTGGCTCTATGTTCTCTCTGTTTATGTGCTCTCTCTCTAGCTCTCTCTCTCGCTCTCTCTCTCTCGCTCTCTCTCTCTCTCTCTCTCTCTCTCTCTCTGAAGGCCTCACGAGCTAAAATCAGATTCTGACAGTGTGTGCATTATCAAAAACCTCCTTCACTCATTTATCATAATCATCTTTCAACCTCCATATTTGTTTCTGCATTCTCTGAGAACTCCCAGCCAAGTTTCTACAACCCTTAAGAGCTCAGATGACCCTAAACTGCCGTGTGAATTTGGATCCCATTAAATCAAGTGTTCCAAGGCTCAGGTCACACTTTCTTTGCAAGGTGATTTTCCCAGATTAAATGAGGACAATTTTACATGGCAAACAGATTGCTTAAACAAACTAGCTTTATGTGACTTTTAAAGAAGGCATGTAAATTATACCCTCATAAAACTTTCTCTTTGCAGATTCATCGCTGGAGTGTCATAAACATCAGATTTGATCACCTTTGATTCACAATCCAGATGTCATTGTCAGGTGAGACGCAAAATGATTTTTTAAGGGAAGCAGCGTCCCCTGCTGGCTCAGTTCGCAAGCTGCATTTTTCTGCAAGGTGGAAATCCCAGCTTCAAGTCCTTTGATGCTGGAAATCCCTTATAGTTAGGAGGGGAAATGAAGTTTTAAATGCAACATTCTTCATTTCCTCAGCAACACACTGTGCAGAAAAAAAGAGTCTCCAATTTCTCCCCTTATTGTGTCTGTCATTTAATACAGCCTGCTACATTAGATCTGATGACATCTCTACAATAGTGTTCTCCACTCCTAATGGGGCAAGACAAAAACTCTAAGGGTAAAGGTAGAGGATAAGCCCTTTCCACAATTTTTAATATTCCCACTCCTGAATAGAGACCAATATGCTAGCAATCTTCAAGGTTGTCCTCTGGAACCACCATAGGACAGGACAGCCATCCAAGATGACAATCCCAATTCTATGTCACTTGGCTTGCTGCTCTGAATGCTGACTAAGGCTTGAGTCTGCAAGAAGAAAGCCCATGGTCATCCAGACATATCACAGAATATCAGTCATGATTTGAAAGCAGCTGCCCAACTCAGATACCTTGATAGCTCACTTGCTTGAAGACTTCCTACAGGTTCAGACATCCTTTCAATGTCTGGGGTATGCTGGTCAACCAAACTTTCACTCTACTAAGTAAGTATTTGATAAGCACTGTGCTATTCTGACACCACAGAATTGCCAAGGATATGTTAATAAATATAAAACAGCACCTGTCCTTAACAGAGCTCCTTGTCTAAGGGGAAAAGACAAGCACGCTACACATTATCCCCACAGGACAGAAGCATGAGGTCATGGCAAACAGTGCATGAGGGGATCAGCTCTAGGGGAGTGAGAAGCTGTTTTGAGGAAGCTGAGATCCACACACAGAGCTGAGATCCAAATTCTGAGAGGAGCTCCTGAAGAGCATTGTGAACAACAGACATGTGAAAAGCAACTACCCCACAGAGAGGTGGAGTTGTTGGGTGTGAATCTGCCAACCTGCCATGACATGTGTGTTTTCGTTCTTTATCTTCAGATAGTTGTACAAAGGAAGTACCACATAGCAAAGCAGCTTCTGATCTTGATCCATGTAAGCCCCTTCAACATTCTCACCCTCCTTTACCCCACCTATTTCCCAGCAATTGACCAAATCCTGGCATCAAAATGAGGTTACAGAGCCTGGTACCAGTGGCTCATGCCTGTAACCCTGGCTAAGGAAGCTAAGATCTGTGGATCATAGTCAAAGCCAGATGAGGCAGGAAAGTCTGAGACATCAAAACACTGAAAGTGAAGCTGTAACTCAAATGATAGAGTGCCAGCCTTGAGTGAGAGAGCTAAGGAACAGCACCTAGGCCTTGAGTTCAAGCCCTAGACCCTGCACCACACACACACACACACACACACACACACACACACACACACACACACACACACTTGACAGTTTCTGGGATGGATGGATAAAAGAGAACACTGACCATCTGCAAAGTGTGCATTTTATCTGCTGATGGCTCCACAAATATCCATCTACTGAGCTTTTTGCTTCCTCTTCGTAATTTTATGTAGCAGGTACAACCTTATCACCAGAGTTTTTCTTTATATGGATATCGTCCCCTAAAGTGGGTCCCTCAGCTTCCTAGACTCCAACATCTTTCTAGTGCTTAACAGTGACTCTACTCTACAATTTTATCCTGATTTTCTTAGAAATGGGATCTACAATGTTATTCACTTATTCTGCTATTTGATCACACACTTGCTGGACACTGATGGCTCACACCTGTAATCCTAGCTACTCGGGAGGCAAATATCTCAGGATGTGGGTTTGAAGCCAAGCTGGGCAAGTCAGTGAGACTCTTTTTTCTTTTTCTTTTTCTTTCTTTTTTTTTTTTTTGCCAGTCCTGGGCCTTGGACTCAGGGCCTGAGCACTGTCCCTGGCTTCTTTTTGCTCAAGGCTAGCACTCTGCCACTTGAGCCACAGTGCCACTTCTGGCCATTTTCTATATATGTGGTGCTGGGGAATCGAACCCAGGAGTGAGACTCTTATCTCTAGTTAATCATCAAAAAGCCAGAAGTAAAGCTGTGGCTCAAGTGGTAGAGGAATAACTTTGAGCAACAAAAAGCCAAGCAAGGGCACAAAGCCCTAAGTTCAAGCCAAAGTATCAGCACAAGAGAAATAAATAAATAAAACAAAGTACAGTAGAGTAAAATAAATAAAAATAAACACATGCTCATTTAGATCTCACTACATTGGAGGCAAAGTTTAAGGCTTAACTAATTGTAATGCATTTAATTCTCATGGTAAGCCTTTAGTAGTTCCTTGTTAACAAGTCAAGCTCCGGAGGCAGACAGTAGAGAAGAAACCTTAAGATCTCCCAGACCGTTCACTGCTAAATCCAGGCAGAAAACAGCTGGAAATGACCACTCTACCCTCATAGCCTTCTCTTAGTACCATTATAGAGTGACTTGATCAACAACACTCTGTCATAATTGTAGCCTATGTCTCTGCTGAGGAAAATCCCATTAATTCTACCTGTGACTACATTTCCAGTCGTGCTCAGGTCTCTCATGTGGACTGTTGTAGAAGCCCAGCTCCTTCATCCCTCACCAAGCATGGGAGCTCTTCCCCATCCGCATTGCAATCCAGGCTCCACCTCCTGGCCACATCACAAACCAGGCTTATTCTGTTTATAACCATGGTCCCAGCACTGCCTGAAGACTTCAGTGGACCTCACACTGAGTCCTGTGGGAGTTTGTCCTGCTCTGCCTTTATCATCTCATTTCTGAAAGCTTCACCCCCCTCCTCATTCCTGGCTCCAACTTGCTCCTCTGGTCACTACATCCCACCTACTTCCCTTTGGGGAAATCACACTGTCACACTCCCATGGTCTCCACATGCTGATCTTCTCATAAGCACGCACGTGTGTGTGTGTGTGTGTGTGTGTGTGTGTGTGCATGCACGTGAATGCACGAGCCTGTGTGTCTTGGGGCTTGAACTCTGGGCCTGGTTGCTGTCCTTTAGCTTTTTCTCTCAAGCCTCTCTACCATTTTAGGGACAGCTTCATAGACTTTCCTGCCCCATTCAAAACCAACCTAGAGCAGGAAAGTCCATGAGTCTCTTACCTCTGATCAACTAGCAAAAAAACAGAAGTAGAACTATGGCTCAAGTGGCAGAGCACTGGCCTTGAGTGAAAAAGCTAAGGGACAGTAACCAGAGCCTGAGTTCAAGCCCCAATACACACACACACACACACACACACACACACACACACACACACACACACACACACACACAAGACCCAGACTATAAAATCACAACTACCATCATCCAAATAGAAATTCCAAGTACGGTCATGCTTATTTGATGTCTTTTTTCTCTCCATCATCTTGTTTTAATTTATATAATTTCACCTCCATTAAACTGCTGAGGATTTAGGGGACAGCAAGATGTGGCTTCTCCAGGATCTAGCCCAGAATCAAAGATGATTCTGCTACACTCATTCAGTCATTAGAGGTAAAATCATAAGCACACCTCTGTGAGCATATCTGGAACAAGCTATTTCTCTGAACCTATTTTAGTGAAAATTCTGACATTTTCCTTTAACACTGAAAGATCTTGAAAGGAATGGGTTTAGTGGATCCAACAAATTCTCTACTTGAGGAATGCCAAAGACAACATTATTTCAGAATAACATCCAGAATGCACTTGGTTTCTCTTCTCTCGCTGTCTCTCTCTCTGTCTGTCTCTGTCTCTGTCTCTGTGTGTGTATGTGTGTGTGTGTCTCTCTCTCCTCTCTTCTTCTTCCCTTCTCAATCTGTTTCTCCCCCACCATCAGTCAAGTGGTTGTTGATGTTCTTCATTTTTTTTTTTTGCCAGCTCTGGGGCTTGAACTCAGGGCCTGAGCACTGTCCCTGGCTACTTTTTTCTCAAGGTTAGCACTCTACCACTTGAGCCACAACACCACTTCTGGCTATTTCTACATATGTGGTGCTGAGGAATCGAACCCAGGGCTTCATGCATTTGAGGCAAGCATTCTTGCCACTAGGCCATATTCCCAGCCCTCGAGTGGTTTTTACAAGCACCTGGAATATACATGTTTAGCTTGTGTTTGCTTGGTTCTTTGTGTCTGTTTGTTTGTTTGTTTTAAGTATTTTTCTGAAGAGGAAATGAGAATGGCCAAAAGACACATGAAGAAGTGCTCTACATCACTGGCCATAAAAGAAATGCAAATCAAAACAACATTGAGATTCCACCTCACCCCAGTAAGAAGGTCCATTATCATGAAAACTAACAACAACAAATGCTGGAGGGGATGTGGCCAAAAAGGAACCCTACCACATTGTTGATGGGAATGTAAACTTGTTCAACCACTCTGGAAAGTAGGTATGGAGGTTCCTCAGAAGGCTAAACGTAGAGCTCCCCTATGACCCAGCAGCCCCACTTTGGGGCATCTACCCAAAAGATAACAAGCAAGACTACACTAAAGCCACCAGCACAACAGTGTTCATCGCAGCACAATTTGTCATTGCTAAAACATGGAACCAACCCAGATGCCCCTCAGTGGATGAGTGGATCAGGAAAATGTGGTACATATACACAATGGAAATTTATGCCTCTATCAGAAAGAACAACATTGCCCCATTCACAAGGAAATGGAAGGACTTGGGAAAAAATTATACTAAGTGATGTGAGCCAGATCCAAAGAAACAAGGACTCTATGGTTTCCCTTATGGGGAACAGTTAATATACCTTTAGGCTAGTCATAGGAGAAGATCACAGTAGCCCAACAGCTATGCCCTTATAAACCCATAGATGATACTCAGTGAAATGAACTCCATGTTATGTTGTGTTATATCATTGTTGTAATTATTTTCAACATGCCATGTGAAACCGTACCTTTTTGTTTCTCTTGTATTCCCTTCCTATGGTTTCACCCCCACTATCACTGGATCTGATATTAGTACCCTGGATACTATATATACGTGTATTCAAACTAGGGAGGGAAAGCGAATACCAAAATTGAGAGACAAAGGATAAAAAGACAAATGATTCCAAAAGCAATACTTACAAGATGATTTGGTGTAAACCAACTGTACAACTCATGGGGCGGGGGGGGGGGGAGGCAGAGGGGAGAGGGAGGAAATGAGGGAGGAGGTAACAGGTGAATAAGAAATGTACTCACTGCCTTACATATGAATCTGTAACCCCTCTGTACTTCACTTTGACAATAAAGAAAAATGTTAATTTTTTTAAAAAGGAAATGTACTTACTACCTTACATATGAAACTGTAACCCATCTGTAATTCACTTTGACAATAAAGGGGGAAAAAAAGAAAGAAAAACAAAAAAAAAGTATTTTTCTTTTTCTTACTATTTTTGGTTCTTAATAAAGCACTGGTACACCTCAGTTTCCACAGCACATTTTTTCCCTTGGTAAGTGTTTTAATGACTTTCTCCAACAGGAGTTTTAAGATGCTCTGAGTAAACAGAGCTGACATGGGGCTATTATGTACTAGCTGTCCAAAGTTCACAGCTCTTATAAATTTTTATTTACCTTCATCTGTTTGAGTGTATTAAATCTCTCTGTGGCAGCAAAAGAAAAAAATATAAAAGAAGCCACTTAAGTAAAGCAATTTGGACACTTATGACAATTGCTGCTTAATATTGCATTTACTTAAGTGGAAAAGGAGGCAAAAAGACTACTGGTGGCATTAAAAGAAATTCAGTTTGGAAATATATTATTTATATTATTAGACAGTTTCTTACATATCAATAATATGCTAGATATTTTTTAACTTATTTGAAATGGATTGGTTAAGGAAATTTTATTTAAGCTCTTTTGGAAGGTCTCTCCATGGACCTTCCAATCCTTGTGCTCAGCTGTCATTAAGGAAATCCCCTGTGAGCTGTGGGATCAAAGCCAACTTCCTTACCCTCCACTCCTCTGACCCTAGTCTTGTTCCAAAGCTCCTGCACCATTTGGTCTTCCAATTACAGCATATTTCTCTTCCCAGTCCTTACTTCCCTCTCACTTCCTAGACTAAACACTGGCTCCTTTCCCTGTTTGCACACCCTTTTCAAATGGTGAAAACACTTAATTCTTAAATTTCAATTTTCACTTCCAACAATTCTATATCTGGTATATACTAAGAAATAAGAGAGAGGGGGAGGATAAAGGTGATGAAGAAAAGAAGAAAAGAAGGAAGAAAGAAATAAAGGAAGAAAAATCAAGGAAGAAAGGAAGGAAGGAACGAAGGAATGAAGGAAGGAAGGAAGGAAGAAAAAGAATGGGCACAAACAGATCTCTGTCCACTCACAAATGGGAACAACCCAAACATCCATCAATATCTGTGGTCTATGCAATACTATCCACTGTAATAAAATAAAATTTTCATAAAGAGTATAACATGGTAGTTTCCAGGGGATGGAGATTTGTGGAAACAGGACATTCTTTAATGAGTACAAGAGTTCCAGCCTTTCAAAATGAAAAGAATTGTGTAGATGGATAGTAGTGATGGCTGCAGAACAATGAAATGCATTTAATACCACTGGAAAATTGACAATGGATAACACAGCAGACTTTGCTATGGATATTTTATTGTAATTTCTTAATTTTTTAAATAAAAACATAGGGCTGAAAATATGACTTAGTGGTAGAATGTTGCCTTGTATACATGAAGCCCTGGGTTTGATTCCTCAGCACCACATATATAGAAAAAGCCAGAAGAGGCACTGTGGCTCAAGTAGTAGAGTGCTAGCCTTGGGCATAAAGAAGCCAGGGAGAGTACTCAGACTCTGAGTTCAAGGCCCAGGACTGGCTAATAATAACAATAAATTTAAACCTGAATCATCAACATCTGTGAAAACTTTTCCAACTCCAAGCACCTTCCTCTGAGTCATCTTTCTATTCTTAGTTTCTTCTGTATCTATTGAAATAATCATGTGGTTTTTACTGACTCTACTTATGAGCTCTATTAAGTTTATGGTTTCCATATGTTGAACCATCCTTGCATTCTGGAATGTAATCAATTTGATCATGGAATATAAGACTTTCAATGTGTTAAGTTTGTAAATATATCTATATTTAATGAAGTTTCTGGAGATACTTTATATTATTCATATATTTATTAATTCAATTAATCATTTCTTTTAAAGACATTTTTCCTCCCCAAACAATTTCCCTAAAAAACATTACATAATAGAATTAGCTCGACAGTTACCATTTTTTTATTAAATTTTTATTGTCAAACTGAGGTACAGAGAGGTTATACTTCCATACATTAGGCATTGGATACATTTCTTGTACTGTTTGTTACCTTGTCCCTCATTCCCCCTCCCCTTCCCCCTTTCCTTCCCCCCCCCCCATGAGTTGTTCAGCTCATTTACACCAAACAGTTTTGCAATTATTACTTTTGTAGTCATTTGTCTTTTTTTACCCTGTGTCTCTCGATTTTGGTATTCCCTTTCTATTTCCAAGTTCTAATACCAGTATGCACAATTTCCAATGTACTCAGATAAGATACAGAGATCGTGCAGGTACAATCATAAGAAGGGGATACAAGAGGATCATCAATAATAGAAGCTATGGTTTCACATCGCATGTTGAAAGTAATTACAACAGTGATATGACAGTCGTTTCCATAACATGAAGTTCATTTCACTTAGCATCATCTTTTGTGCTCATTAGGGCTATTGGGCTGTTGTGATCCTCTGCTGTGACTAGCCTATACCTGTGCTAATTATTCCCTAGGAGGGAGACCATAGAGTCCATGTTTCTTTGGGTCTGGCTCACTTCACTTAGTATAAATTTTTCCAAGTCCTTCCATTTCCTTATGAATGGGGCAATGTCATTCTTTCTGATAGAGGCATAAAATTCCATTGTGTGTGTGTACCACATTTTCCTGATCCATTCATCTATTGAGGGGCATCTGGGTTGGTTCCATATTTTATCTATGACAAATTGTGCTGCGATGAACATTGTTGTGCTGGTGGCTTTAGTGTGTTCTTGTTTGTGGTCTTTTAGGTATATGCCCAAAAGTGGGGCTGCTGGGTCATAGGGGAGCTCTATGTTTAGCCTTCTGAGAAATCTTCATACCGCTTGCCAGAGTGACTGAAACAGTTTACATTCCCACCAACAATGAAGTAGGGTTCCATTTTGGCCACATCCCCTCCAACATTTGTTATGGTTAGTTTCCTTCACATAGGACATTCTTACTAGGGTGAGATGGAATCTCAATGTTGTTTTGATTTGCATTTTTTTCTGGCCTGTGATGTAGAGCACTTTTTCATATGTCTCTTGGCCATTCTCTTTCCTCATCAGAGAAGTCTCTTTTTAAGACTTTAGCCCTCTTGTTGAGAGGGCTATTGGTCTTTTGCAGTTTTGTTTTGGAGGAATGTAATTTTTTTAGTTCTGCAGATATTTTAGATATGAGGCCTTTGTCTGTTGTATGGCCAGTAAAGACCTTTTCCCAATCTGTGGGCTTTCTGTTTATCGTGTGAGCTATGTCCTTTCCCTGCAGAAGCTCTGCAGCTTGATGCAGTCCCATTTGTCCATCCTTTCTTTGATTTGTCGCATTTCTGGGTCTTTGTTAAGGAAGTTCCGTCCTGTGCCAAGGAGCCCAAGTGTTTCTCCTACTCCTTCCTTTAGTGTTTTCAGGGTATCTGTTTTAATTTCAAGGTCTTTAATCCATTTGGAATTGATTTTGGTGCAGGGTGATATATTAAGGACCTAGTTCTAGTTTGTTGCAGGTGTTGAACCAGTTTTGCCAGCACCATTTGTTAAAGAGGCTATCTTTCTTCCAAACTATTGTTTTAGCTCCTTTATCAAAGATTAAGTAGGCATAGTTCTGTGGGTTTATTTCTGGGTCTTCAATTCTATTCCATTGTTCTTCAGGCCTGTTCCAGTGCCAATACCAAGCTGTTTTTATTACTATAGCTTTATAATACAGCTTGAAGTTGGGTATTGTAATTCCTCTAGCACTGTTCTTTCTGCTTAGGATTGTTTTTGCTATTCATGGTCTTTTATTGTTCCATATGAATTTCTGGATTGCTTCATCTATTTCATTAAAAAATGGTGTTGGGATATTAATGTGTATTGCATTGAATTTGTAGACAGCCTTTGGCAATATTGCCAGTTTGATTATATTAATCCCCCCAATCCAAGAGATGGGAGGTTTTTCCATTTCCTTAGTTCTGCCTTAATTTCATTTTTCATGGTTTTTTTTTTTTTTTTTTTTTTTTTTTTGGCCAGTCCTGGGCCTTGGACTCAGGGCCTGAGCACTGTCCCTGGCTTCTTCCCGCTCAAGGCTAGCACTCTGCCACTTGAGCCACAGCACCGCTTCTGGCCGTTTTCTGTATATGTGGTGCTGGGGAATCGAACCTAGGGCCTCGTGTATCCGAGGCAGGCACTCTTGCCACTAGGCTATATCCCCAGCCCCATTTTTCATGTTTTTAAAGTTCTCATCATAGAGGTCTTTCACTTCTTTGGTTAAGGTTATTCCTAGGTATTTTGTGTTTTTTGAGGCCATTGCAAAAGAAGTTGCTTTCCTGATTTCAGCCTCAGCGTTTGGGTCATTAGCATATAGAAATGCCATTGATTTTTGAGGGTTTATTTTATATCCTGCAACTTTGCCAAAGTTTTGGATCAGCTCTAGTAGTTTGGGAGTAGAGTCACTGGGGTTCTTTAGGTATAGGATCATGTCATCTGTGAAGAGAGAAAGTTTAACTTCATCTTTTCCTATCTGAATCCACTTTATATTTTCTTCTTGCCTAATTGCTCTGGCTAGGAATTCTAGTACAATGTTGAAGAGAAGGGGAGAGAGTGGACATCCCGAGTTAGACAGTTTTCATAACAAAACAATTCTAAAATTTTGGTAGCCCAAAGCAACCAAAGTTATTTCTTATTCTCACTATTTGTCCACTGAGCCATCAGAGAAATGCAAATCAAAAGAGCATTGTTGGGAGACAGAGATAGGAGAATCATGGTTCCAGGCCAGCCTAGGCAAATAACAGCAAAATCCTATTTTTGAACACAAGCCAGTCATGGTGATACACACTTGAAATTATAACTTCTTAGAAGGCAAAGATAGAAGAATTACAGAATCTTCAGTCCAAAAGGATTGAAGCATGGCTCAAATGATAGAGAACTTGCCTAATAAGCACAAGTCCTGGAATTTAATCCTCCATAATACTAATAAGTAAATATAACACTGATCTCAGAATATGAAGCCAGCCTGGGTAGGAAAGTCCATGAGATGCTTATCTCCAATTAACTACCAAAAAGCCATAGATCTGTGGCTCAAGTAATAGAAATACCAGCCTTGAGTGAAAAGGCTCCAGGACAGGACCCAGGTCCTGAGTTCAAGCTCCACTACCAGCAATAATAATAATAATAATAATAATAAATACAATTGCAGTTCTATGAAGCAAAGCTGAGGACAGTCTTGTCCCAGTGTGATCTGAACACAGGGACAGTGGTTTTCAAAGGCTTCGCTAGGCATCCAGCTATGTTTTCTCTCCCTGATTCCATTATCTCCCCCCATCACTACCCCACAGCCCTCTCCTCCTGGAAAATTCACAAATATTCCACTTGCTTACAAACTCTTAAAAAGAGATTAAAATTTTCAAAATGTGAACTCTCTTATCAGTGAACTAAGAGATTATCTGTCCAAATGTATAATTAAACTGTAGCATATACTTCACACATGATCTTAAGTAACAAGCTGTAAAGGATACTTGAAAATGTGAGCCTAAGGACTGGAGGCATCAAGTGGTAGAGCACCAATCTCGCAAGTACAAGGTCCTGAGTTCTAATCCCAGGACCTCCAAAAATAAAAATGTAAAGAAAATATGAGTTTTGTTGGAAACTTATTCTGATCTTTGACCTCTTTGATTGTTCACTAAAAATAAAAACAAGCATCATCTATAAAGGAAAGGACCAAATATCCTCCCCCCAACCACCACCACCACCAAAAAATGGCAGAGAAGATCCCTTTGGAGAACAGTGTATAGGTGCTGAGTCTTCCAACTTTCCATGCATGGCAGATCCCCAAAACATTCATGCTCAGTGAAGGCCCTGGAATCTGGAGGACTTCAACTAATGAAAGAAAGGGATGCCTGGAGCTACCCTACAGGTCAAGTTGGGAGAGGAGACTTAAACCAAAGTGGGTTGCTCTCCCTCTAATTTGGAGGACGTGTATTTAATACCACAGGGATTGATTCCAAGAAGGTAGCAAGTTGGCCACATCTGACAACTACCCCCACCTAACTGCTGAGTGACCCCAGCACAGAGGTCTATGTAGGTGTGCCAGCAGTAGCAAGGACAGAGGATGGAGCCAGTGAAAGGTACTGGGAGGGGCTTCTGCATGGAGCAGAGCCCCCCAAATAGCCCAGATGTGCACCTACATGCCATGAGTACCTCCCATTGCCAGAGATAGATACCAAACCAAACTGCAGACTGAGCAGGTAGAGAAAGGCCAAACTCCTGCACCTCAGCACCTGGAGATGAGGAGACAGCGCCAGAGAGGGAAAAACTGCAAGGAGGAAGGCCAGCCCTGCGAGGCTGGCTTAAGCTGAATGTGACATTAAAGTTTTTGTGATCACATTGGACTCTTTAAGAACTTTTAAGGCAACTGATACCTAAAAATGGCATGAAAACCTATGGGATCTGCCCAAAATATTCACAAAAGCCAGGAGTAGGTGGCTCATGCTTATAATCCTGCTACTGTGGAAGCTGAGATATGAATATTGCAATTTGAAGCCATCCTAGGCAGAAAGTCCATGAGAATGTTATCTCCAATTAACCAAAGTTACAAATGGGACTGTGGCTCAAATAGTATAGTACCAGCATTGAGTGGCAAAAATTCTAGCCACAGCACAAGGTCCTGAGTTCAAGCTCAAGGACTGGAGCCAAAAATAATAATAATGGGGCCTGGGAATGTGGCCGAGTGGTAGAGTGCTTGCCTAGCATGCATGAAGCCCTGGGTTTGATTCCTCAGCACCATAAATACATAAAATGCCAGAAGTGGCACTGTGGCTCACGTGGTAGAGTGCTAGCCTTGAGCAAATAGAAGCCAGGGACAGTGCTCAGGCCCTGAGATCAAGACCCAGGACTGGAAATAATAATAATAACAATAATAATAATAGGTCATAGGTAAGAGAGATTTGCAAGTAGCATATATGAAATAAAGTTTTTTGAGATCACAAATTATTTTACAATATTTAACCTCACAGAACCCAAATATTATGATTTTCCACATTGCCATTAGTTCCTTCTTTTTTTTTTCTTTTTTTTATTGTCAAACTGATATACAGAGTGGTTACAGTTTCATACTTTAGGCATTGGATACATTTCTTGTACTGTTTGCTACCTCCTCCCTCATTCTCCCCTCCCCCTCCCCCTTTCCCTTTCCCCCCATGAGTTGTTCAGTAGATTTACACTAAACAGTTTTGCAAGTATTGCTTTTGTAATCGTTTGTCTTTTTTACCGTGTGTCTCTCGATTTTGGTATTCCCTTATAGTTTCCTAGTTCTAATACCAGTATACACGGTTTCCAATATACTCAGAAAAGATACAGAGATAGTGAAGGTACAACCACAGGAAGGGGCTACAAGAGGATCATAAGTAATAGAAGCTACAGGTTCACATTGCATGTTGAAAGTAATTACAACAGTGATGTAACAGTTATTTCCATAACATGGAGTTCATTTAACTTAGCATATCTTTTGTGTTCATAAGGGTATAGATATTGGGCTCTTGTGATCCTCTGCTGTGACTAGCCTAAACCTGTGCTAATTATTCCCTAGGAGGCAGACCATAGAGTCCAAGTTTCTTTGGGTCTGGCTCACTTAGTATAATTTTTTCCAAGTCCTTCCACTTCCTTACAAATGGGGCAATGTCATTCTTTCTGATAGAGGCATAAAATTCCATTGTGTATATGTACCACATTTTCCTGATCCATTCATCTACTGAGGGGCATCTGGGTTGGTTCCATGTTTTAGCAATGACAAATTATGCTGCGATGAACATTGTTGTGCTGGTGGCTTTAGTGTGGTCTTGCTTGTAATCTTTTGGATAGATGCCCCAAAGTTGGGCTGCTGGGTCAGAGGGGAGCTCTATGTTTAGCCTTCTGAAGAATCTCCATACCGCTTTCCAGAGTGGCAGAAACAGTTTACATTCCCACCAACAATGTAGTAGGGTTCCGTTTTGGCCACATTCCCTCCAACATTTGTTATGGTTAGTTTTCTTGATATAGGACAGTCTAACTGGGGTGAGATAGAATCTCAATGTTGTTTTGATTTGCATTTCTTTTATGGCGAGTGATGTAGACCACTTTTTCATATGTCTCTTGGCCGTTCTCATTTTCTCATCAGAGAAGTCTCTTTTTAAGACTTTAGCCCACTTTTTGATGGGGCTACTGGTTCTTTGCGGTTTTGTTTTGGAGGAATGTAATTTTTTTAGTTCTGCCTATATTTTAGATATGAGGCCTTTGTCTATTGTATGGCCAGTAAAGATCTTTTGGATCAGCTCTAGTAGATTGGGAGTAGAGTCAGTGGGTTTCTTTAGGTATAGGATCATGTCATCTGCAAAGAGAGAAAGTTTAACTTGATCTTTTCCTGTTTGGATCCCCTTTATATTTTCATCTTGCCTAATTGCTCTGGCTAGGAATTCTAGTACTATGTTGAAGAGAAGGGGAGAAAGCAGACATCCCTGTCTTGCTACCGATTTTAAAGGGAATGGCTTTAGTTTTTCACCATTTAGAATTATACTTGCTGTTGGTTTGTCATAGACTGCCTTTATTATATTCAGGAGTGTTCCCTGGAATCCCAATTTTTCCAGAATTTTGTTGAGAATTTTTGCATCTACGTTCATCAGGGAAATCGGTCTATAGTTCTTTTTCCGTGATGAGTCCTTGCCTGGTTTTGGGATGAGGGTTATATTGGCTTCATAGAATGTGTCTGGTAATGAACTTTCTCTTCCAATTTCATTGAAGTGTTTGAGAAATATTGGTGTGAGTTCTGTTTTGAGGGCCTTGTAAAATTCTGCTGTGAATCCGTCTGGACGTGGGCTTTTCATGGATGGGAGATCACTTATTGCCATTTCTATTTCAATGCTGGGTATGGGTCTGTTCAGAAGTTTTAAATCTTCATGGATGAGTTTGGGGATATCAATTTTTTCTAGGAAATCATCCATTTCTTCCAAGTTCTCGAATTTGTTTGCATGAAGGTTTGCAAAATAGTCCCTTATTGTGTTCTGAATTTTGGTATTTTCTGTGGTGATGTTTCCTGTTTCATCTCTGATCTTGTTTATGTGGGTTTGCTGCTTTCGTTTTTTGGTCAGGTTTGCTAGGGGTCTGTCTATCTTGTTAATTTTTTCAAAGAACCAACTCTTTGTTTTGTTGATTGTATCGATGGTTTTTTTTGTTTCTAATTCACTTAATTCTGATTTGATTTTAGTTATTTGCTTCTGTCTATTGACTTGGGGTTTGGCTTGTTGTTGTCTTTTGAGGAGATTAAGGTGCTTAAGTTGTTGAGTTGTTGTTTCTCCAGTTTGTTGATGTATGCACTCAGAGATATAAATTTCCCTCTGAGTACTGCCTTTGCTGTGTCCCAAAGGAGCTGGTATTTTGTGTACTCATCTTGGTTGAATTCCATAAACATTTGAATTTCTGTTCTAATTTCTTCAATGACCCACTGATGGTTGAGCAGTGTGTTTTTTAGTCTCCATGTATTGTAGGATTTTCTGCAGTGGCTGTTTGAGTTGAGCTCTAATTTTATTCTATTGTGGTGTGAGAGAATGCAGGGAATGGTTTTGATACTTCTGAATTTGTGCAGATTTTCTTTGTACCCTAAGATGTGATCTATTTTGGAGAATGTGTCATATGCTGCCGAAAAGAATGTGTATTCAGTTGTTGCTGGATGGAATATTCTGTAGATGTCGGTTAAGTCTAGTTGGTCTATGCAGTTGTTTAGTTCTGTGGTTTCTTTGTTCAGTTTTTGGCATGTTGATCTGTCCAGAGGTGATAGTGGAGTGTTAAAGTCCCCAACTATCAATGTGTTTGGGTCTATGAGTGTTTTTAGAGTCAGTAGTGTTTGTTTGATGAAGTTGGGTGCACCTGTATTTGGTGTATAGATTTTTAAGATGGCGCTTTGCTCTGGCAGTGAGGGAAGGGCCACCTTCAAGGAGCTGCTCTGTGTGCGTGAGTGATAATGCTTTTCATGGGTACTCACGCTTTCTCAGCGATTTCGGCCCATCCGTGCTCAGCCTGTGATCCACGTATGTCTGCCGCCGTCAGGAGGATTTCTCCCTGGTTGCCACTGTGTGCTTTAGGTGTGCAGATTGCAGGGCGCTGTGCCAGCGCCGGCCCTGGTGTGGCAGCGACTCGCCGTCCAGAGCTCAAATCTGTGTTTTCAGGGCAGCAAAATCAATTTTTCCTTTCTGGCCAGAATCCCTGTACTGTTATAACTTAGTTGGGCTTCTTTCTAAGAGTAAAAGTTTCCCTGGAGTGGGAAAACTGCCATGTCGGAGGAAGCTCAACTAGGACTCTGCTGCTCCTCCACTGTCTTCCCAGAAGTCCTAGTTCCTTCTTTTTGATGAACAGTCAATACAATGAACAATGAATATGTGTAAAGCCCCACTGTTGCCCAATTCCACTTACCTTCCCCTCCTCCCAGGATCAACTTCTTCCTGAAGTTGGTGTGTTCAGGTCTTGCTTGTGGGTGGTGTGTGTGTGTGTGTGTGTGTGTGTGTGTGTGTGTGTGTGTTTTATTTGTTTGTTGCCAGTCCTGGGGCTTGAGCACAGGGAATGGACTTTGTCTCTGCGCCTCTCTGTGCTCAAGGCTGCACTCTAGGACTTGAGCCATAGCACTACTTCCAGATTTTTCTGTTTATATGGTACTAAGGAATTGAACCCAGGGCTTCATGCATCCTAGAAAAGCACTCGACCACTAAGCCACATTCCCATCCCTCATGTATTTTTATGTTCAATGTAATTATATATTTGAAAGAATCTATAGTATATAGTTGTATGTTTTTCATTATATAAAAGGCCTTTCTAATTATAATTCTATGGTATCGTGTGGCTTACTAATAATTTTAATTTTAAAAAAGTGAGAAATTGTAAACTCTTTCTCTACACTTGCGTCTCACTGATCATGAATGGAATAGTGAAGTTCATGATGTGACACAGGATGCAGAGGGTTAGACCTGAGTTGGTAGCTGGTTTAATTTAACTGATTTAACTTAACCTAAGAAAAGCAAAAAAGTGGCATTGGGAGAAAACTTTTGGCATGCATACAACAGGTATCCAGCAGAGGGCGACATTGTCTAGTAAAAAAAAGTGCATCTACCAGGAAAACTACTTTGGACGACTTGACAGAATTGAGAAATACTGCTCATGTGAATTATTTGCCCAAACTCACAATGCTAGTTAATATTTAGTACTTATTCCCAATGCTAATGGGCCCAGACAGATCTTCAGCAGCCTTGCTAATGATTCAGCAGACCTAAGGAATCAAACTGGCCTAAATCAGAGTATAAAAGATTCTTTCCTTATGAAACTTTTCCAAGTTTTAAGCCCTCAACATGCTTAACTGGACACTTTAGTTATCATGAAGATAGGATTAGGTTTGATAAAAGGCTAAGACACAAAGAATTTGTAATTTATTAAGAGCATGAAGTTAGGCTAAGTGGGTAGCTCACACCTGTCTGTAATCACAGCTGAGAAAGATCATGGTACAGGCTGGCCTGAGCAAAAATGTGAGGCTCTCTATGAGAAGTAACTAGAGCAAAAAGACAAAAGGCTTAGGGGAGTTTCTCAAATGGTAGGATGCCTGCCTTGCAAGCACAAAGCCTTGAGTTCAAACCTCTATAACAGAAAAAAAAAAAAAATACAACAGCAAGAATACTTCCAAATGGAAAAAAAAACTGTTAAGGCTTTTACATTCATTCTAAGCATATGTTGACATTTTTAGGTATCAAAAGTACATTCCATTGAATATCTCATTGAAATTGAAATATTAGCCAAATTCTAATAGTTATGCTGAAATTCCAAAATCTCAGTAGTTCTTTTTTTTTCTTTCTTATTCTTTTGCTCACGGCTATACCACTTGAGCCACAGTGTCACTTCTGGCCTGTCATAGCTAGAATTTGGAACCAATCCAGATGCCCCTCAGTAGACGAGTGGATCAGGAAAATGTGGTACACATACACAATGGAATTATATGCCTCCATCAGAAGGAATGGTATTACCCCATTCATAAGGAAATGGGAGCACTTGGAAAAAAATCATACTAAGTGAAGTGACTCAGACCCAAAGAAACATAAATCCTATGGTGTCCCTCATAGGGAGTAGCTAACTCTTATAAAGCAGTATCAGCAAGCAGGCTCAGAGCCTGATTTTATACATAAATTTTTATTGGAACCTAGCCATCTTCCTTTGTTTATACAACATATTTTCTGCTTTGAGATAAGAGTTGAATCAAAAGTAGTAAGACAAGTTCTTCTTATATATCCCAGGACTGGTTTAGAACTCACTATGTAGGCCAGGTTGACCTGGAGTTTCCCTTGGAGGTTAAGATAACCCTGAACTCCTGATCCTCCTGCCTCAACCTCTTAAGGATGCCATCAAGCTAGACCATGTCTGATTCTAAGCTATAATAACAGTCAAGTAATTCCTCCAAACACCCGTTACTTTAAAATTGACCTCTTGGCATGCAAATCCCAAGTCATACTACTTAGCTCTTTATAGAAAAAGCCTTCCATCTCTCTTATAAAACAATCTGATCCAATAAGCTTTTCTATAATGATGAAAATGTTCCACAGCTACACTTTCCACTATAGTAGCCACTAGCCAAGTGTGGCTGTTCAGCACTTGAATTGTGACCAGGGATTACATTGAATAGCAACTGAGGAATGGAATTTTTTGTTTTAATTAACTAGCAACTAGTAGTTTAATGATGTTTAGCAATCTCTTGGCTTTCCATACAGCTGGGATTTTATTATTCTTCAAAACAGATTGTGTGACAGATTGTCTGAGAACAGTATTTCACGGACCCCTGCTTCATTATACTAAGGTGCTGAGATGTTGGGCCTTCTTTGTGACTTGAGCATAAATAACCTTTTCCAGGCTCACATATTCACACAGTTACCCCGTTCTCAAGAATAACCATAACACTAAAGGTCTTCTGAGGAAAACTCAGGAAAATCACTGTCTCTCATGTATATAACCTTGGCCCAGGAAGGCTATGAAGGTGCCTCCTGCCCCCTCCTGTCTAAGTCTCCACCCACTACTTGCACTACCTAGGTAACTGGCACACCTGTAGGCAGTTACATTCCCCTTCTCTGAGGTCACATCCTGGACACCCGCCCCTTATGCTTCCCATTGGACCATGGGAGGGTCCCAGGCTCTGAGGTCACATCCACATCGGTGTGGCCACCCCTTCCCACTACTTGGCCACACCTTCTCCCCCACCCTCCTTCCTGAGATAAGGCCAGGCCAAGCATCTCTGCTTCCCTTTTCTGCCATGTGCAATCTCCAACCTGGGCTGAGGCCAGCAGTTCGGAAATAAACTTTTTTCTCACGTCTGAATACCACATGGTATTCTCTTCATGACTAGGCAAGTGCTGAATTTTTTTAGCTATCATGCATTCTTTTTATGCTGGTCATTTTTTTTGGTGGGGGTGTGTAGTACTCAGGTAGCTTAAGCTCAAGGCCTTGCATTGTTCTTTCACTTTTTTACTAAAGGTTAGCACTCTACTACTTGAGCAATAGCTCCACTTCTCATTTTTGCTGGTTAATTGAAGAGAAGAGTCTCATGGACTTTCCTGCCTGGGCTGGCTTCCAACTGCACTCTTCAGCTTCCTTAGTAGCTAGCATTACAGGTGTGAGCCACCAGTGTCTGGGTTTTGATGGTTAATTTTAAGATAAGGTTTCACTTCCTGCCCGGACCATGCTGGAACCATGATCCTGACCTGTCTTTTCAGGTTTTCCATCATCACTGGTGTGATAGGTACTCAGTCTTTTCTTTTGTGATGGAATATTTTCCATTTTTCTTCTCAAGCTGGCCTGAAACCAACCTCCTCCCATTCTCAGCCTGCCATGAAGCTAGGATGACAGGTATGTGCCACCACACCTACTATGGGCTGAGAGGGAGTTCTCTTGAACTTTTCTGCTGTCAGACCTTGAGCCTCTGAACTAAGTAACTAGAATGCAGGCATGAAACCACTGGCACCCAGATAGAAATGTCAATTTGTGTTTATGTCACCATTAAGATTAACCATTTCTATATTTACAAGCAAAGTGCTAGTGTAGCAACACAAGCAGAAATACCAGCAGTCCATGTGGGCCATAGCATTAACACAGGGAACAGCAGAGAAACACACCACAGCTGCTCAAGACAGGGCCACATGGAATCCTGCCAGAGGATGAAAGGTGGCTTGTGACCACACAGGTACCAAACCACCCTGACTCGAATTCATTGACTAAATAACACGATCCAGTCTTTATCAGTAAAAACAGAACAAACAAGATATAAATGGATCTTGTAGACTTATGTAAAAAAAAAAAAAGTACAGGTGAATGAACCTCCAACAAAATGGCATCCATGTCATCGGTCACATCTAAGCAAGGTAATAGAGGTGGCCCCCACTGATAAAAGGAGCAAATTTAGACACACCATGTCCCCACCCTCCCAGTGATTGTACCTCAAGTACATTGCTGTGCAATTAAAGAAACTCAAGAGGATGGAGGTAAATGGTGGAGGAGCAGCAGATCCCTATCTAAGCTCTCTCCAAGAACCAAGTTTTACTAATCCAGAGAAACTCCCATACATCTAAAGTCATCTCAAGTAAGTTAGAATAGTATAGAGATTCTGGCCAGAGAGGAAAAATCAAGGCAGCTGGCTTAAGGAAACAGATTTGAGCTCCAGGAAGCTTCCCACTACCACCCCAGCAGAGCACACACTCCCCATTCACCTCCAGGGAACAATGAGAGGAGAGAAAACCTCTAGATAGGCAGTAGACAGATGCGGATTGCAGCCAGATGGCCTATGGGCCGAAATTCCAGAGAACGTGTGAGTACCTCACAAAAGACATTCTTACTCACACTCGCACCTACAGAACACCATTTGGAAGGTACCCCTTCCCCCGCCACCATAGTGAAACACCATCTTTGACTCTGGCATAGACCTGGCCAGAGCAGACAGGAAATAAAGCAGGCCTGGGGAAAGCGAGGATGAAGGGGCCATCTTTGAAAAGAGCAAAGGTAACTGAACAGTGAGAACCAGGTCCGTCCACGGGAAGGTCTCTCCACCCAGGTGGGATGAATTTCCACCAGGCACGAGGTTTTCAGCCTCAGGTAAACACAGCTACAGGTGGACCAGACCCGCTGTGAGCTGCAGTCAAGCCTGGCAGGAGTTTCTAAAAATTAACAAAACCCTACAACTCATGGAGACTCAACAACACATTGCTGAACCACCAGTGGGTCATCAAAGAACTCAGAACAGAAATTCAAATGCTTATGGAATTAAACCAAGATGATCACACAAATTACCAGCTCCTTTGGGACACAGCAAAGACAGTACTCGGAGAAAATTTATAGCTCTGAGCACCTACATCAACAAATTGGAGATATTTCAATTCAACAATTTAAGGAAGTATCTTAAGCTCATTGAAAGAGAGCAACAAACCAGACCCCAAGCCAATAGACAGAAGCAAATAATTAAAATTAAATCAAAATTAAATGATTTAAGAGTCAAAAAAAAACCATAGAAAGAATCAACAAAACAAAGAGCTATTAACAAAATAGACAGACCCTTAGCAAATCTGACCAAAAATGAAGAGAGCATACCCAAATAAAATCAGAAAAGAAACTACAAACATCACCACAGAAACAACCAAGATTCCGAATATACTAAAGGAATATTTTGCAAACCTAAATGCTAATTGATTTGAGAATCTGGAAGAAATGGACAAATGCCTAGCAAAAATGGACATGTCCAAACTTAACCAAGAAGGTTTAAATCTACTAAACAGACCCAATTCCAGCAATGAAATAGAAACTGCAATAAGAATTCTCCCATCAAGAAAAGCCCAGGTCCAGATGGATTGACAGCGGAATTCTATAAGGCCTTCAAGACAGAACTCACACCAACATTCTTCAAAGTCTTCAAAGAAATTGAAAGGGAAAGTTCACTAGCAGACACATTCTATGATGCCAGTATAACCCTCACCCCAAAACCAGACAGGGACTCATCAAAGAAAGAGAACTTTAGGCCCATTTCTTTGATGAACATCGATGCAAAACTTCTCAACAAAATTCTGGCCAATCAACTTTAACAAGTCATCACAAATATCACACACTGTGATCAAACTGGATTCATTCCAGGGATGTAAAGCTGGCTCAGTATACACAAGTCAATTAATGTAGTTCACCACATCAATAGGAGCAAGGTTAAGAATCACATGATATTTCTTTAGACTCAGAAAAAATCCAGTTGATTTGATACCCGTTTGATAAAATCCAGTACCCATTTATGATAAAAGCTTTGGAGAAACTAGGATTCCAAGGAACATTCCTGAATGTAACAAAGGCTGTCTATGACAAACCCACAGTGAGTATTATACTTAATGGTGAAAAGTTAAAGCCATTTCCCATAAAATCAGGAGCAAGACAAGGATGTCCACTCTCTCCACTCCTCTTCAACATAGTACTAGAATTCCTAGCCAGAGCAATAAGGCAAGAGGTAGATATAAAAGAGATCCAAATATGAAAAGATGAAGTTAAACTCTCTCTTTGTAGATGACATGATCCTGTATCTATCTAATCCCAAGTTACTTGAACTGATCCAAAACTTTAGCAAAGTAGCAGGATATAAAATAAATCCTCAAAAAATCAATGCCTTTTCTGTATGCCTACAATGAAAAGAGGGAGGCTGAAATTAGGAAAGAAACTCTTTTTTCAATAGCCTCAAAAAACATAAAATACTTAGGAATAACCTTAACCAAAGAAGTGAAAGACCTCTAGGATGAGAACTTTAAAAACATGAAAAAGGAAATTGAAGCAGAACTAAGGAAATGGAAAAACCTCCTATGTTCCTGGATTGGGAGGATTAACATTGTGAAAATGGCAATATTGCCAAAGGCTATCTACAAATTCAATGCAATACCCATCAATATCCCAACACAATTTTTTAATGAAATAGAGGAAGCAATCCAGAAATTCATATGGAACCAGACCCCAAATAGCAAAAACAATCCTAATCAGAAAGAACAGTGCTGGAGGAATTTCAATACCAAACTTAAAGCTATATTACAAAGCAATAATAATAATAATAATAAACAGCTTGATATTGGCAGAAGAACAGGCCTGAGGACCAATGGAATAGAACTGAAGACCCAGAAATGAACCTGCAGACTGTGGCTACTTATTCTTTGATAAAGGGAGCTAAAACAATAGGGTGGAAGAAAGACAGCCTCTTCAACAAATGGTGCTGGCAAAACTGGTGCAACATCTGTAACAAACTAAAACTGGATCCTTATATATCACCCTGCACCAGAATCAATTCCAAATGGATCAAAGACCTTGAGGTAGAAGCAGATACCCTGCTTCTTAGCCTTCTGAGGAATCTCCATACCACTTTCCAGAGTGGCTGAACCAGTTTACATTCCCACCAACAATGAAGTAGGGTTCCCTTTTGGCCACATCCCTTCCAACATTTGTCATTGTTAGTTTTCTTGATATAGGACATTCTTACTGGGGTGAGATGGAATCTCATGTTGTTTTGATTTGCATTTCTTTTATGGCCGGTGATGTAGAGCAGTTTTTCATATGTCGCTTGGCCATTCTCATTTCCTCATCAGAGAAGTCTCTTTTTAAGTCTTTAGCCCACTTTTTGAGGGGGCTATTGGTTCTTTGCCGTTTTGTTTTGGAGGAATGTGATTTTTTTAGTTCTGCATATATTTTAGATATGAGGCCTTTGTCCATTGTATGGCCGGTAAAGATCTTTTCCCAATCTGTGGGCTTTCTGTTTATCTTGCGAGCTATGTCCTTTCCCTGCAGAAGCTCTGCAGTTTGATGCAGTCCCATTTGTCCATCCTTTCTTTGATTTGTCGCATTTCTGGGTCTTTGTTAAGGAAGTTCCGTCCTGTGCCAAGGAGCCCAAGTGTTTCTCCTACTCCTTCCTTTAGTGTTTTTAGGGTATCTGTTTTAATTTCGAGGTCTTTGATTCTTTTGGAATTAATTTTGGTGCAGGATGATATATAAGGAGCACAGCAGAGGATCACAAGAGCCCAATAGCTATACCCTTATGAACACAAAAGATGATGCTAAGTGAAATGAACTCCATGTTATGGAAGCGACTGTTAGATCACTGTTGTAATTACTTTCAACATGCAATGTGAAACCGTAGCTTCTATTATTGATGATCCTCTTGTATCCCCTTCCTGTGGTTGTACCTGCACTATTTCTGTATCTTATCTGAGTACATTGGAAACCATGTATACAGGTATTAGAACTAGGAAACTGAAAGGGAATACCAAAATCGAGAAACACAGGGTAAAAAAGACAAACGATTACAAAAGCAATACTTGCAAAAGTGTTTAGTGTAAATCTACTGAACAACTCATGGGGAGAAAGGGAAAGAGGTAGGGGGGAGGGGGAATGAGAGAGGAGGTAACAAACAGTACAAGAAATGTATCCAATGCCTAATGCATGAAACTGTAACCGCTCTGTATATCAGTTTGACAATAAAAATTTTAAATATATATATGCTAAAAAAAATAAAGCAGATACCCTGAAAATACTACAAGAAGGAATAGGAGAAACACTTGGGCTTCTTGGCACAGGACAGATTTTCTTAATAAAGTCCCAGAAACACAACAAATCAAAGAAAGAAGTTGGACAAATGGGATTGCATCAAACTGCAGAGCTTCTGCATGGCAAAGGACATAGCTTGAATGATAAATAGAAAGCCCTCAGATTGGGAGAAGATATTTACCAGCCATACAGCAGTCAAAGGCCTTATATCTAAAATATACATAGAACTAAAAAAATTAAGTTCCTCAAAAGCAAATCCTTAAAAAACCAACTGCCTCCTCAACAAAGGGGCTAAAGACCTAAAAAGAGACTTTTCTGAAGAAGAAATGAGAATGACCATGAGACACATGAAGACGTGCTCTACATCACTGAACATAAAAAGAAATGCAAATCAAAACAACACTGAGACTCCACCTCACCCCAGTAAGAATGTCCATTTTCAAGAAAACTAATAATAACAAATGCTGGAGAGGATATGGCCAAAAGGGAACCCTACTACATTGTTGGTGGGAATGTAAACCTGTTCAACCACTCTGTAAAGTGGTATGGAGGTTCCTCAGAAGGCTAAACATATAGCTCCCCTATGACCCAGTGTCGGGCTCAGGTCGCCTCCCCTGGCACGGGGACTAAGGCTCTGTTACACTCCTAACAGCCCCCTTTCTCACCCTCTCCCCTGGTCACCCGACCCGCAGGTAAGGCCAGGGTGGAGCGGGGGAGTCAGCACAGACTGCACGTGGCCAAACGAGAACGCTTTGCCCACCTCCTTACCAGTAAAGAAAGCCAGGCATATGTGGGTCTCGGAGAAGCTTCAAGAGCAATCTGATTTATTAAGGTGGGGGTAAAGGGAAATGATAGGAAAGAATGAAAGGAGACTGACCGGCCAGGACGCTGATAGGCTGTGAGCTTGTCATATGACCCCCTCATGAGCTAACGTCACTCGAAAGCGCCGCACCAGGGAGAGACTGGGGGCGCATGGGCTGGCGAGAAAGTTGGGGGCTGTTTGCAAAGCCGGTTCTTCTGGTTCCGGACCCAGAGAATTGTGGCCTGCTTCCGCATTCCCCAGGGCTGGGGGAAGGGTGGCGTCTCGGGAGCTCTCTCCAATGCCCATCCCCCGTCAAGTCCAAAGGCTGGATCCCAACAACCCAGCAGCCCCACTTTGGGGAATCTACCCAAAAGATTATAAGCAAGACCGCACTGAAGCCACCAGCACAACTATGTTCATCGCAGCACAATTTTTCATCAATAAAATATGGAACCAACCCAGATGTTCTTCAATAGATGGGTAGATCAAGAAAATGTACATATACACAGTGGAATTCTATGCCTCTATCAGAAAGAATAACATTGCCCCATTCATAAGGAAATGGAAGGACTTGGAAAAAATCATACTAAGTGAAGAGAGACAGACCCAAAGAAACATGGACTCTATGGTTTCCCTCATTGGTAATAATTAGTATATGTATAAAATAGTCCTAGTAGAAGATCACAATCGCTCAATAGCTATGCCAATATGAGCATATAAGAATGATCCTAAGTGAAACGAACTTCAGGTTATGGAAACAAGTGGTATATCATTGTTGTTTTTTCAACATAACACATGAACATGCCATTTTTTTTTCATATTTCCTTCCCATTGTTTCATTCCTCAAGTCACTGTAACTGATTTTGGTTGGAACAAGGGAAGGGAAAGGGAATAACAAAAATGAGAGACAAAGGATAAAAAGACAAACCAATACAACAGCTATACTTACAAAACTATATGGTATAGACCAACTGTACAATTCATGTGAGGGGGGGAGAAGGAGATGGGGAGGGAGGAGGGGGTAAATGAGTGAGGAGGTAACAAGTTGAATAAGAAATGTACTCATTGCCTTATGTATGAAACTGTAACCCCTCTGTACTTTATTTTGACAATAAAGAAAAAAAAAGAAGTGCAAGCATTACAAAAAGAAATGAAAGCAAATAATTGAAAGGCTACTGGACATACAACATCAGCCATAGTAGTGTGTGTGTGCATGCCAGTACTGGGGCTTATTATACTCAGGGCCTCCTACTACTACTTGACTTTTCCTCTCAATGCTGGCACTCTACCACTTGAGACAAAGGTGAACTTCTAACATTTTGCTGGTTAATTGGAGGCAAGAGTCTCACATATTTGTCTGCCTTGGCTGACTTTAAGATCTTCTGATCTCAGCTTCCTGACTGGGTAGGATTATAGATTTGAGCTGCTGACACCTGACTGTAACTCATGTCTTCTGTTCTTGAGAATATCTTCTGGAAAAAGAATTTAATACATTTATATGTGAAAACCTAGACTTGAACCAAGGACATTTTCTGTTTGAACAACCACATCTCTGAGATCATCACATTCTCAAGATGGGTGGGAGGAGTTTAACTTAGGTGAATTATTCATGAAACTTCATTCTTTTTTATTTTTAAGTTTTATTGTAAATATAAATACAGAAGGGTTACTGTTACATAAGTCAGGTAAGTACATTTCTTTCTGAACAGTGTTACCCTCTCCCTCATTTTCTCTTACTTCTTCCTCTCCTGACCCCTCCCAGCCCCCCAAGTTGTAAAGTGCATTTCCAACATAGTATCAGGTTAATATCACTGTTGAATTGGTTCATTCTTGTCCCACCATTTCTTTGATTCCGCTTTCCCTCCCAAATAAGATAAAATTATGTACAAGATAAAGGGTACAGAAATTAGTAACAGTGACAAAAGGGAACAAAGCAAAGGAGAAAAAAAGAAAAAGAAAGAACTGAAAACAGTACAATAAAAAACCTCATTTCTATTTCTTGGAGTTCATTTCGATAAGCATTATTTTATATGGTCATATGCACATAGCTATTGAGCTATTGTGATCCTCTGCTAAGAATATTCTCCTTTGTTCTCACTGTATGAATGCATAGTGTGCTATTTAATTAATCATGCTCAAGTGTAACTATTTTTTTTTTTACTATCTTTTACTATCCACTGGATTAACTTGTAGATTTATGGACATATTCTAGTTGTTACAAATGAAGGAAACCATGTGGCCTATGTTTCTTTGGATCTGACTTACTTCACTTAATATAATTTTTTCTGTCTTTTCATTTCCTTACAAATGGGACAATGTCATTCTTTCTGATGGAAGCATATAATTCCATTGTGTATATACAGTACATTTTCTTGATCCACTGAAGGTCATGTGAGTTTATTCCATATCTTCAGTATGGTGAATAATGCTGCAATTAATATGGTTGTGCTGGTCTGGTGGCTTTAGTGCAGGCCAATTTGTGGTCATTTGGGTAAATGCCTAGGAGTGTAATTGCTGTGTCATATTCTGTGTCATAGCTCTATGTTTAGTCTTTTGAGGAACCTCCATACTGTTTTTCAGGGTGGAGGAACAAGTTTACATTCCCAGCAACAAAAGCTTTATTCTTCTTAGCATGCACTTAACAAGAAAAATCAAGTTCATATTCAGGTTGAAGTACAGACTTGTAATAAGAACTTTGAAATTTTGTACCAATTATTATATAATAGGTCTATGCAAGTACTTTTCCCCCTAAAGAGCTTCAGAAAAGCTGACAATCCCTGGTGGCAGCGGGAGAGTAGCATTCAGCTGCAAGAAATATTAAGAAGGGGCATCAACATTTCTGGTAGCAGAGCTAACCTGGAGAAAGGCATTCCTGTAACTGAAAAGGCTGGTGGCTAGTAGATCCACTTGTCCTCTATTAAAATACCATGGCATGAGATTTCAGCCAACCTAAACAGGAAAGAGACTAATTGAGGACCACATCCAGTTCACGATTCAGGAAAACAGTGTTGTCTACAGATCATGGTGCTGGAAGTAGAATCTCAACATCTCCCACTGCAGAACAGAACAGAAGCCCTGTCAATGGATTAAATACATCCTTCTCCCACAGCCCCATGGATAGGAATGAAAATATCTGTCTCTTATGATCCCCAAGACAGACAGACATCCTGCAGGTGATGATTCAGTGATGAACTGAGGTAAAAGAAATGTCACAGGGTGCTGGTGGCTCACGTGTAATCCTGGCTACTCAGGAGGCTAAGAACTGAGGATAATGGTTCAAAGCCAGCCCAAGCAGGAAGTCCATGAGACTCTCATCTCCAATTAACCACTAGAAAACCAGAAGTGGTGCTGTGGCTGAAAGTGGTAGAGCACTAACTATGAGCAAAAAAGAGAAGGGACTGTGCCCAGGCCCTGAGTCAAGCTCCACAGCTGAGGAAGAAAGGAAGGAAAGAAGGAAGGAAGGAAGGAAGGAAGGAAGGAAGGAAGGAAGGAAGGAAGGAAGGAAGGAAGGAAGGAAGGAAGGAAAGAAGGAAGGAAGGAGGGAGGGAGGGAGAAAAGGAGGGAGAAAAGGAGGGGACAAAGGAGGGAGGGAGAAAAGGAGGGGAAAAAGGAGGGAGGGAAAGAAAAAAAGAAATGTTGCCCTTTATTCAGAGGATCAAGTGAGCAGCAATTGTTTCTGTTTGTTGTAAATCTCTGCACCCCAATGAAATCTTATCCATGTAATAGATCGTCTTCATAAAGCTTTCTCGTGTCTGGCGCTTGTGGCTCACACCTGTAACCCTAGCCATTCAGGAGTCTGAGATCAAAGGATCATGGCTCAAAGCCAGGCTTGGCAGAAAAATTCATGAGACCCTTATCTCCAATTAACCAACAAAAAGTCAAAGGTGATGCTGTGGTTTAAGCATTAGAGCACCAGCCTTGAGCAAAGAAAAAAGATGCCAAGTGAGAGCACAGGCTCTGAGTTTAAGCCCCAGTTACACACACACCACACACACATACACACACACACACACACACACACACACACACACACACACACACAGCCTTCTCATGAAATCAGGGTATTAAAAATGTTAACACTAGGTGTTGGGGATTAAGCTCAGCAGAAGAGCACATGCCTGGCAAGTGCAAGGCTCTGAGTTTGGTCCTCAGCTCTGGGGGGAAAAATGTTAACACTGAAAAGAATGTTAGGAGTGATTGACTCCAGGACCTTTGTTTTAACAGATGTGCAAAGAGATTAGCTTTCTTAGAGTTAAGGCATCCTGACCTCACATGGGTGTTTCCTCTGCATTCTTTTAAAACTCTTTACAACCCACTCAGAAATTACTTACATCCTACATCATGGCACTTTTTCTAACAAATAGATGTCTAGATATTTGGCTTTTATTTTGTCCTGTTTTAACTCTTGGATTAAATTCTGATGGCTCTGCTCAGAACATTACAATTCTAGCTCCTAAGGGACAGTGCCAAGTGTAAGTAGTGTATATTTTTATGAAGAAAAAATTAATCTTTCTATATCTTTAGACCTTTCCCCATTCATATAAGTCACTAAACTACTTGTCTGCCAGTTGTGTGCTCTAGAAATGAAGATTTAAATAAATAGTATTTGATTCTAATAAAATTAAACATCAGTAAAACCGAACTTTCTCGGCTCTTTTTATGTGCCAGTACTGGGGCTTGAACTTAGGGCCTCAAGTTCTCATTTAGTTTTTTGTTTTTGTTGTTCGAGGCTAGCACTCTACCACTTGAGCCACACTTCCAGCCTTTTTCTGCTTAATTTCCTGCTTAGGCTGGCTTTGAACTGAGGTCCTCAGGTCTCAGCCTCCTGAGTAGCTTGGCTTACTGGTGTGTGCCATCAGCACCTGGCAGTCAGTGTTAAAATTAACATTAGTAATGAGTGTTCTGGTAGTCTACAGTCAGAGGATGAAGGCAGGGTTCAAACCCAGCAGTTAGTGTTCAGAGAGATCTTTCTAGATTCCAGTTCTCAATGGATGAAACAAAGACCATCAACCAGCTGGTAGCAATTATTACATAGGATTCAGACAATAAATGGAGGTTGAGGAGAAGGTCTGGGCTCTTCAAAAACATTCATGTTGCAGAAGACTCTCCCTGGTGAATTTTGAGAACGTGATCTACCTTACAGGAAATTAGGAAACAAAAGAGGCCTTCATGCCTGACTCAGCTGCTCAGATGGTCTCAGCTTCTCAGCTGCACCTAAGGAAGAGGCTGTGCCTAAGGAAGAGGCCATGCAGCTGGTGATCTGCTGAGCACTCCCAACCACAAATCCAAACAACTTTGTATCCAAGTTACAAAGTAAAAGGTGTTGTAAAAGCCAAGAAAAACAACGAATTTGAAGTCATCCCCTTAGGGTACAAATCACTTTTCTCTGACTATGTAACTACTGCTTCTTCATTTTTTTAACCAAATTCCTCTGCTCAGGAAAGAGTCACGTAGACAATAAGTCACCACTAGAAAGTACTCTTGGTCTGCTGAAATCACTTTCCCACTCTCTACCTGTTGACATGTCTGCAACCCACTTTCATTGCTGAGAAGATAAATTAAAAACAAAAGTTATGAGATGCTATTGTTGTATGGCAACTTATCAGAGAAGCCACCTATTGAAGGATGAATATTGGAGTCTTTATTAGAGCATTATCAGTCTGCAGGCAGCCAGATCTTACAAAGGCCTGCAGCCCACAAATACCCTTAACACTGTTAGGAAACAAGCCAGAGAGGAAAGATAGAACACAAACAATACCAACAAGCAATTCAGCTCCAATGGGGAGCTGAAGTGTGACAGCAGGGTAACCAGAGAGGAGCCAGGAGCCAGGGCATTAACATAGAGACATGTGGAATGGTGTGATGGCAGCTGAGCTTGTCTGACCCTAAATAGGACCTGGTCAGGGGGCAGGCTCACAGGAATCTCCCAGTCCCAGGCACTGGACTGATAGGTTCAGTAAACTATAGGCCAAGTGCCCACCCCGTCTCCAGGGATTCGGGAACACCCATTACCTGGGGATGGGACTTCCCTTCCTCTAGGAATTCAGACACAAGCATAAAGAGAAGAGGAAAGAAACTACAATTCACAATGTGGCCAATGATGGCACTGGCCAGATCTGACCCCCTTACTTCACTCAATTTGGACTGGGCTCAACAGATCAAGCCAAAATGGAGTTGCTCATGCTACAGTCCCACATCAGCAAACCAAAACTAGGAAGTTTACCTGACCTTTGAGAAATCAGGAGACATTGTCATGGGATGGAGGTGAGGTTTAGTGAAGTTTGCCTTTAAATGTAAGAATTCTTCACTAGGGCCCTTGCCTTCAACTGCAGAATAAAATTTCTGGACAAGTCACAATGGTAAGAAAACTTGGCAGAGTTTTATTGAGTAAATAAACAAACAGGCAAGCAGACAAACAGACAAAAAGCAGACAAACAGAAGAAGGTCAGAGACACACTCTAACAGAGCATAGGTGCTCTCACAGGGATCTAGAGAGAGACAAACATGCAGAGAGAGAAAGAGAGACCCAGAGAGAGACACACTGTTTCTTGTGCTGTTGGGGTATTTATAGGGTTAAGGCAGGGAGTCTGGCTTCAAAGTTATACAAAGCTGGGTGCTTTCTCTTTGCCCTAATCACACATGGTGTTACAGAATGCATCCTGCCATAAAACAGACCCTTATCTTTGAGGTAAGGAGACACCCTGCTGTCTGCATTTGGGGAGAGGAGGCTTAATTTAGGGAAGTGTGTTTCTCAGGAAGGCATACATCATGTCAGAAAAAGTGTTAATTCTTGGGGTGAGGAATGCATCCCTCAGGAAGGGCTATATCCTGCTGTCTCTCTATGAAGCAAAGATGGCACTTCTATGTTTCTAAATACCACATTTCTCAGTTGCTTTAACTAAGCCTCAGTTTCCTTATGTTATCCCGCTTCAACATGATAGCCAACTCTTCCAAACAGGCCAGTGTTTTAGCCAGCATCATAAGCTTCGGCTCTTACACAGAAAGTCACCTGAAGTATTACAAACTCAAAGGAAAGTCACAACACTGATTTAAATCCACCTTTCTTCTGCAGTCTCATGAACAGGGATGAAAACACCTCATCCTCAAGACAATACCCTGCAGGTGAGGATTCACTGATGAACTAAATTAGAGGAAGTTGTCTTATTAGAGAACCAACAATGCCCATGCACCTGCCCCCTGTCATATAGAAACACTGTAGACCTGCACTCAGAAGAGGATCAAGAAACCAGGTGCATCTCCATTGAAGCAGAAAGTAATGAGATTGGTTCTTTCCCTACCATCAGTTATGTTTACCTCTTCCAATGGGGGATTCTAATACAGGGTTAGTAAGAAAGCAGTCAGGTAGCAATGGGAGCCATTAAAGCTTTTAGAAGGCTGGATAAGCTGATAAACTAAAACTGCCTCCCAGTGAAATGGGGACAAAGGGCTACAAAGGAAGGAGAAATTAAGAAGGAAAAAAATGGGACAATAAGGACAGAATTTGGCATTACAAACTTATAGGAAACAGAAATGAGACCCTCCAAGATGGAAAAAGATGGTGGAGAAGCAGCAGAGCCCTATCTAAGCTCTCTCCAAGAACCCAGGTTTTCTTCTACAGCAAAACTTCTAACCCTAAAGACATAGCCCAAGCCAGGTATAACAGTACAGAGCTTCAAGTGAGGGAGGAAAAAACGAGAGAGCAGATAAAAGAATCCAGATTTCAGCCACAGGCGGGGCACCACTGCCAGCCCACCAATTACCTGGTGGAACCAAATCCACACCCACCTCCAGCACGCACCAACAATGAGGAGAGAAACCTGCCAGATGACAGCAGCCAGACACAGTCTGCAAGCAGAGCAGGAAAGTTCCGGAGAACCAGAGGAAGCATGAGTGCTCTGCAAAAGACAGTCTTGCACTAGTCTGCATCCACAGAATGCCATTCGGTAAGTAGCCCTTCCCCCCATCCACCATAGTGAATTTCCATCTTTGTCCCTGGCATAGATGATCAGAGCAGGCAGGAAATAAAGTGTGTCAGGGGAAAGTAAGGTCAAAGGGGCCATCTTTGAAAAGGGCAAAGGTGCCAGAGTAGCAAGCCCCAGCTTCATCCAGGGGAAGGAGTCCCCTCCCAGACAGGAGGAACCACCTAGGGGTAATAGGCCCTGCCAGTGGCCCTGAAACACCAATAAACACAACACGAGGCCTGCTTCCAGGCCATCATCACTGCTACTATCACTGAGACCCAAGAGACTGGTTTCCCAGGTCAAACATTGTTCACCAGTGTCTAGGGGCTCCTAGCCTCTTTCCTGCAAACTCTAGTGAGGGACACAGGCAACCCCGCCCAGGAGGGAGGAACTTCCCTGAGGGCAGATCCATCTTCCCATCCAGAGCCTGCCACCTTGCCTTTCAACAGCCCCAACGTCCCACACCCATGGCCTGCCACAGGCAGTCTGAGGGTCACAGCGTGGGCCTCAATTCGGGAATGGCAGCCCGGGTGTCACAGCAATTCAGGAATTGCAACCCTAGTGCCACAGGCAATTTGGAAGTCACAGCCCAGCCTTAGCAGCCAATTCAAGAGTCACAGCCTGGGTGCCACAGGCAATTCAGGAGTAGCAGTCCCTGTGCCCCAGCCAATTCAGGAGCCACAGCCCAAGTGCCACAGGCAATTCCGGAGTCGAATGCCAGGTACCACAGGCAATTCCAGAATTGCATCCTGGGTACCACAGGCAATGTGGAGTTGCAGCCCAGCCTTGGCAGGCAATTAGAAAGTCGAAGCCTTGGTGCAACAGGCAATTCGGGAATCACGACTGGCTTTGGCAGGCAATTCAGGAGTCGCAGCCGGGGAGCCACAGGCAATTCAGGAGTTGCAGTCCGGGCATTTTGAACAATTCGAGAGTCAAACTCAAGGGCCCGCAGGCAGTTTGGGGGCCTGAGCTGGGGATCCACACACAATTCGAGGGGGGCCTACTCATAGCTCTGCAGGCATTTCAGGGGTCTGAGTTGGGGCTCTGTAGGCAGGTCAGGGGTCCCACTCAAGGCTCTGTCCACAGTTTGAGGCTCCCACCCTGGGTTCTGCCCCATAGTTCGGGGGTTCCACCTGGGGCCACTGCAGGCAGCTCAGAGGTCTCAGCTGGAGTCTGATGCCCACTGTCGCCAGCCAAGAGATTCCAGCTGGGAACACCACAGACAGTACAGGGGTCACAGCCAAAGCCCAACACCCGCCTTTGGCAGCCCAGGGGTCTCATCCAGGACCCACCTCAGGCAGCTCAGGAGGCCCAGCCAGAACCGGACGGCTGCTCTCAGCAGCCCAGAGGTACCAGCTGAGCACCACAGGCCCCACTGCCTCCGAGGTAGAACACTGCTGCTGGCAACACCTTGGGAGCAACAGACTCGTTCTCTAGGCTGACCACAATCCCCAATTACTGAGGGTACCCAATTTCTACCCACAATCCTCAGAGAACCACAGAGTCACCACCACCCAGGACCTCCAGATTCCATTGAGTCCAGGTTAACAATAGGCAAGATAATAGGCATCTGGGGTCAATCTGAGTGAATCAAAAGAGTTCCTAGAGCAATTGTATCAACTGAAAAAGAAATAACAACAAGATTGTAATGGTTTATAATATAGCTACTGTATATGGAGCTCAGGGTTGATTTTTGCTTCCAAAGTTTAATGTGTGGGGATACCAAATCTGCTGCTATACCCAAAAAAAGAGGGGTAACTTACCGGTCTAGGTCTGTGCTCCTGTAAGAATAGTACAACAGGAACTGAGAAGATCTGGTTCAGGTCCTAAACAGTGCCAAAGGGGTCTAGCAGAGTAGCATTCCAAATCCAAATGGGCAGAAAAAACAAAAAGTAGGGCAAAAGAGGGAAACTCATCACCCACTCAAAACAAACAGGAAACAGAGCATTCAATTGAAATCGCAGAAGACAGCCCTCAAAATGCTCTATCAACTATGCTGATTAAAAACGATGAAGGAAAAGTTTGAGTCTCTCTAGATAAGTATTCTAGAGCATGAGGAGGAGAACCAAAAAAATAATTAATGAATGTGATGAATCCAATCATAAGTTAATAGAGGACTTCATGACATCCACAAACAGTATGATACATGAACTCCAACAGAAAGAAAAAGAGTCCTATGAAAGATAACTACTCAGCGAAAAGAAATTAGGGAGACCACACAGAACCAAATTAATGAAGTAAGGAAGTCCATACAGGACCTAAGAGAGAGTTACAGCAGAGATATGGAAGCCATCAAGAAAGATCAATCAGAAGATAGTGAGATAAGAAACCAAGTTGTAAGTTTAGGAAGCAGACTGGACAATGCGGAAGATCGAATCTCAGGAATTGAGGACAGCCTAGACATTATGGAGAAAGAAGAGAAAACAATACAAAATCAATCCAAAAAGCAAGACAGATCACTTCAGGAGTTTCACGACACAATCAAGAAGCCCAAAAAAGGCTAATAGGTATTGAAGAAAACCTAGAGAAAGAAGTCAATGGAATAGGCAACTTATTTAACAGAATATTAGCTGAGAACTTCCCAAACATGCAGAAGGACAGCCTATCCAGATACAAGAAGCATTTAGGAGCCCAAACAGACCAGACCAGAACAGGATTTCCCATCGACACATTGTAATCAAAACAGGATAAATAGAGGCCAAAGAAAGAATCCTTAAAGATGCTAGGGAAAAGAGAACAATCACATATAAAGGGAAACCAATCAGAATTACCCCAGATTTCTCAGTGGAGACCATGAAAGCAAGGAGAGCCTGGAATGACATCTGCCATATCCTAAAGAAAAATAAATTCCAACCAAGAATTCTGTATCCAGCTAAATTCTCATGCATAGCCTAAGGTGAAATGAATGTCTTCCATAGCAAGGAAAATTGAACCAATATATCTCCACCAAACCAGCATTACAGAATATCCTCAAAGATGTCCTCCACATCGAAAAGGACCAAGACCACAGTCCAGACAGGGAAAGCATCCCTAAATAAAACTCCAGATTAGTAAAGCAAAAAGGAAGACACAGCCCCTACAAAGATAGATATAATGAAAGGAACAAGCAATCACCTCTCAATCCTAACTCTCAATATTAATGGACTTAACTCTCCAATTAAATGACATAGATTGACAAGTTGGATCAAAAGACAAGATCCATCTTTCTGCTGCCTCCAAGAGACTCACCTTGCCACCAAAAGCAAACATATTCTAAAAGTGAAAGGCTGGAATAAAATCTATCAAGGAAATGACCCCCACAAGCAGGCCGGTGTCACAATCTTAGTATCAGATAAAATTGACTTCAAACTAAAAACAGTAAAAAGAGACGAAGAAGGTTATTACATACTAATAAAGGGATCTCTCCTACAGGAGGGCATAACCATCTTAAATATCTACACAGCAAATACAGGAGCTCCCAACTTCATCAAACAAACATTACTGACTCTAAAAACTCTCATAGACCCAAACACATTGATTGTCAGAGACTTTAACATACCACTCTCACCTCTGGACAGATCAACACACCAAAAACTGAGCAAAGAAACCTCAGAACTGAACAACTGCATAGACCATCTAGACTTAACCGATATCTACAGAATATTCCATTCATCAACACCAGAATATACATTCTTCCCAGCAGCACATGGAACATTCTCCAAAATAGATCACATGTTAGGGTACAAACCTGTACAACTTCAGAAACTTTGAAATCATATCTTGCATTCTCTCAGACCACAACGGAATAAAACTAGAGCTCAACGCCAAAGGCCACCAAGAAAACTCCACAACTCATGGAGACTCAACAATACATTGCTGAACCAGCAATGGATCATCGAGGAAATCCGAACAGAATTTCAAATGTCTATGGAACTAAACCAAGACGAACACACAAATTACTGGCTCCTCTGGGACACAGCAAAGGCAGTACTTAGAGGAAAATTTATAGCCCTGAGCACCCACATCAACAAATTGGAGAAATCTCAATTCAACAACTTAACAAAGCAACTCAAACTCCTTGAAAGGGAACAACAAGACAAACCCCAATTCAATAGATGGAAGCAAATATTTAAAATCAGAGCAGAATTAAATGACTTGGAATCTAGAAAAACAATAAAAAGAATCAATAAAACCAAGAGTTGGTTCTTTGAAAAAATTAACAAAATAGACAGACGCCTAGCAAATCTGACCAAAAAACTAAGGCAGCACACCCAAATAAACAAGATCAGAGATGAAACAGGTAACATCACCACAGAAACAACAAAGATCCAGAATATAATGATGTAGGGGATGGCTGTGCCTTTGAGACCCCAGACTCCTGGCTGCTGGCCACTCCATCTCCTTCCGGGAAGAAATGCCAAACCAGACCCACCTCTCATCTGAGAGCACATGTGACACCATGGTGCCAGATGAGCCAGGAGGCCGAGCCAAGAGGCCGGGCCTCTGTGGGAAGTTCCGTGACATCACCGTGATGGACAGTTCATTAGCCAATCATTAATACCCAGTTAGTCCCTCATCTTCCTGCCGCCATTACTGTTATATAAACCCCTCCCTTGAATAAAACCCTTTGGAAGCTGGTAGACCATTGGACGGCTCCCCCGGATTCTCCATGTCCAGTGTCTGCTCTTAAACGTAAGGGTGGCTGGGGACGTGGGGGGGGGGGAGGTTCGGCAGCCCTATCCCAGCTCAGCTTAGCCTGACTGGGACACGCTCCGCCCTCCCACCGGCAGGAGAAGCAAGCAGAGCCGAGTGTCGCCTCACAATTAAAGGCTTGATGTCTCCCCAGGGGAGACATGGAAAATAAGCCCAACAAATTGGCACCCAATCGCTGGCAGACGAACGCACAGCACACAAATCTGGGGCTTAATAACCCCACAGGCTATGCTGAGCAAACCCTGTCCCAGGATTAAGGCAACCCCAGTCACATGGGGTAATTAAAGTCAGTGAGATGTACCGCGCTCTCGGGGGAGGTTGCTGGCCTTTTCAACCTGGCTGCTAGAGAAAGAAGTGGATTTTCCACTTCCCGGGGGGATGGGCTCACACTGCTTGCTGGAAACAGCGGAACGGAGCGCGTCCTGCGGCAGTCCTGCCATGGCGGCTTCACACACCGGGAGGGGTGGAGCAGAGCACGGGTCCCACGGAGGTGCAGCATAATAAGGGACTATTTTGCAAACCTATAATCCAACAAATTTGAGACCCTGGAAGAAATGTAAAAATTCTTAACAAAAATTGATGTGCCCAAACTTAACTAACAGGACATAAATCTACTGAACAGACCCATATTCAGAAATGAAATTGAAAGTGCAATAAGCAATCTACCTCCCATGAAAAGCCCAGGTCCAAATGGATTCACAGTGGAATTCTACAAGGCTTTCAAAACAGAACTCACACAAATATTTCTCAAACTCTTCAATGAAATAGAGAGTAAAAGCTCACTACCAAACACATTCTACAATGCTAGCATAACACTAATCCCAAAACAGAGAGGGACACCTCAAGGAAAGAGAACTATAGACCCATCTCCTTGATGAACATCGATGCAAAGCTCCTCAACAAAATTCTGGCCAACCAACTTCAACAAGTCATCAAAAAAATCATACACCATGATCAAACTGGATTCATTCCAGGGATTCAAGGTTGGTTCAATATATGCAAGTCAATTAATGTAATCCACCACATCAACCGGACCAAGGTAAAGAATCACATGGTTATATCACTAGATGCAGAAAAGGTGTTCAATAAAATCCAGCACCCATTTATGATAAAAGCCCTGGAAAAACTGGGATTCCAGGGAACATTCCTGACTATAATAAGGGCAGTCTATGACAAACCAACAGCAAGCATAATTCTAAACGGTGAAAAGCTAAAGCCATTCCCTTTAAAATCAGGAGCAAGACAGGGATATCCACTCTCTACTCCCCTCCTCAACGTAGTACTAGAATTCCTAGCCAGAGCAATTAGGCAAGAAGAAAATATAAAGTGGATTCAGATAGGAAAAGATGAAGTTAAACATTCTCTCTTTGCAGATGACATGATCCTATACCTAAAGAACCCCATAGAATCGACTCCCAAGCTACTAGAGGTGATCCAAAACGTTGGCAAAGTAGCAGGATATAAAATATATCCTCAAAAATTAATGGCTTTTATATATGCCAACAACCTGAAGAGTGAGGCTGAAATCAGAAAAGCAACACCTTTTGCAATAGCCTCAAATAACATAAAATACCTAGGAATAACCTTAAGCAAAGAAGTGAAAGAACTCTATGATGAGAACTTTAAAGACCTAAAACAGCAAATTAAAGCAGAATTAAGGAAATTGGACAACCTCCCATGCTCCTGGATTGGGAGGATTAACATCATGAAAAATGGCAATATTACCAAAAGCTATCTACAAGTTCAATGCACTACCCATCAATATCCCAACATCATTCTTCAATGAAATAGAGGAAGCAATTCAGAAATTCATATGGAACAATAAAAAAAAAACGAATAGCAAAAACAATCCTAAGCAGAAAGAACAGTGTAGTAGGAGTATCAATATCAAACTTTAAATTGTACTATAAAGCTATAGTAATAAAAACAGCTTGGTACTGGCATAATAACAGGCCTGAGGACCAATGGAACAGAACTGAAGACCCAGAAATGAACCCACAGACCTATGGCTACCTAATCTTTGACAGAGAAGCCGAAAACTTAGGTTGGAACAAAGACAGCCTCTTCAACAAATGGTGCTGGCAAAACTGGGTCAACACCTGTAACAAACTAAAACTAGACCCCGATCTATCACCTTGCACCAAAATCAACTCCAAATGGATGAAAGACCTGGAAATAAAATCAGACACCCTGAAAATTCTGCAAGAAGAAATAGAAACTCTAGGACTCCTTGGCACTGGAAGAAACTTCCTCAACAAAGGCCCAGAAATCCAACAAATCAAAGAAAGGCTGGACAAGTGGGACTGTATCATTGAGATTCCACCTCAACTTAGTTAGAATGGCCATTATCAAGAAAACTAATAACAACAGATCCTGGTGGGGATGTGGCCAAAAGGGAACCCAACTATTACACTGTTAGTGTACATTCGTTCAACCACTCTGGAAAGAAGCATGGAGTTTCCTCAAAAGACTAAACATAGAGCTCCCCTATGACCCAGCAATACAACTTCTGGGCATTTATCCAAAGGATCACAAACAAGGCCATACTAAAGCTACCAGCACAACCATGTTCATTGCAGCCTTATTTACCATAGCTAAGATGTGGGACCAACCCAGATGCTCCACAGGAGATGAATGGATAAAAAAATGTGGTATATATACATAATGGAATTCTATGCATCCATCAGAAAGAATGGCATTGCCCCATTCATAAGGAAAGGGAAAGACTTGGAGAAAAATCATATTAAGTGAGCCAGACCCAAAGAAACATAGATTCCATGGTTTCCCTCCTTGGTAATAATTAGTATATGTCTAGGATAGTCCTAGCAGAGGATCACAATAGCTCAATAGCTACGTATATATGACCACATAAGATGATGCTAAGCAAAATGAACTCCAAGAAATGGAAACAAGAGGTTTTTTTCATTGTTGTTGTTATACTATGGGAAATTTTTAAGCATGGTAACACTGAAAAGAATATTAAGTGTGATTTACTTCAGGGCCCTTTGTTTTAACAGATGTGGAAAGAGATCAAATGAACCTACTCAAAGTTAAGGGCAGGGCTGACCTCTCATATCAGTGTCTCTCTGCATTCTTTGTAAACTCTGGTCTCTACAATTCCCTCAGAAATTACTGAGTCCTACATCATGACACCTTTTTTTTTTAACAGGCAGGTGTCTATGTGTTCGGTTTTTATTTCACCTTTCATGGCTAAGCCATAGTTACAAGTTTTAGATTGACCTGTAGGAACCGGTTGTTATCCAAGCCTTTTCTTTTAGAATACTATTTTTGTGTTGTTGTTTGGCTAGCTTATAAGACTATTAGACTTCAATATGAATTTGGAGTGGACACATATATTGGGTTGATAGCACTTACGTTAGGCTGTTGCATCTAAGTAGACAACAAATACTTACAGACCATGAAACAATTTAGATAAAAAAGACAAAAAGAGGAGGCAGTGATGTGGTCCTGAAATCCTAGCTACTCAGGAAGCTAAGATCTAAGAATCTCAATTCTTTACCAGCACAGGCAGGAAAGTCCATGAGGCTCTTATCTTCAATTAAACAGCATAAAGCCAGAAGTGGAGCTGTGGCTGAAGTGGTAGATCACTAGCTGTGAGAAAAGAATCTCGGGGCAGCATCCAGCCCCTGAGTTCAAGCCCCAGGAATAGCCCCAGAAAAGAAAAAAGATGTTTGTCCTAAATGATGTGAATCAACATTTTTAAATTAATAGAGTCCACAAGAAAGCAATATATCCCATACCTCTTAAAAACTTAAACAACCCAAAGGCCCTAAACCCATATGTCAGCACGGTAAAACTGAACAGATGGGCAACAATTCAGTCCCTTTTTTTTAATAGTTGGAGACTGAGATAGTTTCTTACTATATAGTTCAAACTGACCTCAAATGCAGGACACTACTGCCTGGGCCTCCTGAGTGCTAGGATTGCAGGCACATATTACCATACCTGGCACAAGGTTTCTTCATTGTCTCCTCTGTAACCAGGTCCACTCTTCACCCTTCCTCTATTTATGTTTGTCTCCTGGATCTGGAGACATTTTATTTTATTTTCCATGCTTCTTAATCAAGGCAAAGTCAGCGGTGTAAATGTTGTAGGTAAATCATATACAAATCCACTCAGGAGAAAATCGAGAAGGCACATTTTGAAAGATGGAATTGGGAGTCTTTATTAGAAGGCCAGTGTCTGCAGATAGACTCTCCTCCCAAAGATCAGTAGCCCCAAACATGGTGTACACAAAGCTTTTAAAGACAAAAACCACATACTTGGGTAGAGGCACTCAAGCCCAACTAAAGCAGACCATATTTGGATATACTAAGGTACAAGCTCAGGTACAAGCTTAACTTTTCCATCTAGGGAAGATATGCCTCAACCTTCCATCTACAGAAAATTTTAGCGGCTACTCAGCAGCTGAGTGATGCAAGTGGTGATTAGGGAGGTAATCAAGGCAGAATAGGAGCATTCTCTATGTGAAGCTTTCCTAAGGCTATGCCATCTGCATCTCTGAAGCAGGGCTCTCACAGCTCACCTTGAGCTAGGCTTCTGCAATTCAATTAATGTCCTCTCTCACCTCCAGGCTTTTCAGCCCTGGGTTGAGGAAGAGGCCCCAGGATGACTGTGAAAAATTACACTCAGCCACACTTCATACACTTCAGGCAACACTGATTTTTTTTTAATTGAAGTCTTGAAGCAATTAAACGTACCATAACTGTCTATTGTGCTTACAAATGGATCGATCTGCTTCAAGTTTTCCAGGAGTCATTACAATTTCTGGTCATCTCGTTATTGACTGCACACACTCTGAAACAGATTACAACCAGAGGAAATTTAAGAATCATTTGATTCAGCCCCTTTTAGTGTTCATATGTGTGTGTGCGTGCACGTGTGTGTGTTTGTGTGTGTATATATGCACACACACACATGCTTACCGGTATTGGAGCTTGAAGTCAAGGCCTCACATTCTTGCTTAGCTTTTTCTGCTCAAAGCAGGAGCTCTATCATTTGAGTCACAGCTCCACTTCCAGATTTTCTGGGGGGTGGCTAATTGGAGGTAAGAGTCTCATGGGCTTTCCTGCCTGGGCTGACTTCAAAGAATGGTGATTTTCAGATCTCAGCCTCCTAAGTAGATAGGATTATCAGCGTAAACCACCTGCACCAGGCTCAAATCTCTTCTTTTTAATGTTTGAATCAAGACCCAGAAAAACAAAAGAACTTGCCCAAAGTAACTTATTTTTGTGCTTCCTGGTATTTTACTGAATTTATTCATTTATTATTGGCTTGTGTCTAACAATACAAAATAACTGGTACTTGAGGAAATATTTTGAAATGCAAGTTAGAACTGATATTATCAAAGGGTGAAACTAAAAGAAGCCACATTACCATTTGTTGCACAAAACTCTGATGAAGTAGGGAGGCTGAGTCTAAGTAACTTCTTGCAGCCATCCTGTGCCTCTTGCTGGGTGGAGTGAATTCTCCAGCCAGTGCTGAAAAGCCTAGTGGTGAGAGAGGCCATTGATTGAATGCAGTTACATAGCTCTAGGTGAGCAAGAAGAGATTTACTTCAGAGAAATGCAGTTGCCATAGACTTAGGAAAGCTTTGCTTCTGCCTTAATTAACTCACCAAATTGCTTGAATCACAGGCCTCTGAGCAGCCTCTAAGTATACCCTATATGGAAGGTTGAGGATTATCTTTCCTAGATGAAAAAGTTATGGTGATACTTGAGTGTGTCCATTAAAGGTCTGGCATCTTGTCTTCATGGTAGGGGAAGGTGAAGCCCCTTCTCAGATAATGGGTGTACCTGGATCCCTGGAGGCAGGGACTGGCATTTGGCTGATAGATTACTAAACCTGTCAGTCCAGTGCCTGGGACTGGAAGTTTTCTGTGACCCTACCTTCTGACCTGACCCTATTTATGCTTGGATCGGCTCAGATGCTGTTGTGCCATGCCACATGTCTCCATGTTTGTGTCCTGTGTCCTGTGTCCTCACTTTTCTCCAATCACCATGGTGTTCCACTTCATCTCCAAGATGAATTGGCTTGTGGGTATTGTTTTTGATCTTTCCTTCCTCTCTGGCCTGCTTCCTAACTGAGTTAAGTGTGTTTTCTGGCTGCTGGTTTTTGAGACAGGAGCCCATCATGCAGTTAACAGCCTTTTAAAAAAGACTCCAAGATTTGATCCTCCAAAATGTGGCTTCTCTGTTTTCTCACCTTACAAAGTTAAAATCCCAACGTGCTGTCTATGTAACTGAGGCCTTACATGATCCTTAGCCGTACACCATAATCCTGTACAAATGATGTTTGCAAATCTAAATTGGTGCAGGTGCTGTGGCTCACACTTGCAATCTGAGCTATTCTGGAGGCTAAGATCTAAGGATCAAGATTCAAAGCCAGCCTGAGCAATCATATTTGAGAGACTCTTATTTCCAATTAACCAGCAAAAAAAAAAAAAAAAAGCCATAAGTGGGGGTGTGGCTCAATTGGTAGATAACCTATCAGCCTTGAGCAAAGAAGCCAACCAAGAGAGTGAGGCCCTGAGTTTAGCTTGTGCCCACACATACAGAGTTCTTCACTGTCATTTGACCTTCTGTCGTACTTGCCTCTCCTCTGGGTTGCCAACCCCCCACCCCACCCTCTTGGGCTCTAGATCTTAATTGACCCTGCCCCAGGAAGAGCCTTGCTGTGGGCTATGAGTCATAAAGACTGTAGAAAAGAGATTTCAGAGGCATAAACAAGTATGTATAAGTATTTCAGGGCCATATAGTTCTACAAATAATCTCCTTGTTTCCTTTGGTAGAGAACTAAAAGGAATGGAAAATGTTGGGGAAATGGAGGAGGACAGAAAAGGTGTTGGAGGAATGAAGTTAAAGGGAGAGGGCTAAAATAAATGAGGAGAGAAAGGGTAAGAGATTGCAGTCAAAATATCCAATGTATACATGTGAAAATTGAGCTAGAAAAATTGAGGAAATGGAGGGCTGGGAATGTGGGTTTGATTCTTCAGCACCATATATATAGAAAAAGCCAGAAGTGGCACCACGACTCAAGTGGTACAGCGCTAGCTTTGAGAAAAAAGGAGCAAGAAAGAAAGAAAGAAAGAAAGAAAGAAAGAAAGAAAGAAAGAAAGAAAGAAAGAAAGAAAGAAAGAAAGAAAGAAAGAAAGAAAGAAAGAAGAAGGAAGGAAGGAAGGAAGAAAGAAAGAGAGGGAGAGAGAGAGAGAGAAAGAAAGAAAGAAAGAAAGAAAGAAAGAAAGAAAGAAAGAAAGAAAGAAAGAAAGAAAGAAAGAAAGAAAGAAATAGAAAAGGAAAAATGAGGGAATGGGTGAGATTGGGAGAAATAGGGGAGAATGATGATAGGAGTGATGTTGATCAAGATACATTGTACTCATAAACCAACATGTTGGATTCAGACCCCTTTGTATAACTTCTGTTTTAAAGTTAGAATACTTTAGCCATGTGGCACAAATGAAATGTACTGAGGTGTGGCTGGTGTGTTTTGTGTTCATGAAACATGGTTAATGTGTCCCCTCAAGCTAAGGATGACTCAGGCTATGCCCTTACAACCCAACGCAGATCAAGAGATAACAGGAATTACCTAAAGTTCCAGATGCCCACTCAAGCTAAGGATGACTCGGGCGACACTCTTGCAACCAACCCAGATCATTTGTGTAAACCAATCATTTCAAACCCCATAAGCTAGCCAATCACCTTCATCAGGCCCTTCCCAGCCATTGATTAGGCCAATCATTCTTTTTTTTTTTTTTTTTTTTTTTTTTTTGCCAGTCCTGGGCCTTGGACTCAGGGCCGGAGCACTGTCCCTGGCTTCTTTTTGCTCAAGGCTAGTACTCTGCCACTTGAGCCACAGCGCCACTTCTGGCCATTTTCTATATATGTGGTGCTTGGGAATCGAACCCAGGGCTTCATGTATACGAGGCAAGCACTCTTGCCACTAGGCCATATTCCTAGCCCCTAGGCCAATCATTCATAAGAATTATTTTATAACTTTCCCGTAGTGTGACATGATGTTCTCTGTGATGATGTGATGCATGGAATGTTCCCCAAAACCCTATTTAAAAAAAAAAACCTGCTGAATAGAGAGTCAGAGCTCTAGATTCAGACCTGCTATGTTGGTGACAATCGTGAGCCCAGGCTTGAGCTTGCAATAAAGACTCTCATGTGATTACATCGGATTTCAGCTCCTAGGTGGTCTGGGCATAACAGTGCCAGATGTTATGCCCAAATTCTGAGACCCCAGAGACCACCAAGACCTAGATCAATACAAAAGCAAAGGTGCCGTTTATTAGCGAATGCACACTCGGGCCAACATGCTCACCAGACACAGCTGAGAGACAAGAGCCTTGAGAAAGGAGATTGCATATTTTTTATACAAGTGAACAAAAAACTTCAGGGGCTTCCCATGTTGGAAACTATTCATTAGTTGACCTTCAGCAATACCTGATGTGTCCAAACTTGACTGGGGCCATCTGCACATTTCAAAACAGCAACAGTTTGTCTTTGGCTAGGCCAGCTTGCCTCCTATTGAAGTGCCAGACTTTGAAGTCAGACCCCACTTTACCACTCGAACCCTACTTTACCACGTGAACCTGAGATAATCAGTCCCTGTGAGCAAACCCAGGACAAGCTTATTAGGGCCCAGTCAGTCTAGACCTCTAACTGCTGGGAATGCTTAACTCTGACTGCCCCCAGAATGCCTCGAGCCCTGAGCCAATCAGATTTGTACCTGTGTCCTAATCTTGCTTGCTTGAACACCTGATTGTTGTAACTTTGTTATTTGCCTTTATAAGCACTGTGTAATCGCAGCTCTAGGCTTCCTCCTAACCTCCGCTGTGTCGGTGGGTAGGACAAGGCCCGAGTTGCAGCTCGCTTGAATAAAGCCTTGCCTTGCTTTTGCATTTCGGAACATCTGAGTCTCAGTGGCCTTCTTGGTGGTCGTTTTGCAACTTGGCATAACATTTGGGGGCTCGTCCGGGATAGCCCCAGAGACACACCCCCCCCCAAGACCCCAGACTCTGAAGGTAAGGAAACAGCGCTGTTCATTTGTCTTGTCCTGTAATTTGTCTGTTCGTCTGTCTGTTTTGCTTTTGCTTATTTCTTAAAGGGGTTCTTGAAGGGATTGTCGAAGCGGACGCACCTACTCGGCAATTCTGGGGAGACTGGGGGACGCCCCAGACTCTCCACCCTTGATACTTGGGTCCACTCCTCCTGAACCCATGCGGGAGGTTGTGGGCCAACTTAGGTCTGCTCCTGCTGCTTCTAGCTTGCAGGAGGAGGCTTGTTGGCCAACATACTTGGGTCCACTTGGGTTCACTCCTCCTGCACCCTTGTGGGAGGTTGTGGGCCAACTTAGGTCTGCTCCTGCTGCTTCTAGCTTGCAGGAGGAGGCTTGTGGGCCAACATACTTGGGTCCACTTGGGTCCACTCCTCCTGCACCCTTGAGGGAGGTTGTGGGCCAACTTGGGTTTGCTCCTGCGGCTTCTAGCTTGCAGGAGGAGGCTCGTGGGCCAACATACTTGGGTCCACTTGGGTCCACTCCTCCTGCACCCTTGCGGGAGTTTGTGGGCCAACTTGGGTCTGCTCCTGCGGCTTCTAGCTTGCAGGAGGAGTTTGTGAGCCAACTTGTGAGATCTCCAACTCGTAGCTTTTTCTCAGGCCTGTGTGTTGTATTGTTTGTTTTTTTGTATCCTTTTGAGCTAAACATCTGATCAGAGTTATGGGTAATGTTCTATCTTAGGGACCTCCATCTAGCCCCCTAGATTTGACCCTAGCTCACTGGAGGGAGGTCAAGGAGATAGCTCAGAACTGAGGTGTGGCATGTAAGGAGGAAAATCACCCTGTGCAAGTCAGAATGGCCCATCCTTGAGAGAGCTAATTGGCCACCTGAGGGGAGCCTTGACATAGTTAAGATCAAGACTTTACAAAGCCTAATCGACGCCCCCTCATGCAGGCTATCTAGACCAGATTCCTTATATAGACACCTGGAGGGAACTAGTTGACAGGGACACTCCAGCTTGGGTTCAGCCTTTCTTACCGACTCCCTTCTCCACTCCTTCCCCTACCCCAATATTCACAGGGTGACAAGAGAGAAACCAAGAAGGAAGAGAAGAAATTGTGCCCACCTGTCCTCCAGGGAGGAAGCATGGAGGAGGAAATATTTACCCCTCCATACTCCCCACCCAAGTTACCAGAGGACTCTGAGGAAAATGTTTCAGCTGTGCACTCTGCTCTACAGGGGCCCGCCCAGTCCTGGCGCTGGCAGCCCAGGGCACGGAGGCGTTGGCCCCGAGTCCTGACCTGCAGCCACCGACAGGGGCAGACAGGGGGCCAGCCCAAGCCATCCGCAGGTGGCAGGAAGTGACTGCACCACGCAGCACTGTAGTCTCTGTGTTTGTAAGTCTGACAGTCTCTTTTGTGTCAAACCTGCATAGCTCATTGGAAAGATGTACAGGCAACAGCTCACATTCAGTATGAGTGTAAAAATACTTTACTAAGACTATCAAGCCCTGGAAAATGAGGCTGGAGAATGCTAAAATCATATATGAAAGGTTTTGTCTTAAAATTTGTGTGTTGCATGAATAAGATTGGCAAAAATATCTCTTGCCACTGGAAAATGTACGGCCGATGTTTATTTTGTGTGCTTTAAGATCTTTTGAATATGTATGTGTGTATGCATGTGTGAGTGTGAACATGTTCAAGACTGTAGAATGATTCAAAATTAAGTTTAAGTTTAAATTCAAATAGTCATCAAGTTCGGGCATTACCAAATGTTTTTTAAAAATTAGTGCATTGTTTTAAAAAAAAAAAAACAGGAACTAGAGTTAAAAAAGGATTTCTCAGGGTTCTTTAATTAGCAGTCAAAAAAAAGTGGGTATCTTAATTAAGACTTGATTTAACAAAAGGCAAGCTGGCATGAATTCCTCAAGCCCTATGGAGTCAGGATGGAGTCAATAGAGGGCTTTCTTTCGTCTTTGTTTTCAGGTGAACATTGGAAACCTTGTGGTAAAAATGAATGATTTGACTGGAATTTCTAAAACTGCCCCTTGAGAGGTACTAAGAATTGGAAACGTTTTTTAAAGTTTATTTATCTAATGTGATCCGGTTCCTGTGCTATTTTTGTAATTTGGATTTTAAAGGACACTATTAAACGAATGGGGATAGAAGTAAACTCTCATTAACTCTGAATGTAGGAAGAAATGGCAAACGCTAAATGGATAAGTATTTCTAATTTTGTAATTGTAATTCATGCATTGAGGAAAAATTGTCATTTGAGTTCAAAGATCTTCATGCCATGCAGTAACTGGGACTGAAGAAAAGAAAAAAAAGAGCCTCTTTTAAAACAAGCAGCCTGGAGGCGAAGGGCAGCACCTGGTTTCAGAATGCCTGTAAGCTTCAGAGTTTTTCCAATGCAGATAAAAGCTAAAGTGTTAGTGTTAAAGCAGAGGTTAGTAAAAAGGCTTTGGAAATCAAGAATACATTTATAAGAAATTTGGAAGTAAAATTGTCCTAAATGATTATTGCAAAGTGAGAAAAGGAGAATTATGGCTACCAAAATGTTTAATTGCCATTCCAGTTTCTTTGTAGGTTTTTTTTGTAATAGTTTCCAGCAGGCCCACAGAGAAGGACAAATGATTTCTACAAGTTTGTCAAGATCTGACATTGGCCCTTAATAAGTTCCAGGTAAAAGCATGCTTAAAAACTACTTCTGTGTGGACCACCTTGTTGCTTTTAATTGGATTAAAGTGGCCTCTTGTAAGACTCATTGATCTGAAATCTACAGTTCGAAGCTAGCCCGGGCAAAGAAAGGTCCCTGTGAGAGTCTTCATCTCTAATCAGCCAGCAGAGTGCTGACAACAGAGTCGTGAGTCTCTTTGAGGCTCAAAGTGGTAGGGTGCTAGTCTTGAGCTGGAGAGCTGAGGGACAGCACTCAGGCCCTGAGTCCAAGTCCAGTGAAAAGTCACTCCTGGGACAAAAGTGATGGAGCATCCAGAGGCAGTAAGCCACTGCTTGGATGGCAGAGATGGTGTCAGATCCTAGAGTCATTCCTCTTTGGCCTTTCAAAAGTTAATCAAAGCCAGGAAGTCCTAGAAGAATAGTTCATACGCATGCCTTACTAATGCCCATGTCTGTCTACTGGGAAGGAACTTGCCAGTCATCTGCGATAGTGGGTAGTAAGGGTAAGTTTGTCAAATGAGAGGATGGTTTAAAATACGAACCCCCTGCATCTACCCAAAGCCCTGACTGGCAGTGAGAATTTTAAGCTGATACATCTGTACAGGAAAGAAAGCTTGTAGACCTGAGATTGTGTCCTTACTGAGATCTGTTAAAGGCCTGCAAAGGTAAGGTAGACATTTTTTAGGTCATCAGAGATCAGTTCCCCAGCCAGTCAGGAAAAAGCTTTTGCAAACTAGAATGTTAAAAGGCTACACTGCGGTAGCCCAAAAAGAAGTCTGTATAGTTAAGTTAAATGTTGAATGTAGTTTCCAGTTTGGAGTAAAGCTCCTAATGGACATCTGATCCTGCAGCCCCTTGGTAAAGAAGAATAAGGTTATAGGTTCCGGGCTAGGTAAGGTCAATGTTCCTGAGTCATCCTGAAGAAGTTACAGAAGATGGATGATCTTCGCCCATCAGCACCCCCCCTCCCCTTAGGACCAAGGAACCGACCAGAGTTGTTTTTGGGAAGATGAGGCAGAATAAACTAGAGGCATGGTAACAGTTGTAATGCCCAGATTTTTAAGGCCCTCAAAGACAACCATCAGAGTCCAGAGTCAAAGCCAAACCGCAAGGGTCATTTATTATGAGTTTGAACCCGGTCCCTCCTCCCCACCCCCGCACTCATTGTCAGTGACACTGAGAGGCCCCGAGCACAATTCCAGCACAGCTTTTATAGACAAGTACAGGGAAGATGAGGAAGACCCCTGGTTACAAGTACATGATTGGTTGACATTTGCCCTAGTTTACTGGTCGCCTCAGGATTGGCCTGGGTCTTCCCGCCAAAGCATGGGTCAGAGGGCCTTAACCCTGGGGGTGGGCCTCCAGGAGTGGTCACGTAGCCACATTCCTGGAGCCAGCCAGTTCCTACCTCCTGGTCCAGGCCGGGGTCTGAGATCTGACACTTAGTTATGTCCAACCTTGAGTGGGCTCCAGGCACAGACATGTCATGTCCTGGAGCCAGATAGTGCCCAGATTCGGGTGGGGGGGGTGGGGCGTGTGGTTACAGAGTAGCTATAGGAAGACTGCTGGTATTTTTCTACTTCCCCATGGGTTAGCAAGCAAAGGTACAGAAGCAAAATAGCTGTTAGGGGCATAATGGTTACAATTTTATTCTCTACGCTCTTCATAGTATACAAGAGACTGCACTTGTGAGAAATGGTTACAGGCCAAGCCTTCTATGTTGACTTAAAAAAAAAAATCCCAGCCTTACTGGAAATATCTAATTTAAATTTATTGCCCTGGCAAAATGACCCAAGGGCCATTGATTTCCTAAAGCTGTCTTGACTTTCAGTGATGTGCCATCCTACAAAAGCTAGTGCGCTTAAGAAAGAATCAGGAAAATACTAGGAAATTTGACTGAAGTTAGGCTTTAGGTTAACTTAGGTTAAGCTTCTCTAACCAGTCTATGGAGAAAGTTGCAGGTAACCTAGCAGAAGGTGTGACATTCTACTGGAACCACTGGGAGCCACTGCTGCCTAACACCACCATGGCCCATGCCCATTGCATTTGAGTGAGGATCAAGGAGAGTCTAACAGTCATCTGGAAGAATCTACATCTTCAGACTCTTATCACACGCAGCTGATTTCTCCTGAAAAGTGCTTTGGATCTGCTAAGCGCAAGGCCCTTCTGTCAAGGATAGCCAAGCAGACTGGCCTGCTGCTAAATTCAAAGCATGTATGACAGGCTGGAGAGTCACTTCCAGGCAATGCCTGGGGTGGGAGGTGTGTCAAAGAGTATTAAAATGTGTCCAGATTAATTAGGGTGTGACCTCAGAAGAGAGGGAGGTAACTGCCATCAGGTGTGCCAGGTACCAAGGTAACTGGACAGAGATTATGCCGGGAGCCAAAATAGCTGTCAGGATGTAACTTAAAGAAACTATAAAATTTAACTGATAAGGAAATCTGGCACCGGTTGTCATGCTCTAACAATAAGACACTATAAGACTTAGCTGATAAGAACGTTTGATGCTTTTACAACCTTGCATGTTAAGCCTAACACCTTTCCTAGCTTTGATGAACAACCTTGTGAACTTTCCACCCAGTCCCTGTCCTGGGAAAGAGCATCCCACGGTTCTGTAACCTAGCAACCTAACAACCCTGTCTACGTAAGTTACCCTTTGCTGATTACTATATAAGCTGCCCTGCAAAAATAAAATTTGGGACCTTGATCAGAACTCTGTCTTGGTCTCCCTCCTTGTGTCAGGTTTGTCTCTCATTCAGGTCAATTCCCCTTTGGGCTCCAGTTGACAAAACTCCTTGGGCCGGGGCAAGATTTAAACTGCTGGGGGCATCTTCATGGAGCCCTCCTGGGGGTGTATTTTACAGAAGCCACTGGCCAACCTTAGGCCCTTAGTGGCACTGGAAACTGGAGAAATCCACTCTAAATAGTAACTCATGACAGTTGGCCCTGGTCTGGCTTCTTAGGAGAAGCAGAACCATCGGACTGACCCTTGCCACATCTTTGTTTTCCCCAACAGCCTGTGGGTGGAGTCACAGTAAATTGCCTTGATGTAGTTGAGATAAACCAGAAAATGTAAACATTTTAAAACTCTAGCAGCAAAGAAGCCCCAGGAAATGTAAAGAGGAAAGTTAGTATAGAAAGCTTTGGAGAAAGGGATAGTGAAATGGTTTCCTCTTGATAAGAAAGGGATTTAAAAAGTAAATTGTCACAGAATGTTCCAGTAAGTCACTGATGGTGTGAGGAAGTAGAAGATGGTGTGAATGGGCATATGTTAAATTTTATAAGATATAGATTATAAAACTGTATATGGAAAGACTTTAGAGAGAGAATTGGGGAAGCAAAAACGTTTTCTTTAGATTAAAAGGTTTTGGCATGTTAAAAGTGAGAAAGACAATCCCTAGAAAGTATGTAACAAATGGTATCAGTATGTCTTAAAATTAGAGCATATGAGTAAAGTTGGTATGTAATCAAATTGGCTATAATGTAAATAGGGTCAGAATTGGGGCTTCAGTGTAAAACTGTTTATCTGTACCTGCATCTGCAGGGCAGCTAAGGGACTTGTGTGATGTCATCTACATGTTATTCCTAACTTGCATTCTCATTTGTTATGAGCTTTTATCCACCTCAGAGCCCTATAGCAAGTCCACCATGAGATCTGGCTCAAGCTAAAGGCCCTTTATGAGACTGGACCTCCTCCTGAGCCACACCCACTACCAGCTGAGTAAAGCGCCACCGACAACTTATGGTATTGCGGGCACAATACCAACCTGTCCCTACCGATTCTCAGTCAGAATCAAACTAATAAGCAAGGAGAACCATGATTGGTTCTTTAGTTACCTATCAGAAGGGGGGAATGAAGAGGTAAAGTAAACCCCATTTTCAGGCAGCCCCTGTTTTGTTGTCTGTTTAAACTATGAGTAACCCAGGCCACCAATTATCCCGGCTAGCAGGACAAGCTTATTAGGGCCCAGCTGGTCAGGAAACTCCCTGAATAACTCTAACCGCCTGGGAATGCTTAACTCTAACCACCCCAGAATACCTTGAGCCCTGAGCCAATCAGATTTGTACCCATATCCTAATCTTGCTTGAACACCTGATTGCTGTAACTTTGGGTTTTTGCCTTTAAAAGCTCTGTAAAATCTCAGCTCAGGGCCTTCCTCCTACCCTCCGCTGTGTCGGTGGGTAGGATGAAGTGAGGCCCGAGTTGCAGCTCGCCTGAATAAAGCCTTGCTTTTGTATTTCGAAACATCTGGCTCTTGGTGGTCTGCTTGGTGGTCTCGTGACTTGGGCATAACACTATCTTCTGTAACTTCTTCATGCTGACTCAGCCGTGTTGACCTTTCCTAGCCCGTGTCTTATACCCATAACCTACTGTACCAAGGGGTTGCCAGGATCAGATGTTCATTAGGAGCTTTACTCCAAACTGGAAATTACATATAACATTTAGCTTTTAACAACTATGCAGACTTTTCCTTGGACTATAGCAGTGCCTGCTGAGCCAGCTGGCAGTGAACTGGAATCCTAACTGAGGGCAGCGAGGATTAAGGAAAAGGAAAAATAAGGCAAGAGAAAAAAAGACAAGAGACAAAGATGGGGTATGGGAGGTCTGCAACCTTAAGGTTGAAACTCAAGACTGCAGCCAAGTTTATTCTAATTCCCAGCTTATATGCAGTTTGGGAACCAGGGAATAGCATAGGGTTGTTAAAATTCAAGAACACAAAGAGGCTTTGAAGTTTACAACATTTGATTACAGTAAACACAGCACAAGGTTGATTAACATAGGAATCTACTCCAGCGGACATAGCAAGGTGCAGACATAACAAAGCAATTCCAGATACTGGCTGTGAACAAATGTCCTTGCATCTAGCATATCCTGGCAGTAACAGCACAGCCAGAGGTGAGAATGAATTTAGCTGCAAGTTTGGCTCCCAACATTCTGGCGACATTGGCACAGCCAGAGGTCAGGATGAGCTTAGCTGCTAGCTCGGCTCCTGACAGTTCCCCCGTCTTTTTGATTAAAAGAAGCGAACCACCTGTCTTAGGTGGGGTGGGTACCCCAGCCTGCCTTACCTGTCCTAGGGTCAACTTCAGAGCAGTGCTGAAGCCCCATGTCTTAGGTTGGTCAAGGCTGGCACCACCCTCATACCCGTCTCTGGCTGCAGTTCCTCTGCGGTTCATTCACTTGGAGCTTGATCTTATGCAGCTGGCTGGCTAAACTCATGAAAGAGTTTTGCAATATGCGTACAATGCAAGGAAGGCATAGGAAAGCCATCAGCAAAAGTATCCCTGGGCTGAGCAATGTCATTAGCAGCCCCTTAACATTAGTTAAGGAAGGGACATACTGTTGAAGTTGCTCAAACAGTTCCTTAGCTGTTTCCGCCACTTTAGAGTCCAGAGGCGGAGCTTGTTCTCATCCAGCTTTTTGCCTATGGAGCTGAAAGAGATCTAAGGACAAATTATTATGGTGCCAAATACCATTTAGATGTGCTACAACTTGTTCCCAAGGATAGCTTGACCCATTATACTTATGGAGGGTCACACAAATAAAGTCAAACCCAGCATGACAGCGCACCCGTTGCAAAGCCGAATTTGTTCTCCCAGTGATAACACAGATTCATACACTGCTTCTAATTTTTGTTCTACCTTATCATCAATCCTGCCTTGAAAGTGCAGGGCTTGCGTGGTATTATGAGCAAGCTGATTAACATAGTGAGCTGTCTGCACACTTTGTGTTAAAGACACAGTAGCCACTGCAGCAGAGGCAGCTAAGGAAATAAAGGCTACAATGCCTGCTATTAATACCCCTACAAATGGTCTAGGGCGCATAAGCTCTTTTAAATGTTTTAACACTTGAATACCTGTTTCTTCATACCAAGCTTCAGATAAGTTTACAGGAAGCATAACAAATGGTGGTTGCTTAATAATAATTACAGAATCAGTAAGACCACTATACAAGCAATTTGTAAAAGAACAGTTAGTGCAAGTAACATTGAAATACATGGCTCCTATAGAAATATTAAAAGGTCCATACATAATAGCATAAGGGGTTGTTACACAACTCATAATATTTTTTAAAAAAGTAGAAGTGGTCCAGGAGATATTATTCAGGGAAGCCACTAACATCCAGACATGATGTTGAGGGTGTCCATTCATCCACCACAGACCTGGGTTGTACTTGTTGGTGAGATTCGCTCTGGACCAGTCTATCAGCTGAGAATTAGTTCCGTACACTGATCTGTTGGCATGGACGAACACCTCAGCTCCTTCCCAAGTCGCAGGGTGCACAATCGGTGGACCTGGAACGTAAGCCCAGTGGGTCAGCGCTTGTACCGTTCTGATGAGTTTCTACAATCCGAACACAATGCTCAGGTAGCCAGCGGACATCATTTTCATCCTGTGAAAAAACACAGACATGTCCTCGACCCCATGTCAATACCCGATCGGGCCCATGCCAAGCACTTGTTAAAGGATCTTTCTACTTAACTTGGGCAAAAGCTCTTTGCTCTCTCTTTTCCCAGAACCACTGTGCTGCGGAGTGTCCATTGCAGTCCAAATTTAAAAAATTTAGTATGAATAAAGCATGAGAAAGAATATTAACAGGAGAGAAGGGGTATAGTTCCCCCCCCCTTTTAATTTAGAAATTTGATGTTTTAACAAACCGTTGGCCCGTTCAACAATTCCTTGACCATGAGGATTATAGGGAATTCCTGTAGAGTGAACAATTTGGTAAGATTTGCAAAAAGTTTGAAAAGCTCGTCCAACATATCCCGGACCATTATCAGTTTTCATTTGTTTAGGAAGTCCCATAGTAGCAAAGCAGCGCAAGGCATGGGAGATACAACGTTTGCTAGCTTCCCCGCTAAGAGGAGTAGCCATAATAAAATTAGAGTAAGTGTCTATGGTAACATGGACAAAGTGGAGCTGTCCAAAAGAGGGAACGTGGGTAACATTCATTTGCCAAACATGATTGGCCACTAAGCCTCGAGGGTTAATGCCATTGGAGGGCACAGGCAGGAAGGTAGCATAGTTGGGACAAGTTTTTACAATTTGACGAGCTGCCTCATGTGTGATATGAAATTGCTGACATAAGGCATGATTGTTTTGATGGTGGGCAGCATGTGATTGCTTTGCTAAGTCAATTTGAGTGAGAAAAATTTGGGTAGCCTCATCCGTAATAGCATTGTCTTCCCTTAATGGTAAGAAGAGGCAAAGTGAAGTAATTTGTTGGAGGGACAATGATGTGAAATTATGCCCACAAAATTGGCCCAAGCAATGGCCCAGGAATCACAATGAATATAAAGCCATTCTAGCTGCTGTAAAGTATAGGGGATATAAATAACCTGTGGATCTCGTCCAAGATACTTACAAGATTCCACACGGCACATATGGAATAAGGTGGCTACCAATTTGTAATAAGGAGTTAACACTTTTGAAGGAGTAGTAGGCAAGGAAAGCCATACAAGGGGTCCCTTCTGCCAGAGGACCGCTGTTGGAGAATGAGGTATAGTTAAAATATATGCTTCCCAAGGGGCTGAGTAATCAATATAATTTACATGTTGGGAAGAAATGGCAGAATTTACTATGCTTAAGGCTTTAGTTGTTTCAGTTGTCATTTCTCTGGGAGATGTAGGGTCAGAGTCCCCCTTTAATAGATCAAATAAGGGTTTTAATTCAGCTGTGGATAATTTAAGATAAGGGCGAAGCCAATTAATATCTCCCAGAAATTTTTGAAAATCATGCAAAGTATGCAAATGAAAAGTCTTAACCTGTAATTTCTGACTAGTAAAATAATAAGGACCCAAAATATGACCAAGAGAGATTTTTATTTTTCTCTGCCTGGGCTGGCTTTGAACTGTCCAAGGAGTCTTAGCCATAAAAGCCCTTTTTATTTCCAAGTAAAGCAACAGGAGAATGAAAGGAGTAGAGTTTACCTGTAAGTTGCTAAGGATTGACCAACAAGTAGATGCCAGAGTTTTGCTGTAACACTTAAAGAACAGCGGACTGAATGGGATCCATGTGCCATTAATTCAAATCATATTATTTAACCTTACCTTACTGGCACATGAAAGAGAAAACAAATGAATAACAATAAAAGTCTCAGCTTCAGTGGATCTGAAGTGGCTGTGTCTTCCATACCAAATTAGCAGACCCGCAGGAGAGATGGCTTGCATCTGGATAAGGCTGTAGTAGAGTTCCCTGGATAGGCTGTCACATTTCCTGCTTGTTGCCTGTAAATTTCTACACAGACTGGTTAAGGGCATTTTTAAACAGATTTTAGAAGGCTTGGGCCTTTAACCATCTTTCTAGTCACAAAATCCACACAGATTGAAGGCCAACCAAGTCTGCTCTCTGTAGCAGCCAGGGAAGTTTCTGAGTCACAAACAACTCCCAGTTTGGGAGCTGACTGTGGAGGCAGCTTTCTGTAGCCACAGACTGCCATGGTCCACTCAGCTAGCACACATGTCAACCTGTATCCTATAAAGCAAAATGTTAATTTGGGGTCCGGAAAATTTAGGTTAATAGTCACATCTGTGCAGTTATTTCAAAATGACTCTGGTCCCTTGATCTTAAAGAGTTTATGAGAGCATAGCAAAAAAAGAAAAAAAAATGGAGAAGCAAAATCTTAGTCTATACCAAAGATTTGTCAGGATTAGATGTACACTTGACTCTTAGCATAGATAGACATAAAGAATAACACACTGGTTGTACATCATTGTACTTATATCACGTGCTGTATATTAAAACCTTTTGGAGTTTTTCTTAGACACATTTGTTTGCTCCCAAACATGATCAGTTTGGGTTTGAAACCTGTTTTTTGTTTTGTTTTTAAGTTTTACCAACAGACAGACATAGACAGACAGACATACACATACAGACAATGTGCACACGTTTTGGGGCACGCTTAGAATTGTTCTTTAATTGGCCATGTACATTTTTCTGGAATTCCAGTGGCAAATGATATTATTTTGCCTATATTCTAGAACCACGTGGTTAGATAGTAAACAAACAATAAAAACCTTTTCAGCAAACCAAAATTTTCAGATCATCCAAGAAGCCACATTTTGAGAAACCAGTTTAGCTCCCAAGGGAACTTATGGGAGACAGGACATGAACACAGACAGTGAGCTCACAGTAAGACACCTTCATCTTCCAGCATTTGAATTGTAAGGCACCTTTGAAATGCAAGGCCACAGGACTCCCTGCCCAGCCTCCAGGAATTTGGCATGCTTGTCACCTAGGGGATGGGCAGGCTTCCACCCCAACCAATCCTATTGTCAACCATGTGCTCAATGCTAGAGAAAGCTTACGATTTAGCCAAACAAGCAGAATTTAACTGAGTCTCCAAACTTAACATCAATAACAAGAATAGAAAACCTTTCTTTGAGTCTTTTAAAGCAGATGTTAAACAAATATCGATACCCATCCTATGTCACAGGCAGGCAGGCAGAATTTAGAGGGAGGCAGAAAAAGAGACAGAGAGAAATTCATCTGCCTCAGCATTCATAGAAGTTAGGTAAGTCCTGCAAAATATTCCAAATATATAAGATTGGGCTCAAACTTGAGCAGCTTTCCTGAAGCAATTTAGACTTGATGAGCAACCAGCTGAGCTGAACTAGAGATCAGTTGTCTCCAAACACCCACAATTGCTGATCTCCTTGACCTAGCCCAGTGGATTTATGGAAAATGTAAGCTCCAGGCTAATGGTCACTCACCCTGGTTGGGGTTTCAAATCTGTCGTGGTGGATGGAAATAGAGCGCTCGGTCAGGAGAAGTTACTCCGGTGGTGTTAGCATTTCCCTAGCCTCAGGTTCCTCCCCCCTGCGAGTAGCCTGCACCTAGGAGAGCTGTAAGTCTGCCAGGACTGTTGGTGGGGGCTCACCAGTATGTACCTTTACAGGAGTCTGTTGTTCTGGATGAAGCTGTGATAATAGAGCTATAACTGGTTTAAACATATTCTCAACAAGGGTCAATCTATCTTTAGTAGGCTCATTGCATAATTTCTCCTTGGTGTCTGAGCCATCTGAGTCTTCCTTAATATCTAGCCCATTGGGTTCTGATCTTATTAATTCTCTCAGCTCTTCCCGGGCAGCAGCATACGCTCCCGGGGCTGGGCATCACTCGTCAGGTCCCTGTTCAGTTTCTCCAATCGACTGATTGAATTTAATCTGTTCATGTCTAGGATCTAAGCAATCTCGGACCAGATACCAAAGAATAATAGCATCCACTGGGGTTTTCTCAGGGCCATTTGCATCATAATGTTCCTGAATCACTTTTTTTTTTTTTTCAATTTTCTAGCAAGTTTCTAAGTTATTGGTTCCTTCCTCCAGGAACTGGGGGCATGCTTCCTTAATAAAGTAAAAAAAAAAAAAAAAAAAACGTTCTAAGTGACTTTGGCCAACTTTCACTGCCCGGGCATTAAGCATGCCTTTGGAGGCCTGCACGTATAGCATGCAGCCTATATTTTATCCCATAATTTCTTACTCCCGACAATACTCTCTCCCGCTCTCCTTCCCAAGTGATCAGACGTCCTTACCTGAGCGGGGGTCCTCTGCCGTCATCCCAGGCGTTCAGGTCCCTGTTCCAGGTGCCACACCTGACGAGCCAGCCGGCAGTGAACTGGAATCCTAACTGAGGGCAGCGAGGATTAAGGAAAAGGAAAAATAAGGCAAGAGAAAAAAAGACAAGAGACAAAGATGGGGTACGGGAGGTCTGCAACCATAAGGTTGAAACTCAAGACTGCAGCCAAGTTTATTCTAACTCCCAGCTTATATGCAGTTTGGGAACCAGGGAATAGCATAGGGTTGTTAAAATTCAAGAACACAAAGAGGCTTTGAAGTTTACAACATTTGATTACAGTAAACACAGCACAAGGTTGATTAACATAGGAATCTACTCCAGCGGACATAGCAAGGTACGGACATAGCAAAGCAAATCCGGATAGTGGCTGTGAACAAATGTCCTTGCATCTAGCATATCCTGGCAGTAACAGCACAGCCAGAGGTGAGAATGAATTTAGCTGCAAGTTTGGCTCCCAACATTCTGGCGACATCGGCATAGCCAGAGGTCAGGATGAGCTTAGCTGCTAGCTTGGCTCCCAACAGCAGTGTATCCTTTTAGCATTTTAGTTTGCAAAAGCATTTTCCTGACTGGCTGGGGAAAGTGATAGCTGATGACCTAACAGTGCCTAACTTACCTTTGTAGGCCTTAGATCTCAATAAAGACAATTTCAAGTCCATAAGCCTTTTTTTTCTAAACAGATATATCAGCTTAAAATTCTCACTGCCAGTTAGGGTTTTGAGCAGATGAAGGGGGTTGGGATTTTTAAATTATCCGCCCCCCCCCCCCCATTTAACAACTTAGCTTTACTACCCACTATCACAGATGACTGGCAAGTTTCTGTCCAGTTAAAAGTAGACAGACATGGTCATTAGAAAGGCATGCTTACAAACTATTCTTTAGGACCTGCTGACTTGGATTAACTTTTGAAGGGCCAAACACAAGTGACTCTAAGATCTGACACCATCTCTACCATCCAAACAGTGGCTTACTGCCTCTGGATGTTCCATCACTTTTGTCCCAGGAGTAACTTTTCCATTCTGGGGTAAATGCACCTTTGGCATTTCTCTTGGTTGCTGGACTTGAACTTTGTTCAACATTGTCGACATTACATTTAAAGCCCTAGGCGAATTTTCTTTGGTGTAGGCCACATGGCTACTGTTTATGTTCTTGGTACACTGTGTATTGTATATATGTCTACCTGACCTAGGAAAGGGAAAGAAACAGGGTGTAAGATATCACAAGAAATGTACACACTTCCCTACTATGTAACTGTAACCCTTTTATACAACACCTTGTCAAAAAAAATTTGTTTAGGGCTGGGGATATGGCCTAGTGGCAAGAGTGCTTGCCTCGTATACATGAGGCCCTAGATTCAATTCCCCAGCACCACATATACAGAAAATGGCCAGATGTGGCACTGTGGCTCAAGCGGCAGAGTGCGAGCAGAAAGAAGCCAGGGACAGTGCTTAGACCCTGAGTCTAAGCCCCAGGACTGGCAAAAAAAAAAAAAATTGTTTAATTAATAAATAAATTATAAAAAATAAATAAATATTCTTTAAACTATACGTGAAAGAGAAATAAATCTCAGCTTACTAATGTAAAAAAAAATAAAGAGAATACTATGTAAACAGAAAAATTAATAGAGGCAACAAGGTGGTCCACACAGAAGTAGTTTTTAAGCATGTTTCCTGGAATTTAGTGAGGGGCAAAGTTAACAGACAAACTTGTAGGAATCGTCTGTCCTTCTCTGTGAGCCTGTTGGAAACTGTTACAAAAACCTATGGACAAAAAAATCTATGGACAAACTGGAATAGCAATTAAACAATCATTTTGGTAGCCATAATTTTTCCTTTTTCCACTTTGTAACAATTATTTAGGACAGTTTTACTACCAAATTTCATATCTAGAAATCTATTTTTGATTTTTAAGTCCTTTACTAATCTGTTTTAACATTTACGCTCTAGTTTTCAATTGCATTTGAAGAACTCTGAAACCAAGAGGCACCAGGTGCCCCCCACTGTATCAGGCTGCTTGTTTTAAAAGAGCTTTTTTTTTTTTTTTTTGTCTGAGTTACTGCCTAGAAAACCTTTGAACTCAAATGACAAATTTCCCTTACTGTAAGAATTTCAATTACTATTACATCACAGTATACTCATAGAGTTTAGTACCTGAATCATTAAACTGATACCCAAAACAATTGTAACAAAAGTACATTTAACACAGTGTTTTCACCATAATTACAAATACAAGAAATCCAGACTTAGCATCTTTGCTTTTTTTAAAAAAAAAAGAAAACATCCAAATTGCAAAATAGCATAGAAATCAAGTTACATCATATAGAAACTTTTTAACCCTCTTTTTAAAACTTTTTTAATTTTTAGTACCTCCCAAGGGGCAGTTTTTAGAAATACCAATCAACTCATTTATTTTTAACATCAGGTTTTCCAAGTCCACTTGCAAGGAAAAGACAAAGATAGGCCTCCATTGGCCTGTCTTACAGAATGGGCATATACCCAGTGACTCCTTAGGGCTTGATGAACTGCCTTTGTGCCATCTTACTTTTTTTTTTCCACCATGCATGGACTCCCCCCAGGGCCTGTTTCACCATGTGTGGACCTGCTAAACTGCACCTTTGCCAGTTCACCCCTCACTCCGGAAGGTAGGCACACAGGCCTGTCCTTGGTTTTTCCTGTCTTTTCCTCTTGATCTCTGACTGAGAAACTCAAAACACCTTTAACAGTGATAAACATTAATATCCAAATTTCTGACACTTAGTCCCAAATTTTAACAATGAAGGAAAATAAATTTCAAGCTTCCAATGCCTTTTGCTAAGCCAGATAACTTGATTACACTGCAAACAGCCTTCTGCATTAAGATTCCTTAACACAACAAGATAGAACAGAGAAAGTCTTACTTCCCTGAAAAACTCTTTAAGTCAAAAAGATCTTTTTTGGATGGCATGTCCAGCGTTGATGGGCCAAAACACCATGGGGCCCTGGAATATCTCAGGGGGATCCTCTCTGTGGAGATTTCCATCCCTCAGCAGTCAGTCCCCCGAGGCTACCTGCCAGTGGCTTCAAGGAACCCAGATGCCCAGCTCGGCACTGGAAAGAGTAAAGACAAACTAACCCTCAAAAATAGAACAGTAACAGACAACACCGCCAAAATCGGCAAGCAAAAGTGAAAGCAAAGAACAGCACAAAGACAACTAACAGAACAAGACAAACACAAACACAGACAGCAACCCTTCCTGGACAAGGTGTTTAGTCCAAGGGGCTGTCCACTTTTAACCCAAGATCAGCACCTGCCACTAATGGGGATGGTCTTCTCAGGGGGTTAGCATTGCAAGCAAAAAATAACATCATATAAATTAAAAGGGTTTTCATCTTTTGGGATCAACAGTCATACAGCGCAGCTTTAGCTTCAGGGGATTACTCCTATCACCAGTCACTTGCCACTGGGGAAGGAGACCCTCCCTCACAGCAACTGGATCTGCCTGCTTCACATGCAAATGGTGTATCCAGGTGGTGATGCTGTTCTCTTTGAGAGCGGTGGGTGCGGTCAGTGTCACCAGATAAGGTCCTTTCCAACATGGTTCCAAATTTTCCTGCCAGTGCCACTTCATGTAGACCGAGTCTCCAGGCCAGTAGCTGTGTGGTTGAGGAGGGGGGTCCCGTGGCATAGACAGCCTTCAGGTGTTTCCAAATCTCCTTCTCTGTCTGCTGGAAGGCTCTAAGGGAGGGTAAAAGCTCATAATCATCAAGCTCTGTCAAGAGATGTTGAGACAGATTGGGAACAATAGGAGGAAGTATTCCAAACATAACCTCAAAGGGTGAGAGCCCAATTTTATATGGTGAGTTTCCTACCCTATAGAGGGCAAAAGGGAGGAGCGACACCCAGTCCCCGCCAGTCTCCATGGTCAATTTAGTTAGGGTCTCTTTTAGAGTTATATTTCCTTTTTACCTGTCCTGAGCTATGGGGTCTATATGCACACTGTAACTTCCAATTGGCCCCAAGCACTGAAGCTAAATTCTGAATTACCTTAGACACAAAGTCTGGTCCACTGTCTGAGCCTATCTGGGTTGGGAGGCCATACCTGGGCAAGATGTCTTCCAGCAGCTTCTTAAACACCACCTGGGCTGTTTCCTGCTTGGTCAGAAACACTTTTACCCATCCTGAAAGGTCTCTATAAACACTAATAAGTACTTGCTTATAGCCATATTTACCAGGCTTAACTTCGGTGAAGCCTACTTCCCAATAGGCACCTGACCTAGTGCTCCTTACCCTAGTGCTGGATGCACAGGAGTTCCTTGTAATCTTCTCAGTGGCCCATCGGATTCTAATCTTAGCATGCCTTAACAGATCTTGCATCTTTTTGGTTCTCATATGGGCGGTCCCATGCATCTTATTTAAAATTTGATTTCCTAGAAGTTCAGGCAAGATTATGCAATTTTTCGAGTCCCACCACCATCTATCCAGGCATTGGCCCATAGGCAACCCCTTTATCCAATCCTGTTCTTCCTTGGTATAATCCGGGTGTTCAGGAAGCTCACTAAGCCCAGGGTCGGGCAGCACAGTCACTAAAGTCTCTTTGGCCTGCCAAGCAGCCCTTGTGCTGTCAGCAGCCCTCTCTCCCTGTAGATGGCGCCGTGATGAAGGCATAGCAACTGTCAGTATACACAGCTTTTTGTCTCTTCCCAGCGTTAACGCTTGGGTCATTGCTACCAATTCCACTTTTTGGGCAGAGGTTCTAGCTGGCAGTGGTTCAGCCCACACCACCTCAGTCTCTGCCACTACTGTTGCACCCGCGTACCTTTGTCCTTCCTGGATGAAGCTGCCGCTATCCATGAACTACACCAGGTCTGCGTCCTTTAGCAGCTGATCTTGCAGATCTTCTCGAACACCATGGACCTGGGCCAGTATCTCCGCACAGTCATGCAGTGATGCTTCCAACTCTAGGTCAGGCAACAAGACCGCAGGATTGAGATCTGAGGGTGCCAGAAACGACTCTAAAAGGATTGAGTAATAGGCCTTGGTAGCATGTAAACCTGGCATTACTGAGCCATCGCTGTCCTTCCCTCAGGTCTTGCACAGGCCTATAATCATTGGAGTGATACTTCTGGGCTTAGCGGGGTACATAGCGTATAGGCCTCCATTATTCTCTCTAGGAAATAGGCGGGGGACTCTTCCCTGCCCTGCTGCACTATATAAACCTTGGCCAAATTAGTTGGTTTACGGGCCGCAGCCCTGAGACCCGCCATTAGAGTCTGGCAATAGACCTCGTGCCGTCTCCTGAAGTCCCATTGCTCCCGGTTGGGCAAAGTCACAGTGGGAAAATCTGCATCTATAAGAGTGAGGTCAGTAGTGGGGCGCCAATCTTCCCCTGGATTCAACTTCCGGGCTTCACAGAAGAGGATTCCTTGGCTACCAGGATGGTAGCTACCTCCTGCTCCTGCTCCTGTATGGGAAGATATGGCTTCATCCATTGGAGTGGGGAGTAGGTGGGGTGTCTCTACCAAGTCTTGCCAGACCAAGATGTAGGGGATTTGGTCTGGGTGCCCGTGCTTTCCTGGAAGAAAAATCTTAGTTTTAACTTTGGTTATTACAAACTTGTCATAAGTGCCCGTCTTGGGCCATCCTACTTCAAAGGCAGGCCACTCCGAGGTGCAGAAAGTAACCATTTCTTTTTCAATTTTACCCCTAAATCATGCCCTCTGGCTTTTGCCTCTTTGAAGTTTTCAATTAAAATGGACAAAGGAGTACCCTCAGTCTGTCCCATTGTTTCCCAATAGAACAGTCCACCAGCAACGCCACTTGCAAAAAGAAACACACACACACACACAGAGGACAACACGCACCGGCACGGATTTGAAATGCAATTGCAGTGAAAACTCTGGAGAGGTGAAACAGAAACCAAAGGCCTTTCTGCAATAATAATGAGGGGTGGCGACTCCTCCTGACGGTCAAAGATCTCGTTGGCAACAGGTTGCTGGACTCCAGCTTGTCGGTCTAGTCCGTTCCAGTCCCTGCCTGCAAGATAACACTCACTCTCTTTTCCAACAAAACACCATAAACAACCACAGTAAGGACAAACAAACAGACACCGCCACTGTTTAAAGAAGGTTACAAATGAAAGTGAAGCTCCAAAGATCATAGGTTGTGTGCAGAAACCACTTGCCACAAATTTCTCTGCCACAAACCTGAAGTCTAGAAAAACAGAGGAGAAATCAACATTCCATGACAGATGGTGGGGTCCTGTACAGATGCCCCTCCCCGATGGGAGCCTGGGGAACGACTTCCTGACTCCTGCTGGCCACCTATAGTGTGTCCACCAGATCGTTTGCCAGCCAGATTTATGCTAGCCAGATTAAAACAGACACAGAGAACAAAGACACAGACACTCACCTAAGTGCACCTCTATTTACAGATTGGAGGACAGCTCCACGATCCAGGTAGGTAATGGGTCTGGGGTATCCCAGATGAGCCCCCAGGATGTTATGCCCAAATTCTGAGACCCCAGAGACAACCGAGACCGAGATTGATGCAAAAGCAAAGGTGCCCTTTATTAGTGAATGCGCATTCAGGCCAGTGTGCTCACCAGACACAGATGAGAGATAAGAGCCTTGAAAAAGGGGATTGCATACTTTCTATACAAGTGAACAAACAACTTCAGGGGCTTCTCATGTTGTCAGTTATCCCATTAGTCGACCTTCAGCAATACCTGATATGCAGTCCAAACTTGACTGGGGCCATCTGTACATTTCAAAATGGCAAGGGTTTATCCTTGGCTAGGCCAGCTTGCCCCCATCTGTTGTTTTTACTGGGCTCATAGTTGAGAGGTGTTTTTTTTTCCCCCCCAGCAACTGCACTCTCATCTTCTCAGAGTCAGTTTTAACTCTAGCATGGCTGTTTCTTTTTCAAAATGGAATCACTTTGGTCTTTCACCAGCCTTGTGGAAGGAACACTCAAGACCACAAGACTGAGTTCAATCCCTAGTACTGGCACACACACACACACACACACACTCACACACACACACTCACACACACACACTCACACACACACACACACACACACTGTCCCAGGCTTCATTTTGCTCAAGGCTAGCACTCTGCCAACTTGAGCCACAGCACCACTTCTGGCCTTTTCTATGTATGTGGTGTTGAGGAATCAAACCCAGGGCTTCATGTATATGAGGCAAGCACGATTGCCACTAGCCCATATTCCCAGCCCCAAGATCTTCGTTTTGAGGAGGAAGAATTTCATGATTGCCAAGGTGATTAAAAAAAAAATCACTTGCATAGATGGGCACAATCCACTCAAGCCTGTAATCCTAACTTCTTAGAAGTCTGAGATCTTAGGATCCTGGTTTGAATCCACCCCAGGAAAATCCATGAGTCTTAAATCACCAAAAAGTAGAAGTAAAGGCATGGCATAAGTGGTGAGCACCAGCCTTGAGGGAAAAAAAAGCTACAGCACAGCACCCACACCTTGAGTTCAAGACCAGTACTGGCACAAAAAAATAACAATAATCCATCACATTAAATGCGCACTTGACTCTTAACCACAGTAAACTTGAAGCTTCTCTTGTATTCTTTCCCCTTTCCTGTCAGCTACATAGGCATATGTTTTTATTTCTTCTTGTACCTGAGGCTTGCTTCTAGGCTACCTTATAACTCTTTGAAGGCCAAAACTGGCTCCACTCTCCTCCTTTCCTCCCAATTACTGTTCATAAACCTTCAAAACCTACTTGCCCAATACTTGCTGCAAGAAAATGCAGTCAAAGAAAAGACTGTGGTGTGTGTGGTGAGACTAGTAGGCCTGGGTGAGAACTCCAATTACTTCAGCAGTTATTGCTTAATTGAAACAATGGGTATTTAACAAGTTAATTACACTATTGGTATATATTCCAAGAGCTGGTTGCATCTTTCATTGCTACGAAATTATAATTTTTCATGACACAATGGAAAACATGTTCATCAACTTAAGTTGCTCTTAAGAGTTCTACCAGTGGTTTATGTAGACCTGGTCACTTGGTGGTTAATTTTTTTTTCAAAGTCTCTGTTGCCACATAGGAATGTTCTTAGATCTGCTCATGTTTTTATTTTGCCAGCCAAGTCTGAAGCAATCCATCTCCTTTTGCTCTACTACTTTTCCTCACTCTAATCTAGAATAGGTGGCTACTCTTCAATTTCAGGTTTGAGGACCTGTAATTTACTAGACTTGAATCAGATGTAATTCTCCTGAGTTTCACAAGTAAGTCTACTTATAAGAATACAGTGATAACTGGGAGCTGATGGATCATGCCTGTAATCCTAGCTACTTAGGAGGCTGATATCTGGGGATCATGGTTGAAAGCCAGCCAGGGCAAGAAAGGCCATAAGACTATTATATCCAAAGAACTACTCAAAGTGCCCAAAGTGGTAGAGTGCTAGTATTGAGCAAAAGAATCTCAGGGGCAGTGCTCAGGCCTTGAGTTCAAGTCCCAGGACTGACCAAAAAAAGTATTAATAAGTGAGGATGCAAAGCCATCCATCCTGGTGGCTCTTGCTGAAAGCCTAAAGGTGAGAGAAGCCATTCTTTGAATACAGATGCGAGCTAGACAGATCTGATTCAAGAAATGCAGATATCATAGCCTTAGGAAAATGCTGATTCTGCCTTGATTACCTGCCTACATGGCTTGAATCACCCACCTCTGAGTAGCCTCTAAGTATACCCCTAGATGGAAGGTTGAGGTGTAACTTCCCTAGATGGAAAAGTTATGCTGGTACCTGAGTTTGTACCTGGGTATGTCCAAATATGGTCTGTGGCTTGAGGACCTCCATCCCAAGCATGTAGTTTTTGTCCTTAAAAGCTTGGTGCAAGCTCTGTTGGGGGCTGCTGGTCTTTGAGACAGGAGTCCACCACGTAGTCACTGGCCTTGTAATAAAGAATCCCAATTTGATATTTCAAAATATGGCTTCTCTGTTTTCTCATGACTGGATTTGTATCTGATTTACCTTACAACAATAATATAATGCCACAAACATTATCTCATTCTTACACAGCTACAAAAATGTGAAAGAAAGCATTTAAATTAGGATCTAGGACTGACATTGTTGTTATTTATCTTAGCCATTGATAATTGGAATATTTCTTCTCCCAGGAAGAATTAGAGCTAATTTTTTCTAATGTACATTTTCTTCCATTTGCAAGAAGAAAATATTTACTTACCTAATTCATTTGGTGGCTATTCATTGAGTGTCTGCTGTATGTTGGGATTGTGAGAATTTTGTGGTAGTATAGTACTGGGACAGGACAGTACTGTGATATGACAGTACTGTGATAAAGTCCTGGAATAATACAGTACGGGGATACTACAGTACTGGGATAGGACAGTACTGATAGAACAGTATTGTGATAGGACAGCAATGAGTGTGAGAGGACAGGGAATCTGATCTATGAAACTTAGAGTCATATTTGCATGGAAATAGAAGAGTGGATATGTTGAAGTAAATGTTAAGGACATTGCAAATGAAATTCTAGCACTTAAGAGCCTGGGGCAGAAAGGTCATCAGTTTGAAGCCAGCCTGGGGCTACATAGTGAGGCCTTCTCTGGAAGGAGTTAAAAAAAAAAACAACAATAACAACAGAAAAAAAAAACAGAAGAAGATACATTCAGGAAAATAGTCAACTGTAGGAGCACAAGATCATGAATATGTGGGAGTACATCAGCAATCCTGAGCCACTGAGCCACTATTGAACTGAAAGTTCTTTGAGGATCTGAACTATCTTACTCACGGCAATGTTAGAATTGCTCCTCTAGTCAGTCCCCCTTTCCTAGTAGATGTTCCTGTGCCTGCCCATATACCAAAAAAGAAGGGTAGGGGTTTCAGAAATACTTTGAAAGCCTTTCTAGCACCCTCTTCCTGCCTCCAAATCATACTTTCAAGTAGTTAGCCTCTCCCCTTGCTCAAAAAGCCATTCACATTTAAATTGTTTACCTATTGAAAGCATTTAAGTTAGTAGTCAAAAGATCAAGACTGGCCAAATACTAGTGGCTCATGCCTGTAATCCCAGCTACTAAGGAGGCTGAGATCTGAAGACTGTGGTCAGAGAGACCCTTGTCTCCAATTAATCAGGGAAACGGCCCGAATTGGCTGTGTGGCTCAAGTGGTAGAAAGCCAGCTTTGAGTGGAAAAGCTAAGTGAGAATGAAATGCCCTGAGTTCAAGCTTCAGTACACACACACACACACACACACACACACACACACACACACACACGATAGATAGATAGATAGATAGATAGATAGATAGATAGATAGATAGATAGATAGACAGATAGATAGATGAGTTTTGCCCTGATTGAAGTTAAGAGCCCTGAGAACTAGTGCAAGTTGCTCCAATTCCCCATCCAAATGGAAAATGAAGGCCTGAGACTGAATGATGTCCCTGGTCCCTGCTGCCCTGGGTCTTGGGGTCTGTGTGTTGAAAGCCATCTTCCACTCCTGGTTGCTTTATGGCAGTTCTGTTCTGGACAATAGAGCTCCTTTCAGTTTGGATGCAAATAATAAACTTGGAAACGAGAATAAATGAGCAGCTGCCATCTAGTCACTCTTACAGGTTGCAAGACAAGTGCTGAAAATATTAGGTTGTTTCTGGTGTGATTCCAGTAGACACGACTATAAAGTTTGGGGCTGGGGATATGGCCTAGTGGCAAGAGTGCTTGCCTCGTATACATGAGGCCCTGGGTTCAATTCCCCAGCACCACATATACAGAAAACGGCCAGAAGTAGCGCTGTGGCTCAAGCGGCAGAGGGCTAGCCTTGAGCAAAAGGAGGCGAGGGCAGTGCTCAGACCCTGAGTCCAAGCCCCAGGAGGCCAAAAAAAAAAAAAGACTATAAAGTTTCCAAGCCCCAGGAGGCCAAAAAAAAAAAAAGACTATAAAGTTTATACAAGGAAAAATCTTTGTATAATATTAGTGTATACGTTGTTAACAACGCACATCCAAAATTAGTTTCTTAAGATAACTATTTTACTTGCTCATTTCCAAGTTTAGCTACAGGGCTTTCTGTTGCCCTTACTGGGAGATAATATACTACAGTTGACAGTAAGTGTTCACAAGAGCTGGATGTTCTCAGACAGCACTCCTTCATCTTTGAAAGGTAGAATGTGTTGGAAGTGGCACTGTGGCTCAAGTAGTAGAGTGTGAGCTTTGAGCCAAAGAGCTCAGGTATAGTGCCCAGGAGCCAGAGTTCAAGCCCTACAATCTACAAAACAGAGATAGAGAGAGAAAGACAGAGAGAGAGAGAGAGAGAGAGAGAGAGAGAGAGAGAGAGAGAGAGAGAGAAAAAATAAATGAAAGAAAGGTAGAATGTCTTGCCAAGTTGCATATTTGACAGCCAATCAAAGCTTCTTCATTGACAGTAGCCATCCTAGCAGGCTGGTCTCTTGGAGCAAACTGAATAGCGAAATCTATTTCCCTGTCTATTTCTACTGATAAGGGAGGGAAGGGGGCCTGGGAATGTGGATTCATGGTAAAGTGCTTGCCTAGCATGCACGAAGCCCTAGGGAAGGGGGCCTGGGAATGTGGATTCGTGGTAAAGTGTTGCCTAGCATGCACGAAGCCCTGGGTTCAATTCCTCAGTATCACATAAACAGAAAAAGCCAGAAATGTTGCTGTGGCTCAAGTGGTAGAGTGCTAGCCTTGAGCACAGAGAGGCTCAGGGACAGTGCCCAGGCCCTGAGTTCAAGCCTTAGGACTGATGAAGAAGCAGGAGGAGGAGGAGGAAGAAGAGGAGGAAGAAGAAGAGGAAGAAGGGGAGGAAGAAGAAAGAAGGAGAAGGAGGAGGAGGATGAAGAGGAAGAAGGAGGAGGAGGAGGAGGAAGAAGGAGGAGGAGGAGGAGGAAGGAGGAGGAGGAGGAGGAGGAGGAGGAGGAGGAGGAGGAGGAGGAGGAGGAGGAGGAGGAGGAGGAGGAGGAGGAGGAGGAGGAGGAGGAGGAGGAGGAGGAGGAGGTAATGGGAAGGGAGCCTGCACCATTTGATAGAAGATGACAGAGTCACACACCAAAGGAAGTGAATCCAAATGGAAGACCTTTGTAATCATCTTTATAAATAACTTGGTGATAGATAGATAGATAGATAGATAGATAGATAGATAGATAGATAGATAGTAGATAGATAGTAGATAGATAGTAGACAGATAGAGATACATACATACATACATACATACATACATACATACATACATACATACATAATTTGATTGATCATGGAATAAATCCACCTAGTAAACACGTGTAAATGCCATGTGTAATTGGTTGCATATGTTTATAGATTATTTTCTCTCCTAGGATGAGTAACAGTGAAATATGTTAGGCATCTTAGTAGTAGGGCATCAGCCAAGTCATTATTAAACACAAATTCTTTTTTGTGTGCATGTGCCAGTACTGGGGCAGGAACTCAGAGCCTGGAAACTCTCCCTTAGCTTTTTGCTCAGGGCTGGCATGCTACCACTTGAGCCACAGCCCCACTTCCAAACTTTTAGTGGTTAATTATTGATGAGAGTCTCACAGAAGTTCCTGACTGGGCTGGATTCAAACCACAACCATCAGATCTCAGCTTCCTGAATAACTAGGATTATAGTGCAAGCCACAGGTACCCAGCTTGAACACAAATTTGATAAAGAGAATAAGAAGCTTTGGTTTGAATTGCATTTTGTAATGGGATCATCATTCCTCATTGCTCCATGAAGATACAACATGGAGGTGTGTAATAGTCACCCTAGAATAACACATTTCTGCAGACAGTTATGTTTCTATATGAGAAACATCATAGGTGAGCTTTGGTTTACCCATGGCAAATGAGGTATACATCATTCTCTGTTTGTTCTATTACTCTTTTATCTTCACAGAACAAAAGCAGTGAAATCAATTTAATCAAGTTCAGTGAATGTGTATTTAATGTGCCAGGAACATAGTCTTTGGGAATAAAATGGCACTGAATGAAAATGGTATTTGCCTTCTAGCTAATGTTTAACCCAGCCCAATCTAGGTTACTTTAAATTTTGGAAGTACAAAATACTTCTTTGGCTTCTTGCTACTTCAGATCATTTTATTTATGTATTTATTTATAGTCAGTTGTGGGGCTTAAACTCAGAGCCTAAGCACTACCCCTGAGCTTGTTTGCTCTGACTAGTGATCTACCACCTTGAGCCACAACTCTACTTCTGGTTTTCTGGTGGTTAATTGGAGATAAAAGTCCCATAGACTTTTCTGCCTGGGTTGGTTTCAAACCACGATCCTCAGATCTCAGCCTCCTGAGTAGCTAGGATAACAGGTATGGGCCACCAACACCTGGCATCTTTTATTTTTAATTAGGTAGTATTCTTTGAATTACAAATTCTCTGAATTACAAATTATTCTCAGGATTTAAGCCCATTTAAGAGCAAATGGAAATAATTTGAAAACCTAAAGAAACTTATAATTCCCAGTTGCAGTAGAGAGTCTCTAGCTTTTATTATTATTTAATATTTATTTCCTTCCTTCTTGATTTTTGTCTTTCTTGGCAGCTTCTGAATTATGGTAAAAAGCTTAGCAATCCAGGCCTATTTAACAATGTGCATCACTCTCCTCTCTCCCTCATAATAATGAGATTTGAACTCCGAGCATCTCACTTGCTGGGTGGGTGTTCTACCACATGAGCCACACCCCCAGCTCTTTTTTTCTTTAGTCATTTTCCAGATAGAGTCCTGTGGTTTTGCCCTCCTACCTACATCCCAAGATCCTCCTAACCCAACTTCCCACACAGCTGCTGGGATTGTTAAATCCTTTGCAACCACACCAACTACAACACCAGTGAGGAAATTACTCTAATTGTTCTCTAATTGCATAACAGTATTGCTCTTCTCTGTTAATGTTGCATACCAGATACCCAGATGGGCATCGAACCCACAAAAATAGTCACCAGCACTCAGACAGTCTTTATTTAGCTGTGCACAGCGTCTGCTCGCCCCCACCAGGATGGTGACAAACAGTGCTGAGGCCAAATAGGGCTGGGCTTTTAAAGAGCAAGTATCACGTATACCACTCGCAAGTGGTCATGGAGTAAGAATCATATTTACCACACTCAGGTAGTTGTGGAAGAAGAATTACATTTACCACACACAGGTGGTCTGGCAGGTTAGGCAACGCAAGGAAGCAGAATTACTATTAGTGATTACAATTCTTGTAACCCCCAGCAGTCAAAGCAATACAATTCCTGGTTCGAGATATGACGAGTCTTAGACTTAAGCTTTCCCTTCCTAGAACTTCCTCTAAATGGAGTGGTCTTCCTCATTTCTTTCTTTTGCCTAGGTCCAGCTGCTTTTGGCTCCTGTTATTCGGCTTAGGTTTGCCCTTCCCTAGGCTCACTACCTTGTCTGCTGTTTCTAGGGACACAAAGGAGGGGGTTCCCCTACACCTTTCACTTGATTTCCACATTACTAGCCTAAGATCATATCTGGAGTCAAAGTTTAGCTAAACATAGTAAATCTAATCAAGTCCTTTCTAACAATTGAGAAAACGGCATGTTCGATGAAGGATATTTTTTTAGACATCCACATTACATGACTGAGAAACTGCTTATTCTCACCTAAACACAACACAAATCAAAGTCCTAATGCCTTTTTTAGTGTCTCCTGAGACCAAAATTAATTATTTCTCCATCTCAAAAGCTATTTAGCATTCTAGAAGTGGTGGCATCAATACCCAGGCCTTCAGCTTTCAGCTATTAGGTCAATATTGGTTGAATTGGTGAATGATGACTCACTAGTCATGAATACTGATTCAGCTATTGGTCATTAAAATCATCTCCAAGTTTGACTGGCTCAAATAATAAGCAGGGTATGGTAGAAGGCAGCACTACAGGCTGTCACTTTTATACCATAGACCAAGGAAACATGATTTAAGTTTTCACTTTTCACCCAGCTATGTTTGTATCCCCTTTCAAGGATTATCCCTATATAGATCTGCATCCTGCATCTATCATTTACTATCTGTTTCCTTTTGAGCCAATCAAGTAATCTCTCTGGGACTTGAATTTCAGGCCTAAAATTACTCAGGATAATTATCACTTCCTCATATTTTTCTTTTAGGTATTAACCATGACAATGTGTGTGAATCTGTGTTCCCAGATGCTATGCTTCCTAAAGGACTAAAAGACCCAAAACCTACAGTCAGTGAATGGTTATCCTTTGCCTTTCCCTCTACTCTAGTCAGAGGAACTCTTACCATCCCTAGATCATAGATCCAGTGTTGACAAATCCTACAGGAAAATCATTGAATTCCAATTCATCCTTCCAGTCCTTGCTTTATTTTCATTCCTCCGTTATCCTGTTCATTCCATATTAAACAGCTCTGGATTTCCCTAGAGCAGTTACCTTTTAACAATTCACAGAACATAGATATGTTCTGTTGAAGTCTGCCTTTGCTTAGTCTCTTCTATGCCTCCATTGCTGTGTTCTTGGGAGTATCTGGTCTCATGGGGTGCTGTAATCACCGTATGTACTTGTCTGCTACATCTGGGTTGTTTTTAGTTGTTTGTTTGTTTGTTTTAATGGAATCTTAAGGAAGCTCTTGTATAGGTAGTTTTTTGGAATGAGAAATCCAGGAAATGACAACAAGAGAGAAGGAATTCCACTGAAGCGCATAAATAAGCTGATCACCAGACTTAGTCCTCTCAGAACTTCCCACAAGGAGATGAAGGAGCTCACTCTTCATTGGTCAAGGATTCCTTCTCCCAAGAGCATTACCTGCCAGCACTTCCAGTCCTGCGTGTGGCTGAGCAAGCTCCTTCCATTGCATGAAAAGAAACGGAAAGCCATAGACAACATGGGTTAGGAAGCTGCCAGTGTGCACTGGAGTTCTTTGCTGTGCGTGAGCTCAAGGATGGGACATCCACATGCTCTGCTTTCATGTTCAGTAAAAATCTACTTAGTATTGAATGAGTCTGAAAAGAAATATTACAGAAACACTGGCTATATCTCAAAGTAAATTTACCCATTGCAAAAAGTTACACCTGTTCATTTTTATACCATAGTTCTAGATGTTCCAGAATGGATATCATGGATGGTTTGCTGCCATTTGAGACAGTAGAAGTACCTGACAATTGTTCCAGAGGGCAAGAAGAATGCAAGTATGAATAGCTATCACAAGCCTTTCTTAACTATTTCTCAGAGATTCTTTATAAAAAATGGACAGTGATTAGTGCAAGTTTAAATACTAAGTCAGCTCTCAGGCTGGAAAAACAAGTTGGAATTCTTCAAGTTTTCCCAATGAAGACAAATGAGGAATGGACTACCCACACAGCCCACAACCTGGTTGCATCACCTGACTAAACCATTCCATCCATGCTTCTACCATGTTTCCTCTCTTCCCACAAATACGGTGACCATATGTTTCCACATAGCCCTAGCGCCAGGAGGACCACAGGTGGAACAAACATCTCCTGATTCTAAACAGCTCTTCTTTGTCCTTTCACCATGGAGACTAAAAACAGAGAAACTTTTCCCAAACACCATGGATGGTAAAAGTAGAGAAAATGCCAATCTATAATGTTTCTAATCAGGCTACAAAATTTACACAGGAACTTCTTGGGAGGCTATCACACTCTACATTTTACATTTTTCCATATTAGTTGCCGGGAGCCAAAATAGCTGTCATGATGTAACATAAAGAAACTGTAAAACTTAACTGGTAAGGATGTCTAGTGCTGGCTGTCAGGATGTAACATAAAGAAACTATAAAACTTAACTGATAAGGAAATCTGTTGCCAGTTGTCATGCTCTAACAATAAGACACTATAAGACTTAGCTGATAAGAACAGTCTGTGTTCTTACAACCTTGCATGTTAAGCCTAACACCTTGTCTGGCTTTGATGAACAACCTTGTGAACTTTCCACCCAGTCCCTGTCCTGGGAAAGAGCATCCCACGGTTCTGTAACCTAGCAACCTAACGACCCTGCGTACCCTTTGCTGATTACTATATAAGCTGCCCTGCAAAAATACAATTTGGGACCTTGATCAGAACCCTGTCTTGGTCTCCCTCCTTGTGTCAGGTTTGTCTCTCATTCAGGTCAGTTCCCCCTCGGGCTCCAGTTGACAAAACCCCGCAGGCCGGGGCAGAGTGGCACCCAATGTGGGGCTCGAGGAACCGAGTTCGGTCTGAACATCGCCGGATAGAGCAGCTGCACCCTCCCCTTGCATCGCCACCCAGCTGGTGAGTGAAGATCCACGCTGAGAAACGCCCGTCTGCGATACAGATCTGTAAGGTAAGAGAGGCACACAACTATGGGACAAACACTTAGCAAGCATGAACTGTTTCTCCGGGGGCTTAAGGCCTCTATCAAGGCATGAGGAGTACGGGTTAAGAAAAAGGACTTAGTAGAATTTTTTATATTTTTGGAAGATATTTGTCCATGGTTCCCACAGGAAGGGACGATAGATACAAAAAGGTGGTGTCGTGTTGGTGATTGCCTTAAAGACTATTACCGGACTTTCCGTCCCGAGAAGGTACCTGTGCTAGCCTTCTCCTATTGGAATCTTATACATGAGGTTCTACAAGTTCACCATTATCGGGCGGATGTTTTCAAGGTAGTTGAGGATAGTGAAACTTTCCTAAAAGAAAAATTCAAAAGGAGCCAGGCTTCTCTCCACAAGGAGCCTGCTAAAATGTCCCACCCTCTCTCTGTTATGTCTCCTTGTCCTTCTGTTTCCATTCCCATGCCTGAAGTCAGCAGTGATCCCCAGCCTCCGGGCCCGAAGTCTATTTACCCAGTCCTTTCTGGTTTAGAATCCGGTGGCTCTAATGATGATATGCTTCCACCGGGAGATAGGGCCACTTTAGGGGAGGAGACAGCCAAATACTATAATCCTGACTGGCCCCCCTTGGCCACTTCAGGCTCACGGCCACCTCCTTACAATACAGCGCCTCCCTTTTGTGCTCCCACTCTTGCCGCTTCCCCTGATCTTGAGGAAATAACCAGACAAGCAACAGTTAAACTCTCCTGGGAGGCTCAGTCCTTAAAAGCCCTTCTTCAAGCCAAAAAGGAAAAGTCTCAGTTACTTAAACAGTTGCGAGATCTTGACTTAGAGTTAACATCTCCGCCCACCATCAGTCCTGGCAGAGTTACAGCTCTCCTAGGTGCAGGCTGCTTGCAGAGGGGAGGGACATGATGCTAGGGAAATGCTAACACCACCGAGGTAACTTCTCCTGACCGAGCGCTCTACTTCCACCCACCACGACAATCTACAAATCTTCCCTCACACCCAAGGTAAGTGATCATTCACACTAGGTCTGGGACACAGCAACTGGGGTGACGACCTCATTGCTGATTGTCTCCAGCATTTCAGCTGACCAGAGTAATACCAAGGATGCTTGGTATTTATCTCCTCAGCTCTGCTAATCACTTACCATGGAAAGGGAACAATCTAAAAGCTGCTCAAGTTGAGCACAATCTTACAAATTTGGAATATTTTACAGGACTTGCATAACTTTTATGAGCGCTCAGGCAGATGAAGTTCTCTCTGTCTTTTTTCTGCCTCTCTCTAAACTCTGCCTGCCTGCCTGCCTGCCTGTGACACAGGATGGGCTGGTGCTAGATTCCAAAGGTACAAATGTTTGTTTAACATCTGCTTTGAAAGACACAAAGAAAGGTTTTCTATTTCTGTTATTAATGTTTGTTAAGTTTGGAGATTGCATTAAATTCTGCTTGTTTGGCTAAATCCTAAGTTTTCTCTAGCATTCAGCACATGGTGGACAACAGAATTGGTTGGAGGTGGAAGCCCACCCATCCCCCAGGTAATGGGCATGCCAAATTCCTGGAGGATTGGCAGGGATGTGGAGTCTCCAGCTCCCGGTAACCCTGCCCCCCCCACCCTGAACTCTGGAACTGTGGCCTTGCAATTCAAAGGTGCCTTGCAATTCAAATGCTGTTAGGTAAAGCTGTCTTGCTGTGAGCCTGCTAAGGCTCTGACCAGCTCCTTTGCCATTATGCCTTGCCACATGTCTGTGTCCTTTCTGTTCATGTCCTGTCTCCCATCTCCTGGACCTTCTCTGGTCATAGCATCCCACTTCAGCTCCCCATTGGAGCTAAACTGGTTTCTCAAAATGTGGCTTCTCAGATAATCTGTGAAAATTTTTGTTTGCTGAAAAAGTTTTTTGTTTTTCTAACCACGTGGTTCTAAAATATGTGCAAAATAATATCATTTTGCCACTGGAATTCCAGAAAACTTACATGGCCAATTAAAGAACAATTCTAAGCATGCCCCAAAGCTTGTGCACAACTGTCTGTATGTCTGTTTGTCTGTCTGTCTGTCTATCTGTTGGTAAAAGTAAAACAAAAACAAAAAAATATAGGTTTTAAACCCATTTTGGGTGCAAGCAAAAGTATCTAAGAAAACTCCAAAAGGTTCTAATATACAGCACGTGATATAAGTACAGTCTGTTATTCTTTATTTCTATCTATGCTTAAAGTACAGCTAATCCTGACAATTCTTTGGTATAGATTAAGATTTTGCTTCTCCATTTTTTTTTCTTTTTCCTGTGCCCTCATAAACTCTTTCAAGAGCAAGGGATCTGAATCATTTTGGAATGAGTGTGCAAATGTAGCTGCTAACCTAGATTTTTCTGACCCAGGATTAATATTTTGCTTTATAGGATGCAGGTCGACATGTGTGCTAGCTGCATGGACCGTGGCAGTCTGTGGCTACAGGAGGCAGCCTCCATAGTCTACTCCCAAACTTCCTGGTTTCACTACTAATGATTCCTTATTCTCTCTGTCTTGCATGGGAAACTGCTCGGGAAATCTAGGAGTCCTGTGAAGATTTTGACAGGCTCAGCTCTGCCCCACCCCCTCCCAAGATTAGAGTTGGATTTATAGCAGGCCTATCATGACAGAGTTGCAACTGAGGCTTACTCCAAGGTTAAAAGCATCAGAGTTGTGTTTGGTGGCCACAGGGTTGCATTGGGGAAGCATTGGTGTCCTCCCCCTCTATGTCTCAGAAACTGTCGTGGCTACTGCAGAGAGCAGACTTAGTTGGCCTTTGGTCTTTATGGATTTTGTGACTAAGAAGATGGTTAAAAGCCCAAGCCTTCTAAAATCTTTTAAAGTTGTCACCCTGCTTACACCAGTAGGGCACCAGCCTACAAAAGCCAGAATACTCAGAGTAAGCAACCAAGGAATACTGGGAGGTTTCAAATTTCTTTAACCAGTCTCTGTAGAAATTTTCAGGCAACCCAGCAGGAGGTGTGACAATCTATCCAGGGGACTCTGAGAGATGCCACTACAGCCTTGCCCAGATCCAACCCATCTCTTCTGCTGGCCTACTGATTCAGGATGTAAGACATAAGCCACTTCAGATCCACTGAAGCTGAAACTTTTACATTGTCCTGACCCTTTGCCCTCTCGATTCTTATTCATTTATGTTCTCTTCCACCTGCTGGTAAGGTAAGGTTAAATAATATGATTTGATTTAATGGCACATGGATCTCATCCAGTCTGCTGTTCTCTAAGTGTTACAGCAGAACTCTGGCAAGTATTTGTTGGTCTTATTTTAGGTCCTTATTATTTTACTAGTCAAAAATTACAGATTAAGACTTCTCATTTGCTTACCTTGCATGATTTTCAAAGGTTTCTGGGAGACATTAATTGGCTTCGGCCATACTTTAAACTAACCACTGGAGAACTTAAGCCTTTATTTGACATCCTTAAAGGAGACCCAAATCCAACCTCCAGTCGGTCACTAACTGCCCCAGCCCAAGAGGCCTTAAAGATAGTGGAAACTGCCATCACAAATCAACAAATAACTTTTATTTCTTACAGTAAGCCCCTCCAATTTATTATTTGTGCCACCAGCTTTACACCTACTGAAGTCTTCCGGCAAGAGGGACCCCTCTTTTGGGTACATTTACCTGCCTCCCCGCTTAAAGTTCTCACTCCTTATGCCACCTGGGTGGCACAACTAATTAAAATTGGAAGGGAACATAGCAGAAAAATGTTTGGCAGAGACCCTGATAAAATAATATTGCCATATTCTCCCACTCAAATTCAGTGGCTAATGCAAAATGATGACACTTGGACGGTATCTTGTATTTCCTTTCAAGGAATCTTTGACAATCATTACCCTGCTGATAAACTCCTTCAATTTTTAAAATACCAATCCCTTGTTTTCCCTACTCAAACTTCTCATCAACCTCTTTCCCACGCTTCCCTGGTGTTTACTGATGGTTCCTCAAATGGAATGGCAGCCTTTACTATTGACAGCCAAACCACTTCCCTACAATCCCCCTATCGCTCTGCACAAATGGTTGAGCTTTTTGCTGTTTTACAAGTGTTTATTCAGTTACCTAATACTCCCTTTAATTTGTTTACAGAAAGCTCTTATATTGCCCACTCCATTCCCTTACTTGAAACTGTATCCTATATTAAACCAACTACAAATGCCACTCCCTTGTTTTCCTTAATCCAACAACATATTTTAATTAGATATTGCCCCTTTTATATAGGGCATATTCGTGCTCACTCTGTTCTCCCTGGGCCTTTGGCAGCAGGCAATAAAGTAACTGATCGAGCAACTCAACTTGCCCTTTTGGCCGAATGTGACCCTATAGCTCGAGCAAAAGAAGCTCACTCTCTACATCACCTTAATGCTCAAACCTTGCCCCTCCTCTGTAACATTACCAGGGAGCAGGCACGACAAATTGTCAAACAATGTCACAATTGTGTCACCTTTTTGCCAGTCCCTCACTTAGGTGTCAACCCCAGAGGATTGGTCCCTAATGAAATTTGGCAGATGGACGTTACCCATGTCCCTTCTTTTGGTAATCTTAAATATCTTCAAGTTACCATTGACACTTTTAGTGGCTTTATTTTTGCCAGCCTCCACACTGGAGAGGCCTTTAAAAATGTTATTGCCCATGTACTTAATTGTCTAACATTCATGGGAAAGCCCAAAATTATTAAGACTGATAATGACCCTGGGTATACAGGGAAAAACTTTCAACAATTTTGCTGCCAATTGCAAATAAAACATATTACTGGCATCCCCTACAACCCTCAAGGCCAAGGAATTGTTGAACGAGCTCACCAAACTCTTAAAAATACCCTTCAGAAATTAAAAACAGGGGAATTTTACCCCACAAAAGGATCCCCCCAAAATATTCTCCATCATGCCTTGTTTGTTTTTTAACTTTGGATGCTAATGGAAAATCAGCAGCCGATCGTCTCTGGCACCCACAAACAATTCATAATTATGCGACTGTTATGTGGAAAGATCCACTGACCTTTCAATGGAAAGGCCTGGACCCAGTATTAATCTGGGGTCGAGGGTCCGCTTGTATATTTGACAACAAAGAAGGTGCAGCATGCTGGCTTCCTGAACGCTTGATTAAAACTGTTGATCATAACCTATCTTCCAGGGAAACATGACCCCCTGAGAACACCTTTTTCTTTTTCAGGAATAACAATGATGACGTGGACTTTTATAACAACAATCCTGTTGGCTCTGCCCTTCACAACTCATGTTGGATTGGGGGCCCTGATAAACAAACAAGAATTGCTTAAAGCCCTTTTTGGTCCCCCATGAGAGTGTCAGGGGGGACGATTTAAGACCATCCCCAAACGATTATACTAATGTTGTTGACTGTGGCACTAGCACTGCATACCTTCAGATGGAGCCTAGTACCGCAGGAGGTTTTAGAAAACAAGAATGGATATGCATTGATAAACCAAAAATTATACCATCCAATAATGGTATTCCTGGAAAATGTCCCCAGAGTTGTAGCTATGTTACCCAAATGCACTCCTCTTGTTATTCCACTGTACAGGAATGCACTGGCAAGGATGGCAAAAGATATTTTACCACCATATTACAAAAAAAAAATAAACTGGCAGTTCAGGGAGACGATTGGTCCAATATTCCTCAAGTAGTAGGCAACAATAAATACACTCAAGCCTCCTGCATGGGCACCCCAGGCGCTGATGCCTGTTGGCCCACTAAAGCCCCTATTCATATCTCTGATGGAGGAGGACCTACAGATATAATTAGAGAAGTTGAAGTACAAAAAAGGCTTGAGGAACTAGAAAGACAAATTTACCCCAAAATTGATTACCACCTCTTGGCCCTCCCAAGGCCCAAGGAAATAGATCTAGATGTCCATACCTTGGATATCCTAAAGGCCACACTTAACATCCTAAACACTTCCAACCCCGAATTGGCTAATGATTGCTGGTTATGCATATCTTTAGGAACATCCATGCCCCTTGCTATTCCCTCTGATATCTTAATTAATTTTACAGATAACAATCTTACTTGCAGTCCGAGTCTGCCTTTTAAAATACAACCTGTTGGTAATTTTTCTATTTGCATATATGGTGACTTCCAAAATAATAGCCCAGATATAGATGTGGGCTTGATCTCGTTTGGCAAATGCTTACAAGTAACTAATTATTCCTCTCCCACAAGCCCCCTTTGCCCCCCAAAAGGAAGGATCTTTGTATGTGGAGGAAACTTGGCTTTCTCCATGCTTTCTGCTAACTGGACCGGATTGTGTGTGGTTGCTTTGTTACTTCCAGACATAGACCTTGTTCCAGGTAGTGAACCGTTACCCATTCCTAGTTTTGATATGATAGGAGGAAGAAAGAAAAGAGCAGTTCAACTTATACCCCTTTTGGCAGGACTAGATGTAACTGCTGCCCTGGGCTCGGGAACTGCAGGCTTGGGAGTAGCTGTCCATTCTTATGCAAAACTGTCTAATCAACTAATAGAGGATGTTCAGGCACTATCCAGCACCATAAACGATCTTCAAGATCAAATTGACTCCCTGGCTGAAGTAGTCCTACAAAATAGGAGGGGACTGGATTTACTTACTGCAGAACAGGGAGGGATTTGCTTAGCTTTACAGGAATGCTGCTGCAGCTATGCCAACAATCTGGGATTGTTAGAGACAAGGTCAAAAGGCTCCAGGAAGACCTGATCAAACGGAGGCGAGAACTATTTAATAGCCCATTGTGGACCAGACTAAACAGACTCCTTCCCTATCTTCTCCCTTTACTAGGCCCTCTGTTTGGAATTTTAATTGTTGTGGCCATCGGCCCCTGTATTTTTAATAGAATTATGAGCTTTGTAAAACAGCAAATTGACTCCCTTGCATCTAAACCCCTTCAAATTCACTATCATAGGCTGGATTTGGCCAGCCAAAGACAGGACAACAGCGGTGCAGTCACTGTGTCCTGCTACCTGTGTGGCCAGGACAGAGAGCCGTGCGCCTACAAGGAGGCCAGAACCTGGCCTGGCTAGACATATATGCCTACGGGAAGGTAGAACCTAGCGGTATCAGCCAGCGAGGGCTATAAACAATTGCCGTTTGGGCTCGTGGAAGCATACCCATCTGCATAGAGGTTGGATCTGTTTAAAATCCTCTCCCCTCAAAAAGGATCGTTAAAACACTTTAGGGGGATGGGTTCCTACTTCCTTCCATGGGTTAATGCCCCCATTCCTGACATAACTGTACAAAAACTCTCCTCTAAAAGCACTGGCTATGTTCTGGGCCTTCCACCCCCACCAAAGTAATAATTGGCCTTTTAATTATAATAAAAAGGGAGGAGATGCCGGGAGCCAAAATAGCTGTCATGATGTAACATAAAGAAACTGTAAAACTTAACTGATAAGGATGTCTGGTGCTGGCTGTCAGGATGTAACATAAAGAAACTATAAAACTTAATTGATAAGGAAATCTGTTGCCAGTTGTCATGCTCTAACAATAAGACACTATAAGACTTAGCTGATAAGAACGTTTGATGCTTTTACAACCTTGCATGTTAAGCCTAACACCTTTCCTAGCTTTGATGAACAAACTTGTGAACTTTCCACCCAGTCCCTGTCCTGGGAAAGAGCATCCCACGGTTCTGTAACCTAGCAACCTAACGACCCTGTCTATGTGAGTCACCCTTTGCTGATTACTATATAAGCTGCCCTGCAAAAATAAAATTTGGGACCTTGATCAGAACCCTGTCTTGGTCTCCCTCCTTGTGTCAGGTTTGTCTCTCATTCAGGTCAATTCCCCCTCGGGCTGTGGTTGACAAAACCCCGCAGGCCGAGGCAATTAGTAATTGTAAGGTTGGTCTAAAAACAACTAATATACAAAACCCAGAGTTGCTTGATTATTTTTTTTTTTTTACCAATTTCAGTACTATTGTTGGCAATATCTTTTTAATTTCATTTTATTGTTAAGGTGATGTACAGAGGGGTTACAGTTACATATGTAAGGTAGTGAGTACATTTCTTCTCAAACTTGTTACCTCCTCCCTCATTTTCCTCCCACCTTCCCTCCTCCCCAAATCCCCCACACACGTTATATAGTTAGTTTACCACATATTGCCCTGTAAGTATCAGTGTTGCATTTGTTTGCCTTTTGTCCTTTGTCTAACCATTTTGATATTCCCTTTCCCTTCCCTAATTCAGATAAATGTATATATAATACCCAGGGTATCAAAATCAAATACAGTGACAACAGAGGCTAAACCACAAGAAGGAAAACCGCATGACAAAAAAAAGAAATAATTTTCATAGTACATAAAAAATAACAATAATGAAAAACCACTTGTTTCCATATCTTGTAGTTCATTTTGCACATAGACTCTATATTTTACCTCATTGGTAATAATTGGTATATATTTTGGACAGACCTAGCAGAGGATCACAATAGCTCAATGACTATGTACATATGATCATACAAGATGATGCTAAGTGCAATACCTTTTTTTTTTTTTTTTTTTTTTTTTTGCCAGTCCTGGGGTTTGGATTCAGGGCCTGCGCATTGTCGCTGGCTTCTTTTCGCTCAATGCTAGCACTCTACCTCTTGAGACACAGTGCCACTTCTGGCCTTTTCTATTTATGTGGTGCTGAGGAATCCAATCCAGGTCTCCGAGCTTGCTAGGCAAGCACTCTACCATTAAGTCACATTCTAAACCCTATGCACAATATCTTTAACACCTTAAGTTAGAGCAGAGATTCTCTGGTCACACGCCCAGTCTTTAAGGATGCATTAAGATCTGACCAAAGCTAGGCACAGATCCCTGTGCTAAGGAAGGGAAACTTTAATGAATGTGAGTAATTATAGCAAAAACCAACAGTCTTCATAATTAATATTCTGAAAGAAAATTAAATTTTAAAAAGGTTGCTCAGGCTGAGATCTGGTGCCTTGTGCCTGTAACCTTAACTAATCAGAAGGCTGAGATCCAAGGATTATGGTTTGAAGCCAGGTGGAGCAGGAAAGTCCATGAAATTCTTATCTCCAATTAAACATCAAAAAGCTACAAGTGGAGCTGTGACTCAAGTGGTAGAGTGCTAGCCTTGAGACAAAAAATTAATCCTTTTTTCATCATACTTCCTTTTTCTCTTTTCTTTCTTTCCTTCCTTTTTTCCTCCCTCCTTTCCTTCTTTCCTTCCTTCCTTCCCTTTCCTTTTGTTTTTCTTGCTGTCTTAACTAGATTATGGTAAACTGTAATCACCTGCCAATATTACTGGCAAATATAAAGCCCTAAACAATGCCAAATCTTCTCTATATGTACCCATGCAAAATTCAAGCAATGGTCAGAAAAATAAGACAGGCTGGGAATATGGCCTAGTGGCAACAGTGCTTGACTCATATACATGAAGCCCTGGGTTCAATTCCCCGGCACCACATATACAGAAAACGGCCAGAAGTGGCACTGTGGCTCAAGAGGCAGAGTGCTAGCCTTGAGCAAAAAGAAGCCAGGGACAGTGCTCAGGCCCTGAGTTCAAGCCCCAGGACTGGCAAAAAAAAAAAAAAAAGAAGACAGCCAGTTAATATGGTCCACAAAAAGGGACAGCACCCCTCAGTAACATCCCTACTACTTACAAGATTCTCTCCAATCCCAAATCAGGCAGCGGCACTACACTGTTATCTAGCTGACTTCTATGCCTATATTGGTCTTCTCATAAACCTTTGTTTCTCCTTTTCTCCTGTCTAGGTAAATTATTTTCAATCCTTTACCTTTTCCTTCCTTCCTTCCTTTCTTCCTTCCTTCCTTTCTTTCTTTCTTTCTCTCTCTCTTCCTTCCTTCCTTCCTCCCCTCCCTTCCCTTCCCTTCCCTTTTCCTTCCTTCCTTCCTTCCTTCCTTCCTTTCTTTGCCAGTTGTGGGGCAAGCCCCTAGGTCTAGACTCCATTTCTCAGCTTTTTTGCTCAAGGCTGACACTCTATCATTTGAGCCACAGCTTCATGTCTCATTTTTCGCTAGTTAGTTGGAGATAAGAGTCTCACACACTTTCCAGTTGGTGCTAATTTTGAACTGTGATCTTCAGATCTCATCCTTCTGAGTAATTAAGATTCCAGGCATGCGCCACTGACACCCAGAATTGTCTAAATTTCTTTACCAACCCACAGCTCCAAAAATACCCATGACACTCCCTCTCTCCACTCATCTGCCCCTTCTCCATGTTAGCAACACATAGAGTATTGTTGAACTGTATGTTAATTGTTCAGAGGAGTTACACTATTGGCATCAATATGGGTATACCATACTTTCTTCCATTTGTTCATGTATATATGCATAGGGACATATGTGTTTTCATAAATGATTATAATTTAGACCTACCTTCCACATACAAGAGAATGTGTAATCTGTCTCTCTGAGCCTTCATATGACATGATTTTTCTAGTTCTTTCCATTTCCCTGTAAATAACATATTCTGCTTCATATCTATCTATATCTGTAGATGTTCATATATTTATATTGATATAGATAGATACAGATGATGATAGATAGATCACATTTTCTTGATCCACTTGTCCATCATAGGGCTTCTAGGCTGTTTCTGTAATTTGTATATGGTGAATGGTACAGTGGTAAACATGGTTGTGTAACTGTCTTTACTATATCCTGATTTGTAATCTTTTGGAATCATTGGATCTAGTTTTTTGAGGTGTCTCCAAACTGCCTTCCATAGCGATTGCACTAGTTTACATTCCCACCAACCATATAATAGGGTTCCTTTATCCCCACATCCCTAGCAGCATTTGTTGTTGCTCATATTCTTGATGGTGCCATTCCTAATGAGATGATATGGAATCTCAAAATTTTGTTTATTTTATCTTATTTTTTAAATTAAAGTTGTGGGGTTTGGGAAATGTACCTCGGTGGTACTGCATGTGTTTAACACACGCAACACCCTAGGTTCAATCCCCAGCACTTGCCCTCTCAAAACAATAGAAGTTGTGGTCACTCAAAAGAAATGTTTTCTTAGCTTCTTAAGGAAGAAAGTAGCAAAGAGTGTATGGAATCAAATCAGGTCCTTATACATGCAGATTTTACCCTTGGAGGTCTTTCCCTGTTCTTGGGAAGTCATTTACATTTTGGTTGTCAAAGTGTTATAGCCTAGCTAAACACTTACTCTCTTGTTTTCTCAGAAAGCAAAGGGGAATCTCTTTGAGTGATCCCAGCCTGACTGGGTAGGCTGTAGGTGCTCACAGACTCTTTCCAGGCCTTGGGTGTGGGAACCCATAAATGCAGAGCCATAAGGTCGGCCTTAGAGAATCGGAAGGCTGAGGAAGGCCCTAACAAGAGCTATTGCCTAGCATTACAATGACCACAGTTTCCTCCCTCATGATAGTCCCGATCTTCACTTGAACTTGAAGTTCCAAGGTGGCCTATTCAAATTGGCTGTTTACTGCTCAT